>NC_133658.1:877936362-878536362 GCF_037893015.1 Macrotis lagotis | reverse complement strand
ACAGGTCATTTAAACTATGTCTCAGTTTCCCCAATTGTAAAATGGAGTACATAATCCTGCCTCCCAGAGTTCTTGTAAACATCAAGAGAAATAAAATAATAAATCACTTAGTATAGTACCTAACATGTAGTGAGTACTTAATAAATACTTGTCTCTACCTTTCCAAGCATATATAAATATACATATGTACATATTATACACATATAATGCACATATAATAAAATAAAATAAAAGCTCCTTGAAGGCAAGAACTGTTTCAGTTCTGGTTCCCCAACACCTGGTACATATTGGGGACTTAACAAATACTTGCTTATTGATTGAGCCATACAGTTACCCTTTGAGACCAGTGCCACTAAACTGAGATTCAGGGGAGTTTCATTGGGGACCCTAGGCAGCGAATGTGGCCCTCCAGGCCCACTACCTCATCTATTAGGCCTTGTTGTCTGGTAGATCCACTGAGTCAAACATCATCATAATGGAAATTCTGGTCTAAGATTATTGGGTGGACACAGTGGAAATGAAAACATGCTTTAATAATGTGCTTCAGAAATAGCAGGAAGCCATGTGGCTGCTCTTGCATTTCAAGGAGAGAGAAACCCAGACCCCAGCAGAGTGATCCAGAAGCCAGGCAAGAATTCTCAGGGCCCTGGTCTCTTTGTGAAGAAGATATTTCTCTAATTAAAAGCACTGCCCGGGTATTAATAAACCTCAGCAGTCCCTGTGTGAGACTGGCTGCTGCCTTTTGTTCCTAGGCCATATTCCTTATTATTTTCTAGGATGCACTACAGACCTTTGACCAAGGGAAAATAAAGGCATATATATATATATATTCTGTTCATTTAATTTCCAAGCCAAGCATAATTAGCACCAATCATGATTCATAACAGCATACATACATCATTTTTGTGTTCATTGCATTATTAGGTTGTATGTGTCTTTCTGAATCCACTGGCTCTCTGTGACTTCCTCTGCAACAGAAGCCTGGGGGGTGCAGTCCACTAGTATTGTGCTGTAGTAAACACCTCACGTTTTCTGACTGTCAATCATTTATCCAATAAACATTTCTTAAGTGGATGTTACTGAACCACAGCATCTCAGGGTAGGAAAGGACTTCACAGGCCACAGAGTCTAACTGTTAAATGAAGGTTTATGAGTATTATTGCTGTTGTTATTATCATTAGTAATTATCTAAGTATCATACAGAGCAGCTAGGTAGTACAGTGGATAGATAGCTAGGTCTGAAGTGAAGACTTGAGTTCAAATTTGCTCTCAGATAGTCACTAACTTTGTCATTTAGCAAGTCATTTAATCTCTGTTTGCCTCCGTTTCTTTATCCATAAAATAAAGATAATAATAAACACCTACTTCCTGGAGTGAATGTGGGAATTAAATGAGATAATAATTGTAAAACTCTTAGTTTATAGTAAGCTCTGGCATATAGTAAGTGTGGTATAAATGTCTATCATCATCATCATCATCATCATTATTATTATTACTACCATAATCATCACCATCTCAGATTTGGAGCTAGAAGAGACCTCAGAGGGCAACTACCTCATTGAATAGGTGCCAGAATTTCATGGATGGGATTTTATCAGCTATGGAAACCAATTCATCCCTCTCTCCCCACCTGACCCAACCTACCCAACAAGGTGGTCTTCCTATCTCCCAAAATGGGGTATGTAGTATCTCCTAAGGCATTTTACCCTTCTTAGGGAGAATTCTGATCCATAGGAAATGTTTCCTTATATCAAGCTTAACTGGGCATTTTGGAATCTTCCACACATCCCTCTTTTAAGATCAAGCAGAACAAAGAGTAATCCCTCTTCCACAAATATTTGAAGCCAGTTCTCACATTCCCACAAGTCTTCCCTCACCCATGTTTGTTTAATTGGTCATTAATGGCATGAACTTGTATCAGTCTAGTTGCCTTCCTCTAGGACAGTCTCCAGCTTATCAATATCCTTCCTAAAGTGTGACATCCAGAACTGAATCCCACCCTCCAAATGTGGTCTGACCAAGGGGACTATCACCCCTCTTGACCCAGACACTATGCTTCGCCTAATGCAGTTTTATCTCTCTTAGCTGTCATATCACACTGATGACTCACACTCAGCTTTCACTACACAAAAATTATATTCAGAATACTGCACTTAATGATGGAAGGGATATGAAGCTAAGTAAGTGACAGCTGTGTCTTGATTTTTAGATGCTTAAGTTTTTAACTCTTGGTTTACAAGCTTCCTGCTTTCATAAAGGTCTCAGGAGAAAGGGAGAGGAGACAAGGACATTTATCTGTCTCAGTGTCTCCACCCAAGTTGAACCTGAAATTTCAAATATGAAAAATATGGTCTTCTATCCCTCTCCCTCCCCTAGGGTGGCTATTATCTCCTCTTACAAGTACTCAATATCACAAAGTTTTAGAGCTAATATAGCTAGCCTTTATACAGTACTTCAAGTTATGCAAAATGCTATGCATTTGTTCTCTCATTTGATCCACCCAGTAACCTTATGATGTAAGTACTATTATTATTCTTATTTTACAGAAGAGGAAATTGGGATTGAGAGAAGTTAAGTGATTTGTCCAGACTTATGCACAGCCAGGATGTGTTTGAGGTGAACTTTGAACTCAGGTTTTCCTGTATCCAACTTCAGGATTCTTACTTATATAATAAAGGATGCAAAAAAAGACTTATACACAAACCCAGTAAAGTCAGCCCTCCTCACAAGACATGCTTTGTTCCAATGATTTTACCTTCCTGGTAAATCCTTTGTGCTCTGCCCAATTTATCTGAGAATATGCTATATTCATTCAAAGTAGATTATGTCTATATCATACATACATACAAGGAATGATACAATTTCTTGAGCAAATTCACTGACTCACACAATCTCAAAATTTGAAGGTACCCCAGCAATCTTTAATCTGACCCACTATTTAATAAGAAATCATTTACAAATATCCTAGTCATCTAGCTTTTCCTTAAAGACCTCCAGTGAAAAGGAGCCCACTATTTCCTGAGTAGCCCATTTCACATAGGGAAATCTCCAATCATTAGCAAGTTTTTCCTCTGATGAAGTCAAACTTGGTCTCTGACTTTGGAGGAATGGAAGATTGCTGTGACCTTTGAAAGATTGTGTGGAACAGAAGGAGCAGGATTAGAGAAGGGTAAATGTCTCTCGATTTCCTTCTGTTAAAAAAAAAAAGGATTGATTGTTTGACTTTTACATTCATTGATTCTCTCTCCTTCCCAGTTTACAAAGGTGCTCAATAAAGTCTTGTTTCCTTCCTCCCTCACTTCCTTCAACTAAACAAAGAATTTAAAAAGGAAAAATCTTCATAACAAACCTGCATCATTCAGTAATACAAATTTTCATTTGACTATGTCAAAAAATTATTCCCTAATTTTGCACTTTAGGTAGCATGTTTCATGATTAGTCTTCTGGAATTATCATTGCTGACCAGAGTCTTAAAGTCTTTCAAAGTTAGCTTTCCTTTTAATGTCCTTTTCATTGTGTAAATTGTTCTCCTGGTTCTGCTCACTTCACTCTGCATCAGAACATGAAAATCTTTCAGTTTGTTCTGAAATTTCTCATTTCTTCATTTTAAAATAGTATAATAACATTTCTTTATATATCACAATTTGTTCATCATTCCCTGATAGGTTGATATTCCTTTGGTTTCTAGTTTCTTGCTATCATGAAAAGAACTGTAATAATTTTCTTTTACTTTTCATCTTCTTTCATCTCTTTTGAGGTACAGACCTTGTAATAGTATACAGGATATGCAGAGTTTGGTAAGTTTCATAGCTTTACCAACAATGCATTAATATGCCATTTGCTTCACCAGTGTGTCTATTTTCCCTCAACCTCTCCAGAATTTATTATTTCTCTTTTTATCATTCTTTTAAAATGATTTTTGCTTCAATTCTTGAGCACACTTTTGAACATAGTTTTAAAAGGATGTCCTATGAATATCTAGAAAAGGAAATAGTGACTACAATGAGCCCACAATGATTTCATCAAGAGTAGGACATTCCCTTTGTTGACAAATGTAAAAGACTGGATAGATCACAATTTAGACACAATTTACTTAGAATTATAAACCTAGCTCTAAAGAGAGTCTCAGAATATTTAAGCCCCTCATTTTATGGATAAGGAAACTGATAACCAGAGAAATGAAAAGCCTTGATCAAGATCACCATACTGATAAGAAGTGAAATTGGAATTCAGGTCTGGGCATTAATGATCAAAATAAACACACCTAGGGCGGCTAGGTGGCGTAGTGGATAGAGCACTGGCCTTGGAGTCAGGAGGACCTGAGTTCAAATGCGGGCTCAGACACTTAATATTTACCTAGCCGTGTGGCCTTGGGCAAGCCACTTAACCCCATTGCCTTGCAAAAACTAAAAAGCAAAAAAACAAAAAAAAAACCCACCTATCTAAACACTCATTGACCATATAGTTTCCATATGTCATTCTCCACTCACCATACTTTGCTCCAACTACTCAAGGATCTCTAGAAATTGTCTCTTTTGTTTGTCAATTTATTCAAACAGAATGTGTGCTTTCCTAAAACATCACTCCCAGAATGGAATACAATACTGCAAATTTGGTCTGATGGGGCAGAAGAGGTTCTGATTTATGCAAACTAGCTTTTTTTTTGTCTTTGTTGTCTTGTCTACTACCTCTGCCTCCCACCTCATCTTTTTGAGCTGTATTTTTATCCAACTATGCTTTCCTCATTTTGCACTTGTTAAGTTAATCAGGTATTTGAATCTAATGATAAGAATTTACATTTATGGCTATTAAATTTCATTTTTGTCTAGTTCAAGTATTTAGGACTTCAAAGACCTTAGATTCCTGTCTATCATTTGGTGGTTATTTATCCTGCCTAACTGTGATACTAGACAGCAAGGTAATAAGGGTATAGAACACTTGGCTTTGAGTCAGGAAGACTCTTCTTCCTGAGTTCGAAGCCAAGCTCAGACACCGACTAGTTGTGTCATATAACCCTGTTTGCCTAGTTTCCTCACCTGTAAAATGAGCTAGAGAAGGTAATGGCAAGTCTCTACAGTATCTCTGTTGAGGAAACTCCAAATGGGGCCAGGAAGAGTTGGACACAATTGAAGTGACTGAACAATAACAGTATTAACTGTGCATTTGGTAAAGAGTGCATCTGGGTATCTAGTCATTGATAAAATCATTAGACAGCAAAAGACTCAGCTGACCTTCAACCATCTTTGTAGCTAGTAAATCAACCAGTTCCAAATTCACTTCCAATTCTCCCATGATATTTTGGTTCTCACTAATTTATCTACTCTGAGTCTCAGTTTTCTCACCTATAAAATGATAAGAGTGCCTCTTGTACTTTAGTCTTTAGAATGGTGTGTTGGTCAAATGATCAGTAGTTTTAGAGTTGGCAGGAACCTCAGAAGCCATCTAGTTTAAAGCTCTCATTCCACAGGGGAGAAAAACCAAGCCTCAAAGGGATCAAATAATTTGTCCAAAGATTCACAGGTATTAAATAGTACAGCTAAGTGGTGAATCGGAACCCTCTGACTCCAAATCAACTATTCTTTTTATCATATCATGCCACTGCTCAGATGATGAATGTTCAGTACTTGTCACCTAGGAATCACATGATAGTAGTAATAGTAATAGTAGTAGTAGTAGTAGTAGTAGTAGTAGTAGTAGTAGTAGTAGTAGTAGCAATAGTAGTAGTAGTAATAGGAAAAGGAGGAGGAGAAGGAGAAGGAGTTGTAGAATCAGTAACAGTAGTAGTAATACAATAACAGTAGTACTAGTAATAGTAGTGGAAGCAGTAATAGTAGTAGTAGCAGTAATAGTATTAGTACTACTAATAACAGCAACAGTAGTAGTAATAATAATAGTAGTAATAGTAGCAATAACAGTAACAATAGTAGTAATAATAGTTGTAATAGTAGCAGTAACAGGAGTAGTAGTAGCAATAGTAGTAGTAGTAATAGGAAAAGGAGGAGGAGAAGGAGAAGGAGTTGTAGAATCAGTAACAGTAGTAGTAATACAATAACAGTAGTACTAGTAATAGTAGTGGAAGCAGTAATAGTAGTAGTAGCAGTAATAGTATTAGTACTACTAATAACAGCAACAGTAGTAGTAATAATAATAGTAGTAATAGTAGCAATAACAGTAACAATAGTAGTAATAATAGTTGTAATAGTAGCAGTAACAGGAGTAGTAATAGTATTTGTAATAGTTGCAGTAGCAGTGGCAGCAGTAATAGTACTAATAGTAGTTGTAGAAGTCATAATTTTACATAACATTAGAAGATTTGCAAAGTGCTTCACAAATATTAGCTCATTTAACCACATAACCATTGGGGGATGAGGGGAAATAAAATTCGTGTTGCCATTTTACAGCTGAGAAAATTGAAGTACAAAGAAGTTAAACAATTTTTTCCCATGGTCCCAAGCAGGTAAGTGTCTGAGGTCAAATTTGAATTCAAATCTTCCTGGTTCCAGGTCCAACATTCTATCCACTGCACCACCTAGAATTCCTTTCTCATAAATAAATGTTAACAAATATAATAGCGTAAGGAATCCAATTCTAGAATCTCATTGACTGGTCAGGATGGAAGCTCCAGGAGGCTGCTTCAAATAGCCATGTTTATATTTACCTTTGAGCATGTCACATCCCCCAGTTGAATGTAAGATCTCAAGGGCAGACTATTTTTTGTTTTGTTTTTAACATTTCTAATCAAATTAAATCAACAAGCATGTGTTAATTATTAATTAATAATAAGTGCTTATTACGTACTAGGATTTGTGTTGTCTGAAGGTAGAAAGAAAGGCAAAACCTCCTCCAGGAAATCACAGTCTAATGAGGGAGACAAGAAGAAAACAGCAATGGACATACAAAAAAAAACCAGGTTAGGGGCAACTAGATGACTCAATGGATAGAGCACTGGCCTAGGAGTCAGAAGGACCTAGGTTCAAATCCAGTCTCAGACAGTAGATACTACCTGTGTGACCTTGGACAAGTCACTTAATCCATTGCCTTGCAAAGAAAAGGAGGATAAAAGATAGATCCTGGACTCAAATGGGAATAAACTCAGAGAAAAGTCATCAGGATGTGGTGGGGATATAGATGGTGTAATTTGGAAAAACCCCCTGCAAAAGCTAGAAGTTATGCAAAGCAGTGCCCAACATAGCTTGTTACTTGTTTATTATATGTGTGCACACACACACAGATTGTTTTCCTTTTACTACACCTATCATTTCATTGGGATTGAAAAATCTCAGTGGGTAACCTCCTCCAATCCTTGCTCTCATCACTTTCCCAGCAATAGAGAGTCACCCTGTGGAAATAAACAATGCGCCCAGTATATGTAAGAGATAAGAACTTGAACTCGGGTTTTCCCATATCTGAGCCTTTCTCTCTGTTCACTGTGCCATGACCTCTCACCTTCCTTCTCATAAGGGTTGTGGAATAGATGGGATTAGACTGAATAGGTCAAGGGTTATATCCGAATCTTTGTATGGATGCAAAAGTAAACCCAATCAACTATCAATCTAAGTCAGCCACATTGCCCCCATGCCCAGGGACAGATTGGGAGCTCTTCACTTTCTGTTAGAATTACAACCTTGCCAGCTGCTGGCCAACATCACCTGATTTCTGCTGTCTTGCATACACTGTCTCCAGGCAGCCACTCACTGTGCAGGAGAATGAAGCCCTGCTCTGATAGATCAAAATTCATTTTAAATAGACCCAGCTGTTTTCCAGTGGGAGGTGTTGTGTAAGAGGGGGAAAAAACTCCAGGAAACGTGAAGGCTTTTTTTCAAATGCATGGGGTCTCTGGATGGAGTCACTGGATGAGGTTGCTGGATGGTTAACTAATTGAGATTTCTGCTAAGTTATGGAAGTATTTGTTGCAAAATTCAAGATTTCTTTTTTTTTAAGGTAAGAAAATAAATTCAAGATGATATCTCATATAAGGGTTTTGGCCTCATGGAAAAGGTAGAAAGATTTGCATGTAACAATGACAGAGAGATAGATAGATAGATAGATAGATAGATAGATAGATAGATAGATAGATAGATAGATAGAGATAGATAGATGATAGATAGAAAAGAAGAAGAATAACAATAATAATATTTGTCCTTCATTTTCAAAGAAGACCACAACATCAGGGAGGTGATGCCATGAGAAGCACATGAATTAGATTTGAGTGAGGGGCTGTTGTGCTAAGTCAGCAGCCTTACTTTCTCCTCCAGAGCCATCTGGGTCCAGTGTCAAGATATGAATCAGGGGACTAGAGATGGCCCTGGATGTGAAGCGATCAGAATTAAGTGATTTGCCCAAGGTCATAAGTATCTGAGATTGGATTCAAACTCCCATCCTCCTGATTCCAAGGCCAGTGCTCTATGCACTGCACTACCTGCCTGCCCCGAGAGAGAGAGAGAGAGAGAGAGAGAGAGAGAGAGAGAGAGAGAGAGAGAGAGAAGAGAGGGGGGAGGGGAGAGAGGGAGGGAGAGAGGGAGAGAGAGAGAGAGATCAATTCTCTTGCACAGATAACTCATTTGGTATAATTTCACAGATAGTTCATACTTTCCTTCAAATATCGATTTATTTTCCCCCTGAGAGGTTATTAACAACCTACTTACTGGTGGTACTTCTTTTCCTTAGTTTTTCTTTTGAGATTGGTCTAGTTTCAGTGGGGAGCAGTTGCAATATCAAAAAGTAATTTTAAAGAAAAGATTGTTAAACTGTTTTGTATCATGAGGCCCTTTGATAGTCTGGTGAAACTTATGTATCCCTTTTCAAAAGCAGGATTTTAGATAAGTCTAAAAAATCATAAGATTAAAAAGGAAGCAAATTATATTGAAAAGAAAAGAAGTTACTTTTCTCAGCCAGTTCATGGATTCCTTGAAATCTACTTCTTAAAGAGGATCATTGGACCTTAGGTGAAGAACTCTTGTTTTAAAGAGTTGACTATGGGTAAAGCATTGACCATGGGTAGAAAATGCTGTGGTATTTCATTGGCTCCTTTTTTAGAGGACTGTCATCTTAAAAACATTGTGAAATATATCCCACCATTATCTTGCATTTTATTAATAAGAATTCAGGATTCTTATTAATTCTCCATTATTATTCTCACATCAGCATGTCTAAAATACTGTGATTGATGTTTATAATGATGACCCTGAGGCATGGCAAGATTCTGAAGTGCCTTGTGAATCACCAACAAGATATTCAATTAGATTCAGTGGATTCTAATTGTCAGATTCTGATTCTTGGGAAAGTGTGTGTGTATGTATGTGTGTGTATTTATATATTGCATATATACATGCCTATGTGTGTATGTGTGTATGTATGTATTAGATCTACTACAAATACATTTGGTTTTCAGTCGTATGTGACTCTTCATGAGATTTTCTTAGCAACAATACTAGTTTACCAATTCCTTCTCTAGTTCATTTTACAGATGAGAAAATTGAGGTCAATAGAATTCTGGGACATACTCAGGTTCACACAGATAATGAGTGTCTAAGAACAGATTTGACCTTAGAAAATGACTTCCTGAATCCAGGTCTGGCACTCTATCCACTATACCACCCAGCTGCCCATATACACATAATCTTATGCCTAGGAGTCAGATCTGCTCTTAGCTAAATTTTTTTCCCACCCTATGGGGCACAGAACTGTTTCTATCTTTATTTATGCCTGAAATTGCAAAATTACAATAATAGTTTAAAAATCATTGAAAATAGTGTTTCAAATGCCATAAGATAGATGATATTGCCCCTTAGAAATCTGTCTCATCTAATCTAGTGAGAGACACCATGCAATACAATTGGAAAGTGTATTGTATCTGTAATCACAGGACCTGGGCTTAGGTATTGTCTTGACATCCATTACCCTACATAACCATGTGCAGGTGAATAAGTTCTTTGAGATTTGGAAATCATGCCATGGTCTTCTTTGACATGGAAGGACAATCTCTCCTGCTCTACATATCAAAGAAGACCATGGCATGATTTCCAAAGATCCCCTCATTCTCTAGAATTCTGTATGTATGCATTTTCTAAATGAATTCCCTAAGTCTATGTGTAGTCAGTCCCAGAGTGGTAGAGAGAAGAAAGGGAACTGTGACTTCAAAGCCAAGAAAGACACCGTTTTTGAGGATTAAGGTTTTAAGTTCCCTATTTTGTTTCATTTTAAAAGTATATGAGTGTCTACACCAAAAAAAAAAAGATTCCCATTCTGCTGAACGAGATACATAATACCAATAACTATAATAATAACAAATAGAACATCTATTGTAAATGTTCCAAAGTTTACAAAGCACTCTCTCTCACCTGAATCTCACTCAATTCCTGTGAGGCTGGGACTGCAGATAGCATTATTTCCAATTTACAGACAAGGAAACTGAGACTCAGGAAGGTTATGCTAATTGCCCCAGATCATACAGCTAAGTGTCAGAGATGTAATCAGAACTCAAATTCCAGTATTTGATATAATACGTGAAAGTTTAAAATATTAATAAAAATACCCCATGATATCTAGATCATTGCACATAACTCACTATGCTTTCTTCATATGGTTAATGCTGTCAACTAGCTGGTTCAAATTAGGCTGACATGCTCTGAGAAGAGTTCTTATACCAAACCCTTCCCTCCACTTAGACTAGTTGCACCCTAGTGCTCAGTCATGTCATTCACCTCTCTACTAAATCTGTAGGGTCATCCTTATATGAACCTTTGAAGGAGGAAAATAACAATTGTGGGGTACCACTAGGAAACATAATGGTCTTTTGTTTTCCAAAAAGTTTCCCTGGCTTTCCCCTTCATCACTTCACTTAGATTGCTCTACTAAAAAATGGGTCGGGGTGGCTAAGTGGTGCAATAGATAGAGCACCAGCCCTGCAGTCAGGAAGACCTGAGTTCAAATCCGGTCTCAGACACTTAATAATTACCTGGCTGTGTGGCCCTGGGCAAGTCACTTAACCCCATTGCCTAGCAAAAACTAAAAAAAAAAAAAATCCCAAATGGCAGATTAGCAGACAAGATTCCTACTTCTATCACTGATGTCATATAGAATCCCAGTCACTTCCTTTTAGGGGTTCAGACTCAGAAGAGCCTAGACAAAGCCCAAGGGTAATTTCAAAATAGGTATGAGTAGCAGTGAGTATGTTTCTGTAAAAAATATTTGAATATCCTTGGGGAAGGGAAAAAAGAAATGAGGGTGGCCCATAAATTGGGTTGTTACCATTGGTGTTGTAGTCTTTTAGATTACTTATAAAAACTTATCTGTAGGACCACATTAATTTCTTTTTTTGTTTTGTTTTTGCAAGGCAATGGGGTTAAGTGACTTACCTAAGGTCAAACAACTAGGTAATTATTAAGTATCTGAGCCTGTCCTCTTGACTCTAGGACTGGTACTTTATTCACTGTGCCACCTAGCTGCCCCACATTCATTTCTTGGGGTATTTAAAGTGATGGGTCCCTAGGGAGAGAGGGTGGGGAGCTTTGAAGAAACTGAAAATCAAGATTATACAATTGGGACTGGCAACTTCACAGTGATGAGAAAAGTGTAAGTCAATCATTTAGCATTTATTAAGCCTCTACTTGGTGCCAACCGCTGGACCAAAGGTCCCTGAGATTATGGACTAAGGATACCTCTTCCTTCCTCATTTCCCCAAGGAGAAATACTAGGTAGTTTTTAACTTCATTTTAATTTTGCCACTCCGTTCTAAGGGCCACCCCAGATTTGGCATTCTATGCTCCAAGAGACCTCCCAGTTCAAATAGCCTCTGTTCTGAGATCCTATGTTCCCAGGTCCCTTCTAGTTCTGACATTGTGTTCTAAGACTCTTTCCAAGACAAGACTGACTAGATTCAAGCTTATTCTTTTTTTTTCATTTTTTTGCAAGACAAATGGGGTTAAGTGGCTTGCCCAAGGCCACACAGCTAGGTAATTATTAAGTGTCTGAGACCGGATTTGAACCCAGGTACTCCTGACTCCAGGGATAGTTCTTTATCCACTGCACCACCTAGCTGCCCCGATTCAAGCTTATTCTTCTAGCTTTCTCCTCAGTTCTGGTGGTTGACAATCCCACCTCAGTCTCTGACATCCTAATACAGCTTTCTTCTTCACTTGGAGCAAGTCAAACCTTTTTTTTTTTAATAAGGCATAACAATTCCTCCCAAGTCATGGTCACAGTCTGTTGTAGGTGTATAGTCAGTTGTATTTGTTGGTGTTATTGGTCCTTCATTTTTGAAGAGGACCAATGATGTCATAAATCTTGTGAGGGGATTGGATTTAAGAGAGGCAGAGTTGCACAAAGCCTCACTCTTGCTTTCTTTTTCTTTTGTTTTTTTAGGTTTTTGCAAGGCAGTGGGGTTGAGTGGCTTGCCCAAGGCCACACAGCTAGGCAATTATTAAGTGTCTGAGGCTGGATTTGAACTCAGGTACTCCTGACTCCAGGGCCGGTGTTCTATCTACTGCGCCACCTAGCCACCCCTCACTCTTGCTTTCAAAGTCATCAAAATTCAGTGGAAAGACAAAAATCAAGGTGACTGGACTAGGATTTCTGACCAAGCTCTTAGCATTCCACAATGCGCATTCTAGCTGCCTTCATGGCCATTAGAACAAATTGTTTTCATCTACCCGTTCTGCTGGAGGAAGTCTTCACATGCTTGCAGTAGTCTTGGCATCATCAAGATTTCTCTGAAAGAAATGGAGAATCATTTTATAGTCTCTCTACCACAGTGCTATAATAACATGGGGGTAACCCTGGGTCCCTGAAAACCAGTTTCAAAGGTGTATGAGTGCTATATAGAATAACCCAACAAAATGAGGAAAGATCTCATCACATTGGCCATCAAATGATGAGTTTATTGGTCACAGAAGCTACAAAAGACTATCTTCTAGGGCAGATGACAATCTGATAATCTGTCCTGGCGTAGGGCAATACCAGAGAAATCATGGATATTTGAAGGGTTGAAGTATTTCTATAGGGTCATTATAAGAAGGCAAATTTAGTGCTGGATAGAGACTAAGAGAGAACATCTAGTTGGTCTCCAATTTTGAAATTTATTTTTAATGATTTTGTTTAATGATTTGTTTAATGATTTTAATGATTTTGTAGATCCCTTTTCTTCTCATATCTCAGGAATCTGGATAGACCCTTCACTCCTCCCCTACTTTCTGAACCTTCCCTTGTAACAAAGAAGAAAAATAAACCAGTTCCAACTGGAGCTAGAGAAGCAACATGATATAGAGGGGAAAATACTGGTCCTAGAATCACAGCATCTGGGTGAAAATTCCATCTCTGATACTACCTCTGTGAACCTCAGTAAATCATTTAGCTTGCTTGAACCTTTGTTTCCTCAACTGAAAATGAGAATTCAAGGGTTCTGAGGTCATAGGTACATCTAAAGCTTGAAGGGATACTAGAGGTCACCTAACTCATCTCTCATTTTTGTTTTCTTAAATGAGAAAATTGAGACTCAGGGATGGGAAGTGACTTATCCAAGATCACTCAAGCAATAAGAGGCAAAGCCAGGATTTGTGGATAGAGTTCTGGGGATGGAGACAGGGAGGCTCATCTTTCTGAGTTCAAATCTGATCTCAGACACTTTCTAGTTGTATTGTCCTGGGCAAGGACACTTCACTGTTTCAGTTTCCTTATCTGTAAAATGAGTCAGAGAAGTGTGACCTTGGGCAAGTCACTTAACCCCATTGCCTTGCCAAAAAATGAACAATTATATGAATGGGAGAAGAAAATAGCAAACCACTCTAGTATCCAGTGATCCAAATAGGGTTGCAAAGAGTCAGAATCGATTAAAACAATTGAATGATAAAAAGGATTTGAACTCAGAACTTTTGACCCCAAGTTCAGAGTGTTCTCATCTTCAACATTTTGTTTCTTCCCTGATTCATATCTAAGATTTCCAAGAAAGTAGAACTACACACTGATCCACCCACCATTGATAACATGCAATATTCCATATCCATAACCCTCCGCTTTTCCAAAGATTGATTTCTTCATTTCTTCCAGGAGGCAAGTTTTGTTATTAGGTTTTGTTGTTATCATTCTACCTGATTTTGTTTCATTTTTCCTCTCATTTATATTTGCTCTAGCCACTGCTTATATTATACCTCATTCTACTTACTACAATCAGCATGGGTTCATGAAAGTCTCTCCACCATTTCTCTAAATTCCTTTTGTCCTCTCACAGAACAATAACATTCAATTAAATTCATACTTCACAGTATGTTTTGCTTGTCCCCTAATGAATGGGAACTCATATGGTTTCCCAATTCTTATTTTCATACAGTTCCAATGTCCTCTATTGATGATGATCTCTCATTTGTCTTGTCTGTAAATGGTTGTCTGCACATTGTCTTCCTTACCCTTACTGCCCTTAGTCTTGTGGACTCATTGGGAACAGAAACTTTACTTCTCTTTGTATCCTTAGCACTTAGCATAGTGACTGACACCTATAAATATCTATGGACTATTTATTCACTGACACAAAAGTCTTCTATGAATACTGGACAAAATGTGGTCCAAGAAAGAGATGAAGAAATTCAACTTCCTTCTTTCCTTAGAGGAGAGGCTTGTGGGTATGAAACAGTGTGTATTCTATCAATGCTGATAGTTCAGTGCAGGAAAGACCTTTTTTTTTAAATCTCCACCTATGCTTAATAGAATAACCCCTTTGTTTGGCAAAATCTCTTTGAATTTCATCATTAGTTATTAACTGAGAATAATAGCCCCCTACCACACAGATTTGTTGTGAGGAACAAATGAGATAAAAGATATTTGACAATTTACAAAATTAAAAGTGTTTTATAAATATGGTCTATTGTCATTATTAAAAGGTATTATTATGAGACCCAGAAAAGGAAACTAATTTACCCAAGGTCATGCCAGTAGTAAGTATTAGAGTTGGGATTTAAACACTTAAACCCAGCTCTTGTAATCCCAGTCCCATTGCTATTTTCACCTTACCATGCTGCATCTTGGTAACTGCAGTTTAAGGAAAATTAAAAATAACTTTATACAGATGTTCTTGGTATACATTTATAACCCTAAATTAAAAAAGCAATCCCCTCCCCAAATCTAATAATAGAAGCCGGTCAGCTAAGGAGCACAACTGAATTGAGACTGTGAGCATCCAATCACTGATAAATGACTTTGATCATTTTCCACTTTAGATTCCAAACTGAACTAACATACCGTCTATGTCAGTTAATGTTAGAGTTGGTATTCGGCTGGTTCAACAGCTATCAAAGAAAGGTATACTAAGGACAAAAATCTTGTCTGACTCCATCTCCCAAGTTGACAAGGGCATTCACAAACCTTCTAGAAAGCTATAGTCACAGTTCCCTGGTTCTGGGATATTGGCCTCCCTATAGAACAGTAGGAGTGTAGGGAAATAGTGCCTTTTTCTGCCTTTTCCTTGCTTGGTCATTCTGAAATTCAAACAGATGATTCAAACAAAATCATTGTGTTTTTTTTTTAATTTCCTTGGATGATTTCATCTCTCTGATAGAGGATGGCTCTTCCATAGTACAGACTCAGACATCTCTGACAAGGAACTTGTAGGACTGGGTCTAGACCAAGGCTAGTCTAAACCATTTTCCTCACTCTGTGAAATGAGGCAGATAGAATGGAGTGAATGCAGAGTAGAATGCTAGGAGGTGCATGGTCAAAAAGAATGTAAAGACTTGGATGTATGTTGGGTTTTCTCCATCTTATTTTTGAGATGGAATTTTTCAGCACCCATTCAGAAGCAAAGTTATTTTAATGTACATTTCTCTATTAGTGATTTAGAGCATTTATATCTCAAACACATACATATATGTTTAGATATTATGTATATTGTGTTTGCATATATTCATGTAGATATACATATGGAGATGGAGATCTCTATATACATATAGAGATGCATATATTTTAACCAGAAATTTTACCCAGAGCAATAAACTATCAAAGGTCATCTCTGTATCTTAGAATCTAAACCTCCTTCAAGTTTCCAAATCTGGTGTTGCCTCTTCAATGAAGCTTCCTGCCTCCATCTTCATTACCTTGGGGTCACTTTGTATACTTTTTTATGTCTATATGTCTGTCTACATGCTGCTTCCCTTCATTGAATGTAAGCTATTTCAGGGGAGGGCTTGTCTCACTTCTGTCTCTGTATCTCTAGGACTTGGCACATAACTTCTAGATGAACAGTTGAGAGGAAGAAGGACTTATGATAGACATCTGAGAACAAAGAACACTGTTCTTAGAGAAAAATCACAAATCCTCAACCAATTTAGTACAAACTCTACCAAGAAGACACCCCATTAGATAGTGTAAAGAATATGCTTTTCAACTGAAAAATCAGGTCAAATCCTATTCCATTTACTTACTATGTGATTTCTTAGTTAAGTCTCTTACTCTCTCTCTTCCTCAGTTTGCTTAACTGTAAATGTTGGACTAGATGAACCCTAAACATAGGCTCCTATGAATATCTATTCACCCTCAGAGATATAGGAAATGGGAAATATGTCATTTATCTTAGTGTAGCCTAGAAATTATCACCACATCTAACATATTCATTTTACAGATGAGGAAAAAGAGGACAAGAGGAAGGAATTGTCTTACTCAAGGCTGTGCAGGTAATAAAAGGCAGAGTCTGTTTCTGATCCAGAGGTTCCCATTGCAAATTCAGTCTCTCAAAGATCAGCCTCTCAACTTTCCAGGATCTCTCTTTCTTCATCTACAAAATGACAGCATTAGACTAAATGATCTCTAAGGTCCCTTCCAGCAAGAATTCAGTGACTCTTAGAGAAAATAGCTATGTCCTAATTATGCATGCAATTGGACCTGAATCCAAAGGGGATCAGCTGCAAGTGGAGTCTTTTTTCACCCAAGATTGATGGAATAGCCAGTTTCATTTGGCTAATAAATATTGCCCCCTACCTTCTTATGAAGCCCCCAGGGCTCAATATTGACTCAGGGGGCAATGTGCCCAAGCAAGGTTAGTTCCCTGGGGAGTTGCACTGTAAATACTGATGCTTACCATGCCCTGAATAATGGCCTGTGTATCCCCCTTAAGTCTGGAACCCTCTTCTAATGAGTCCTTTTGGGACATGAGTATCTCAACTCCATTGGATGGTATCCAAGAAAGATCTGCCTTATACAGCATTTTCTCTGTGGGTTACATAATGCTCCAAAGTATAGCTTCCACATAATTCTTGAAATGTGTGGGGGAAGGGAAAGGGCAAAAGGATTTGGGACTAGAGTAGAGAATGATTGTTCTTTCTTTCTATGGGAGTTGTCACTCCAAAAAGAATATGGATGATTTAAGGAGTTGAAAGACTGGTAGGGGAAAGGAGCAATTTAGACTCAACACGCATTTATTAAACACTCATCATGTCCTAGGAATAGGGCTAAATATGAGGAAAATATATCAATCAGTCGGCCATTCCACAAGAATTTATGAATTAAGGTTTACTATGGGCAAGGTACTAATCTAAGGGAAGGAATGGGAGCATAGGAGAGACAAAGAGAAGGCATAAACAATCTCTGCCCTCAAGGAGCTTTACTTTATAACATGAATGCCCTTGGATTCTAGTGAAGAGTTTACAAAGATAGGGGAGCACCCAGTCCAGAAGGAGATGACCTTCTTCTGAGGTTCACAAGTACCTAAACACATGAGAAATCAAGGAAGAGAGTACTATGCAGCAGGATCGATTGAGGAAAATGTGGAACCTAAATTGAGACTTGAAGGAAGCTAGAAATTCCAGGCCAAAGAGGTAAAGGGGAGAACGATCCGGTTTGGACACACCTGTCTAAAGTTAGCAATGAGGAATGGAATGTGAGGAATGGAATGCTGAGTATAGGGGCAGTAAATAGACCAATTTGTATGACAGATTGTATGAAAGGGACTAATATAACAAGGCTTTTAAGGCTGGAACCAAATTACAGAAAATATTCAGAGCCAGGTTGGGGAGTTTATACTTCATCCTTGGGCAAGAGGGAGCCATTGATGGGTTTTGAGGGTAGGAGTAATATGGTTAGTTTTCTGCTTTAGGTAGAATATTTTCTTGGTTGAGCAGAGGATAGATTCCACTAGATAGAGCATAAGGACAGGCAGACTAATGAGGAGGCTAATAACAGGAGTTCAGGAGAGCAGTGATTAAAACGTGAACTAGGCTGGCTGAGTAGAGAGAAGGGGACTTGGTAAAGAAATGTTTCTGGAATTCATTCTACAAGAATAAGAAACAGATTAGCTCTTATGGATATGAGAGGAAGCAGAGACAAGGATGCCTACTATAGCAAATATTTGAAGTACGTATGAGTAACATAGTAAAGATGCTCTGAAGATTAAAAAAGAGAGAGAAATATACATGGGATATAGAAAAGGAGCAAGGAAAGTTCTAAGAGCTCTAATGTTGGTCAAATTTGCCCAGGGATCTTCTCATTGGTCTTTGTCTCCCTAGCACTAGTTATCTAATAAAAGCTTTGTAAATGCTGGTTGATTGATCTTCTGGTTTCATGCTGCTGTTAAAGCTTTTCTAAGATTAATATTTAAACTAATAAGAAAAAGCAAGTTTACTTTCTTGGGACCAGAAGCTACTGATTACCATGTATCTGAAAAACCTTATCATACCTAGGGGAAAAGAAATACATTTCCCTTTTTTTATTTTATTTTAATGGAGAGGAGGGTTCTGACCCCCATAACCTATCATCAAAGAGGGTTACTTGGAACACTGCAAGATTAAGTAACTTGCCCTGGGTCACACAGACAGTAGGTGTCAGAGGCTGGATTGAACTCAGGTCTTCATATCTCCAAGTTCAATCCTTATCCATTACAATATGCTGCTTCTCATTTTGAGAAACAATATTTCAAAACAATGAACGGTGGCTTTGGAAGCTATAAAAAGTAACTTATAAATGGGCCCTCAGGGCCCAAAAGATTATTAACTCACTTATAGGGACAAAAAAATCAGATTATTCATATTCTCAAATCCTCCTTATTCTCTAATCAAATCAGATTTTCTTTTCCAAGTAGCTAGAATCTTAGTGCTAGAGGCGACCTTAAGAGGAGAGGAGGAAATAAGCCTTCAGTAATTTTTAGAATGCTTTATAAATATTATCTCATGTGATCCTTACCACAATTCTGGGAGGTAGATACATTTATTAACCCCTCCTCCCCTCCCAATTTTACAATTGCAGAAACTGAGGCAAGAGTCACACAACTAGTAAGTGTCTAAAGCTAGATTTCAACTCAAAGGCTTAGCGTTCTAACTGCTGCCTCACCTAAGTAATCTAAACAATCTAAGAAATCTAAGTGCTATGTTTAATGCTATATGACACCTTGATTGCCATCTAGTCCAACCTTTTATAGAGGAGAAACCTGAGTCTCAAAGAGGTAGCAAGTGGAAGAGCTGAGGACTGAACCCTGATCCTTCCAATCTGTGTTCATTGTTCTTTATACTATATAGCAAGTAACTTAATTTATGAAACCAAAGGGAAGCAAAGAAGTGATCAGATGACCTTGTCCCCTCCCCACCATTTAGTAGCAAATACTTTCTATATGAGTGGTTTTGTGATAAGCCCCAGGAACACACTGGGGAAAATGAAAACCAATCAGATGAATAGAAACATTGATGGTTAATTACATATTAATAATGCTAATATCATACTAATGAGACTAATAATGTACATCGGTGTCTTTGGAGTTCACAAGTGCTATACCAACCAACAACCAGTCCCTTGAAGTCTGCCAGTGACTCTACAAGCAAAATGATCCCCAAGTTTTCCATTTATATAACAAAAAAAATCCCATTTCTAATACTTGCTAGTGATAACTCATCAGGATCTCTGCTTCTTGGGGTTTTAAGAGCAAAAGTCAGTGGAGGAAAAAGGCCATATCTTCTGCTTCTGTTACTGAAATCATTCCTTGACATTTTTGAGCATTACAATTAGCTGAGGGGGCGAAGAAAAGGAATGAGGATGGGGAAGGATTTTTGGCTCACCCTATGGCTGTGACCTTAAAAATTTATCATCCAGCATTTGGACATGAGGGCTATTTTCATGGTCTGTGAGATACCTTTATATCTGCATGTTCTCAGACTTAATGGTTTGGGAATATACCGTGATTTCACTGACTTGAGAGTCATGGGTAACAAATATTAAACAACAATGAAAATCCCACTGAGTTTATCCCTGACTTGAATTTATGAATTAATCCTTAAACATTTGGAGCCAGTCTCCTACTTAAAGCATGCTTTAGAGATGTTATAAAACAGGGTAGATATACTAAACTTGATTGTCATTTGGAGCTTTTGTTCATGAGAATCCAACAACCCTCAGTGTCTGTATTTGTTCTTTTCTCACTTGATTCTAAAACCTGTGGATTTCTTTCTCATCATTCAATTGAAACTGATCTTTCCAGAGATTCCCAGTGATCTCTTATCAAACTGAGAGGCCTTTTGTCTATCCTCATCACTCTTCATTCTAATATATTGTTGATTTATCCTCTTTTCCTACATACTTTTTCTTCTTTGAATTTTCAATATGCTGCTTTTTCCTGATTCTCTTCCTACCTATCTGACCACTTCTTCTCAATCTATTTTGTGGATCTTCATCCTGGTCATGCCCACAAATGGTGGGTGTTCCTCAGGACTTTGCCCTGGAGACCTCTTCTCTTCTAGTTCTATTCTATTTCATTCTGTGATCTCATCAGCTTCCCCAGCTTTTATTAACACATTTAAGCAAGCAATTTCCATATATATTCAGCCCTAACCTCTCTCTTCTGAGCACTGGTCTCACGTCACCAATTGCTTCTTGGACATAAGGAGGTGGGTATCTAATAGGCTTCTCAAACTCAACACATCCAAAACAAAATTCGTTATCTTTACCCTTCAACCACTCCCCTCTCTCCAACAGGGTTTTCTTCTCTTTTCCTGATATATTAGTTTTGCTAATCTCCTCATCTCCCATGGATCCAATGATCTGTTGATGTTTCTCTAATATTCTTATCCAGTAGATTACCTTTCCATTGAACTTCAGTTTCATATCTCTGACTGTGTTTTAGACATCTCAAACTAGATGTCCCATAGACATCGTAAACTTAGCAAGCCAAAAACTGAATGCATTATCTTTTCCCCAAAGACTTCTTTTATTTCCAAGCTTTGCTATTACTATTGAGGGTCCTGCAGTAGGACTATCCACTGTGAACCAGTTCGCTGGATAAGAGTAGGGATACTCAACCCAAACCATAGTTTTGAAAGAGAGGGCTTTATTGCTGTAAAGTCAAAACAGAAGCAAAGAGCTCAGAAGATTGGTTGGCTGGTTGACATACTGAATGGAGGAGAGTTTTTATGGGGGTTAAAATTGGGAAGTAAGTGGAGATCCTGCCCAGAAGAGGAGTTGGGGGTTGGATGGAGAGTGTTCAGCCTTAGTTCCTGAGTATATTAGCAAATACATAATGGGAAGGCAGGAACTAGTATGTGTAGTGAGGTGGAAATAAAGAGTGAAATGTCACAAAGGTTACTAAAGTATGGAGGAAAAGGCTAGTGCACCTATGCAAATTGAGGGAAAGTCCCCTGTCCACAAGGTCATCAAGGATTGGAGGGAACCAGATTGGACAGGTTGAAAGGTAGGTGTAAAGGACCACAAGAGTCAGTAGAAGGTAAAGGGGGAAGCTAGTGCTCATGCTGTCTAAAGGAACTAGGTTCCCATTTTCTACTCTTTCTGAGAGCCCTAACCCCACTCCATCTCCCCACTCTTTTTAAAGCTGGTGTCAAAGGGCTGAAAATAGGCATAGAATTATTGGGTAGTTGAGATGCATTCAGTCGTTGTCTGAAGCAGAACCTGGTGGTTACTGTTGTCTGGATTGTGCAGATGATATTATTTGGCTCTAGCTACTAATTGGACAAGAATGACCTGTAACTTGGAATAAACAAACTTTAAAAGAAGATTCTACAAAACAGGCATCCATAAAATTAGCAAGAGTGGTTAAGGGTGGAGTGAGTATCTAGGTCAGTAAGGAGAAAAGCCAGGAACCCCACTTAGGGTAGGATCCTGGGGAGACAAGATTTTCATAGACCTTCTATAAACAGCCAATCTTTTCCATGATTCATTCAGTCCAGAGTCTGAACTTTTGGAAGTTGTTAATATGCACACAGCAAAAGCAAAAAGGAAGAACTACAATAACAATACAGAGCAGCGTGGGTAATAAAATAGCATTCCATGACTTGGAGAGTTAGTTGTTGAATCAATGTCTCTAGCATATATTGGTAGTTACCCAATCCAGGCAACACTGGTCTTAAAACTACATAAGGGAATGTTGAATGGTACCAGGACACATTGTGCATGTACCCATGTCTTTCATTGGCTACTTGCTCTGATAGTGGAAATCTGCTAAAGAGAGAAATAGTGGGAACATGATTAAAGCAAAATCAAATTAGTCCTTGCCAACTCAACACATACATGGTAGGATCAAGCATCTTTGTTTAACTTTAGGTTAGTGTCCAGTTAACAATCAATGATACTTATTGGCTATACTCCAGAATAGACACAATGGTCATTCTTAGCCAGAAGGAATCTATTTTGGACTGAGACCAAAGTTCATCCTTCCAGCTTTTCCCCCACAGTTGATTACTTGTACCAGTTTAGGATCACATTTCCTCTGAATAGCTTGTGGCATTAGCAGTTCTTTTGAATGGTGTATTACTGACTTAATTAATGATCCATATGACAAAAATACCTAAAGTCAAACTTTAGAATAAAATTTATCATAGCCCCAAAGACTTTTACCCCAAATAGCAAACACCACCAGTTACAGAGTAAGGCTACATGCAGTTATGTTTCTCTCATGGGTTGCAAAAAAGCAATAAAAGTTTACCAGTTCAAACATACATAAGAAATTTCACTTAAAATTCATCACTTGTTTTTACTTTTCAAGTTTAAATTTGTCCTGTTACAATGATCAAATCATTAGAAATCATTTCCATACTAGACAGAAACTTACAGATCTGTAACAAGCCAGGTTCACTACTTAGTAATTGTTGGTTTATTTCCCCAGGGCTAGTTTATCTTGCCCAAACTGAATCCAGAGAAAGGAAATGATTTTGGTGTTCCTGCCTGCCCACCTATGATGGGCTATACTCTTTGACCTTTAGATTTCAACATTATAGCAATAAGTTCAAACAATTTGCTTTTTTATAAGTGATATCAAATAGTTGTAAATATAACTTCCTCTTAATTTTATGCAAAGGTAGAAAATAAAACAGGCAATTTATAAACTCTATAATATCCAATCTGGAAAAATGCAACTTTTATAAAAGTTTACCAATTTGTATATTATGATCAAGAAAATGAATATTATTTACATATAAAATGAATAATTATGAAGAACTTATTCTTGAGGAAACAATAACAGCTAAGAAATTTCAAATTCATTTGCCTTTACCATTATCACTAGAAATAATGTCTAATTCAATTTCCAAAATGACTCATACAAAATTACATATTTAGATAATGCAGGTTTATATATATATATATATATATATATATATATATATATATATATATATATATACAAATATTTATACACACACACACATAGATTATATATATATATATATATATATATATATGGGGGGTATACCATACCTGTGAATTAAAACCTATTTGTGTGGAAAGGTTTTCTTTTTTACTCAATAGAAATTATGCAACTCTTGATCAAGACCTATGACTAGATGTTTCTAAAAATCCTTTTTTTCTTTCAATATTTTCTTTATAACTCAGTTAACAATATTATGAATTCCCAAAGTCACAACCAAAATACTCTTAAATGAATTTCCTTTCATAACTAAGAAATTTACAAGTCAATGGAATTTCTTAACTCATGTGTTCTTATTATCAACACTGCAATTTTAATTTTCCAATGTTCTAGTTTGTGGAAGAATTTATCCTTATTAGTAATCATAACTTTAAAAAACCCTGAAAATTCCATGATTTAGTTGAATACACTCTCAGAACAATTGTTACAGAACAATACATTCTAACCCATCTTAAACTTATAATCAGGAGAGATATATTTCACTTAAAATGTGACCAAAACATAATTCAATTACTCCTGAATCAATCTATATTCCAGATGGTATTACAAAATTCCAATTTATGATTTTAATACTGTAGTACTATATTTAACACAAACACTATATATCCCAAAAATTTCATATCATGAGGTTTTTCATTTTCAGTCAATTTATTTCCAGGGAGCACAAAAGTGGCAGTCCAAGGTTAAATTTTTAAATTACCGCAAGCACATTTAAGAGCACATCTCAATTTTGTGCAAACCTATTTTCTACAATCCTAGAAGTTCAATAGCTTTTTAATTAACTTACAACTGTCCTTTCTCTTAATATTTTAGACTATATCACTCCTTTGAATATTTTCTTTCAGTATTTTTAATATATTGTTCTTAAACAGTTCCAATGACATTTAAAACTTTTAAAACTTACATTTCTAGCTATGTAGTATAGCCATAGTTACCATATTATGAATTCATGACTCTAATTATCACATGAGTTTTCTCTTATTTTGTCACCATTCAAATATTCCTTAAAGAAAAACCCATTATAAAGTCTTTGTAGCTGTTTTTAACCCTTTACAAAAATATGTAACAGCTTACAAAAACAAAACTTTCTAAAATGACAACAAAATATATTCAAGTTGCTTTCTTAGTAGCAAAACATTTAAGATTTTTTTTAACCATAGAAAAAAATGAATAGGAGCCCAATATGAATATGGAAAGATTTCCAGTACATATCCCAATTAAAATGCATTTGCAGTGATCAGTAATTGATATTAACTTGCATGATATTAAAATAAAAAAATTAATTAATTTATACCTTTTCCTGTTTCTTGAGAAGTTTCTGTTGATATAAATTTCAGAATGGAGTGGGCCTTACATAGAGGGCCTTGCATAGAGGTCAATCTGCATTGAAAGTAATTTTTTCTGAGAAAAACTATAAGAAGGAAAGAGAAGGAAAAGTTGAATGTAGAATGTAGAAAAATTCCCAGATCTAGGGTCCAAGGTACAGCAATTTTCAGGTAAACTTTGCTTGCTGGTGCCAAGCCACTTTATCCAAGGAAAACCAGCCCTCCCTTCCCCTAGCTGTAGAGCAGTAGGAAGGAGGCAGTAAGAAGAAAGCTAAGAGCAGGGGGATTCTCAGAAGGAGAAAGGTTTTCAGACAGAGGTTTTTTTAGAAAGAGAAACTTTCTCAGAAAGAGAAAGTTTTTAAGAAATTTCAACAGGGGTTCCAATTAGAGAAGTTAAGAGGGGTTTCTGGTGACTTGGGATAATATTGAGTATTAACCAGAAGTATTTTACATCCTTCACAAAGGACAGGGTGCTGAGAGAGGGCCAAAAAGGCCTGAAATTGGGGACCTCAGATATTTCCCTTCCTTCTGACAATAAAGGTTTAATTGCAGGATGGTCCTGTAATTTAGTAACCTCTTCAAGGACCATTCTCCTGATCTAGATTGTACTGGGGCCAGTTGGTGTTAAAAAAAAAAAAAAGACAAGACCATCCACTTTCTCCCCCACCTGAACAAGTTTCTGAAAAGCCTCTCTAAGCATGAGTCCTTAGGAACTGAAAGCCCCTGTCCCATCCTCCTGGTGTCCCAAGTCTTCCCCAAGGAGAAGGAAATTCATGCTGTTCTGATGCAGCTAGCCCTCTGTGTCTAGGAAAGCTGAGTAGCAGGCTGCTCCCCATCAGCTCTAAGTCCCAACAGGGAGGTTACTCTCAGAGTTCCTACCTCTCCCCCCACACATTGTCTCTAAGGGTGAGGGCTCCTGGAGTCAGGGATCCTCATTATCTGAGGGACCAAGGAAAGGGAGGGAGGATAAAAAAGAAGTGAAAGTACTTATCGACTTCTGACAGTAGACCATCTCTGGGTGCTTTCAATCAAAAGAGAGTCCCAAGGAGGGCCAGGGTACCCAATACCTCCCAGATTTAGGCACCAAGAAATGCAATAGGACTGCTCACTATGAACTAGTTCATTGAATGAGAGCAAGAATATTCGACCCAGACTAAGGTTTTGAAAAAGGGGGCCTGAGGCAGCTAGGTGGTTCAGTGGATAGAGCACAGGCCCTGGAGTCAGGAGGATCTGAATTCAAATTTGACCTCAGACACTTAATAATTACCTAGTCGTGTGACCCATTACCTTGGGGGGTGGAGAGAGAGAGAGAGAGAGAGAGAGAGAGAGAGAGAGAGAGAGAGAAGGCTTTATTGTTGTAAAAGCCAAAACAGACCCAAGCAGCTCAGGAAATTGGTTGGTTGGTTGGCAAGCAGGATTGGGGAGAGTTTTTATGGGGTTAGAATTGGAAAGAGGCAATCAATCTCCTGAGCTTCTTGCCTTCTCTCTCTCTCTCTCTCTCTCTCTCTCTCTCTCTCTCTCTCTCTCTCTCTCTCTCTCTCTCTCTCGGGGAGGCAAGGCAATGGGGTTAAGTCACTTGCCCAAGGCCACACAGCTAGGTAATTATTAAGTATCTGAGATCGGATTTGAACTCAGGTCCTCCTGACTCCAAGGACCAGTGTTCTATTCACTGCATCACTTAGCTGCTCCAGGCTCTCTCTTTCAAAACTTTAGTCTGGGTTGAGTATTCTTGCTTTCATTCAGTGAACCAAGATAGCATGAAAGATACTGCCCAGGGGAGGAGTTTGAGGTTGGATGGGGAATTTTCAACCTTAGTTCCTGAGTAGCAAGTACAGACTGGGAATCCATGAAATGGAAATGAAGGGTGGACAGTCACAATGGTTACTATAGGATGGAGGGAAAAGTTAGTGCTCCTGTGCAAACTGAAGCAAAGTCCCCTGACCACAAGATCAGTAAGATGGGAGGGGGCCAGACTGTGGTATGGATGTAAAGGGCCAAAAGGGTCACTAGAATGTGAAGGGGGAAACTAGTGCTCTTGCTATGTAAGGGAGCTTAGGAGCCCATTTTCTGCTCTTCATGGGACCCCTAGCCCCACCACAGCACCACCATTCTCCCAGTCTCCTAGGTTCACCTAGGTATCATCCTGGATTCCTGACTCTCTCTTATCTTCCCCCACCTTATCCAATCTGTCACCAAAGCCTGTAGATTTTATCACAAATAGATGTTCTCTCATCTGACACTGACTGAACTAAATGATAGCCCACTGATGGGTCTGCTATCACAAGTCTTTCCCCATTCTATTACACCTTCCCCTCATCTGCCAATTGGATCATCCTAAAGAATAGATCTAATCATGTCACTATCCCTTCAATAGATTTTGGAGACTTCCTATTATCTCAAGTATCAAATAAGAAATGTTGTTTGGCTTAATTTAAAATTCTTTCCAACCTACCTCTTCTTATGTTTCCAATCTTCCTTAGACTTTTTTCCCCTTACTAAGGTCTAAAATTTTGTGTTGCCTTTCTAACTCATTTTCATAGTGGACCTTTTTTCTGAATGTCCCCCATACCAAAAATTCTACCTCTCCTTCCCTTTTCCTCCTAGATTCTCTGGCTTTCTCAAATTCCATGTTTCAAGGGGACCTTTCCCAGGTACCATCCTCCCTTCCAACTGCTATTGCCTCCCTTCTAAGATTTCCCTCCATTTATACTATGTCTAGGGTATTTCCAAAGTCTTATTTAAGTTATAAAAACTATTAAACTTAAAAAGATTAAAGCTGCTCTAAGATTTGGACAAAGTGTATGTGTGTGAATGTGTGAGTATGTACATGTGTGTATGAGTGTACCAGTCTCAGAACCAGAAAGTCCAGGATTCAAGTCCCATCTTTAAAACATACTAGCTAGGAATCCTGAGTCACTGAACCTCTTAGAGCTCTAGTTAATTCTCCAAGACTATAAAATACAAAGAAAATGCCAACTTTTATTAATAGAGGATGCTTTTAGGGGCAGCTAGGTGGTGCAATGGATAGAGCATTGGCCCTGGAGTCAGGAGTACCTGAGTTCAAATATGACCTCAGATACATAATAATTGCCAAACTTAGATAAGTCACTTAACCCCACTGCCTTGCAAAAAAAAATAGAGGATGCTTTTGCATTGGGGATTCACTGCATTAAGGAAATCACAGAACTACCATCTATCCTATATGGTTTCTAGAAGCTAGCTCAAAAGGACATGGAGACTGGCAAAGGCTTCCATGGTCCATCAAACCCCTAGACAGACAACTTCCTTAAATAGAACATTGATCATCTCTTAATTCACATAGTACTACAGAGGCACATAGTATTTCCAAGACCTCAGGGTCATTCCTTTGGGCCATTCATCACTTGAACCCTGGATTTGGGAGGCCAAAGAGAACTCAGAAAAGAACAAAATAAAGCATAGTCCCTCCACTGGGAGATACTTCAGTACAAGCTCTTTACTTAGATGGTTAAATATACATTGAACATATATGTTTAATAATTATCTAATTCATTTTTTCACATCTTTTCAGTCATATCTGATCTTTGTGATCCCATTTGGCATTTTCTTGGCAAAGATACTGGAGTGGTATGCCATTTCCTTCTTCAACTCATTTTACAGATGAGGAAACTGAGTTAAACAGGGTGAAGTGACTTGTCCAGGATCACATAGTTATTAAATGTCTGAGGTCAGATTTGAACTCAGGAAGAGAAGTCTTTCTGATTCCAGGCACTCCACTCTATCCACTCCACCACCTAGTTGCCCTAATTCATACATAGGGATATCTTAATTATAAATAATTATCACAGCAATGTTTGAAAATGGAGGGAAACATTCAGAGGAATGTTTCGTCAATTCTATGCAAAAAAAAGAGGTTGACTCCCTTCTCCAAGGAAGTGATGAGAAAGTCAAAAGTAGAATTTGGCCATCATTACATTTGATCATACAATATTGTGTGAGCACATATATTCACACTATGTATGTGTGTAATATAGACACACAAAGAGATACATATATAAATTCCCTTTGGGATTTATAACACAAAAGACTAAGAATGGGGATGGATGGTATAGTGCAGAAAGGAAAACCTGACTTCAAACCCCATCTTGGATATTACTAGAGATGTAATCACATATATAACCTCTCTGAGTCTTAGTTTCCCCATCTGTAAAATGGGTTTAATAACTATAGCCACCAACTTCAGAGGTTTATTGTGAGGCTCAAACCAGATTATCCTTTAACTGTCAAAGCCTTATCTAAGGGACCTATTCTTCCTTCTCACATTTTACAGAAAAGGACACATAGCCATTTACCCACAGTCAAATAAATGTCTTTTAACCTTCAGAGCAGGGATTCAAACCCAGGGCTCCAGTTTCTAAATCTAGTTCCTTTTTCTACTTTGCCAAATCTCACTGCCACTACTAATATTTGTGTTTTGTATCCATGTAGAAGGGTTCCTATAGGTAAACACATTGATGCCTTGAAACCCTGACCTGGTTCTCCATTATTTGATGCCCTGGTCCTTCCTCCATTTTTCTCTTGCCCTATTTTGAACTTGTGTTTATGTTGCTTGGAGGTGGAAGAAGGGAAAACTGCAAGAAACCCAAACAGCTGTTGAGTTTCTGCTGCCTGCCCTGTTTTTTATGACCAGTCCAGTCTTTCCAATCTCTTTGCCTCTTTCCCTTACTCCTCCCCTTTCTTTTTCCCTGCTTGTAAACCCAGGGACTCAATCCTTGCCCTTGCTGGGTAGCCCCACTATGGCTCCTGGGAACTCATGTTTGAAACCACTTCATGAAAACAAACCATGTCAATGGACAAGAGATACATTTACCAGATTGGCCGGGATTTCACATGTGACAATTTAAATAAGCAGAATCCATCTGCAAAGACAGGAGGCTGATTCCCTATGGACCCATCTGTGTATGTAGGGAGTAGGGGGAGGAGCAGGGGTCAGACAGCATCCACAATCACTTCCTCGGAGGAGAAAAGAAGCCAACTACCTTCTAAGAAGAAATAAAACTGAGCCCTCCCGGCTGGTGGTTGCTTGTTATTATGTTGTTTGTTTTTGTTTTTATTTGTTGTTTTCCATATAGTGAGATGTGGGAACAAATGGAAAGGTCTTGGATTTGTTCCCTGCAAAACTTATTTATTTTGACTTCATATTGATGGATCATTGGACCTGATTTTTTTATTTTTATTTCTGTTTTATTCCTTTCTGGTATGTGAAAAGATGTGGTATCCATCCGAGGGCCTTGGATAAGCAATTTAACCAGGGAAAATGGAGATCAATGCTTAAAGAGGCAGCCAAGGAAAGTTGGTTGATGGAGAGCATGGTAAAGAAATGATGAGTAGGCAGATTCCATTCAGCAAACACTGTTTCAATCCCTCCTGTGTGCCAATCCCTCCAGACACTGTGTTAGCTGCTTGAGTTATATAGGCAAAAATCAAAGTCTCTGCCCATATTGACAATATCTGTCCAATCCAGTCTTTTTTTTGAACATATCCAGTGGGAGGAAAATTATTACCTTCTAGTATAGCTTATGCCACTTTAAATAGTGCTAATTGTTGGGAAATATTTCTTAAGCCAACCTATTTTCTAGTCCTTCTAGTTCTGCCCTCTAAATCAATTTCCCAGGTAATAGCCCTTCAAAGACAAAGCAGGGCTTCTTAAACTTTCTTATATCCTGGACCCCTTGGGAAGTGTTGGATGAAACCTATAGACCACTTCTGAAAATTCCCTTTTTAAATATATAAAATAAAATACACAAGTTTACAAGGGAAACTAATTCTATTGGAGTCCATTTTTTTTCTTCTATCCAAGTTTATAGATCTCCTAAAATTTATCTTTAGATACCTGGGCTAGTAGGCGAATAAAGAGCTTCTGGTTTAAATCCAGCTTTCATTTCATTGCTATGTCTTCCCTTCCTCAGGCTAAACATAAACTGATCTTTGTTTGACATGGACCCCTGATTCTCCCTTCCCTTCCTTGGAGGTCTTCAAGAGCCTATATGACTCTCAATTCTTGAGCTGGGGATACTTTTAATGGATGGGCTGGACTCTGCCAAATTCTGTTTTTCTATTAACATCCTAGTTGTCTTTCTCTTCTTCTCTAGTTTGTCAATTACCTTCCTCAAATGGATGATGAAGACCCAAAACAAGGTTCTAGATAGAGTGTGATCTGGTGACACAGTTCCAATGTTCAAGTCTTCATAATCCCTGTCGGTGCTTTCTTGGTAAAGATACTAGAGTAGTTTGTCATTTCTCTCTCCAGATCATTTTACAGATGAGGAAATTGAGGCAAACAAGCTAAGCGACTTGCCCAGAGTCACCCAGCTATTAAGTGTCTGGGGTCAAATTTGAACTCAGGAGAATGAGTCTTCCTGATTCCAAGCCCACTGCTCTATCCACTATGGGACCTAGTTGCCCATGATTCTTTTTTTTAATTTTTTTTTGCAAGGCAATGGAGTTAAGTGGCTTGCCCAAGGCCACACAGCTAGGTAATTATTAATTGTCTGAGGCCAGATTTGAACTCAGACACTCCTGACTCCAGGGCTGGTGCTCTATCCACTGGACCACCTAGCCACCCCACCCATGATTCTTTTGAGTCCCAAATCATATGAATTTAAAAAACAAAAAAAAATCTTTTATATGTCCTAGGTCTAGAGACAAAAAGATTTGAGTTTAAATAAGTCACTTAACCTCTGTCTGCCTCAGTTTTCTCATCAGTAAAATTCAAATATAGCACTTACCCCTTAAAATTTTTGAAACTTTAAAGTACTATATAAATGCCATCTATTACTATTCTGATGGTTGAATTTTGACCTTGGGTTGATAAATATTTAGCAACTGTCTCTCCAGAAAAAAAAAAATGATCTCAGCACCAACTTGTGGCACACTTTTAAGTCAATGTTGATGACATTTTCTCCATCACTTTCTTAAGTCTAGAAAGATCAACAAAACAATTCACCAAGTGCTGATTTGTTCCTGATTTCCAGGTTCTAATTTATATGCTCACATAAATTTAACAACTGGTTGTGAGCCAGTTGGGGCTGGTTTCAGCACACCATGTCTCATGCTCACTATGCTACTACCATTTCTAAGCTCTACCTCTGTTGCATATACTCTATGTCACCACCTTCTTTCCATACTTGTTCCCCTCTTTTGCTCTATCTTTGAAAATTAGAACATAAGCTTCCTGATGGCAAGGACTGTATCCTTGCCTCTATAACTGTCCCATAGTATCTGATACAAAGTAATTACTTAATAAATTGTTTCCTCTCATTTCTTTCATTTCACTATGCTGTTCTCCATTCCCTCAATATTTATGTAACTTGTATTTATATACTTTACCTCTTTGGGGGGTGAAATCAATTTCCTTCATCCATAAAATGGGGAGATTGGTCCTTTGTAGGTGTTTTAGATTTATTTTTTAATCATTTAGATTTATTCCTTTAATCTCCCCTTGCAAATCAGCATTTTTATTTTAAGTGCTATAATTTGATCCTGAGTCTTCTGATGCCCAACTCAATTCTTTAGTTCACCGAATGCTACTTCTTTGCATTCTCCTAGGTGCTTAGTTCATATTTATGTGAGTCTTCAATCTCCCCAGTAATTAGCATTTATATTTTAAGACTAGTCAGAGTCCTGTTTCCTGTCTCTTTGGTATGCCCCCATAACTCCTAATAGCAACCCACTCTTTATCACCTCTGTAAGAAACCTCACTTCTTGCATCAAAAGGTTTCCACTGGGAACCACATCATTTCCTTAAATTTGTGAAGAGTATGGCTTAACCTTGCAAAGCATTTTCCCAACATCTATTATTTCATTGTATCCTTGAAATAACACTGTAACATCCGAAGTCTTCTAAGGGTCTTCCCCTCCCAGGCTGATAGTTTTGTGTGGCTAAATTGGACCCTCTTTTGTCTCAATTCAAACCTAGCTTTTGGTCACTTAATGAGCTTTTTCTCAGAAAACTGTGACCTGGGAAAGACCTTATTTAGAAAGGCCAAGGTCACCCATTGCATCCTGGGCCATTTCCAATTGTTTTGAATTTTGTCTGGCCACTGAACTTCAATGACTCTGAAAGAGACAGTGAGACTGACAACTTTTCCAGCTTTGTATTACTTAAATTCAATTCACTCCAAGTCAAGATATCGCCATGGTGATATCATTGGTACTCTTTGAGAAAGAAGGATGAACAACAGCAACAACCTGTGAAGCACAAAAGGTATTATTATCTTCCTGTTTCTAATGGCGAAACCAAGGTTGTTACACAAATGGCTAAGAGAATGGGCATCTAGATGCCTCAAGGAGTTCAAATCATGTGTGGTAAAATGTGAGTGTGTGTGTGTAGGAGGGGAATAATCTCTGGAGTCAGGTTGACTCAAATCCTATTTCTGATGCTTACTATGCATGTGACCTTGGACAAGTCAATTAATGAACCTAGGCCTCAGTTTCCTCTCAGTAAAAATGAGAGAATTGGAAAGGAAAAGACATCTTCCATCCCTTCAGTCAATCAATTACCAAGCAATTGTGTGCCAGACACTGTGAAAAGAATTAAAGATGCAAAGAAAAAAAAAAGCAAAAGCAGCTTCTGCCCTCAAGAAGTTTGCAATCTAATGGAAAAGCAAGATGTCCCTATTGACATATAAAAGCTACCAAAAAAGTAGATAGCAGGTAGACTTAGGTTGGTACAAAAAGCCGGAGGAACTAAGAACAACATCCTAGAGAAGATAAAACTTTGGCTGAATCTTAAAGGAAGCTAGTGCTATCCACATAGACATAGATAAAAGTGACAAAGTAGTAGAAGGCAGCCTTAGCGAGGATGGTGCTAGAAGCTAGAGGAACTAAGAACAGCATTCCAGAGAAGGTAGCACTTTGGCTGAATCTTAAAGGATGCTAGAGATGTAAAGATATACAAGCCTATAAGCTGAATTCTCTAGCAACAACAGAAGTTGTGGATTTCATTGCTCAACTGAGGAGTAAGTTTTCAATGACCATGGAGAAAACTATTGAGAGCCATCACTGAACATCGGGGAAAAAGCAGACACTGAAACACTGGCCTGGTTTTCTAAAAACAAAAAAAAAGAATGGAATTTGTCTCACATACACAATCACACTAAGAACCCTCTCCAAGAGGGATTACGAAATCCTTCTATAGGAAATGGATTTATGAACTTAGTCTCGTAGGAAGTTAGGGATTCTAAGAGGCATGGATCATTATCTCTACAAAGGTACAAAAGTAAGATATAAAGAACATTTAGGATTGTTCTTCAGGATGGGAAGGAATATTTTGCTCAGGAAAGAAAACCTTCAGCAGGACATCCTAATGATTTGCCTGAATTTTTCAAAAGCCTTTTTTTTTTTTTGGTCCCAATTGGTGAAAGAGGAGACAGAAAGTTTAGTGGGGAAAAAAGACAAAGAAATGTACAGGAACCCTTTCCCACCCCCATATACCCTCTTTCTTCCCGGCAGTTTGCACTGAGGACTCTAGTTCAAGTCTGGTTATGTTATTCTTGGAAACCTGGCAGTAAAGAAATATGAGTAACACCTGGTCTCCTTGTTGACTATATAAATACAGACATAGATTATTTTTTGCTTTTCTTTGTATCCCAGTGCTTAGCACAAAGTCTTATACAAAGTAATATAATTATAGCTAGTGTTTATAGAGTTCTCTTAGATTTGGAAAATGTTTTGCAGGTTTGCAACTCATTAGGTTTGCAAAGGGTTTAATAAATGTTTGTTGACTTGACATATAGTTTCACTAGACAAAGCTGCCTTTTTCCTTAAGGGCAAAAAACAAACAAACAGAGACGGGTTCTCCTAAGATATCTGAGTTATGAAGACACTGAAAGTTTCCTGTTGCTTTTTTCTTTTTTAATACTACTCTAGTATTTTCAGTTTTTTCTGAGCCTTTAGTTCCAATACTTCCTGGTACTGAACGGTAGTTTTTACCTGCATGTGTGTGTGTGGTGTGTGTGTGTGTGTGTGTGTGTGTATTCCAGTTCAAAAAGCCCCCATTAATTTGCTCAGTTGGTCTCAAAAATATGCTAAAAAGTCAAAGGTCAAAGTTAGTGCTTAAGACTCCAGAAGGGCCTGCTGACTTTGCAAAGAGCCATTCTAGTGTTACCTGTTGCCACTATCAATGCCCCCTTTATATGGTTCTTTGAGAGATGTCCCCCAAGCCAGTCCTGCCTTCCTACAAATGTATATATTTTGATAGTATTCAACCATCATTTCTAGTGGGGAGGGTAGCTAGGGTGGATAGAGTACTGGCCTTAGAGTCAGGAGGATGGGAGTTTGAATCCATCCTCAGACAACTGACACTAGCTGTGTGACCTTTGGCAAGTCACTTTACTCTGACTGCCTCTCATTCAGGGTCATCTCTAGTCATCCTGCTCCATATCTGACCACTGGAAGAGAAAGTGAGGCTGGTGACTTAATACAGCCCCCCTCATTCAAATTAAATTTCTGTGCTTGACATGGCATCACCTCCTGATTTTGTGGTGTTCTTTGAGAATGAAGGACAAACATTGTGGAGACAAGTCAAAATGGGAAGCTTTTGTGATGGGCGGAAAGCAACCTTTTTATCAGTCCAGCAAGTATTGATCCAGTGTGTTCCTTCTGTTGGGGGGGGGGGGTAAAGTGGGGAACTGGGAGAACACCATGCTAGGAAGGAAAAGACCAATGTAGTCCCTTCCTTTTTTTCTTTTCTTTTTTTGGTTTTTGCAAGGCAATGGGATTAAGTGACTTGCCCAAGGTCACACAGCTAGGTAATTACTAAGTGTCTGAGGTTAAATTTGAACTCAGGTCCTCCTGACTCCAGGGCTGGTGCTCTATCCACTGAGCCACCTAACTTTCCTAGTCCCTTTCTTCCTCAATTTTGCAGGTTTACAGGTTTTCAGTCCAGGAGACCAATCATACACAAACATAAGTAGGCAGGGTGTAACATACTTCAAAAGTGGCTTGTATTAGCACCCTGTGGCACAATGGTTGGACAGCTGAATTTGAAATCAGGAAAAACAGTGAATTTAACTCTCACCTCTGACCCTTACTGTCAATCATTTAATCTCCCTGAGACTAGGTACTAAATTTAGCTACTAGATTCCAGAAGGGTCTTAGTCTTCAGTAGAAAAGGGGGATTCCTTGAGTTATTTATTGAATGCATTTAAGATGCCAAAACAAAGTGTGATTTGAAGTCTAATATATGGTCCTATGATTGCATGCATTGATAGAGACAGTTATCTGGAGGTAAGATTTGTATTGGGTTTTAAAGGACTGTAGGAATTTAACAGGTAGAAAAAAACATTTCAAGAAAAAATGTGAGCAAAGGTACATAGGTAGGAAATGACAAGGGCAGATATTTAGATATAATCCAATTTGACTAGAAGATGGAGTAGCAGAAAAGCATTTTGGGAGGATGGTGAAAAATTTTAGAAAGATTGAAAGACCTTGAGGGAGTTTTAAATGGCACATTGCAAAGGTATATAGGTAGGAAATAACAAGGGCAGGGACTTGGTTGGATATAATCCAATTTGACTAGAAGATGGACTATGTGGCAGAGAAGCAGTTTGGAAAGATAGTGAAAGATTTTGGAAAGACTGAAAGACCTTGAGGAAGTTTTAAATGGCACATCACTAGTTAATAGGGAACCACTGGAAATTTGGAAGCAAGGGAACAAATGACCAGACCTGTAAGTAAGGAAGTTTCCTTATCCTTGGAGAAATGGATTAGAAAAGAGGAGAGAGTGGAGGTCAGAAGTAGTGTTATAGTTTTGTTTTTTAAAAAAAGAAAAGCTCTTTAAATGAAAATTTTCAGGAACGGGTCTTTTTTTAAGTGGTCCTAAGACATGCTTGGGTGGAAATTGGGTTTCCTTGGCCGAGGGCTGAATTTGACTGGTTTTAATTGTTCTATTTGCAAAGTCTAAGGTTTGCTATGGTAACAAGGTCTGGCATCCAGAATGCATGTGAAAATAAAATGCGTTTGAAGGGTGAGGAGAAGGGGGTTCTCCTGGGAGTATTTTTGGATTTTAAACTCATTTGAACAGTGGTTGGGTAAGTTGAGGTCACAAGTTCTGGACTCTACCAGGATCTGGCAGTCTGGTAGGACCGACTTCACGATCCATCCAAGAACCATCCGGGAGTTAAAGCACCCTTCTTAGGGTCTGGCTCTTGGCTATGGCCGGGTTCTCTGTCAGTCTCGGCTTCAGTTGACTCTTTCTTACCCACCACAGCCTAGGAAATATGTGTGTGTGTGTGTGTGTGTGTGTGTGTGTGTGTAGGGAGGAGTCACACACATGATACAAACCCAGACACACATCCATACACACACATTCACACGTGACACAGGCACACACACACCCTCACATACATAGCCACACATATACACACACTCACACACGACACAAACACAGACACACACAGAAGACACAAACACAGAAACAAACACACCCTCACACACGACACAAACACAGACACACTCACACATGACACAGATACACGTGTGACTTCACATACATACACACTCAGACACACGACACAAACACTGACACACATACAGAGGACACAAACACAGACACACACACACCCTCACACATACACACTCGCACGACACAAACGTGCCTTCACATACATGCACACACTCAGACACACACGACACAAACACACACACACACAGAGGACACAAACACAGATAACATAACAGACATAACACACACCCTCACATACATAGACAAACACATACACACTCACACCACACACACACACACACCACACACACACACACCACACACACACACACACACACACACACACACATAGCCCAGCCTCCAAGGCAGGCTGGCATTGTCTCCGGGAAGGTGAGGATGGCAGCGGCTCCCTCCCCCGGCTAGCCCTCTCCGGTCTGGCGGACTCTCTCCCGGTGCCCCCGTGCCCCCTCCTGGTTCTCGTGCCCGGGGCTGCCCCCCGCCCGGCTCCTCCAGGGCAGTCCCCGGCTTCCCGGAGGCGAGCTGCAGCTGCTTCGCGCGCCCTGGCCCCGCGGAGGAGGCAGAGCGGCCAGCCTGGGGCCCGCACTCAGCCGCCCCCGAGGGAGGGCTGGGGAGAGGAGGGGGACCATCGCAAGGCCCGAGGGGGAGGCGGCCCGACTCCGGGCCAGGCTCGCCCGCTCCGCCGAGCGCCCCCCGGCTCCTTCTAGCCCGGGGCCCCCGGGCGGCCGCCCAGAAGCGGGTGTGTCCCCCCGGGCGCCGAGCCCCCGCGGGCGGGCAGCGCAGGGCTCCGGCCCCCTCGTCTCCCACCCCTCTGGAACTCGGGGCAAATGGTAGGCTCCATTTAAAGTGTGCTTGTCCCCGTTCACCGAGCAGCCCTCGCCCGGGTCTCTGCCGCCGCCGCCGCTGCCGCCGCCGCCGCCGCTCCTCCTCCTCCTCCTCCTCCTCCTCCTCCTCCCCCCCCCCCCCCCCCCCGGCTGCTGCTGCTCCAGCAGCCCCTGTCATTCCTGCGCTGGCGAGCCCGGCGGTGGCGGCCGCGGCGGCTCCGCGCGGAGGGGGAAGGGGCCGGCCCGTGGGGCAGCCAGGGAGCCAACAGGTAGAGCCGGGGCGCCCCGCCCCCCGCGCCCCCCGGTGCAGCCCGGGCATCATGCTGCTCTTTGTCACTCCTCTCCTGCCCAGGCCAAAATCCTCAGCATGATGGAAGACAATAAGCAGCTGGCGCTCCGGATCGATGGGGCGATCCAGTCGGCCAGCCAGGAGGTGACCAACCTGCGAGCCGAGCTGACAGCCACCAACCGGAGACTGGCCGAGTTGAGCGGCGGCGGCGGCGGCGGCGGCGGAGGAGGAGGCGGCGGCGGCGGCGGCGGCGGCGGCGGCGACTCCGCGATCATGGAGAACAACCATCACAACGCGCAAGGTAGAGAATCCCCCCGACCCCCAGAGGGGATCGAACGACCCCATCTCCCTGCCCGTTCTGCAATGCCCCCCGCCCCCGGCTGATCCAGCCGAGGGGTCCGCCCGCGCCTCCTGGGGGGAGACTTGGCTCCTGGGGTGGGCTGCATGCAAGGCTGCCTCTCGCCCACAGAATAGGCTGCAAGCAGGAAGGCACCCCGGCCAAAGCCAGAGAGGGGCTGGATGAGTGCTGGATTTAGCGTCTCCCCACCGTGGGTGGCAAGCTTACTGGGCATCCTTCGGCGTCGTGCCCCCGAACCCCTGGCCCCGGTCCCTCTTGGCCCCTCACCTGAGAGGGAGGTGATCGGAGCTGTGATGGGCGCCCCCGAGTCTTGGGAAAGGAGGACAAGAGTCGGATTTGCCCCATGGCCGAGGAGCCAACCCTGGTTTCCTTGGGAGCAGAAAGTGTGATCTGGGTGGCAAGCAAAACCCCAATCAATGGGAAAAACTTTTCATCTCCACTGTCTGTGCCCTTCCCTTCTCCCTCCCCCTTAGGAAAAGCCAGGGATGCTCTCCGCCCCCCAATTTCCGAAAGCTACTTGGTTCCCTCACTGCCTGGTATCTGGGGCTCTGAGGTCTGGCGTCCGCGATGTCAGGGCCAGTTGCATCACGGATGCCGTTCCCACTTCCCTCCACCAAAACTGGGTCCCTTGTCTTCTTTTCACCTGGACTCGATGCTCCCTCCATGTGAATCCAGCCCTCCCACCTCCGCAGCAGCAGCAGCCAGTGAGCGACTCTGCCTGCGACAGTGGCCATGCCCTGCTCAGCAGGGACTTTAAATTGCTCAGCCAAAAATCAGCCCCAAACCCTACCGGGATCTTGTCCTTCCTCGGGACCAGATCTCCCTAGCTTCTCCACCCCCCCCCAAAAAAAGACAGAGAATAACGTCCCCTGATGAGAAAGTGTGTTGGTCCTGGTCGAGGGGATCTGAAGCCTGAGCGAGAAGTGACTTCCTTACAGTTTGCAGACCCCATCCGAGCTTGCCGTGTTGACATTGGCTCCCAAGCAACCTCCTTGCAAGGGTTAAATGGTAGCTGAACTCTCCCTAAGATGCATTGTTTGATCTCTCTGAAGCAAGAAAGTGTGAGTCAAGCCAGGTCACTGGGGATTTCTGCTAATCACCCAAGTGTTTAAATCTCCAGAGTTGCTGTCTATAAAATTAAATGTAATTGTAACCCTTAAGCCCTTGAAATCCAAAGAAATCAAAAGATGTTCTTCATTCGCTGGTCCCTTCTGAATAACATGCAAGGGTCAAGGAAGGTTCTAGCTAATGAGTCGTCCAGTCAGCCCGGAAACTGACCTCTTGTCTGTTTCAAGAGAGCCCCTTCCCCTTCCAAGAATTTGACAGAATTCTCAGGTTCCTCTACAGGGGTCCTGGTGCTTCAGGGAGTCGAATGTGAACCTGAAGATTAACTGGGGCTCCTGAAATCCTAACTAGATCTCTCCCTCCCCAAGAGTGGTGCGAGGTTCCTGAGGACCAGCTCACTTCTGCTGCAACTGAATGGGCATTATGTAAGGCTGATGAATGAGCTGTCTTCTCTGGTTTGGCATAAGGGCTGCAAGGTGGAAACTGGGCAGATTTCAGTAACTTATCCCTCGTTACCTTAGTGTATATGTGTTAAGTCACAGCTGATCTGCCTGAAGATACTGTAGATCACCCGGTCTCAGAGATATAGATAAAGTATTGTTTAGGATTTATGGACAGAGGTTTTTTTAGTGTGACAGAAACTAAGAATTGACATGGCAAGTCAAATTTGAAAGGTCTACTGGTGGACCACAACCTCCCCCTCTCCCCAAAGGGGGAAAGTTTAGTCTGCTGGTAAAGCAGGTTGCAGTAAATGTATGTAGTGATTTATGGGATTAATTTTCAATTGGGGGTCACTGGATGAGGGCTGAATTCTCCCTCTCGAGCAGGTCACATTGCTAGGGGATACAATTTCTTGGCCTCCCCCTCACCCCCACCTAAATGCATCAGCTGTAAAAAGGGAAATGCCTCTCAGCTGCCCTGATGGTCCTAAAATCCTCAAATGGGAGACGCTAAATCCAGTAACCACTCCAGGTAAATGTTCTTAAGAGCCTCCTTGTTTCTAACTCAATTTAGGAAGAGTTGTCAGCCCATCTCCCTTTAAATTGACGTGAATTTGCACCCATGTGTGGGTTTTAGAAAAGGAATGAGGCTATATGGCAGGCAGATGTTATTTACAGGAATGGTTCTTGAATGTGATGTTTCTGCCTTATTAGAGAGGAAGAGACCCTCTGCACACGAAGCCTGGTTGTATGTCTTCACTGGGCTTTACCTTTTCACAGCACAGGCCGAAGTGGAATTGTATCAGATTCATGGCAGAGAATTCTTCGAGGGTTCTGGCTCCTTGATCACCTTAAGGCTAGAGTAGCTCCCAGCCTCTCTCTGGCTTGCAGTTTTCAAGTTCGTCTCTTCAATTATAATCTGATGGTTTTAATTTTGAATGTGCTCATTAGGATCATTAAGCCCATGATTTAAGATGATTCCCATTTGTTGTTCTATGCAGTTGTTACTCTTCTAATTGTGACTTTAGAAACAATGACATAGACTCCTATGAAAATTGCTAGCACATGCCTTTAATTGAAAAAGACTTACAGATATTAGGAATATATCAGAGTACTTGTCACATGCATGCTGATTTATCAACTGTTCCTGTTTTTCTAATATTATCAAAAACATAAATTGAAAGATTCACTCCCCCTTCCCCCATAACAAGGTTGCAATCTGGCCATGGTGGTGGTGGTGGTGGTGGTGGTGATGGTGGGGTGGAAAAGAGGAGCCTTTTAATTAATTAAGAATATTAACCAATCCATCATCAGATGCTTTATCCAGTTGACAATCCAGCAGGAAGCCTTTGGGACACCTTTGGCTCCAGAGCTTGGTTTCTCAGGGAGGATGAATGTACTCTTGTCATTTAAACAAAATATGAACTCTGCTGGTCCCTTCCACAAGCCTTGTATGGTTGCTATGTAACAGAGTCTCGAAAGCGAACTGTTACAAATCGGGGGGTTAGTCACTTTGCAGCATCTTCTCTTGAAATCTGTGTTGAAAGAGCGCATGGCAGGCAGCCCATCTTGGCTGTTTTCTCTCTTCTCTCAGTGAGTTGAGTAATCCCTAATGAGGACACAGGCACCTACTGCAGAGGGCATCTTCAGTGAGAGGTGTTACATTTGACTGATCCCCCAGAACAGCAGCATGGGGTTGGTGAGGTCATCAACACATTTGACAGGTAGACAGAAGAAGGTTTAGAGAGATCAGGGTCCAGCATTTGCACAACTACATCTTGTTGGTAGCCACGGAGCTGATTTGTTTAAAGGGATGTCTCCTAGACATCAGCCTTCAAGTAGCATCTCTAGGAAAATGTGCTTATGATGCTTGCAGGTTTGGGAGGGCAGGGGGGTGGTTCACAGAACAATTTGTTTCTTGGAAAAGCTTGTGTCTGATGACTACCTAATATTATTTTCAATAGGTTGCTTTCCTACATATATAATAAAGCAATTAATCTGCATTATAACCAACTCAAACAGGTGTTAGCTATTTATGACATAAGATGCTTATACTCAGTAGGAGATAAGCTTGCTGCTTAAACTGTTTAGTTTGTTGTGTATGGGAAGTGTGTGTGTATTTTTAAGGAAATAATTATTTTTATAATCAGTCAAAGAAATACAGAATGGAAGTATGGCCAGCCTCTTTGTTTAGCTTAAAGATTACAGAAATCTAGTCTAGGAAATAGAAGAACAACCTTAGAATCAAGAAGGCTTTGGGTTCAAGTGTTGCTACTGATTCATTCTGGCCATGTGCACAAGGGCAAAATCTTTTGCACTCTGAGTGGGCCAGACACTTTGGATTGTGGACTAGAGCAAAGTAGACTGTCTTCATTGGTGGGTGGAATTTTCATTCTTAGCATTCCCAACAGGAATGAAATCACAGATGTTAAATCTATTCATCAAAACATACTGCATATACATATAACTTCATGTCTCTATATGAATCCTGTTCCCTCTGAGATTATTTGCCATTTTCATTCTCCAGATCTTGCATATACAAATTTCTCCCTCATTAGAATATGAGCTTCTTGGAGGCAGGAACTATGTTTTTGTTTTTCTTTGTGACTGTAGGGTTTAGTACAGGGCCTGATATATAGCAGACTCTTTTTTTTTATTTTCAGCATGCCCTTTAATAGAATTCCCCCATGTTTATGCAAACTCAGGTATAAATTGACATGCCCTGAAAATGGACAACTACATATTAAGACTTTCAATAGCCATCCCATTTGTATCCATTGAGTCACCATGATATGAATATATAGCAGACTTTTAAAAACCTATGAACTTATTGACTATATTCATGCAAAGAAATGTAAAGTAGAAATGTGGTTAGTTTGATTCCTTAGCTGAGAGAATCAAGTTTCCATTCTAATTTGTAGAAATACGACTTAGGGAAAATGAAGAGGTGCTTCATAAGGGTCAGCCTTGGAGACAGAAAGAGCTGGGGTCAGGGTCATCCCTTATATATACTAGCTGAGTGGTCAAAGGGAGGTCATTTAGTTTCTTCTTGCCTTCAGCAAGTCTCTAAGATCATAGGTTGCAAAAGAGTTGTATAGGTAGAAGGAGTTTCCATTCAGTTTATTCCCTACAAAAGAAATAACAGGTCTGCCTCCATAGGTAGATAGATGGATGGATGGATGGATGGATGGATGGATGGATGGATGGATGGATGGATGGATGGATGAATATACAGATGGATGGATAGATAGATAGATAGATAGATAGATAGATAGATAGATAGATAGATAGATAGATAGATGAGGGATGGATGGATGGATAGAGGATAGATAATTAGATAGATAGATTGATGCCTACATAAAACCCAATACATAGTGGAAATGTACTTAGCTTTTTTCCTTACAAGCATAAAAGACATAAAGACATTCGTAGACATAAAATTGAATGATCTCTTAGACAAGTGTGACTGCCACTAAGCATTACTCTCCTAGCACTTGAGGGAAAGGGTGTTCTATCAATTAAATAATAACCTATAGGGTGAATAGGTTGGAATATGTTGACTGAAATTCTAAGAAGCTAGTTAGTTCTTGTCTTTGGGGAGTCATCCTAATTTATCCTACCATTGCTTATGTTTTAGTTTGTTTTTATTGTTGTTTGTCATTTGTTCTCAAAGAAGACCATGACATCAGAGAGGTGATGCTTATAACATTCATATCAATTGGATTTGAGTGAGGGGGTGTTGTGTTAAGTCACCAGCCTCAATTTCTCCTCCAGAGCCATCTGAGTTCAGTTGTCAGATATGAATCAATATGACTGGAGCTAAGTGACTTGCCCAAGGTCACACAGTAAGTGTCAACTGTCTCTGGTTGATTTGAACTCAAGTCCTCTTGACTCCAAGAGTTTGGAAGATTCTTCTGTGGAAGAGATATTGGGGGATTTTTTGGTCCAGGAGGTCAGAGCTAGGATGAAAGGGTGAAAATAGCAAAAATTCTCTCTCTCTCTCTCTCTCTCTCTCTCTTTCTCTCTCTCTCTCTCTCTCTTTCCCTCCCTCCCTCCCTTCCTCCCTCTAGCTCTTCCACCTTCTCCTTCTCTTTCTCTACTTATCCAAAATTGAAATGGGATGCTTCCAGAGAGAATTAGTTCCCATCACTGGAAGTCTTCAAAGAGAAACTGTCTGATCATTTGTCACAGATATGATAGATAAGATTCATAGAAATGGTTAAAAGATGGCTACAATTATCATTTAGATTCCATTCTACCAATCAACAAAATTTTAATATTTTCTTTTCTTACTTTTCTTTAAAAAAAAGTTATATTTTCCAGTAAGCAAAATTCTGTCTTCTCTTCCACTCAGCTTTCTCACAACCACACTAAAAAGAAAACCCCACAGCTTCAAAAATAGGAATGATGAAGCAAACCAATTTCTCAGATTGATCATAGTCAAAAATATTTCATTTTCCATTGCAAGTCCATTAGGAGATTGATTGCATGATTCATTAAGATTCTTCTGTATTATGGTTAGTTACTGCATTGACCAGTGTTCTTAAAAGAAGTCTTTCAAAGGTGTTTGTAATTATAATATTATTATTATATAAATTGGTTTACCTGGTTCTGCCCACATCACTCTGCATCAATTCATATAAGTCCAAATTTCTCTGAAAGTATCCCTTTATCATTTCTTATAGTACATTAGTATTTTATCACATTCATAAACCTTGTCATTTCCCAATTAATAGGCACTCCCTTAGCCTCCAGTTCTCTGTCACCACAAAAAGAACTGCTATAAAGATTTTTAACATATGGGTCCTTTTCCCCTTTCTTTGATGTCCTTAGAGTAGACCTAATGATGCTATCTCTAGGTCAAAGGATATATACATTATCAGTTCAATAGTTCCAAATTGCTTTCCTGACCAATTGAACCAGTTCACAGCTCTCCCAACAGGGCATGCTTTACCTGTTTTACCATAGTTCCCTTGTCATTTTCCATTTTTGTCAACTTTTCCAATCTGATGAATGTGAGATGAAATCTCAGAATTGCTTTAATTCTATTCTTTAATTAGTAATGATTTAGAGCAGTTCTCTAATTAGTAATGATTTGGAGCATTTTTTTTTAAAAAATGGATATTGATAGCTTGAATTTCTTCCTCTAAACATTCCCTGTTCCTATCATTTCACCATAGGAAATGGCTCTAATTATTATAAATTTTACTCAGTTTCCTACCTATCTTAAATATAAAACCCTTGTCAGAGTCACTTCAAAAAGCCTTTATTGGTGTTGTTGTGAGTAATATTATTACAACTACCAAAAATAGCTGGCACTTGCAATGTTCCAGGAACTATGATAAACTCCTTACAAATATGGTCTCAGTGATTCTAAAAAACCCTAGGTGTTATTAATAACCCTGTTTTACAGTTGAGGAAATGGAAGCAAACAGGGTTAAGTGACTTGCTCAAAGTCACACAGCCCATAAATATCTGAAACCAGACTTGAACTCCTCCCTGCCTCACCAAAAAAAGAGAGGAGAAGAAAAAGGAATATAAGTGTTTTGCAGACCTCAAAGAATTTTATAAATATGAACTGCCATAATGATGTCATTTAGTAACTGCATCAATGTGTCAGCTATATTCTAAACTAATTCACTAATCATGAACATCCTCATATCTTTGACTAGAGAGCATAGAATCAAACCTAGAAGCCATCTTACATTTTATAAATGAAGAAACTGAGGCCCCAAAATGTTAAATGATTCTGAAGGCAGCTCTCATTAAGCACCCTTCTTTATTTGTGCTGTCTTCCTGAAAAGCAGAGACACTTTTGTTTGTCGATTATACCACCTAGCTGAAATTTTTTATAGAATCACCATTCCATTGTCTTCCAGATATGCTGGAAGAGTTTTTCAGAGGAGAAGCAAGTCACTTTTAAGTGATTCTTAACTTTCAAAAGCAATCTTAACCAGACTTCTTTGGGTCAGTTTAAGTCTCTGCCTTTCTGGACAAATTGTAGGATCAGAATTTTAGAGCTAGAAGGGACATGAAAAGTCATCTATTTCAATGCTCCTTATTTGACAAATTAAGAAAACTCAGTCCCAGAGAGGGTAAGTCAACTTACTGAATAGGTGATAGATACAAAAATCCATTCTTCCCAAATCAACAGGATCCTTGTTGTGCATTTTCCAGAAATTCTTGATTTCTTCTTCTTTTCTTCCTTCTTTCCTTTCTTCTTTCCCTCCCTCCTTTCCTTCCTTTCTTCCCTTATTCCTATCTTTTTCCTTTCCTTCTTTTTTCTTTTTCTTTTTCCTTCTTTTCATCCTTCCTTCCCTTACTACCTCTTTTTTTGCTTTCTTTCTTTTTCTTTGATTGCTTTACTTTCTTTTTTTTCTTTTTAAAGCTGGAACTTCATCTGAATATTAGATTCCAAGTATTGAATTTTTCTCCTTGAAGGCATATTGGCAACCCTTCTGTACCTCCCAGTTTTAGAGAGTGGCCTGGGAGCTTAAGAGGTTAAGTGACTTGCTCAGAGTCACACATCCCATATAATCAGAGTCAAGAATCAAACCTAGGTCTTCTTGCCAGGGAAGACCCTCGAGTCCCCTCCATACTGCTGCACCTTTCCCATTTGTTTCCACTCCTGTTCTTTTGGCAGGCAGCAACACCATGCTCTGGTGAATCTCATCGGCTGTAATGTATGACTCTCTGGCCATCAGCAAGAATGTAGCAGATGGCCTCTGCAGGTGAGACACTGCTCAGTGGGCTCCACCGACTCTCAGCATAAGGTCCAGTGGGTCCAGAAGGTCAGCTAGGTGGACACAGCCATGCACCCTACAAATTTTCTCTCACAGTTGCCAGACAAAGAGATTCCCTAGCCTTCTTGGGATATGTGACATCAGTCTTTGTTCATTAGCTCTTGTGCTGACTCCTCAGGGAATGGGAAGTATCAACCCTGGGCTTTGGTTTCCCATCCCCTCTGCCACACATCAGGTAAAAAATCAGCCTTATTTCACCTGCTGAGTTTGGAGAATGAGTTTTTAAATGATCCTCTAAATGGAAATTAGTTCAGACTGCTTGGGATTTAGAGGAAAGACAAGTAATATATGACTTAGGGGGATGGGATTAGGGAGGGGGCAGCCAGCAGAAATGACCACATGCCTCATCACTATAAAATGTATATAAGAAGGGATATTTAGCAACACATTTAGGAAAGGACAGCTTTACCAAAGCCAGCAGCTAATGCTCTACCATTTAACAATTGATTGAAACTGGTGATTCAGAATGAGTAAAAGTCACCACATCCCTTGTAACCTTCATAAAGGCCTCTAGCCAAGAGCCATCTGAAATGCCTAGATACCAAGTGAAAGGGAAATCCTCAGTCTACTCTTAGGTGAGTTGGATGAGAGCAAATTTACTGTCCAACTTGTATTCAATTTCAATCTCTAAAGTTCAGTTATATATTATTATTCTCTCTTATCACTATTAGACAAATTCAATAAACTTTCAGTTTTGTCTAAAATTCAATGAGTCAATGACTTATTGTTATTAATATTATCTTTAGCTCACACATAGATGGATTTAAAGTTTGCAGAGTACTTCAATACATTATTTTATTTGACCTTCAGAACAATTCTGTGTAGTAAAATTGATAGAGAAATTATTTTCTCAGAGTCATAAAGCCAGGATTTATACCTTATTTTTCCTGTTTCCAAGTTCAGCACTAAAGCCATCTTCTTGTCATCTAAATGGAGGTGGTCCCTCTAAAATTCAATGCAATTCCTCATTCTGGCTGTTGTGTTGGTTGACTTAGCTATGCCAACCCTTTATTTTGGACTTTTGTAATGGTCAATGTCCTCTCAGCACTTGGGTGACCAGAGCTCTCATGGAGCCCATTTTTGTATGGCTCATTGTGGCAATCCCTCCCATTTCCATGATCCTTTATTCCATCTGCTCTTTTCTGTCTTTTGCCAGACCTTCTTCAGAACTCTCAGGCAGGAGACAGAACACTTGGCAAGGACAGAAGGAAAGGAAGAGAGTTAGTTGAGGCATCTTCCACTGTGCAGGAGCTGGCCATGCCTGGCTCTTTTCCCACCATGGAGTTGCTGCAAACAGTTTTCTGAAGCATAGAAGCCAAAGACTTCTACTACTTTGGTAGATTTTTGATTTGTCTCTTCCTTCATTCTCTTATCCAACAAATATTTATTTAATACCTAAAAGCATTGGGTAAGGGTTCCAAGATAATGCCAAGTTGAGAAAGACAAGAGTTATTTGCTTTCTAGGGTCATGTTTGTAGAACTAGAGACTATTATAGAAAGTATTTACTGAGACAGCTAGGTGGTACAGTAGATAGAGCACCAGCCCTGGAATCAAGAGGATCTGAGTTCAAAATGTGGCCTCAGAAACTTAATAATTGCCCAGCTATGTGACCTTGGGCAAGTCACTTAACCTCATTGCCTTAAACAAATTTAAAAAAGAAAGTATTTATTAAAACTGACTCATTTTACAAGTGATAAATTTGAAACTCAGAGATTATGTAATGAGTTCCATAGCTCATAGAACTCAGAAAATCTTAGATATAGACCTCGAAGAAACTTAGAAGGCACCCTGTGCAAACTCTTCATTTTTTAAGTAAAAAAAAAAACAACTGAGGTCCTTTATAATTAAGTAACTTGTCCAAGGTCACTTAAGTAATAAGCATCAGAGATGAGATTTATACCCAAGTTATAAGCCAGCATTTTTTCCAAAGGACTTTGAAAAGAAGTAAAGTCTGAAATGAATAGTCTAAATTTAATTATTAGCGCAGTTTGTGAACACCAGTATTGCCACTTTTCAAAACATACTATAAACATAATCAAGTTGGGTCTAATTCCTGTGTTGCGTTTCCATAATCCTAATGACTAATGGTTCTCCAAAAGGAAAAGCATCTATTGGTCATTTGTCTTGGTCATACTTACAAGATGATCAAAAGCAAGCTGAGGCATAGAAATAACACACACCCCTCATTAGGCATGCTGCCATCTGAGCAGATGGGGAAGGCTGACCGACTGCTCTTCTTGGTCACTCTCAAAAAAGGACAGAATTGTATAAACCCTTAATTCCCAACCTGCATCAGCTCTTTGGCCCTAGGGTTTGTTCTTTCCCTTTTAAATCAGTTCTGCTTATACCTATGACTTAAGGAATGCTCATCCCCTTTTGTGAGGGTGACAAAGAGGGAGAGATTGAGGTTTGCATGATGTGGAGATGACTTCAAGGAGCAGAAAAATCTGTGTTTGAGTTCTGGATTTGCCATTTCTTATCTGTGTAACATTAAGCAAGTTACTTCCCCTTTGTTCTCTTCAGCTGTAGAATGGGAAAGATAAATTATATGGTTTCCATTATTTCTTCCAACTAGAAATTCTATGTTCTAAATTCTCATCTGGCATCAAAATCATGTTTTCTGATATTTCCCAGCTCTGGTATTATTTGTTTTTAAGCCCCATCTCCCAAGCCCTGACATACTGTGTTCTAAGGATCCACCCAGTTCTGACATTCTGTGTTCTAAGAGCCCTCCCAGCTCTTACATTTTCCCCTAATATCCTTTCTTCAACTAATATTCCACATCCTAAGAGCTCTCCTAGTTCTGACCTTGCAAGGTCATTTTGTGTCCTTAACATTCTTTATTCTGAAATTTCTGTCAGTTAAGTATCAGTAAAAACATTCATACAATGAAAGCTCTGAAAATGAAAGATAGTGAGCTCCCCAACACTGGTGATATTCAAGGTGATGTAGAGTTACGACTTTCTGGGATGAGAAATTCATTCCCATGGTGGGCTTAGTGAAGTTAGCTGCTTGGTTTCCTTCCTACTCAAATTCCCTGATTCTCTACTGCAGATTGGTCATTTCTTCTTCCCAAGCCCCAGGTCTTATTTTGGCTATCTGTTTAGCTTTGACTAAAACAAACCAACAATTTATGCTTTAGATTTTTTTTTTAACCAACTTCATTAAGCCTTGTTTAGGAGTTTGGCATACTGACTACCACATATTTGCTGGTGTCTGAAGATTTCCAATCCTCACAAATTTCCTGTTTCTTTCCTCTTTTTACAAATGGGGAGCCTGAGGCTGAGAGAGGTTAAAAGATTTTCCCAGAGTTAAACTAGGGTTTTTGTGATTCCAAATACAGCACTGATTCCCCTATGTCACCTAGCTGTTGTTTTGTCTTCAAAATGGGAAGGGATCAAATTAAATGTTTTCTGAGGTCATTTCTGGCTCTGGGTTTCTGTTCTTATTATGCATCTACTGTGTGCTAAGCTCTGGAGGACATACAAAGATAAATAAGGCATAGTCCCTACCTTTATGAATTAAAAGTATTTATTAAGCATTAGAAATGTCCCAGGCACTGTGATTGATAAGTGTCGGCCTATTTATTAACCTTGTACTTATACAAGTGAATGAGACAGCTCCTGACCTCAAGGAACTGGCAACCTAATAAGGGAAAACAAGTCATGAACTAGAAAGAGTGGGATTGGAATGTATGGCAGCACCATTTGGAAATGAGAGAGAAGTCCAGAAATTGACTGTGTCAGAGGTTAAAGTGAGACTCGTGTCCTAGACATATGATACATTCTCTCTTTTTCTGTCATTATAAATAGGAAAAATACTCTCCATCAGCTGTGTCAGATGATGCAATGCTCTTTCCTAGATTAACTTGAACTCTTTTCTTTTCTTTATTAATCACCCAATAAAACATACTTATTCTGATTCCAGGAATGTCAATTTTAAAAAATGGCAATAAATACTTTGAGATTTTTGTACTCTTAATTAATGGGACTCTGTTTTCGTCATTGTTGATTGACAGTAAGGTACATGTTTTAAAGGGGGGGGAAAATGAGCTCATCAACAGAGTTTAGGAATTTTTATACAATTGCCTGTGAATCATTGGGCTGTCTGACTTGTGGAGTTAGTCAACTAGATGATTGAGTGGGTCAGTGGAACTGGAAAGACTTGAGTTCAAATCTAGATTCAGATACTAAAAGTGTGACCCTAGGTTAGATACTTAGCTTCTTTCAGCCTCAGAAATAGCCATTTTTCTAAAAATGGGTATTATAATAATAAAACTTATTTGAGGGGGTTGCTGTGAGGATTGAGCAAGTTAACACATAGAAAATTCTTTTGGAACCTTAAAGCATTATATAAATGCTGGTCATTATTACCATTATCATTATTGTTGTTGTTATTATTGTTATTACTATTATACTGGACCCATGATTTCATCAGCAGGTAGGAACTCAAAACTTTGTAGAAATACAAAACAGATCAGGAATTCCTCTGTAATTTGTAGTCTTAGAGCACTGATGGAGGATCCTTGAGAGTTGCTACAGGGGACATTATAAAAGTGCCCAATCTCCAGTGATGTTTTTTAAACACATACTTCATTGTGAACCAGAAATGAAAAGAACAGAACACCATTAGTCAAGAAAAGAAAAATCATATTAGTCAAGAATAGAAAAATCACTTATTCAGGGTCACACAGTCAGCATGTGTCTGAGGCAGGGCATGGACCCAGGTCTTCCTATCTTTGGGAATATTACTCTATCTTTTCTGCCAAACTGCCTTTCATAATTGACCTCTCACTGCTGACCTGTGATTACATAGAACCTCATTATCTTCGTTAACATGTGGATCAGCTAAATCACATTTTTGATTTCTCTCAGGGCAGCTCATTCCATCCAATAATCCATATATAGAGACCCCCTCCCCAAGTCACATTTCTGTTAGGAGGCTTCCAGAAACTAGCAGGGATGGGGCTGCCATTTTGCATAATTTGGCTGCCCACATTTTGCCAGAGGGCACGTTCTACCACTCTGATTGCTCTGTGGGTAATTTGACATTGTACACGGCAGCCCTGCTGGAGAAGGGATGCACGTTTAAGTCTTAATGGAACTCCTGTGGAGAAAGGATAATGATTCAGTGGTCAGCTGCTTCACACCGTGGATCGTTAGCATCTACACATACAGTTGAACCTTGTTATAACACAGCTGGCCATTCCATAGATTGGTATATACTGAAGGTCAGATTATGTCTTCCCACCTCCCCTAAAGATACCAGCTAAATAAAAGAGAAATTCATTGCAAGATGATCAATTTATAAACTATAGTGATCACCTCCATTCTATCCTCCAATTCCATAATTTGGTTGACTTTCTATGAGATTTCATGGAATCTGATATTCTGTTCAAATACAGGAGATATTAGTCTTGTGGATTTAGAGCTGAAAGAGACTTTGAGACCATCTAATTCAAACTCCTCATGTTTCAGATAAGGAAGCCGAGATCCAGAGAGATGGTAACTTATCCAAGGTCATACCAATAGAAAGCTGGGATTTTTAATAATGTCTTCTGACTCCAAGTTCAGTATTTTTTCCTTCATTAAATTGACTAACTTGGTTTTCAAATCTGACTTATTTTCAGGGGGCAGGATTTTCTAACATCAATATTTTCAATTCAGCTTAATGAATAGATTAAAGAACTACTGTATGCAAAATCATGTGCTAAGTGTTACAGACTAAAATATCAAACATGGCTCAACTCCTACCCTCTAAGAACTTAGTTTGATTAAAATAAAGAAGAAATTTGTCCTTCATTTTCAAAGAAGACCACCACATCAGGGAGGTGATGCCATGACAAGCACATGAATTGGATCTGAGTGGGGGGTAGGAGGTTGTACTAAGTCATTAGCCTCACTTTCTCCTCCAGAGCCATCTGGGTCCAGGGGCCAGATATGAATCAGGATGACTGGAGATAGCACTGGATGTGAAGCAGTCAAGATTAAGTGATTTGCCCAAAGTCACATAGCTAGTAAGTGTCAGAGTCTGGATTTGAACTCCTAACCTCCTGATTCCAAGGCCAGTCTCTATCTACTGTGCCATCTAACTGACTGATAAAGATGTGATGTATCCAAAGAAGTGTCAGTCAGTCAGCCAACCAGCATTTCTAAAGTGCCTATTATGTGATCTTAGGGCTGTAAGGTGGCATAATGACTAGAGAACCTGAAGTCATGAAGACCTGAATTCAAATCTGGCTTCAGACACCTACTAGCTGCGTGGCCTTGGGCAAATCACTTAACCCTGTTTGCCTCAGGTTTTTCATCTGTAAAAATGAGCTGGAAAAGGAAATGGCAAATATCTCTGTAAAAAAAAAATCACAAATGGGCCAGCTAGGTGGCGTAGTAGATAAAGCACCGGCCTTGGAGTCAGGAGTACCTGGGTTCAAATCCGGTCTCAGACACTTAATTACCTAGCTGTGTGGCCTTGGGCAAGCCACTTAACTCTGTTTGCCTTGCAAAAAAAAAACTAAAAAAAAAAAACTAAAAAACATCACAAACAAAAAAGGGTCATGAAGAGTTGAATAAGACTGAAAATGACTAAACAGAAACAAATATGCAGGAGACACTGTCCTAAGTAAGCACTGAAATGGAAAGTAGGAATCTTGTCATCCAACAAGAATTTATTAAATATTTACTAAATGTCTAAGCACTGGATACAAAGTTTAAAAAGTATTCTTACCTTCAAGGAGCTTATATTCTAATGGGAGAAAAAAATATATAATTTAGTTCATATAAGATACATACAGAGCAAATGGAAAGAAGTCCCAGAGAGGAAGGCTTTAGCTTCTAGAGGACCAGAAGGATTCTGCAGAAGGTAGGATTTGAGTTGTCTTGAAAGAAGTTAAAAAAAAAAAAACTAAAAGTTATTGCTGAGGTATCCTGGCTTTCCAGAGTTGGAATGCAACCTGTGCAAAAGCATGAAGATGGTAGATGGCATGTCAATGGCATGTCATACTTGAGGAACTGCAAGTACATACGGCCTTCTTGGATCACAGAGCATAAAGGAAAATGGAAGAAAACCAGAAGGAGAGGAAATGGTCAAGTTGTGAAGAACTTCAAATACCAAATGGAGGAACATAGGAGAAATCCAAACAGAGTGCTCTAGGAAAATTTGAAAGAGCAATGATATGGTCAGAACATCTGTATGTTGGAAAGATTATATTAATGGCTGTGAGCAGGATGGACTGGAGAAAGAAAGGAAATGGAGATAGGGAAGCTGATCAGGAGGCAGAGGAATTGCAATGGACTCATGAGGGTTTCTGAATAAAGGTAGTAGCCATGAAAACAGAAAGAAGGGACTGAATCTGAGAAATGTCACAGAGTTATAAAAAAGAAAAAAATCATTGAGTTTCTTAATCTTTACTGTCTCTCTACCTAGAGAGTTGGAAGGGATCATAGAGGGAGCAGAGTTCTGCCCCCTTATTTTGAAGATGAGGAAATTGATGCCTTTATTGTTGTTTTTGTTTATCCTTCATTTCTGAAGAAGATCAGGACATACGGGAGGAGAGGCCATGGGAAGCAAGTGAATTGGATTTGAGTGAGGGGATGCTGTGCCAAGTCACCAATCTTACTTTCTTCTCCAGATCCATCTGGGTCCAGTGGCCAGATATGAATCAGGACAATTGGAAATGGCCCTGGATGAGAGATAATCAGGGATAAGTGACTTTCCCAGGGTCACACAGTTAATAAATTATCAAATGTCTGAGGGCAGATTTGAACTCAGTCCCTCCTGACTCCAGGGCAGATGCTCTTATCCTCTGCACCATCTAGCTGCCCTGATATCTTTAAAAAAATGTTTGGGGGGCAGCTAGGTGGTGCAGTGGATAGAGCACTGGCCTTGGAGTCAGGAGTACCTGGGTTCAAATCCTACCTCAGACAATAATTACCTAGTCGTGTGGCCTTGGGCAAGCCACTTAACCCCATTGCCTTGCAAAATCTAAAAAAAAAAAATGTTTGGTTGTTGAAGGGAAAGTGACACTTATTTAAATGAACACTGCTCTCTGAGTTTTTGAAGAATGAAAGGAGTTCTTTTATACAGTAATATCACCTCCATTTCTTCTTTTTTGTGATTTAGAATTTTTATGAATGATGTAGGCAGTGTGGTATCTATTTGGTTCTCACCCTTTAGTGATTTGGGTACAGGAGGACTCAAAAACACATTGCAGGACTATAAACACTCAAAGCCAACATTTGGGACATTTATCGAGTGAGGTTTGAAATTAGATATCATTATTTTATATATGTATATCTATGTGTATATGGATCTATATTCAGCTGAATATATATCCACATAAATATATATATATATATATATATATGTGTGTGTGTGTGCGCATGTATATATATATATATATATATGTGTGTGTGTGTGTGTGCGCATGTATATATATATATATATATATATATGCCAATAAACATATAGGTATATATGCAAAAATACACACACATCATGGTCTGTGTAGTCTCTGTCTCTAGAGAAGAGATTTAGTAAGATCTGAACCCACCCTTTCACTGAGTCAAAAAGGGATATAATGGGGCATGACCTGGGACTTTGCCCACTCATCTCTGTGGACAACATGAACAGCTGCTATAACATGCTAAAATTTGGAGGTGACAAATTGCTAAGTTCTCTAACACACTGGATCTCAAGGCACTGGATACAAAGTTTATAAAGCATTCTTACAGCAGGAATTCCATCCATGAATGAAAGCAAGGATATGTAATAAGAAACTCTTAGTCTGAATCAGAAAGGACCCTTTGACCCTAGCTTTAACTTTTCTTTTCGCAGTCTTACAGAATTTTAGGAATTCTGTACAATTTTGGAATTTAGTACAAATGGACTTCACCATTATGAAAGAATTTCAACATATATTTCTCAGTTCTCAATTGTCCATGAATATCACCAGAAATAGAATGGACTGACTCAGGAGATAGTGATATTCCTTCTCAATGGAGGTCTCGAAGGAAAGGATAGCTAGCCACTCATAAGGTATGTCATAGAGGAAATGTTTTTTCAGCCATAGGTTGCAGTTGGTGATATCTTTCAGTCTCTAATGATCTTTCTTCCATCTTTGAGATTTTAATATTTTGAAATTCAATTCTTCCCCCCATCCCAGATAAATCTAGAACTATAGGCCATGACTATCAAGGAAGACTTCTTTCCTCCTTTCAAGAAGTTTATAAACTTCTGGGGCTCCATATTGGAAAGCACCAGTTATAATCTGAACAATAAGAGTTAGCCAAGACTGTTCCGGTTGTGATCTGATTGGCTGACTGCCATTCCTAACCAGCTTCATCCTATTGCGCTGCCTAAAACTCCTCAAGCATGAGATCTATCCCATCATTTTCTCATTTATACCAGTCCTGGGCAATGGGCTAATCTCTTTAGCATCACTTAGATTTATTAGAGAAGATGGCATTTATGAAATGAAAAGCTTACCCCCTAGGACCTGATCACTGTAAACAATCTAAGGTGGTCTTGGCTTCCATGTAATAAACCTCTGTTTCTTCAAAGGTTAATTGCAAACCTTTAAAAGTGTCTACCAGTTGGAACAATAAATAGGACCTAATAGCCAAAGTAAACATTTTCTACTTCTTTCTTTGTGGTCCAGTAAACCTTATAAACATTTTTTTGTTTTTTTAATTAAATTTATTTTTTGTTAGATTTTAAGTTCTGAATGGTCTCCCTCTCTTCCTTCCCATCTCTCACTAAAGAAAGCTATCATTTGACACAATTTATAAATACATGTAAAACCATACTATGTATCCTTCTGCTTATCAATTCTTTCTCTGGAAATGGATAATACCTTCATAGATGCTTTTTAGTTGATTTGATTATTTTTAGTTCTCAGAATAACTTGGTTCTATACAAACAATATTACTGTTAATATATAAAATGTTCTCTGAGTTCTCCTTGCTTCACTTTTCATCATTTCTTGCAAGTCTTTCCATGTTTTCTGAAAATCCACCAGCTTATTCTTTCTTCCAGCACAATAGCATTCCATCACAATCATTTACAACTTGTTTATCCATTCCCCAATTGAAAGGCATCTCTTCTATTTCCAGTTCTTTGCCACCACAGAGAACTTCTATAAATATTTTAGAACATATAGGATTTTTTTTTCCTTTTCTCTTGATCACTTTGGGAAACAAACCTAGTAGTGTTGTTTTTGAGTTAAAGGGGATATACATTTTCCCCCTATAAATAATTATTATGCATCTGCTATGCCAATCTACAAAAATTTATTGTATATTTAGTATGTGCCAGATATTGGCACCAGGGGTACAAAAATGGTCTCTGCCCTCAAAGGAACTCACATTATAAAGAGAAAACAATAAAGAAATAATTAGGGATGTCCAAAATACAGAGGAGATAGAAGGTCATATTAAGAGTAAAATGTTCTGATTATAGGGAAGAAGGAAAGGGGGGACAAGGAGAATCAGGAAAACATCTCTTTTAGAAAGTGGCATTGGAGTAAAATTTTTTAAGAAAGTTAAAAATTCTAAGAGATGGCGGGGCAGCTAGGTGGTGCAGTGGATAAAGCACTGGCCCTGGAGTCAGGAGTACCTGGGTTCAAATCCGGTCTCAGACACTTAATAATTACCTGGCTGTGTGGCCTTGGGCAAGCAACTTAACCCCAAGTTGCCTTGAAAAAAAACCTAAAAAAAAAGTTCTAAGAGATGGAGTTAAAGAAGGCCTGGGAGACAGCTAGGATAGAGTCCCAAAGATAGAAAATGGAGTACTCAATGGGAAGAACAGTATATCAACTAATGTGACTCAATTGTTAGGTACATGGTAGGGAGTAAAGTGAAGAGAAGAGTGGAAAGACAAGAGGGGTCAAGGTTGCAAAGACTTTTAAATACCAAAGAAAAGCAGTCCTTGATCTCAGGGAGTTTACAGTCTCCTAGGGGCAGGGGATGACCTTGGTTTGTTATACCAGAGACTAGAACCCATATGAAGAAGTAGAAGACATAGGAAGGTGGATTTTACTTCAGTATAAGGAAAGACTTCCTCTTTTTTCTAACTATGGAACAAGATCCCAAAAGGAGAAGCTCCCACCTCATCATTGAACATGTTCCTCCAGAATACGGGTAACCACCTATTAGGGATCAGAGATTTGGAACTCATAAGGATCTTAGCAGTCATCTGATCCATCTCCCTCATTTTTCATCTGAGGGAACTGAGGCCCAGAAAAGTCAAGTAATTTACCCCATCTTCCAAACAGTAAGGAGGAGAGCCTTCATTTAAATTCTATGAAAATCATGCTTCCAAATCTAGTGTTTTCCCCATAGACCAACACTGCCTCATTGTAAGCAGGCTGCACCCTGCTTACACCTAGGAGACATATTTTTAAAAATTGTTCTACAATTGTGAAGTGTTTTATTTTGTTTTGGAATCATGACATTTTATATTTGAAGACATAGAGCACTGCCCAGAGAACCTTGGTGTTTAAAAAGATGGGTCCTAAAGGCAAAAAGTGGCCTATTCTTACTGCTGCTTCTCAGAGAAATACTACCCTCCAATCATAAATATACCCAATCCTCTTGCCCTCAGGGAACTTATGATCTGAAACAGATAAATCCCTGAATCCCTTTTGTCTGGGACAGTTTATTTTCATGGAGATGTATTGAAGAGAACGACAGCTTAGGTGGCCAAATTAAAACACTAAATTTTCCTAGAGTTTATACAGTCTGAACAATGTAAATAAAAGTGCAAGCTGAGAGGCTGTCCATAAATCACCAGTAGTCAAAAGGCTGGCTTCCCCACTGCATTTAAGGTATCACAGACCATCACCTACACCTCCTGACATTTCCAAGATACAAGGGGGAGTGTTCCATTTGTCATCGTGACTGTCCTCCCTTGGGTTGGCTTGTGCAATGATCTCAATGGTTCCTTTTGCATGAAATATTAAGCCAAGGGATAAAACTGTGGCATTTCCACTCAGGAAACATGCTTTGAGAGAAGCTGTTTTTTCTCTCTTCATTTCAACTCTTCTGATATTTTATTTATAATATATATATATATATATATATATATATATATATATATATATAGTCCGTGTGTGTGTGTGTGTGTGTGTGTGTGTGTGTGTGTGTGTGTGTATTGCTTAAGGATATATATATTTAAGCAAACCAATTAATTCCTTTGTACCTCAGTTTCCTCATATATAAAATGAAAGGATTGGACTAAATGGTCTCTGAGGTCCATTCTGACTTTAGATCTATGATCCCATAAGATACTCTCTAAGGCTCAGTTTCCTCATCTGTCAAGTGAGGGATCTGGACTAGTTGAACTTTGAACTCTAGAGCCTATAGTGGGTATATTGAGGGGTCCAGATCTGGATTTTCTAAATTTATGAACCCCAACTCTTATTGCCTACTATGACTTTGTTTGGGACTCGACTTTCTGAATTCATAATATAGGAGTAGGTATGTGTGCAGCAAATAGGCCTTAAATTTTCATCTACTGACCAATGTCAAGAAATGCACAATGGATTCCTTTAACTGCTTCTAGGAAGATAACCCACATCTCTCTTGAGATAACCTAAGGAGTCCACCCTCCAGGATCTAGATGCTATCTCCTTCAGGTACATGTCCCTGATCTCTCCACATAAATATACCAACCACAACTGTTGATGAAAGTAGAGCCCAGGATCATAGATTTAGTGTTCATGTAGGGCAAGTCTCCATTTTACAAATGAAGAAATAGAGGCCAAGAGAGGCTAAGTCATTTCCCTAAGGTCACATAGAAGGCTTCCCAAGAAAATGGAAATGATCTGTCCTTTATCCACTCTCCAGGTGTTTTCGTCAAGTAGATATGTCTCATGTATTTCTTTTTGAACTATATTCTCCTGGAAGAAATTTATAAATGTTGCACTTATCATGGAGTCTAACAGAATGTTTTCTATAGAAATTGTTTTATTGAGGTAGTTTATAAACTCTCTTAGTTTGTAGATCTAGAGTTACCTTTGTAACTTTCTCAGTGTCCCACAGTAAGTCCTCCACACTATAGAGGATTAATTAGGGAAGGAAGGCAAACAAGAAGGCAGGAGGGAAGGAGGGAGAAAAGGATGGGAAGAGGGAAGGGAGGAAGGAAGGAAGGAAGGAGGGAAGGAAGGAAGGAAGGAAGGAAGGAAGGAAGGAAGGAAGGAAGGAAGGAAGGAAGGAAGGAAGGAAGGGAGGAAGAAGGAGGAAGGGAGGGAAGGGAGAAATGAATAATTTAATGAATGAATGCTGAAATGTGGATTGTTTTTCATCTTTGTCTTTGTATTTCAAGCAGCTAGCACTTAGTAGGCATTTAAAAATGCATGTTAGATGAATAGTCCTTGACTATAATATCACAGTTCAGTAGACATAAGCTTCTGAGGAGCCTCCATGGCCCTATACATTTATTTTCTTTAGGGACTCTCTTTGAAAGATTTAGCAAGTAACTATGCTCATTCCACAGCTAATTTATCTGAATTCATAATTCCCATTTTCTCTGATTTATTTTCCTTTGCTCATTAAGAATGTGAACCAAAGTCACCCACAGAAGTCCTCCTTAGCCAAACAGACTTTTCCCTCTTGGGGATAGTAGTAATCCTTCTAATGTGGACTGTAATCACTGCAAGCTGACTTCCTTTTACATTCTGGTCTTTCCACAAGAGTTACATCAGGCCAGAAGAATGGGCTCATTTATTTTGTGGTGTGATCTATGGGGTCTCCCATTCTGTTGATCTGAAGGGGCCTCCCTAATGCCCACTGCTATTTATGCTCACCTTAAATATGCCTAGCCAGGATCTTATCTCTGACAGTTCATGTATCATTCTCTTCGCAAAAACAGCCTCCATTTTTACTCACCCAAAGACCCTTTGCGAATTTCTGAATTCTTTTCTTACGTCCCTAGATGGCTAAAAATGGAGTTTGTTTTGTTAGTGAGAATGAAGCATCCTTCCTGATGCTGAAATATATGAGTCTTCAGAACAAAGTCAAGGAATGACTTGGAATCCAAGAGATTTTCCTATAAATTTTGCTCATCATGTCCAGATTTTCCTACAAGTTCTGCTCATCACATCCTTAAGGATGGTTGTCAACATCCATAAGAGAATGTTTATAAGGAAGTGATAATACACAAAATGTGATATAATGAAAGGAATGTAAAATTCCAAGTTTTTATTTGCAGGGTCTCAATTTCTTCAACTGTAAAATATAGGGCTGAACTAAATAAAGTCTAAGGGTCCTTCCAGCTCTGACATTCTGTGTTTTAAGGGCTCTCCCAGCTCTGCCATAAACTTTTGTTCTAAGGTCCCTCTCAATTCTGATCATCTGTATTCTAAAGTAATCTTCAGTTCTAACAATCTATTCTAAAGGTCCTCTTAGCATTCCATAGTTCCAATTCTGAAGAAAAGGATAGAACCCTCCTTTAGATGTCTAGGCAAGGTATTTCTAAATCAACTATGGAGTGACCTTGGCAGAGAGACCCAATCTGTTTGCATAATACATGTACTCTTTGTCCCTTCATTCAGCAGCAAATTACCAAGTGCCCCTCTATGCAAGCTGCCATCTATGGAAGTAAGAGATGTCTAAGGGGCAGTCTTTAGTGGAGCCAAGAATTTGACCCCACTCTAAGCTTATGATTGGGCCACTGTTGTCTTTATGTTTGCATATTGTTCCTTTTTTTCTTGTCTTTTTTTTTGTTGTTGTTCTCAAGAAGTGTGCCTATTATATTTCCCTCTCTTGGATAGTGGAGTCATACTTTGGAGTACCTACTTTGGAGATGACCATCTTTTTCCTAGAAAACACAAGACAGTCGTCTATGATGGTTCTATGTCTTTCGATATTCAGTAGAATATAAGTTCCTTGAAGGCAGGGACTTCCTTTATTCCTTCTTTCTTTTTTCTTTTTCTTTTTCTTTCTTTCCTTTTGTTTCTTTCTCTATCTTTGTTCTTTTGTTCTTTTGTTTCTTTGTTTCTTTTTTATTTCTTTCTTTCCCTTTGTTTCTTTCTCATTCCTTGTTCCTTTGTTTCTCTTTGTTTCTTTTTTCTTTCTCTTTGTTTCTTTTTTTCTTTCTTTCCCTTCATATTCTCAGCATCTAGCAGCATGACTGGCACATAATAGTGACTCATTAAATGCTTACTGAATGGAATCATTGCATGATGAATAATGCTCTGAATTCTATTCTATTTCCTTCTGTGACTATTGACACCTTACTTTATAATTTCTCTTTATTTGACATAGGCTTGTACAATAGTACAGCTGTGTGTTTAGCTCAAGGTAGTGCCATCTCATTGATATGAAGGCTTAAGTAAAAGGCTTGGAATGGGCCAAAGTCCAGATGAGGGCCTCAGAATGCGGTATGAGTGGTTACTTTTCTTAGCAACTCCTGCAATCAGGGTTTGTAGAAGCCATCAAGTCCAACTTCCTCATTTTACAGATGAGGAAATCAAAGTCTAATGTGTATTAGCTTATATTCTGGGAGTAAGTGCTAGAAGCAGGATTTGAACTTGAATCCCATGACTCCAAGGTCAATACTTTTTCTTAACGTCCCATACTTCTGAAAAAAAGCAGTTCACATCCTTTAACCACTTAGGGATTGGAGAACAGTTTTCTTGGTATTATATGTGTTTATTGGTTCCCCCTCTCTTGTATGTTGGATTTTTTGAAAAGCTTTTTGGCAAAGGGAAGCAGGTCTCAAAGTGTATTTTGAGGACCAATGGGGGTCCTCAAGACAACTTTGGTCAGGCGCAAAACCAAAACTATTTTCATAATAATACTAAGATGTTTTAATTTCTAATACAGCAAATATTGACAACATAAACAAAGGGTCTTTGAGGGAGTCCTCAATAATTTTTAAGGGTATAAAGATTGAGAACTGTTAGTGGTAGACAAAAGAGGTGGTCTTCTAGTCATGAGAACCTCGATTAAAAACCTGCCTCAGATAGATATAGTAACATTGGGCAAGACATTTGGGACATTTGACCTCACAGTAACCCAGTCAACTCTCTGAGACTAGTAGATATGTATAGGTATGGTCTCAGATCAATCAATCAATAAACATGCATTAAGTGCATACAATGTGCTACATATAGAAAGGCAAAAGATATCCTTGCCTTCAAGGAGTATACAGTCTAATAGAGGAGACATAATATAACCAAGTTACAAAGGAATCTTTATACAGGATAAATAGGAAATGATTAATAGAGGGAAGGCACTTGGAAATAAGAGGGATGGAGCTTCCAGTAGGAGATGGGATTTTAATTGGAAAATAAAGGAAGCCAGGGAAATCAGTAGTCAGAATGGAGGAAGGACAGTCCAAGCATGGAGGACAGAGAGAACATGATGAGGAAATTGATATTCAGCATTTGCCCAAATTGATACCAAAGAAATGATTATTTTCCGGACTGTCTAGTCCAATTGTCTATCTACTATGGCCCCATTGCCATATATCTTCATAAAGCTCTTCTGTTTTCATCCTTGATCTGTTCATTCATTTTTGCAGTATTCTTTCCATTCTCTTTGCTTTTGTTCCTTGCATATGAATATGCATATGCACACACACACACTCACTCACTCACTCACTCACCACCTAATCTATATTACCAGTACTGGGTTTGAGAATTTTGGAGCCACTATCCTAGTCCTGGTTCTATGATTGATTCTAAGTCAGTTGTTAGGTGATTAAATCAGTCTCTTCTTATAGGGGTGCTATGAATAGAATGATATTAGACCAAGGGATAAACAGTTAAGTGGCACCATTGGAAATGAAGCTAGAAAGACCCCAGTTCCAATCCAGCCTCAAATGTCTACTAAGGATTTGACCTTGGACAAGTCATTTAACCTTTGTCTGCCTCAGTTTCCTCATCTGAAAAAGGGAATAATATTAGCATCTATATTCCAAAGTTGTTGTAAAGATTATGTAAGACAAATTTAAAGTGCTTTTCAAACTTTAAAGTGCTAGTTTTGATGATAATGATGATGACAACGATGTCAATGATGATGATTATTGCCATGCTCTTGTAGTTCCCTCAAAACCTAGATGTGATTATTGTCGTTTATCTTCCTGTCCCACATAGTCCTATATGTTTCTACTTTCTCAAAGACAGAGACAATCTATCCCAGTGACTCATTGGCAGAGTTATGTGGGGGATCCTGTAAGGAAGCCTTCCCTCTTCATTCTTCACTTCTCACTCCTCATTTCCTGACCCAGTAAAGTTTGGTTCATGAGTCTTGTTTCCCAGAGAACCTTTGAAGGATGTCATCATATGGCAAGAAGACTGGACTTGGAGTTAGGAAAGTCCTGGGTTCAGTTCCTGCCTCTGACATAAGCTGTGTCACCATAGTCAAGTCATAGAATCCTGAGATTATGGATTTGAAGCTAGAGGACCCTCATAGGCCATATGTTCCAGCCCCTTCCTTCTACAGATGAAGTATCTGAGAAATTACATGATTGCCTAAAGTGACAGAGGTAATAAGAAGCAGAGCCAGAATTTGAACCCAGGTCTTCTGTCTCCTGTCTCTAAAACCACTACTTCTTACAATACACTAGATTGCTTTTTATTCATTCAGCTGCCTGAGGCTTCACAACATTACCTGTAAACTGGAGGTAACAGCACCTACATTCCTTACTCATTGGTGGAATTGTAACAAGGGTAGGACAACAGGTTCTCCCTCCCCAAGTGGGTAGGGGGGCAGTGAAGAGGGCAGGTTGCACTATGCACTGCCAACCACTCAGAACTGGTATAGACTTTTCTGGAGGCCTATTCCAGCATCTGTCATGGAGGATACCTAAGACATTTCTCCTTCTAGAGAAGAAACCTGGGGCCTGTCTCTTTCCTCTACTCCTCCCATAGGGTGCAGTCCTGGGATCCCTTTTCCTTTGGGGCAATATGTCCTAAGACCCGCAGCTCTCCTTCACATCCAACTGAATTTTCCAGACCAGAGTTTGCCAGACCAGAGTTCATAGGCTCATACATTTATATCTGGAAGGAACCTCTGGTCCAACCCCCCTCATTTTGCAGAGAAGGAAACAGAAATCTATATAGTGCATAAAGTGCTGGCCTGGAGTCAGGAAAACTTGAGTTCAAATATGGCCTCAGACATTTATTTAAGGCAAGGCTTTTAATCCTGTGTGCCTCAATTTCCTCGTCTGTAACATGGTGTAGGAAATGGCAAACCACTCCACTATCTCTGCCAAGAAAGCCCAAATGGGGTCACAAATTGTTGGATATAAACAATAACATGGAAGTGATAAATAGGTGAGCCAGGATTTGAACTGAAGTTCTCTAATTCAAAATCCAGTCATCTTTCCATTTCAGTAGGATGCTCTGATCACAAAGTAGTTTCAGAGGATCATACGAGATCATATGGATGAACTGCTTTGTAAACCCAAAGCAATATATAAATATCAATTTCTTTTTGTTTATTTTAGGGTTTGTTTTTTTGCATTGCAATGGGGTTAAGTGGCTTGCCCAAGGCCACACAGCTAGGTAATTACTAAGTGTCTGAGGCTGGATTTGAACTCATTTATTCCTGACTCCAGGTCCAGTGCTCTATCCACTGTGCCACCTAGTTGCCCCTAAATATCAATTTCATTGTCTGTAATCGTCCACCTAGGGACAGCTCAGGTTTCTGAGAGCTCCCTTGTCTACCTACCAATTAAATTGGGATTCTGAGGATTTCAATTTTGTCCCTTATGAAACAGGACAGAAATTCAACCCCCTGCTTTATAATCACAGGATCAATTAATAATCAATCAGCAATTAAGTATGTATCTTGGACCAGACCCTGTAGAGGGCTTGAAGTAACTAAATATAAATGAACTGGCCTCTGTCCTCAGGGAGCTAATGTTTTATTTTTGTTTTTTGTCTTTAATTCTCAAAGAGGATCTATGACATCAGGAGGGTGATGTCTCAACTTATAACTGAATTGATTTGAGTAACAGACCTCTGCAAAGGCATCACCTTCATTCTCTTTTCCAGGGTCATTGGAGTCCAGAGGCAAGACATAGGTCCTGGATGCAGTGGGAGACCTTGGCCTTTTTAAGCTAAGGTCTTTCCCAGGATTCATTCAGTGATTAAAGGATACATAAGAATTGGGGTAAAAGATGGTTAAATTTGACTTCCTAAAAGATTTTTTTTTATCAGAGAATATAATAACAAGAAGGAAGGAAAAAGGAAAGAAAGGAAAGAAAGAAGGAAGAGAGGAAGGAAGGAAGGAAGGAAGGAAGGAAGGAAGGAAGGAAGGAAGGAAGGAAGGAAGGAGGAAGGAGGGAGGGAGGGAAGGAAGGAAGGAAGGAAGGGAAGGAGGGAGGAAGGAAGGGAGGAAGGAAGGGAGGAAGGAAGGGAGGGAGGAAGGAAGGGAGAGAGGGAGGGAAGAAGGAAGGAGGAAGGAAAGGAGGGGAGAAAGGAAGGGGGAGGGAGGAAAACTATTTTTAAGCACCCAGAATGTACCAGGCACTGTCCTAATCATTTTATGAACATCACACTTGAAAAATAAAAAAAGAAGCATCACATTTGATACTCATAATTACTGTGATGAAGTAGATGTTATTTTTTTACAGTTAATGAAGCTAAGGCAGGCGATGTTAAGTGACTTGCTCAGGGTCATACTGCTAGAAAACATCTAAGGCTGTATTTGAACTCAGGTCATCCTGCCTCTATACATATGGTACCACCTTAAGAAGCTTAAACTTCTCCCAGAAACACATCCTATCTCTTTACCTTCTTCTTAAGTCAACTTATTCCATGCTTTTTAAAAAAATAAAATATTATTGTTAGAAAGGGGTTCCCCCCCCTTTAGAACAAAACCTAGAGCTTCCTCTTTGCAGCCTGTACCCTTCCTCATACTTCTACCTTTACAAATCTAGATGAGCAACTAGAATCTGCCCTCCATAGGATGGCCTTCCAAAATCTGAAGGCAGGCCTGAGCTCTGATTGGTGAACATTTGTTTTATCTTGCCAGTCTCAGGCCCATCGGGTCAATTCTGGCCATCTCCAGGCAATGCCATTGCAGATTTGTCCTCCACCTCTGGTCCCATTCCTTCCCAAGTCTGAGAACAGTAATGACAATAATAGTTTAGCATTGTTATTGCACTTTATGAGCTGGGGAAGTGCTTTGTCTGGGTCACCTCAATAATTCTACCATTCCTGGAAAGTATCTGCCCTAGGACTCCAATCATTACTCCCTTTGCCTTCCTTATTCCAAACATTCCCCTAGAGGGAGGTTTGTATTTGGAAAAGATGTGGAAATTAGATGGACTTCTCACTCAGTACTACGTGGTAACTAAAACACCTAATGTAATCTTGGGCTCTGTTAAAAGGCAGGGCTTCCGGGAAGGAAGAGGTGATAACCACACTGTCCTCTGCCCCAGAATACTGTGTTCAATCTAAGTAACAATATTTTATAAAGAACATGATAAAGCTGGAAAATGTCCAGAATCAGGAATCATGATGGGGAAGGGCCTAGATATCGAGTTGTAAGGATCAGTTGAAGGAGTCTGGTTCTATGCCAAAAACCCTCTGGGTATTCCATGTTAATTGAGTTAATTAAAATTGCTTGGGATAGATTTCCTATGCTAAGCAACCCAGAACAAGTTTTTCCCTCCTTTTTTTAAAACTAATTCTCAACATCAAGTCCTCCTGAGGAGCCACAAGATCAGCTTGGAAAAAGAAAAACCAGGAAGTAAAGCAACTAGCATCCTATAGATGGGGATTTTTCAGTCAAGTCTCCAGAGACCACCACCCCATTTGGCTTTTTCTTTGAGCAGGGACCTTTTGCCTGTGCTCTTCTCTACCCTTCCTACTTTTCCACTGAGGTTAACTCGCCAACTGAGGCAGAGTTGGTGAAGATAGAAGGAACACTAGTTGTAGAATTAGAAATTTTAGTTATAATCTCAACTCTTCTATTTATTTTCTACATAACCTTGGGCAAATGACCTCCCATTTGGAGAAGGAAGATTTGAGGGTTTATTAAGCACCTACAATATACTAACACTCTATAAATATTATCTCATTTAACCATGCTTGGATTTCAGTGTTCCTTCTGGTAAAAAAAAATAAGAGATCTGGATTAGTTAACAAACCCATAATAAGTGCCTTCTATGTATCAGCAACCCCTCACTCAAATCTAATTCATATGCTTGTCATGGCATCCCTGATATCATGGTCTTCGCTGCTGGGTTAGACAAAAAGTGCTTTTCAAATTTTAAAATATCCTCTTGCTTCTTAGATCTGCTCATTTAATCACTCAGATCTGCCACAAGGAAAGCCTTCTGCCAAAACCCATCCTTTTCCTCCTATAAAATTTAGCCCAGGAGCATCTATTCACTACTAACATCAACAGGCATTGCACTAAGACCTAGACATGGGTATATAAAGACAAAAAAGAAAGTCACCATGTTCCCATTTTATCAGGAGCAGTCGGAGGACTGGAGAATTGGAAAAGGAGCAAAAGATGAAAACCCCAAGTCTTTTTATTTTATTTTATTTTGTTTTTGTTCACCGGAGCCCTAACTATGAAAATTTTTGATTGCAGGTCAAGTGTTACAAAACATGCTCAAGATGCTATCATTAAGCTTCTCTGAAGGGATTATTCTTTAGAGGCAGGGAGGGGAGCTACTCATTCAGTCCTTCATCTAGTAGCCTCATATTTTGACTAATTCTTCTTGCAGACCAAGTGCTAAATTTTGTTGTTTATAAATTGCTGAAGAATTGGATTTGGAGGGACTAGGTTCCAATCCCAGATCTCCCATGTACTACTTATTACTACTAAAAAAAGTAAAGTTGTAAAAGATACCATCCTGCAGAAGTCACTGTAATATCTCTGGGTCCCATTTCTCCATCTGGAAAAAAATAGGAGAGATACATGAACTAGATGTTGTCTGAGACCTTTCTAGCTCTATATTAGTGATCCTAGAACTGCAGCTCCTAAGTCAAACTCTTAGTTGTAGCTGTTTTTGACATCTCAGAAAAAAATGAACCTGAACCAACAGGGAGAATGATGTTGCTTCACCAACCTGGCTATGCCTAAGAATTCAAATGAAGACCATTCTGGAGTGAGTCCTGCTGAGCGTCTGTGTATATGGATGTTTATTAAATATTGTAAAGAAATTGCAAAATTGTACATTTGTGCCAGAAACCAAAGTCTAGACATTATCATCTTGTCACTGTTTCCATTTTCCAAGAAGCCAGATTGCATCACCCAGAGGATGCTCTTGGCCCACACCTGGAGAACCAGTGATGCAGATGGCTGTCATTATAGAAGTTAGATTCTAGGTATGTTATCTAGAGTGAACAACCCCAAGCTGTAAACCTTTCCCATACCTTATTCCCTCTGCCCCCCTTCCCAGGCATGTTTTCTCCCTATCTTGAATTTCTTTAAGCTTGTGTACACAGTTCAGAGGGTAATACCACTAATTGGACTGGCAAGGAAGTAGAATAAAGGTCAGGGGCCCCACAATATCCTAGATTTGTCCCTGATTAACAAAACAGTCTCTGTCCCAAGATTAAGTCATTTGCTATACATTCTGAATATAATGTTTCGCTGCTAATTAAAATGGTCAAAGAAGTTTCCCTCTTCTCTGAAAGAAGCAAGAGGACCCAACTCATCACTTGGAGAAGTCAATGTGATAAGACTAGAAGATTCTTTACTCATAACTAGCAACAGAAGAAAAAAAAGATTTTCAGTCAAGTGTCATCAATCTTTTTTTTTAAGAAAGAATCCACATTTAAAATTATTTTGACAAGGGAGGGTTTTTTTAGCTGAGGTTGGAGAAAGCTAAAAGCATAGTTTTAAATGCAATTATGTCAAATTTCAATTTTTTAAAATGTCAGCACGCTTTTGACAATTAATGGGGGGGGGAAGAGGTCCCAGGAATTTTTCCTTTAAGATTATTGTAGTATAGTAGAGAGGGTTAGGTTTGAAAGCAGGAGACTTAAATTTAGCATCATTTCCCCGAGTTTAGCATGATGCCTGGCTCATAAGTGAGGACCTGTTTAAGAAATCATCATTGAATGACTTAATTATGGCTCTACTCATCTCAAAAATTGGATGATACTGAGAATATCATGTTAATTCTCTAAGCCTCAGTTTCCTCTTCTGAAAAAAGGAAAGTAATGAATTCCCCTCCCTTCTCTCATTGTGAGAATCAATCCAGATAATGTATATATTATTGTTGCCCAAGGTCACCTAGACGATGAAGAGTGATACTGGGATTCAAACGCAGTAATATTCATTGTTCTCTTGTCCCCAGCAGCCACAAACTTGTCCTATGAGCAATGCTTTCCTTTAGTGTGAACCAAGATAAAACTGATAAAGGCAGGTAAAGACCAATTGGAATACAGGTATCACCAATCCTCACTTTGTCCTGTTTCTAAACATAATCTCTGAATACATTTTAAAGGATTAGGGCGGCTAGGTGGCGCAGTGGATAAAGCAGCAGCCTTGGAGTCAGGAGGACCTGAGTTCAAATTTGACCTCAGACACTTAATAATTACCTAGCTGTGTGGCCTTGGGCAAGCCACTTAACCCCATTTGCCTTGCAAAAATCTAAAAAAAAATAAAATAAAAAAATGAAATACATTATAAAGGATTAATGGAAAGTTTTCCAACCATTCACCAGCTACTCTTTCCAGATAACATGATTTAAAGTCATCAGATTTTAGTCATTGATATACCCCATGAGTGCCCGACTAGAAATGAAAATGAAAATTATTCTGGTCATCAACTGGGCTGTCTAATATCAAAACCCAATTTGTATATATTTACAATGTGTTATGGACTCTTCAAAGACTTCTCTCCCACCCCCTACCCAACACATCCTCTGAGCTGAGCCTCAAAGTAAGCATTTCAGGGATATAGGGTGGGTATTATCAGTATAATCTGACAGATGGAGAAATGGAAGGTCAGAGGAGGAGAAGTGATTTGTCCAAGATGGTAAGGGTCAAAGCCTGAACTAGAACTCAGACTTTCTGGCTAATTCTTCTGAAATATTCCCTTTTATGGGTATCTCACACTTCGGTGACTGCTCAAATAGTCCACCATGCCTGGGATACCCTTTCTCTTTCCCTCTATCTCCCAGGTTCCCTAGCTGATTCCAATGCATAGCTTCCTTCCTGTATGAGGTTTTTCTAGACATCCTTTTCTTTCCTCAAGTTATTTTCCATAGGGATAGGGATAGGAAACCTCCCCTCTACTAATGAAAATTGACAGCTTCTCTGCAATTTCTAGTCTTTCTTAAATAGGACCCTGAGGGGTTAATTGACTTCCCCAGAGTCTCAGAATCAGAATGTGACTCTGAGGTTGACTCTATTCATTTTTCTACTGTTGCCTCTCTAAGAGAGGGGTGCTTTGTGTTTACATATTATATTCTTCTATTAGAATGCCAGCTCCTGACACATAATAGTTGCTTAATAAATGTTTGCTCCTTGGTTGCTTTTTTTTTTAAAAAAAATCTTTTTTATCCCTAGTTCCTCACATAGTGACTGGTCCATAAGAGGTGCTTAATAATTGCTCATTGATTGATAAATAGCTTTTTCAGTCTTTGTATTCCCTAGAGCCTGGGACATAATAAGAGTTTAATAGATGTTTGTGGATTAGAATCTAACTAAATTGAATGCTGCCTCCAGAGCCCTTCTGTATTATACCCTTGCACAATTCCTGTTGGATCAACTCCCCAAATCAATATCAAAAGGTTATCTCATAAATAGGCCCAATAGCTTGCACTGGGAAGCCCAGGGAAACTGGCATTGGAACCGATTTCCATGAGTATATTCTCGGTGCCAAATGATTCCATCCAATTTGTCCAGGTTCCCCACATTGTCTGTGCCCCACTTCTAGTAAATGCTATGAGGATCAGAGAGGGAAGGGAATAATCTTCCCTTCAAGATGGTCAGCAATAGTTCCAACTAGACTGCCAGCTGTCCTTCTCCAAAGTCTTTTGACCCTCTTGGTGGGGAAGCATTTCCACCTTTTCCTCCCCCACCAAGCCAGGCTCCTAGAGGTAGGTCTTGGCCCCAGAGAACACTTCCTGGGACATTAGGATTCTGTGGTACTCCTCAAACACAGGGACATGCATATGGGCTCTCTGTGTTCCACTGAAAGGGGGGCCTTTTGTCTATAGAACAATTTTTGTTGGATTTGGCGCCCATAACAAAGACGTCTTTCAACACGCCCGGAGCCTATAGGCAGCTGGAGATTTTTTGATGAAAACTTTAGGAAAATTTGCCAAGTCGTTTGCGGTGTGTAAATTAGTCCTTGTTTAAAAATTTAGACAAAGCTTGATGCAAGAGGAAAAATGCTTTCATAACATTAAAGGCCAATTACAGTGAAAACCACTTTTAAAAGTTGAATGGAACCTTTCTCTGGCAGTGTGGGGGTAGCTAAAGTGGTTGTGGGTCTGCAACAGAGAGAGAGAGAGAGGATGAGAAAAGGGGAAGAAACAGGTTCCCTTTATTGTCCCAAGTTGAACCAGAGAATTCAGTATGGCTTGTGTGGTTCTGGTGTTTGTGGGGAATGAGTTGGCAAAGGGAATGGATTGCATGGTTACTAATGTATTTCCACAAACCCAATGAGATTGGCTCTAAGAAAATAGTGAAGCAGTTGACTTTGGTCATTGAGAGGAAAAAAAACAGTAATAGTGTCCCTGTACTCTACCCTTATGAATGAGTGAATGGATGGATGAATGGATGAATGAATAAAAAAAGGGAACTGCTAAGTGCAAGTGGTTAAAATAAAAGTAAGTTGAGTCTAAAACTATTAATCAATCAACAAGCAATTATTAAGTACCTTTTATGGACCTGTCACTATGTGAAGAACTGGGGATAAAAAGATTTTTTAAAAAAAATTAAGTTAATTGGGGCGGCTAGGTGGCATAGTGAATAAAGCACCGGCCCTGGAGTCAGGAGTACCTGGGTTCAAATCCGGTCTCAGACACTTAATAATTACCTAGCTGTGTGGCCTTGGGCAAGCCATTTAACCCTGTTGCCTTGCAAAAACCTAAACAAAAATTAAGTCAAAGTGTAAATACTTTTAAAATTTTTTTGGCAAGGTAATGGGGTAAGTGACTTGTCCAAGGTCACATAGCTAAGGATCTGGGGGATTAAAAAAGATTTTTTTAAAAAAAAGCAAGTTAAATCACAGTGTTTACATTCTTTTAAAAACATTTTTGTCAAGGTAATGGGGTTAAATGACTTGCCCAATGTCACACAGTGAAGGAACTAGGGATAAAAAGATTTTTTACATTTTTTTTAAAACAAATTTTTGGCAAGGTGCCTGAGGTTGAATTTGAACTCAGGTTCTTTTGATTCCAGAGCTAGTGCTCTATCCACTGTACCACCTAGCTTCCCCTGGTGTTTACATTCTAATAATAAAAAAACAATACTTAGAGGAAAAGAGTAACCAAGGAAGTCAAAGAAAGAAGGGTTGATTGGAGCTATGGGACACATAATTGTTCTTTATTTTCCAGAAGTATGAGTCTTCCTGAATCCAGGCTCAGAACTAGAGGTGAAAGGAAACAGGAGAAGTAGGAAGGGGGCTGAGAAGGGTGATATATACCTGTAGTACTGTGCTCTTGAGAGTAAGGGCACTACATTTTATAAGTAACATGGTTAGGTTGAGGAACCTTCAAGGGAAGGCTATTGAGTTTATATCATATGAGCATTGTTTGAAGGAAGGGGATGATTACTCTGGAGAACAGAAGGTTTGGGAGTAGGGGCATGATAGTTGTAAAAATTTTTAAGGGGTGACATCCAAAAAAAATCACCCTTTTCCTGCTTGACTGAAGAGTTAGAAATGCATAGATGTTCCAAGGTTTGACATAAAGGAAAAATTACTCAACCATTAGAAGTATCCCACTCAAAGCTCATGAGAAGTTGTGAGTTTTCACCTTCATAAGAATTTGTCAAGTAAAAGGCTACATGACCTCTTGTCATATATCTCAGACAAGGAAGTCAATTTTTTATCATGGACTGGACTACCTGCCCACCAAGGTCTCTCCCAACTCTGAAATTCTGAGAGTATACTCAGCAAACTTTATTATCTAGTCAAGTCAAGAGACCACTTAACTTGACTTTCAGCTCTACTAACTGCTTTCTGTGTGACCTTGGGCTTATTGCTCACTTTCTCCTTCAATATCTCATAAAAAGTTCAAGATGGACTAAATACTTATAGAATAAAAGGTTGAAAGCTAGAAGAGACCTCAGAAGGTATCTAAGCCAAACTCCCTCCTCTGATATATATGAGGGGAAACAGCCTGGAGAGATGTAAAGCAATTTTACACCATCCTTGGAGGTGGGATTTGAACTCAGAAATTCTAGCACCAACACTACTGTTCTTTCCATTTTAATCCTGACCCCTAGAGTTCCTTCTAGGTTTAAATCCTATAAACTAGGTGGCACCATAGTGGATGGAGTGCTGAGCTTGGAGTCAGGAAAACTCGTCTTCATGAGGTCAAATCTGTCCTCAGACTTTATTAGCTGTGTAATGCTAGGCAGGTCACATAACACCTGTTTGCCTCAGTTTCTTCATCTGTAAAATGAGCTGGAGAAAGAAGAAATAGTCAAATATTCTAGTATCTCTGCCAAGAAAATCCTAAATGGGTCACAAAGATTTGGAATTGACTGAAAAATGACTAAACAATAACAATTTATCACTCCTGTCTGGACCTTTTCCTGGATTTATGATTCTCTTGCCTCTCCATTCCCCCTTCAGATGACCAACCCCCTGCAATGTTCTCCTTTCCTCCATCCACATCTGCCCTTAGTAAAAAGAAGTCACTTAGATCTTAGTATGAATTTAAATCAATGTGTGATCTTTCTCCCAAGAATTCTTTCACTTGAAGCTTCCCCTCTCTAATTAATATCTATCAATTGGCTTATAGGAGAGAGAATTTTTATAACCTCCAAGCATGTTGTAACTCTAATATATTTCCTTGGAGGTTTTGGTAGTGAATTCTATTTCAAATCTCATCATTTCTGTAACCTATGTAAGGCGATGACCTGGATCATTGAACGCCCACTTTAAAAAAAATCCGAATAACCTGGAACCATGGAGTGTAGGAGAAGAAGGAAGCCACTTTCCAGTTCCCAGCTGGCTGTTTCTGAGTACCCACTGAGAGATTGGTGATCCAGATTGTATGTGGTCACACCTCAGATGCACCAACCAGGCCCTGTGTAAAAGAGAAGAATCAGCTTCAGCCTGGTTTATAAAAAGAGTGGAAATTTGAAAGTCTTTTCCTTCCTCTTCCAACAAGGAAGTTAGGGCCAAGATGGCGAGTAGAGTTTTGTTGTCTGCAGTTTAGCGAAGGGCTGAGTTTGTCTGTTGTCTTTAAAAATTCCAAGGCCAAGACTCACACAACCCAGCACCCTAGACTATGCCATGAACTGCCCAGGAGGCAGTTAATAAATAGTATTTGGATGGGGTGCTATGAGTTTGGCTCAGGAGAAATGGCACATTTTCACAGTTCCCTGTCAAAGCAAAGCATCATTTCCAAGCTGTTATGTTTTAAAAAAAAAACCCAACAGTAAAAGGTACCACATATGGGAACCGTCACAGATGTAGTTTGATGTTTTCTAAGAGTTTTGAAACCAGTTTGATTTGCCCTCCCCCAAAGGGGTCCCCCCAAAGTAGTCAATGACAGGTATATCTGATTTTTCCCAATGTGGGGGGTTATAAAATTCTTTTTCTTGGGGGGTGGTCAATGAAATCAGGTTTTAAATGTACTTTCGGCATTTTCTTCCAAACACTATAGAGCATATGATTCTGGTATAAATTCTTTCTGTTCAAGAAAGCATCCCCTTAATGAGAAACACTCTGGTACAGAGAACACTGTGTTTGATGTTAGATGACCTGGTTTCAAATCTTGCCACTAATAATTAATAGTTTTGTGACCTAAAGAAAGTCACTTAATTTCTCTGAACCTGTAAAATTAAAGAGGTGGAACTGATGAACTCTAAGGTGTCCCCTGGTTAAATCTATGATTCTGTGAGTGAGGAAAGCAAATGATCACCAATTCATGCAATGGAAAATCAATTCAATTCAGGTCTCAGCTATTGCCTCCCCACCCACTAAAGCTTAACTTTCTTTTATGCACCATCTCCCCTAATTAGAGTGTAAGCTTCTTGAGAGCAGGAACTCTTTTTTTTTTTTAGGGTTTTATTTTTTGCAAGGCAAGGGGTTAAGTGGCTTGCCCAAGGCTACACAGCTAGATAATTATTAAGTGTCTGAGGTCAGATTTTGAACTCAGGTCCTCCTGACTCCAGGGCTGGTGCTCTATCCACTGCACCACCTAGCCACCCCAAGAGCAGGAACTCTTAAAATTTTCTCTTTTGCCCCTGTATTTTGCACAGTGGTTACCACATAGTAAATGATGAAAGATTTTTTAATCACTCATTCATTCATTTATTCAATTTAATTCAATTCATCAAACATTTCATATGGGCCAGACACTACATTCCAGACCTGAGCAAAATTTCAAATAGCTCTGTTCTAAGTAAAACCATTCCCATCAGCCCTTCCATTCCAGCTTGTTTGGGGCCAGGCATCTCAGGTCATGATGCTCTCTATCAGGGTGATGAATGCCATTCTTCCTGAGATGCTCTTAATCAGACACTTTGCTTGGAGGAGCCTTTATGTGTCTGCCTGGCTTCCATTAATGTCCCCAGGAGTTATGTGAGTGTACTTAGAGGAGAATGGACCCTAGAGATTATGATGCAGTCCCTGTCCAAAGTGCTGAGTGTCTGTAGGGATTCACATTTGAACTAATTCATTGGAATAAAGATGATCCCTACTGGCCTGGAGCATCTGGAAAAACATTATAAATCCAATTCCTCCATATCTTTGGCTGATAAAGTAGAAGACCTCTCTCTCTCTCTCTCTCTCTCTCTCTCTCTCTCTCTCTCTCTCTCTCTCTCTCTCTCTCTCTGTGTGTGTGTGTGTGTGTGTGTGTGTGTGTGTGTTTGTTTGCAAAACTTTGCATTTCATAACCATAAAGAGAACTCCGCCAGCATAAAGCTGTATGGTCCTCCTAGGCAAGATATTTCAGCAATCACTCACATTTATGTTACATCTGATGATCTTCAAAGCATTTTTTCTTATAAGTATGCTATAAAATTGAGAAGTAAAAGGTGTGGTTATCCCTATTTCATTGTTGAGGAAAACGATGTTTGGACTAGTCACATCTTACTGAGGGTCAAAGGCAGAACCCAAACTCAGATCTTCTGACTCAAAACCCATTCTGGTTGTGTCTTCTATCCTCTTCAGTGTTAGATGAATTGGTTATGGATGCAAGAAGCCCAGTAGTGACCAGATTTCTGAGGTCTTTTTTGTTTCTACACACACCACAGCCACTCTCATTTAGATCTCTTTACTTGGGAGTGTTGCAATGGCCTCCAAATCAATCTCCCTTCTTCCAGTTCTCTCCATTCCAATCTATTCTCCATGAAATCTGCTAACTCTGTTAAAGCAGAGTTGTAGTAGTGTCATTCCCAGGCATAGGAAGCATCTGTGGCTCCCTCATCTCAAAGATGGCATATAGGTGCTTCTGTTTGATCTTTAATAATCTCCAAGTTATCTCTCCAGGCTATTATACATTGCTCACCTTCATGCATTTCATATCTCAACCAGCTAGCCTGGCAGAGGAAAAAAACCACACTGGCTCTTCTATAAGAGAATTGAGGTTCAAATCCTGCTTCCACCACTTACCCTCTTGTAACTTTGGGCAAGTCACTGAACTTCAGTTTCCTCATCTCAGACTCTAAGGTTTCTTCTATTTCAATATCTGTGATCCTCTGGCATTGCATCTTTTGCTTGTGTCTCTGCATGGAATGTTTTCAATACCTAAAATGTTCTTCTTCCTTATTCCTATCTCTTGGACACCCTTGTTGTTCAGTCTTTTTCCAGTCATGTCTCACTGTTCATGATTCTGCTTGGAATTTTCTTGGCAAAAAAGTTTGCCATTTCCTTCTCCAGCTCATTTTACAGATGAGGAAACTGAAACCAAAAGGGTACAATAATTAGAGTTACACAACTAGTGAGAATCTGAGATCAGATTTGAACTCAGGAAGATGAATTTTCCTAGGCACTCTTATCTGTTGTTTTTGAGCTGACTAATTTGGAAACCCAAGCTCCTTCCAAGGATCACCTTCAATCCCCATGCCTACAAGAAGCCTCTGCTGAATTTCCAAGTTCTTAATACACTGCCCATTACTTTGTATTTCTTTCGCATGTATTATATGCTTTTTTATCCAGGTACTTGTTTCTGCCAATAGAAGGTCAACTCCTTGAGGGTAGAAACTGCTTTTAGGCTTTCTCTATCTGGCACAATGTCTGGCCCATAATTGGTAGTTGGAAAATGCTTGTAGTGTTAAATAGAATCACACTGAATTGTGTTAATTAAATTGTACTCAGTAAAGGCCACTGTCTCACTCCAGACCACAATTCTGGGATCCCTTTTTGGCCTTGATCACTCCAGGAAAGCTTACTAACAGCATCCTTGGACTGGAGGGGAAGAGACTTTGGTGCTGTCTTCTGGGTATAGTCTAGCTTGTCAGTCTATGGTGTCCTCCCCCTCATCTTGCTCAGGTACATCCTATTTATGAGGGCCAGGACCTGTCACCTTTGTGAGATATCTTGCCATTTCTAAGCTATGAAAGGGAAGGAAGGTCAGTACTTTTTTGATGGTTTTATCTTGGGCTTTTGGAAGTACCTTCAAGAGTCAGAAAAGGTTGATCAGGAAGGATGTCCCCAAGCCAGGAATGTGAGCAATGTTTGCTAGGAGATATTCCTTCCTTAGCAGCCATCAGTCTCCATCTGGATATCGACCCCCACAAGGAATGAATGTTTGTATTGCTTTCTTTTTCTCATCCCTTCTTAAAAGGGGAATGTTCTTAAAAGAAGTTAATTTCTGCTTGCATATATCTAAAAATAAAAACTCAGTCTATGGACAACAACATGTCTTATAACTTCTTGGGCAATCGGATTGTGAAAACAGAAAGACAGCCAGACAGATAATAGATGGACAGATAGAAAGATAGATACAGACAGACAGCTAAATAGAAAAATTAGATGATAGATAGATAGATAGATATAAGATATATAGATGATGGATGGATGGATGGATGGATGGATGGATGGATGGATGGATGGATGGACGGATAGATAGCTAGACAGCCAGAGAGATAGAGACAGATAGATAGAAAGACAGATAGACACAGACAGGCACATGGGTTGGTTCGACGGATAGATGAATGGATGGAAAACGGATATACGATAATAGAATTAGGCAACTGAAGTCCAAAGAGGTTATCAATTAATTAGTCAGTCAACAAGCAATTGTGGAGCATCTATTATATATGACACTGTGCTAAGTACTAGAAATAAAAAAAGGCAAAAGCATGGTCAATGTCCTCGTTACTGCTCTATTTAGTGGCCAATATGCCAATAATGATGTGTATTGAAGATATACAGTGTAAGTGGAAAGGGATCTCAGAGAGAAAGGTATCAGCTATGGTTAAAGTGACTTGCCACAGTGAAGGATGGTGTCAATAGGAGAAACTGAGGTAGACAAAGTTAATGACTTGCCTGAGATCCTATATTGAGAAAGTGTCTAATGAAGGCTCCTTGCCTCCAAGTCCAGTGCTATCTGAGCCACACCCCTGAAAATAAGACGGAGTTTTATATTCACTTTTGTTCTAAAAGATGCATCAGGGAATATTTTCAGGGTCTGTCTGGAGATAGGCAGTCATTCCTACAGGAATCATTACTTGATTTATTCTTCTCTCTTCAAGGAAGTTTTTCATGTCTTTAGCATAGTGAGTACTGACTGAATCCCAGACTAGCAGACTTCTTTGTCCATCTCACAAAACAAGTGGCTGCACTAAATTTCTTATAATTTCTTGCGTGTACCAGACTTTTTTCAGTTTCAAGAACATAAATACCTGAAATATGTTCAATCTTATCTTTCTTGCCCTTAGTGATGATTAGAGGTGGGGCTTTCTTTCCTTCCAGATGTTGTGTGTTGTGTCTGTACTCTGATTGGTCATTCAGCAATCTTTCAAGTTCATCTGTTTACATAGGCATTTATCTCTCATCCAAAGGCACCCAATTGGGTATTTACAAATACTTAATTATAGCATATTTTTAAATTTATTTTAAGTATTAATGCTAATAATATTATTTACTTGTATTTAACTATATATTAATATTATTATTTTAGAATTCAAAACATCTATCATGTGTTGCAATGGATGTACTAAATGAGTCATCTGGCTGACTATCTTAACTGGGGCTTATTTGGGGGGTAGGATTTATTATTGAAGAACATCCTGAAAAAAATCATGCTAGGGCTCATTTTCGAGGAAATTCGGTAGCTCCCTACCCCCTAAACATAAGCCCCAGTTTCCTCATTTGCAAAATAAGGGCATTGTATCAGGTGGTCCCTGAGATTCTCTCCAAATCTGTATTATGAAATGTTAAAAGATTCAGACCTCTAGTTAAATGTTCTAAACAATCACAACTTCAGAAACTGATATTGAAGCACAACACAGGGGTAGTGGACTACAGCTATGGAATGAGGCATTTAGACAATGAAAAAAAGTACAATAAAGCATTTTTTTAACTATCCATCTTTATTATGGCTAATTCTTGACTACTAGATTGTGCCTATATTGGCATTCCTATTCCCAGACTCACGGTTTTGTTTTGTTTTAATTTTAATAAATGGCTCCCTTCTTTATTAGAATCAGTTTGAATATCAAAAGCCCTTTAAAATTGAAAAAAATGAGTTATGGCTTTACAAAAAATTCCCCCACCCCCAAAACTATTTTTTTAGGTTTTAGCAAGGCAAATGATGTTAGGTGGCTTGCCCAAGACCACACAGCTAGGTAGTTATTAAGTGTCTGAGGCCAGATTTGAACTCAGGTACTCCTGATTCCAGAGCCAGTGCTCTATCTACTGTGCCACCTAGCCGCCCATCCACTGTGCCACCCAGCCACCCTCCCCAAAGCTATTTTAAAACAACATTCTTTTGATGGACCAAGAAGGACCATTAAATTTTTTAAGAGGAAAAACATGACCGATAACAAAAGTCAACACAGACACAGTACACTAATTTTCAGATTGTCAATAGGCTTTATAGCTTCATCATGTCTACATTTTATAACAAGCCATGCATTTCTTTGTGTTCCAATGGGACACTGCCAAAATGGAGGGCTATCTTTGGGTAGAAAGCATGGTGTCATGGCAGCAGGTGGTCCCTCCTGGAGAAATTGGGGCTGACAGCTCTAATGGGTGACGTGGCTTCCCACTCTGCCTCCAGGAGGTGGATTGGCTGCACTAAACTCCTAGGATATTAAAAGTTACTGATTTATTCATGCATTCAATAAAAATTTATTGGGTGCTTACTACCTGCTAGGTACTATGGCAGATACAAAGAGATGTAAAACAATGCCTTACAAGGTAGGGGAAAATAGAACCTCTGGGAACCTAGAGTGGAAATGAGTCTCCTTGTACACACACACACACACACACACACACACACACACACACACACAGACAAACTCATGCTCACACATTTATCTATTACATATATACATAAAAGATAATAGACAATCATAAGTAAAATGCATTTTTATTTTTCTTCTTTTGAGAAGAGAGCAAAAGAGAGAGGAGAAATCATTATTTAAGTTCTTCATGTCTGCTTTTAAAATTAAGAATAGAGAACATAAAACTCTATTATGATCTAATGACTATTAAGGAAGAGTACAAGAGACCAAGAGGAAATGGGAAAGAGGGAATAGGATGAAGAATAAGGGACAGAGAAAGGGAGATGGAGGAACACTGACATCAACCCAGAAAGAAAACCATGAGAGAAGCAGGGGTTCTCTCACCCCCACCTGGAATAGGTTCCTAATTTGCTGCAAAAGGGATCAGAGAGAGAAAGGAACTACTGTTTTTTTTGTATTATCTGTTTTTTTTATCTTGTCTATTTTTCAAATGCACAGACATTCCATTGAATATACATTTAATTCCTATGCAAATTGAAAATATAAGCATCTTTGGAATCTGCACTTGATTTTCCTTCTGGAATGTGTTTAACATTTGGTTTTATTTTACAAAAATGCACATCTTAATATGAGAATCTTCATATAAGACATAAATACTCAATAGGGTTCATGTTTTCAAGTATTTCATTTCAACAGAAAGACAATTCATTTCATCACCAGTTGCAAGACAATAATCACTGACTCCCTGCTCTAAAACAGCACAAAGTACCATGATATTTTCTATATGAGAATATGTAGATTTTTAGGAGATAGCCATTAAGCTTCAAAAGCCTTTCTCTATCTATTGTCACAAATGACATCATCTATGCCATTTCTACAAGATAGATGAAGCATCATGGAATAATGGTAAATCACTGGATTGGACATCAGGATACCTAGGTTTGAGGTTCAGTTCTGCCAGTAATTTGTTTAAATAAGATATTTAATTCTTTGAGCCTCAACTTCTTCATCTATCAAAATGGGCAATTAGATCAGATAATCGAGAAGGTATCTTCAAGCTATTAAACTAAAATCAATCCTATTCTGTCCTATTTTATTCTACTCCAGTCCATTTTATTTTATCTTGTATCTTTAGCATCTTATTCTATCCCATCCTCTCCCAACTTACTTAATTTCTACCCCATCCCAATGTATCTTATCCTGTTCTCTTCTATTCTGCTTGACTTTGTTCTGTCCCGTCCAGTTCTGTTTCCTTCTATTACAAGCTAAACCCAGGGCCAGGGATTTTCCAAGCCAGTCCTAAGTGAGATAATATATGCAAAGTTCTTTTAACTAAAGTGTCTAGAATGGTATAGGTACTTGATAAGCATTTTCTTTAATTAAATAGAATTGAACTGTGGCAGACGGGGAAAAGAGGGAGAGCAAGATGACAAAGGGATTAGAGTGGCTTCTAGGACAACTGGGTGACCTTAGGTAAATCATTTAGCCTCTCTGAACCTATAAATCCCTCTATCTAAAAAATGAGTGGTTTGGGCTCAATGAGTTCTAGGCTTCTCTCTACCATTTCAAATCCAAGATTCATGGCCACTCATTGTTAGACCTAATCCCATTGAGTGGGGTTCTCAGTCAGGTTGGGGCTGAAATTATGGCTGGAGATCTAGCTCACAGAAGGGTTTGCCCCCTGTTTGGGGACTGAGACCTCTGTGTCCTAGCCACATTCCTCCTAGTCTAGAATTCTAAAGAAATAGCCCAGATCCACTCAAGTTTTCCAAATACTAAGGAAGCTCAGGGAAGCTCAGGTTTCATTGCTTCCGTTAATGATCCAGAAGAAGGGGGGCTAAATAGCACATTAATTAAATTTGCAGATGAAGTCAATTTACTAGGTGTACAGGGCCCTAGGAGGGTGGAAATAATACCAAGGAAAATGTGAACAGGAAATGGCAAAAATGGGAATCAATGGGGGGGATGCAAGTTAATATATTTTAAGGCAAATTTCATCTGAACTTCAGATGTTCCATAGAAAAGGAAACCTTAAAAGAGGGAAAATAACTAGGAAAGAGCCTAAAAGGCTGAGGACCCAGGGCTATCTGAAAAGCAGACAGCTAGAGGCAGTCCCTTTTTCTGGCCAAGTCATCTATTTACAGTTATGATTTCTAGACTCTTGAACTGTCCAGAGCTTTAAGATTTGCAACTGTGTGACTCAGGGAATAGATAACATACTGGACTGGAAGTTGAGAACATCAGAATTCAAATCCTGCCTCAGACCTTTAATAGTTGTATGACCTTGGATAAGTCACTTCATGTCTCTTAGTCACAGTTTCCCCATCTGTAAAATGGGAATAATAAGAGAGCTTAACTTTCAGGAATCTTATCAAGATCAAATAAGAAAAAGATTATAGAAGGTCCTTTTAGATCTTAAAGAGTTATCTATAAATGCTAGTTATCATCATCATTATCATTTCTGCTGGAGATGGGTCTGACTTGGATTAGCTCTGACAGTGATTATGACTTTGGACTTTGGATGTCATTTCATTTTATCTCATTGGCTGATAGATGAAGGTCTAGTTAGTAGAGAAGATGAACTATACAGTAATAAATATGAGCTCAGGAGTGTAGGAGGGTGTCCTAAAGGTCTTAATGAAGTTTTAAGCAATTAAAAACTATTAAACTTTAGGGTTTTATTTTTTGGAATGCAATGGGGTTAAATCACTTGCCCAAGGTTATCATACAGCTAGGTAATTATTAAGTGTCTGAGGCTGGATTTGAACTCAGGTCCTCCTGACTCCAGACTGTTGCTTTATCCACTGTACCACCTAGCTGCCCCAAAAGCTATTAAATCTTAAAACTGTCCTAAGACTTTCCAGTTTCTCTATCTGGCCTCTTTTTCAGGGGTGAACATCAGGGATTCCACAGTTATTCAACTTATTTGAGACTATTTGATAGGTATCATTATGTTTACCTGATAGGTAAGGAAACTTTAGGTTAACTCCTCCATGGTCACAGTTCATAAAGATAATTTGTTCTCAGAACTAATTATCTTACTTTTTATGTTGAAATTCCATAGCCAATCACTTGGGAAGAATGCCTTATGAAAAGCATCTTCAAAGTCATGGTCTGGGCCTTGGTTTCCCACTCTGAAAAACAGCTTTATAAGGTTACTGTCCTATAGAAAATGAATGTGGAAATTCTTTTCAAAACCTCAGCATGAGGGCATGGTAACCATTTTTGCCAATAAATATGGTGTTATAAGTATTGTCTCCATGAATCCCTAGGCTATGCTGCCCAGAACTTCTGATGACTAGAATTTTATACTTCTCTACAGTGTCCAGGAGAAGTTAGCTATTATGAAAGGGAGAAAAAATCTCTTTTAACCCTCCCTTTTAAACCTTTAGGAGGCCCTGGCAAACTTGTGAATATTCCCTCTGAGATTTGTGGTCCTTCTTTACAACTGAAAATGAAATAACCAGTTTTTGAATGAATGGTGTGTTTTGATCCATGAGGAAGCTTTTTTTTCTGAAATGTTAAAAATTAACACAACTTTGAGTATGAGCATTTCAAATGACCTGCTGTTGACAAGTGGTGACCCTAGAAATCTGGAAATGATTCTCATGGAGGACACTGGTAGCTGTTGAGTGTGCATCAGCATAATGTTGGGTGGTAACAACATAGTGGAGAAATCAGAGTGACTTTGGAAGAGTTATGGTTTACTAGATAAAGGGAACTGGGTTGCCCTATGGAGCAGTTCCGTGACCTCCCTCCTCTTCTGTCTTCCAGGTGTTAGTAAATATCAGTGATCTTTTCAATTCCCTCCTTGTTCATCACATTGCCTTCTCTCTCCCTTTTCCTTTCTTTCTCTCTGTCTCTGTGTGTCTGGATCTGTTTGTCTTTCTGTTTCTGTGTGTCTGTCTCTGTCTCTTCTCTTTATCTTCTGTCCCTGTCTTTCAGCTTCTATCCCTCTCTTTGTGCCTCTATCTCTGTCTGCCCTTTTCTCTGTGTGTCTGTTTCTGTCTCTCTCTGTGTCTCTGTCGCCTCTCTCTCTTCTCTTTGTCTTTTTGTTTCTGTCTCTCTGTCTCCTCTCTCTACTTCTCTCTGCCTTTTTGTTTCTGTCTCTGTGTTTCTCTGTGTTTCCTCTCTCCTCTTTTCTTTGTCTTGTTTCTGTCTCTCTCTGTGTCTCTCCATCTCTTCTCTCTCCCCTTCTTTCTGTCTCTATCTTTCTGTTTGTCTAGTTGTTTGTCTCCCTGTCTCTCTCTCTCTTCTTCTCTTTTTTCCTTCTCTCTTCCCACCCCTTTTCTGTATCCAAAGTGAAGGCTCTACCCATACATGAGTTGGCATTTGTCACCTCTCTAACCACCAGAAATTGAGGTCAATAACCTTTGGATGTTTTTGCAATCCAGTTCATCAGGGGGTATCTTGAATCTCTCTGGGCAGCAGGTGATATGGACTACTTCCAGTGAGGATCCCTCTTTCCCTGAGTCTTGTCTGCATTAGGAATTTGAAGATTCATCTTTGCTCATTTTGTTTCACTCTCCTGCCCCTGTGAAGAGATAGCAACCATGGTTTTATAGTGAAGGAATTGGGCTGATTTACTTTGAAAAGAGACTGGTTGCTAAGCATCTCTGTTAGAAGGAAAAGGAAAAGGAACAGAAAGACCCAGCTGGTGTTCTGGGGTTCCACAATAGACATTGGTTTTGTTGGACCTCAAACAGCCTCTATTTTTTTAAAACCCAATCTGCTGTTCAGTGAAGTTTTAAAACACCCTTTTATATTTTAGATAATAAAGCTAGAAATTATCTAACCATCTAAACACTGCTTAATAAAACGGGGGCCTGATGAGCCAGCTACCTGGTCTGTCTTTGCCAAGTTTACATTGCTGAGAGGTACAGAACAATGAGCCCAGAGCGAGGATGTCTGACTTCCAAGCCTGATTCTGCCTCTGGGTGACTAGCCTTCTTTGAGCTGACTCACCTTTGAAATAGAAACTGAGGTCTCCTTCCAGGGTATGCACCTATCATCCCTACTACCGGGGATGCTCAGCTGGAAGACAGCCTGGGGACCCTTAACTCCAGTGTTCTAATCTGATTGGATGTCTTCATTAAACAGGCTTCAGTGAGATGAGCCTGGAAGAGCAGGCTGCCTAAGATGAGCAGACCAGTTCAAGGGCTCCCATGCATATGAGTAGTGGACTTGGGCTCAATGAGTGCCAAGGCTTTGCCAAGAAAGAGAGACCCAGTCTTTAAAACCAAAAAGGGATAGGCTTTATAGCCTCTGTGATCCAAAGTCCTGTCTCTGATACCTGTGTGACCTTTGGCAAGTCATTAATCTCCATGTTCCTCAACTTTAAAATAAGGGTATTGGACTAGAAGGCTGCTACCATTCTTGCTTTCCTTGAAATGGGCTGGGGACTCCTAGATCCCAGATCTGATGGAGGACCAAAGCTGGAATGGTCTTCTACTCTCCAGCTCTTGGAATCCATTGGTCCTTTCCAGAGTCATGTCCGGTGCTCCCTCCTTCTTCCTTCTTTACCTGGACCCACCATTCTCACCCACTTGTTAATGGTTTGTAGGTTTTTTTCTATTTGGTTTTATATGTCCTCATCTGAAGATAAGCTCCCTGAGGGAAGTCTAAGAGAATGGGGCCATTCATATCTCTAGGTCTACCATAACATCTTGACAATAGAATGACATTTAATAAATGTTGGTACAATGGATGAATGAGAAGCAGCTAAGAGAAGCAGTGGGTAGAGTGTTGGGTCTGGAGTCAAGAAAACTTGAGTTCAAATCCTGCCTCAGACACTTGCTAGCTGGGTAACCATGAGCAAGTCATTTAGCCTCAGTCTGCCTCAGTTTCCTCATTTGTAAAATGAGGATAATAATGATGCCTGCTTCTCGAGATTATTGTGAAGATCAAAGAAGATAATGAATTGTAGCAGATTAACCTGATTTCTTTTCCTGACCTGGTTCCACTAGATTTTAGTCAAGCATTTGACACAGTTGTCTTATTCTCATAGTCAAGACATTAGATAGTAGGTAAACCCAAAACTAGCTGGGTGACCCTGGGCAAGTAATTTAACTTCTATTTGCCTCAGTTCCTCATCTGTAAAATGAGCTGGAGAAGGAAATGACCTGCTTCTAAATTTTCAGATAATGCAAAGCCAGGAATACTTTGCATGACAGTGAGAAAATCCAGAAAGAACTGGACATATACTGGAGCACTGAGCCAAGGCTCTTGAGAGCTTTATAAAGTCTCTTGAGGCAATTCATTGTTGTGTGTGAGAAAGAGCATAGTTGGGGGGGGGGGAGCGAGGGAGAAGGAACATGTGAGTTCTGAGACCCATTAGTTTTATGACCTTGGGCAATTCATTTAACCATTCAGGAGTCAGATTGAAATTTAATTGAGGGGGCAGCTAGGAGGCTGCAGTAGATAGAGCATGGATTCTGGAGTCAGGAGCACCTGAGTTCAGATCCAGTCTTAGATATTTAATACTTACTTAGCCATTGTGAACTTGGACAAGCCACTGCCTTGTAAAAAAAATTTAATTGGGAAATATTTAACAAAACAAATAAAATACACTTTGTTATTGATGTGGTTTGCCATTTCCTTCTCCAGCACATTTTGTAGATGGAAAACTGAGGCAAATAGGGTGAAGTGACTTACCCAGGATCACACTAGTAAAAGTCTGAATCTACATTTGAACTCAAGAAAATGAGTCTTCCTGAGTCCAGGCCTAGAACTCTATCCACTGAGGCAGTACCTAATTGCTCTATAATAGAACATATATAATGTTAACATGTGGTTTTCTAAGTCAATCAGCAGCTGAGTCCCTATTTATTGCTTAGTGGTACCATTTGAGTTTTATATCACTGCATCTGGGCAATGCGCTAAGATTCCTAGTTACAGTGAAGGTGCTGACTTGCCTTAATAGAGGGTATTCATTACCTGAGAGTTCTCTATCAGTGAAATCACAGGTCCAATCCCTACCCCTACCATCTTAAATAAACCTAGAGATATTATAGATTTCGAGTTGGAAGGGCTTTCAGAGATCATCTAGTACAACCCTTTCATTTTATAGATTTGGAAACTGAGACTCAGCAAGGTTAAATTACCTGCCTAACATTTCACAGCTAGTAGGTGTCAGAGATTGGATATGAACACTGATAATTCTGCTCCAAGTCACCATGCTTTCTTTTATATGTTATAAAATCCTTGAAGGAAGGATAGTTCATTTTTGGCTTCATATTTCTAGGATTTAGCACTCCGTTGTATCCGAGTCTTCATGACCCTGATTTTCCTGGCATAGATACTGGAGTGGTTACCCATTTTCTTCTCTAATGGAATGCTTGGTGGACAATGCTTTTTGACTCCAATTGCAGAATCCTATCCACTGTGCCCTATGGAGACTCTTTGCTTTTTCCCACCTCTTCATCCTTCCCACAAATCTACTGCACAGGAAGGGTAGAGTCAAGTCCCTGAACAGTTATCGTTTTCTAGCCATGGCATGATAAGCCTTCATCTTAGTTACATCTTTAGCAATAAGTATTTCCCTTGGAAGACTTTAAGGCTCACAAAAGTCATTCTGCTATTTAAATATAGAATGGTAACATATTTTAATAAGCATGCCCTGGGGCATAGTTTTTTCTGTTGCATGAAAAAATAATGGTCAAAACAGCCCACAGCCAATTGCCAAATTATGTAAAAATAATGAAAAGAAATCTGTTCCTGGGTGTCTTCATGACCAAGTTGAGCCACTTTAACTGTGGTGATCAATCTAAAATTAACACACTTTCCCCAGCTCTGGATGGAAATAAAGGCCTGAGTCCATTCTTCACTTCAAGAGGGCTTTCAATATTCTAAAAATGGTGCTGGGTTAGACAGACAAAGAACTATTTTCATAGCCTAACCTTAGGACTCAGGATTGACTGGTTGATCTAGGTTCCACAAAAGGGAGGCTGCAGTATGCAAGGGGAAGTGATCAAGATTGAGAGTCAGAGGGGCTGGGGCTGGGTTCAGTTCATGGCTCCAGAATTTATGTGATATGGAGGCAAGGTGAATGCAATGATTCTGGATTGAAAGAACCATGCACCCTTGGGAACCTACCTCCCATGCCCACTATTTGGGAGACCATGGGAAAATGACTTCCCATCTCTGGGCCTTGGTTTCCTCATTTGTAAAATGAGAAGATTATGCTAGTTGACTTCTAAAATCCCACTCTGCTCTAAATTCATGATCCTATGATCCAAATCCCACCTTCGGTGTTTCCTGCTTTGTAACTTTGGGTAAGTGACTTCACTTTCCTAGCCCTGACTCAATCTCCTCATCTGTAAGCTAAAGGAATTGTACTCTACCATCTCAGAAGCTCCTTATAACTCTAAGTTTTGGAATCTTTTGAATTCAATGGGCTAAAAGAAGTTAGTTTAGGGACCCTCTTCAGCCATTATTAAATGCCTATAGTGTGCAAAGCCCTGAGAGTAATAAAACAAGACCAAAGAAAGCAAAACCATACAGATACTTGCCTTCAAGAAGCCTGCCTCCACTAAGTAGACACCTCGGGAAAAATAGCAAGTTCATCTATAAGACAACCTTTACTCCTTTAGAGTTCCCACTTCTAACCTCAAACTGAGACAGTGTCTACTATGTAAAGATAGCTAAATAAGCTAGATTGGCAAGTATGTAAGAGAACTGAAGAGCAAGAGGTCCAACAAGAGAAAAGGGAATGATGTAATAGAAAGGGGGAGGAAGATGAAGCAAAGAAAGAATAGGAAAGGAGATGGCAAAGGAGAGAAGAAGGAAAGAGAGGATGTAGGTAAAGACAGATATAGTGGATTGGGAGAGAAACAGTTGATAAATAGATAATGAGATAAATGGATAGATGGATAGATAATACAGAGTGAAATAAAGAGATGATAATTACATAGAGAAATAGAGACAGGATATATAGAGAGGAGAGAAGTAATAAATATTTGACGTAAATAATGAGATAGAGTTAGAGAAAGGTAATAGAAATGAAGAGAAAAAAGTAGAGATAGATAGATAACGGATATATACACACAAACATAGGAAGACCTTTCTTATATAAAGATCATAAATTATCATGGACCTAAAACACCCCCTAAGTGCAAATTACTGATGTCCAAGGTTGCTTTGAGTTAAAAATACAAGCACTTGCATAGGCTGAAAATAGAAGTCATGGGATGATAGAATCATAAGATCATGGATTTAGAGATGCCTGGGAGGCCATTGAGTCCTACATTCTCATTTTGGAGATAAGGAAACTGAGGCCCAGAGAGACCGACAGTCAGTCTAAAGCAAGGGTGGGGAACCTTTTTTCTTCCAAGGATTATTTGAATATTTATAACATCATTTCACAGGTTATATTTGGTCAGCTATTTAATTCACTCCTAAAAAAGCACTTAGATTTATGGAAACTTGAATCCTGCCTGCAGCTGCCTTGGCAACACCTGACCAATATGGCCCTCAGGCTGGAGGTTCCCCACACCTGGTCTAAAGGATCATAAATTTAGAGTTGGAAAGAACCTTGAGAGACCATCTAGTTTCTGAGGAAACTGAGCCCCAGAGATGACAAGTGATGTGTACAAAGTCACACACCAAATAAGTCTCAGAGGACCTGGGATTCCAACCAAAGTCCTTTGACTCCAAATTCAGTTCCTTTTCCCACTACAAATGCTAGCTCCCAATAGCAATAAACATCTGGATACAGCTCACTTATCAGCCATGTCTTCTGCTGAACAAAAACAATTTCTAAACCCTCCTTTTGAAATAGTCACGCTATTGCAATTATTTTCCCGTCCTTTTTTCTGGCATTGTTGCAAGTATGCAAATGAAAGATCTAAATCCTCTCCCACTAGGTACCACCAAGATGTATCTGTTGTTGGCTCCCTTCCCTCAATTCCTTTTTCAGTACACACACATGGAGAGAGAGAGAGAGAGAGAGAGAGAGAGAGAGAGAGAGAGAGAGAGAGAGAGAGAGAGAGAGAGAGAGTCATGCATTATCAATGTATTCTGGAGATCTCAGGACTCAGTCTAGAGCTGGAAGGGACAAGTCAATCAACCGACATTTATGAGAAGCACTTTAAACAATACATACTACATATGTGTGTGTGTGTGTGTGTGTGTGTTAGGGATGTTTTTAAGCAAAGTGCTATGTGCCTGTGATTTCCTCAGTATAGGGAACTTCTAGTGAGTGACTCCCTCTACCAATCCATGGATACCAAGCAAGTTAATTAATTGCCCAAAGTCAGACAGCCAACCAGTATGTGCCAGAGGACCTGAGTTCAAATTCGTTCTCAGACACCTAACTCTTATTAGCTAAGTGACCTTAGGCAAGTCACTTAACCCTGATTGTCTCCTAGCCAGGACCATCTCCAATCATTCTGATTCATATCTTGGCTCCAGATGACTCTGGAGGAGAAAGTGAGGCAGGTGACAGGCAGCCCTGCAATCAAACTCAATTCATGTGCTTGTCATGGCATCACCTCCCTGATATCACGATCTTCTTCAAGAAGGAAGGAAAAACAACAATGTGTCAGAGGCCAAGTTCCCAAGTTCCTTTCTAGCTTCAAGGCCTATTGTCTACCCTCTGGGCTATGTGGCACCTGTACCTAGAGGCCATACTCTGATACCCTAAGTTGCAGAGAAAGTGGTTGTGCAGGCAGAGAGAATTTTCTCATCTGGGCATTCCTTGTATTACATCTAAGTCCAGTCCCTCTCTCAGCTATTTCTCAGGAACTATGCTAGGTGTCACAGTTAGAAAAAGGAAACTGTGCTCCCTAGAAGCTTACATTCTATCTGGGATTAAAACATATCTCCATGTAAATGCAAAATACTTGGATCTTGGCTTATGACTGAGTAAAATCAATCCATCAGTATGATACTCTGTAGCTTTCCAAGCTAAGACACCTATTCAGGATACTGAGACTTCCCAATAGTCAAATAATGTGAAAGTCGGAATCTGAACGCATATCCCTAAAAAATCAAATGCCATAGTTGGAAAAGAGTTTAAAACATAGATTGTCAGATATAGAAGTGACTATTAGAAACATATCTCTCAAAGAAGAAGGGACCCTTGAGGTCATTTAGTTCAATCCCCTCACTCTACAGAGGGGGTTAAGGGAGACTTGAGAAGGTGAGATGGGTCCCAAAATTAATAAGTGTCAAAGGTAGGATTTGAACCCAGGTCCATTGACTGGAGAACCAGTGCCTTCTCCACTATGGCACATTGCTTCCTAGGGAATTAGGGTAGCTGAGTGACCTTCCACTCAATACCAACATTACCTCTAAGACAATGAGGTTCCAAAATATTAGAGATGCTTGAAGATGGAATCTCTCATAGGAGGAAGAACCTAAATTAAATGGCATCAAGAGGTCCTTTCATCTCCCAGAACCCACTGACTAAAAACCTAGCCGGTCAATTAAAATCCAAACATATTTTACTGACTGCAAACTTGGCTAGCCACTCAAAATTCAGAACTAGTCCTACTGAAAACGTGGCTAACCAATCATAATCCACAGTAATACTAACTACAAACTAGTCTAGCCAATGAGAATCTAAGGGTTCTGCTGACTGCAAACTGAACGGCTAATCAGAATCCAGTGATAGTTCTGACTGCAAACTTGGCTGGCCAATTGGAATCCAGGGATACTTATGACAGCAACTTGGCTGGTCCATCAGAATCCAGGGGTATCCAAAACCTCTTTCCTGGCCTGTTGGAATGTGTGGGGAGGGTTAAAGCCTTGATGTCATAGTCAGACATATTTGTTACCCAGCTGTGGGTGAATGTTACATCATTCCAATTACTGTGATTGGCTAAGTTGACATTGAGGAGCAGTCCTACTTAGGGTCTTCCATTTCCCTAGTTGGAATGTTGTGGAATAACCACACCCTCCTTTCCCACATCTAATCAACTGCAGAAAATCAGCCTCTCCAGGTAAAGAGAAATGAATTGTTTTCAGATTGTGAATGTCTTTCACTCATGATCATTGGAAGATATATAGCCTGAATCCAGATACTGACAGTTCATTGTAGAGTCCATAACAATGCCTTCACATCCCACCTAAGTGTACTCTGATAATTACCACAGCCCTATATAAAACCTCAGGATGTTGAGAGCTTATTATGTTTCACTATGCTGAACTAAAGGTTCAATACTGAACTAAAGTCAGTAGGGAAAAGGTTCCCAGATTGTGACCTGATCTGAAATTGTGAGCAAGATAATGGCCTGTTGTATATGTAATATTTGGATAGAACTTAAAACTTAAACATATTTTAGAAACATCGTGTCATCCAATCCTCACATCAACCCTGTGTGAATGGTATTATCATTAACCCTAATTTTATTGATGAGAGGGATTTGCTCTGGGTTAATCAATAAACCTGCCTACTATGTGTCACTATGTTAAGCACAGACCCTGCCTTCAAGTCTAATGGAACAGACAAAGGACTGTGCAAACAAACTGTGAGCAAGATAAATTGAATATAATCAACTAAGAAAGGTAGTAAGGAGATTGGGGAGGGCTTTTGTTGAAGGTGGGAATGAAGGAAATCAGGGAAGATAAGGAGAGACAAGCAGAGGTCATACACAGCTCAAAAATGGATGAGACTGAATTCAAATTCAGGTCTTCCAGGTTCCAGTAATCTTTTTTTTTTAGATGGCACAATAAAAATGACAGGTTTATTATGACTGCCTGCTATTTCAATGGGTAAATGAAGAGTTATCACCTTTAGACCATGGTTACTTTCTTGTTGTATGGGGCTTGGCACATGGTAATTTCTTAGTGAATGCTTACTGATTGATTGATCAATAGAATGATTGTTTCTCAACCTGGAAGGATCCAAGTCTATTCTGTATATGGGTCTGTGAATCTTGGCAAAGGAGTTGATTGAGGAAAATATTTTTTTTAAAAATTAGTTTTGGGCAGAGTTATACTTGCACTCAGGCAAGTCACTCTAAAATTCACTTTTTAAGCTGGGATAACACAGGCAGGGCTGTTGCTAGGAGTCTAGGACAAAATGGAGCTCACCTAAGATGCAACTGACTGGGGAGAGAAGCGACCATCTGGTAGTTATCTATGTGAATTAATCCTTCTTGTTAACTAGATTCCAAGCTCTGTTGTTCCTTTGCTGCTAAAAAGCTGCAAGTACTTTCAATACCCTATTAATATAGCACCCTGGGGCAAAGCGCAGGTTGCCTAACCCTAGTCATGCCTCAGGTTCTAGATCTTGGGGAGAAAAAAGAATTTTAATTTGCTATATCCCCTCTTCTCCATCATGTATTCCAAGTGGGGGTCTTGAGATATGTGTGCTTCTCATCAGTTTCCTAGTAATCACTAGGAATGTTTTCTTTAACTTTAACATCTGTTTTTCCTCTTAATGAAAGAGAATCAGTGGGGGCTGGTTTGTAAAAAAAGTGAGTCACTTACTCTTCTCCCCTCCACTTTTCCCTCCAAAGGGATTTACTTGGTTCAATCTTGGTCCTGAAGGGAAAACTTCACATTCTTCCCCCAAAAAGGACCAACAATGATTCCAGGAGAGGACCTGAAAAATCCTGTTGTATTATAACAATTTTTTTTGGCTTAAGTCATTTGACTGGATTTTGATGAAGTGCCAAGTCTTGGTTGTGTGGGGAAAACATGAAAAAGAACATTGTTTATTTGGTTTGATTCATTTTCCCAAAATACAGATTGACTTAGCTCTGTGAGTAATTACAAGGCTTGTAACAAACCCTTTGAACTACATTTCTTTGAGAAAAAAAAACCCTGATGGCTTATTTCAGTGTCCTGGGGGCCCAATAATTAGGTGAGGTATCCCTAGTTGACACATCTCCCTAGTGCTTTTTTGCCAGGTTCATCCTTCTGCTCCAAACACCATTTACCTTGTATTGTATTTATCTTTGTGTTTGAGGTATCTCCCTGTAGATGAGAGATTAGAATTGGAAGGGTGACTTAGAGGTCCCTCTCCTGTCCCCTTGCATTTTTGCATGCTGGTTCCTGGGCTGAAAAGAAATCCTCTCCTCACCTTTACCTGGTAAGACCTATAGTTTCCTTCAAGGGTTCAATTTGGGTGCCATCTCCTTTCCAAGGCACTGGCACCCCCCCTTACCAAACACCAAAATCACTTTGCATGGATTTATATTGACTTTTTTGTATCCAGAGAAAACAAATTCCTTGAGAGCAGGAAATGGTGTTATTCTATTCTTTTTGTATTTCCAGAGTCCAATCTTCCCTAGTACCCTTCTAATACCTTCCCTCTGATTATTTTTTTTCAATTTTATCCTGTTTACTATAATTTGTACATAGTCATTTCCTTGCTATCTCCTCCATTAGACTGGGAGATCCCTTGAGAGTAGGGACTCTCTTTTTATCTTTCTTTGTATCCCCCAGCTTAGCACAGTGTAGATGCTTAATAAAAAGTATTAATTTATTGACTAACACTGGCACAAAGTAGGTGATCCATAAATGCTTATTGGTTGATTGATTGATCTGTCCCAAGGCCCCCAATAATGTCAAGACCGTACAGTACAGGAATGATTTCATTGTTGTCTTTGTGTTTCTAGATCCTAAGACAGTACCTGTACATACTAGGAAAAACAGGTGCCTAATAAATGTTGACTGATAGATTGACACATGATATAACATAATCTCCCTGAGGGCAGGAACTGTTGTACTTTCATCTTTGTATCCCAACATCTAAAAGGCAGTGAGTAGAGTAAATGAAAGATCACCAAAAACTTAAGAAGAATTGGAATCAAATCCCAACAGACATATACTATCTATGTGACCCTGAGCTAAACAGGGCTAAAGCCCCTCTATAAGTTGTGGACCTGAACTGGAAGATCCCCAGTAAAGCCCCTTGTTTGCTGGCCCCCCAACTCCAAGTATCTAGCACTGAGTTGATCCACAATAGGAGTTTACAAAGCTTGTTGAATGAATAAATGAATCTCCTTTGATCCCTTTACTTTACAAAGTAGTAATTGAGACTCAAGAAAGTACAGTGAGGAAATGGAAGGGCTGAGATTAGAACCCAGATCCTCTGACTCCAAACCCAGGGCGTGTCAGATTGTTTGAAGGCAGACATGATTTAATTTTCATTTGGGTGTTACCAAAGTGATACAAGGGCTTTGTAGCCGGGAGAGACTTACTGGATATTTGCAAATCTGGATAGAGTTTGTTCTCTCTTTTTGCCCCCACCTCTGTCAATCACTTTTGCTATGCAAGTTAATACTGAAGGATATATTGAAACTATCATGTAATAGTGATTTGGTGTGACCATCTGTCATTCCTTCCCATTATCTGCTTTGCAAATTTATATATAGGGGTAGAAATATTAAAAACAGACCTTTCTCATTGTTAGCTTTGCTATTTGCTTAATAACACCTCAACTTATTTTTCCTTAGCACATTGAGGTTTAAAAAAATGCCTTTCTTACAAAATCCCAATGTGATTAGTAATACCAAAACTTGTCTTCCTCTTTTATGACTAAGATATAGAAAGGTGATGAGATTTGTCTACAGTAGTACAGTTAAGTGTCAGAATTGAGATTTGAACCCAGATTCCTAGGTTGGAAGGGACCTTACTAGACATCTAACTCATCTCAAACCTTCTTCCCATTGCACCATGTTGTCTCTGTAGTCATTACATGATGACATGAACCCTACTTCATTTTTTCTCCATATAGATTTCCTCCTTGAAATCATGAATAATATATAACTGGTAGAAACTCTAGTGGTTATCTCATCTACCCTCTACCTTTTGGGGAGAAACTGAGACCAGGAATTTAGGTGATTTACCAAAAGTAATAGAGCAGAGTCAGAATTCAAACCAAGGTCCTCTGTTTAGAAATTCAATGAGTTTTCCATGTTACTGCTCTATATATAACTCTCTCTCTATAAAAGTATAATACATATATATATATATATATATATATACATATATATATATATATATATATATATATATATAATCTCTATATAACTTTCTCTTCTCTATTGATAACTCGCCTCCTCCAGTCATCCCCATCACCAGCCACTGTCAGCTCGGGAGGAAGCATCTGTTCCTGTTTTCAACCAGGAGGGACTGGATACCCAAAAGAGAGTAAGCTTGGTACATAGCCACCCTATTGCATCTCTGTTGGACTCAGCTTCTCCTGTGCTGTGCCTCCACCTCACCAGATGGTCCCAAAGCCCATGGGAATATACTGTATGAGCTCTGAATAGCTCATTGCAAGTCTATAATGAAAAATGTGTGTGTGTGTGTGTGTGTGTGTGTGTGTGTGTGTGTGTGTGTGTGAGAGATTTCTTCAGTATGGGGAACTTCCACTGGAGAAACTCCCTTCACCACTGCACATAGGCAGCTCATTTTAGAGAATATCCAAGGTCAGACAATAAGTTTATGTGGGAGGAAAGGTTTGAACCTGGGACATCCTAACTTCCAAATTGGCCTTCTATCCCCTACACCATCCTGCTTTTCTATCCAATTCTCAGCTTAACCATCATGGCCTTATTATATGATTTATGATAATAATCAAGTAAGAGCTACATCCCAGTAAGAGGTCAATAACAGAAGAACTAAGTACATCACCTGAATCACCCATTTCATCCCCAAATTGAAAATCCTTATGTTGATATTATTACTGAAATAATAATGAAAATGTAGAAACTAAATGAATGAAGTTAGCTGGCATGACTGAAATCATTATAGTTGGTTGGTAACAAAAGTGAGGTACTCTCAGAGCACCTGAATCTGATTCCCAGTCTCTTTGTCAGAAAACAAGGATTCTCAATCTCTTTGGTGTCAATCATGGATGTACTTGGTTTAGTGAAGCCTAGAAATTCCTTCAGGACAACATGGTGGTGCAATGGATAGAGTGACAACCTTGGATTCAGGAGGACCTGAGTTCAAATTTGACCTTAGACACTAGTTGTGATCTTGGGCACATCTCTTAATCCTGTTTGCTTCAGTTTCCTCATCTGTAAAATGAGTTGGAGAAGGAAATAGTAAACCATTCCAACATCTCTGCCAAGAAAACCCTAAATGGGTCCATGAAGAGTCGACACAACTGAAACAACTGAACAAGTAGACCCCTTCTCAAAGTCAATTTTATATGCATAATATAAAACACAAAGTATTAACAAGGAGACTCATTATATTGAAATGCAAATACAAATATTTACAATAAAATAATAAGTTCAAGAACTGCAATAAGCTATTAAACTTCCCAGAAAAAAATGGTCCTAGGATCATAGACTGTGGGCTAGATCCTTCACTTTATGACAAAAAAAAAGATCCAGGTCAAATGACTTTTCTGAGATTTGAACCTAGGATGTCTGAATCCAGATCTATCACCTTCCCACTATATCCTGCTAGTTTGAAAACATCAATTTGCAATAGAATAAATTACCACCTCAAAGAACACGAATTCCTTCAACAGGCATTAATTAATCACCTATTATGAATCAAACTCAGCACTATGTACTGGAGATCCAGTAACAAAAATGAAAGCATCCTTACCTTATATTCAACTGGATTTCAGTATATATATTTCCTTGATATGGGTATCCCCTCTATCATCCGTTGTCTGTAATTGCTGTGATCTTCTAGGGATTAGCCCCTTGGCGTTTTATTGAACTGGTGATTCATTCAATTAAAAACAGGGCCCAGCGAAAGCCCTTTGAGTTTAATAGGACCTACCTGAGCTTTCCTTCCATGGACATAGACTTTAAGACCACATGACCCTGTCCAGACTGTGATGGAAGGAGATGTAAAGGAAGCAACAATAAATTGAGATACTCAGGTCTAAATCTCTGATATCAGAATGATATGGCTTTGGGTGAAACATTTTCTAACTCAAGGCATCCACTTCCTCTTTTTCAAATCAATCAAGCTGCCTGCTTCTCGAGATTATTGTGAAGATTAAAGAAGATAATGAATTGTAGCAGATTAACCTGATTTCTTTTCCTGACCTGGTTCCACTAGATTTTAGTCAAGCATTTGACACAGTTGTCTTATTCTCATAGTCAAGACATTAGATAGTAGGTAAACCCAAAACTAGCTGGGTGACCCTGGGCAAGTAATTTAACTTCTATTTGCCTCAGTTCCTCATCTGTAAAATGAGCTGGAGAAGGAAATGACCTGCTTCTAAATTTTCAGATAATGCAAAGCCAGGAATACTTTGCATGACAGTGAGAAAATCCAGAAAGAACTGGACATATACTGGAGCACTGAGCCAAGGGCTCTTGAGAGCTTTATAAAGTCTCTTGAGGCAATTCATTGTTGTGTGTGAGAAGAGCATAGTTGGGGGGGGGGGGGGGAGCGAGGGAGAAGGAACATGTGAGTTCTGAGACCCATTAGTTTATGACCTTGGGCAATTCATTTAACCATTCAGGAGTCAGATTGAAATTTAATTGAGGGGGCAGCTAGGAGGCTGCAGTAGATAGAGCATGGATTCTGGAGTCAGGAGCACCTGAGTTCAGATCCAGTCTTAGATATTTAATACTTACTTAGCCATTGTGAACTTGGACAAGCCACTGCCTTGTAAAAAAAAAATTTAATTGGGAAATATTTAACAAAACAAATAAAATACACTTTGTTATTGATGTGGTTTGCCATTTCCCTTCTCCAGCACATTTTGTAGATGGAAAACTGAGGCAAATAGGGTGAAGTGACTTACCCAGGATCACACTAGTAAAAGTCTGAATCTACATTTGAACTCAAGAAAATGAGTCTTCCTGAGTCCAGGCCTAGAAACTCTATCCACTGAGCAGTACCTAATTGCTCTATAATAGAACATATATAATGTTAACATGTGGTTTTCTAAGTCAATCAGCAGCTGAGTCCCTATTTATTGCTTAGTGGTACCATTTGAGTTTTATATCACTGCATCTGGGCAATGCGCTAAGATTCCTAGTTACAGTGAAGGTGCTGACTTGCCTTAATAGAGGGTATTCATTACCTGAGAGTTCTCTATCAGTGAAATCACAGGTCCAATCCCTACCCCTACCATCTTAAATAAACCTAGAGATATTATAGATTTCGAGTTGGAAGGGCTTTCAGAGATCATCTAGTACAACCCTTTCATTTTATAGATTTGGAAACTGAGACTCAGCAAGGTTAAATTACCTGCCTAACATTTCACAGCTAGTAGGTGTCAGAGATTGGATATGAACACTGATAATTCTGCTCCAAGTCACCATGCTTTCTTTTATATGTTATAAAATCCTTGAAGGAAGGATAGTTTCATTTTTGGCTTCATATTTCTAGGATTTAGCACTCCGTTGTATCCGAGTCTTCATGACCCTGATTTTCCTGGCATAGATACTGGAGTGGTTACCCATTTTCTTCTCTAATGGAATGCTTGGTGGACAATGCTTTTTGACTCCAATTGCAGAATCCTATCCACTGTGCCCTATGGAGACTCTTTGCTTTTTCCCACCTCTTCATCCTTCCCACAAATCTACTGCACAGGAAGGGTAGAGTCAAGTCCCCTGAACAGTTATCGTTTTCTAGCCATGGCATGATAAAGCCTTCATCTTAGTTACATCTTTAGCAATAAGTATTTCCCTTGGAAGACTTTAAGGCTCACAAAAGTCATTCTGCTATTTAAATATAGAATGGTAACATATTTTAATAAGCATGCCCTGGGGCATAGTTTTTTCTGTTGCAATGAAAAAAATAATGGTCAAAACAGCCCACAGCCAATTGCCAAATTATGTAAAATAATGAAAAGAAATCTGTTCCTGGGTGTCTTCATGACCAAGTTGAAGCCACTTTAACTGTGGTGATCAATCTAAAATTAACACACTTTCCCCAGCTCTGGATGGAAATAAAGGCCTGAGTCCATTCTTCACTTCAAGAGGGCTTTCAATATTCTAAAAATGGTGCTGGGTTAGACAGACAAAGAACTATTTTCATAGCCTAAACCTTAGGACTCCAGGATTGACTGGTTGATCTAGGTTCCACAAAAGGGAGGCTGCAGTATGCAAGGGGAAGTGATCAAGATTGAGAGTCAGAGGGGCTGGGGCTGGGTTCAGTTCATGGCTCCAGAATTTATGTGATATGGAGGCAAGGTGAATTGCAATGATTCTGGATTGAAAGAACCATGCACCCTTGGGAACCTACCTCCCATGCCCACTATTTGGGAGACCATGGGAAAATGACTTCCCATCTCTGGGCCTTGGTTTCCTCATTTGTAAAATGAGAAGATTATGCTAGTTGACTTCTAAAATCCCACTCTGCTCTAAATTCATGATCCTATGATCCAAATCCCACCTTCGGTGTTTCCTGCTTTGTAACTTTGGGTAAGTGACTTCACTTTCCTAGCCCTGACTCAATCTCCTCATCTGTAAGCTAAAGGAATTGTACTCTACCATCTCAGAAGCTCCTTATAACTCTAAGTTTTGGAATCTTTTGAATTCAATGGGCTAAAAGAAGTTAGTTTAAGGGGACCCTCTTCAGCCATTATTAAATGCCTATAGTGTGCAAAGCCCTGAGAGTAATAAAACCAGACCAAAGAAAGCAAAACCATACAGATACTTGCCTTCAAGAAGCCTGCCTCCACTAAGTAGACACCTCGGGAAAAATAGCAAGTTCATCTATAAGACAACCTTTACTCCTTTAGAGTTCCCACTTCTAACCTCAAACTGAGACAGTGTCTACTATGTAAAGATAGCTAAATAAGCTAGATTGGCAAGTATGTAAGAGAACTGAAGAGCAAGAGGTCCAACAAGAGAAAAGGGAATGATGTAATAGAAAGGGGGAGGAAGATGAAGCAAAGAAAGAATAGGAAAGGAGATGGCAAAGGAGAGAAGAAGGAAAGAGAGGATTAGGTAAAGACAGATATAGTGGATTGGGAGAGAAACAGTTGATAAATAGATAATGAGATAAATGGATAGATGGATAGATAATACAGAGTGAAATAAAGAGATGATAATTACATAGAGAAATAGAGACAGGATATATAGAGAGGAGAGAAGTAATAAATATTTGACGTAAATAATGAGATAGAGTTAGAGAAAGGTAATAGAAATGAAGAGAAAAAAGTAGAGATAGATAGATAACGGATATATACACACAAACATAGGAAGACCTTTCTTATATAAAGATCATAAATTATCATGGACCTAAAACACCCCCTAAGTGCAAATTACTGATGTCCAAGGTTGCTTTGAGTTAAAAATACAAGCACTTGCATAGGCTGAAAATAGAAAGTCATGGGGATGATAGAATCATAAGATCATGGATTTAGAGATGCCTGGGAGGCCATTGAGTCCTACATTCTCATTTTTGGAGATAAGGAAACTGAGGCCCAGAGAGACCGACCAGTCAGTCCTAAAGCAAGGGTGGGGAACCTTTTTTCTTCCAAGGATTATTTGAATATTTATAACATCATTTCACAGGTTATATTTGGTCAGCTATTTAATTCACTCCTAAAAAAGCACTTAGATTTATGGAAACTTGAATCCTGCCTGCAGCTGCCTTGGCAACACCTGACCAATATGGCCCTCAGGCTGGAGGTTCCCCCCACACCTGGTCTAAAGGATCATAAATTTAGAGTTTGGAAAGAACCTTGAGAGACCATCTAGTTTCTGAGGAAAACTGAGCCCCAGAGATGACAAGTGATGTGTACAAAGTCACACACCAAATAAGTCTCAGAGGACCTGGGATTCCAACCAAAGTCCTTTGACTCCAAATTCAGTTCCTTTTCCCACTACAAATGCTAGCTCCCAATAGCAATAAACATCTGGATACAGCTCACTTATCAGCCATGTCTTCTGCCGAACAAAAACAATTTCTAAACCCCTCCTTTTGAAATAGTCACGCTATTGCAATTATTTTCCCGTCCTTTTTTCTGGCATTGTTGCAAGTATGCAAATGAAAGATCTAAATCCTCTCCCACTAGGTACCACCAAGATGTATCTGTTGTTGGCTCCCTTCCCTCAATTCCTTTTTCAGTACACACACATGGAGAGAGAGAGAGAGAGAGAGAGAGAGAGAGAGAGAGAGAGAGAGAGAGAGAGAGAGTCATGCATTATCAATTATTCTGGAGATCTCAGGACTCAGTCTAGAGCTGGAAGGGACAAGTCAATCAACCGACATTTATGAGAAGCACTTTAAACAATACATACTACATATGTGTGTGTGTGTGTGTGTGTGTGTTAGGGATGTTTTTAAGCAAAGTGCTATGTGCCTGTGATTTCCTCAGTATAGGGAACTTCTAGTGAGTGACTCCCTCTACCAATCCATGGATACCAAGCAAGTTAATTAATTGCCCAAAGTCAGACAGCCAACCAGTATGTGCCAGAGGACCTGAGTTCAAATTCGTTCTCAGACACCTAACTCTTATTAGCTAAGTGACCTTAGGCAAGTCACTAAACCCTGATTGTCTCCTAGCCAGGACCATCTCCAATCATTCTGATTCATATCTTGGCTCCAGATGACTCTGGAGGAGAAAGTGAGGCAGGTGACAGGCAGCCCTGCAATCAAACTCAATTCATGTGCTTGTCATGGCATCACCTCCCTGATATCACGATCTTCTTCAAGAAGGAAGGAAAAACAACAATGTGTCAGAGGCCAAGTTCCCAAGTTCCTTTCTAGCTTCAAGGCCTATTGTCTACCCTCTGGGCTATGTGGCACCTGTACCTAGAGGCCATACTCTGATACCCTAAGTTGCAGAGAAAGTGGTTGTGCAGGCAGAGAGAATTTTCTCATCTGGGCATTCCTTGTATTACATCTAAGTCCAGTCCCTCTCTCTCAGCTATTTCTCAGAAACTATGCTAGGTGTCACAGTTAGAAAAAGGAAAACTGTGCTCCCTAGAAGCTTACATTCTATCTGGGATTTAAAACATATCTCCATGTAAATGCAAAAATACTTGGATCTTGGCTTATGACTGAGTAAAATCAATCCATCAGTATGATACTCTGTAGCTTTCCAGGCTAAGACACCTATTCAGGATACTGAGACTTCCCAATAGTCAAATAATGTGAAAGTCGGAATCTGAACGCATATCCCTAAAAAATCAAATGCCATAGTTGGAAAAGAGTTTAAAACAATAGATTGTCAGATATAGAAGTGACTATTAGAAACATATCTCTCAAAGAAGAAGGGACCCTTGAGGTCATTTAGTTCAATCCCCTCACTCTACAGAGGGGGTTAAGGGAGACTTGAGAAGGTGAGATGGGTCCCAAAATTAATAAGTGTCAAAGGTAGGATTTGAACCCAGGTCCATTGACTGGAGAACCAGTGCCTTCTCCACTATGGCACATTGGCTTCCTAGGGAATTAGGGTAGCTGAGTGACCATTCCACTCAATACCAACATTACCTCTAAGACAATGAGGTTCCAAAATATTAGAGATGCTTGAAGATGGAATCTCTCATAGGAGGAAGAACCTAAATTAAATGGCATCAAGAGGTCCTTTCATCTCCCAGAACCCACTGACTAAAAACCTAGCCGGTCAATTAAAATCCAAACATATTTTACTGACTGCAAACTTGGCTAGCCACTCAAAATTCAGAACTAGTCCTACTGAAAAACGTGGCTAACCAATCATAATCCACAGTAATACTAACTACAAACTAGTCTAGCCAATGAGAATCTAAGGGTTCTGCTGACTGCAAACTGAACGGCTAATCAGAATCCAGTGATAGTTCTGACTGCAAACTTGGCTGGCCAATTGGAATCCAGGGATACTTATGACAGCAACTTGGCTGGTCCATCAGAATCCAGGGGTATCCAAAACCTCTTTCCTGGCCTGTTGGAATGTGTGGGGAGGGTTAAAGCCTTGATGTCATAGTCAGACATATTTGTTACCCAGCTGTGGGTGAATGTTACATCGTTCCAATTACTGTGATTGGCTAAGTTGACATTGAGGAGCAGTCCTACTTAGGGTCTTCCATTTCCCTAGTTGGAATGTTGTGGAATAACCACACCCTCCTTTCCCACATCTAATCAACTGCAGAAAATCAGCCTCTCCAGGTAAAGAGAAATGAATTGTTTTCAGATTGTGAATGTCTTTCACTCATGATCATTGGAAGATATATAGCCTGAATCCAGATACTGACAGTTCATTGTAGAGTCCATAACAATGCCTTCACATCCCACCTAAGTGTACTCTGATAATTACCACAGCCCTATATAAAACCTCAGGATGTTGAGAGCTTATTATGTTTCACTATGCTGAACTAAAGGTTCAATACTGAACTAAAGTCAGTAGGGAAAAGGTTCCCAGATTGTGACCTGATCTGAAATTGTGAGCAAGATAATGGCCTGTTGTATATGTAATATTTGGATAGAACTTAAAACTTAAACATATTTTAGAAACATCGTGTCATCCAATCTCACATCAACCCTGTGTGAATGGTATTATCATTAACCCTAATTTTTATTGATGAGAGGGATTTGCTCTGGGTTAATCAATAAACCTGCCTACTATGTGTCACTATGTTAAGCACAGACCCTGCCTTCAAGTCTAATGGAACAGACAAAGGACTGTGCAAACAAACTGTGAGCAAGATAAATTGAATATAATCAACTAAGAAAGGTAGTAAGGAGATTGGGAGGGCTTTTGTTGAAGGTGAGAATGAAGGAAATCAGGGAAGATAAGGAGAGACAAGCAGAGGTCATACACAGCTCAAAAATGGATGAGACTGAATTCAAATTCAGGTCTTCCAGGTTCCAGTAATCTTTTTTTTGTAGATGGCACAATAAAAATGACAGGTTTTATTATGACTGCCTGCTATTTCAATGGGTAAATGAAGAGTTATCACCTTTAGAACATGGTTACTTTCTTGTTGTATGGGGCTTGGCACATGGTAATTTCTTAGTGAATGCTTACTGATTGATTGATCAATAGATTGATTGTTTCTCAACCTGGAAGGATCCAAGTCTATTCTGTATATGGGTCTGTGAATCTTGGCAAAGGAGTTGATTGAGGAAAATATTTTTTTTAAAAATTAGTTTTGGGCAGAGTTATACTTGCACTCAGGCAAGTCACTCTAAAATTCACTTTTTAAGCTGGGATAACACAGGCAGGGCTGTTGCTAGGAGTCTAGGACAAAATGGAGCTCACCTAAGATGCAACTGACTGGGGAGAGAAGCGACCATCTGGTAGTTATCTATTTGAATTAATCCTTCTTGTTAACTAGATTCCAAGCTCTGTTGTTCCTTTGCTGCTAAAAAGCTGCAAGTACTTTCAATACCCTATTAATATAGCACCCTGGGGCAAAGCGCAGGTTGCCTAACCCTAGTCATGCCTCAGGTTCTAGATCTTGGGGAGAAAAAAGAATTTTAATTTGCTATATCCCCTCTTCTCCATCATGTATTCCAAGTGGGGGTCTTGAGATATGTGTGCTTCTCATCAGTTTCCTAGTAATCACTAGGAATGTTTTCTTTAACTTTAACATCTGTTTTTCCTCTTAATGAAAGAGAATCAGTGGGGGCTGGTTTGTAAAAAAAGTGAGTCACTTACTCTTCTCCCCTCCACTTTTCCCTCCAAAGGGATTTACTTGGTTCAATCTTGGTCCTGAAGGGAAAACTTCACATTCTTCCCCCAAAAAAGGACCAACAATGATTCCAGGAGAGGACCTGAAAAATCCTGTTGTATTATAACAATTTTTTTTGGCTTAAGTCATTTGACTGGATTTTGATGAAGTGCCAAGTCTTGGTTGTGTGGGGAAAACATGAAAAAGAACATTGTTTATTTGGTTTGATTCATTTTCCCAAAATACAGATTGACTTAGCTCTGTGAGTAATTACAAGGCTTGTAACAAACCCTTGAACTACATTTCTTTGAGAAAAAAAACCCTGATGGCTTATTTCAGTGTCTGGGGGCCCAATAATTAGGTGAGGTATCCCTAGTTGACACATCTCCCTAGTGCTTTTTTTGCCAGGTTCATCCTTCTGCTCCAAACACCATTTACCTTGTATTGTATTTATCTTTGTGTTTGAGGTATCTGCCTGTAGATGAGAGATTAGAATTGGAAGGGTGACTTAGAGGTCCCTCTCCTGTCCCCTTGCATTTTTGCATGCTGGTTCCTGGGCTGAAAAGAAATCCTCTCCTCACCTTTACCTGGTAAGACCTATAGTTTCCTTCAAGGTTCAATTTGGGTGCCATCTCCTTTCCAAGGCACTGGCACCCTCCTTACCAAACACCAAAATCACTTTGCATGGATTTATATTGACTTTTTTGTATCCAGAGAAAACAAATTCCTTGAGAGCAGGAAATGGTGTTATTCTATTCTTTTTGTATTTCCAGAGTCCAGTCTTCCCTAGTACCCTTCTAATACCTTCCCTCTGATTATTTTTTCAATTTTATCCTGTTTACTATAATTTGTACATAGTCATTTCCTTGCTATCTCCTCCATTAGACTGGGAGATCCCTTGAGAGTAGGGACTCTCTTTTTATCTTTCTTTGTATCCCCAGCTTAGCACAGTGTAGATGCTTAATAAAAAGTATTAATTTATTGACTAACACTGGCACAAAGTAGGTGATCCATAAATGCTTATTGGTTGATTGATTGATCTGTCCCAAGGGCCCCCAATAATGTCAAGACCTACAGTACAGGAATGATTTCATTGTTGTCTTTGTGTTTCTAGATCCTAAGACAGTACCTGTACATACTAGGAAAAAACAGGTGCCTAATAAATGTTGACTGATAGATTGACACATGATATAACATAATCTCCCTGAGGGGCAGGAACTGTTGTACTTTCATCTTTGTATCCCAACATCTAAAAGGCAGTGAGTAGAGTAAATGAAAGATCACCAAAAACTTAAGAAGAATTGGAATCAAATCCCAACAGACATATACTATCTATGTGACCCTGAGCTAAACAGGGCTAAAGCCCCTCTATAAGTTGTGGACCTGAACTGGAAGATCCCCAGTAAAGCCCCTTGTTTGCTGGGCCCCCAACTCCAAGTATCTAGCACTGAGTTGATCCACAATAGGAGTTTACAAAGCTTGTTGAATGAATAAATGAATCTCCTTTGATCCCTTTACTTTACAAAGTAGTAATTGAGACTCAAGAAAGTACAGTGAGGAAATGGAAGGGCTGAGATTAGAACCCAGATCCTCTGACTCCAAACCCAGGGCGTGTCAGATTGTTTGAAGGCAGACATGATTTAATTTTCATTTGGGTGTTACCAAAGTGATACAAGGGCTTTGTAGCCGGGAGAGACTTACTGGATATTTGCAAATCTGGATAGAGTTTGTTCTCTCTTTTTGCCCCCACCTCTGTCAATCACTTTTGCTATGCAAGTTAATACTGAAGGATATATTGAAACTATCATGTAATAGTGATTTGGTGTGACCATCTGTCATTCCTTCCCATTATCTGCTTTGCAAATTTATATATAGGGGTAGAAATATTAAAAACAGACCTTTCTCATTGTTAGCTTTGCTATTTGCTTAATAACACCTCAACTTACTTTAGGAGGCCCTGGCAAACTTGTGAATATTCCCTCTGAGATTTGTGGTCCTTCTTTACAACTGAAAATGAAATAACCAGTTTTTGAATGAATGGTGTGTTTTGATCCATGAGGAAGCTTTTTTTTTCTGAAATGTTAAAAATTAACACAACTTTGAGTATGAGCATTTCAAATGACCTGCTGTTGACAAGTGGTGACCCTAGAAATCTGGAAATGATTCTCATGGAGGACACTGGTAGCTGTTGAGTGTGCATCAGCATAATGTTGGGTGGTAACAACATAGTGGAGAAATCAGAGTGACTTTGGAAGAGGTTATGGTTTACTAGATAAAGGGAACTGGGTTGCCCTATGGAGCAGTTCCGTGACCTCCCTCCTCTTCTGTCTTCCAGGTGTTAGTAAATATCAGTGATCTTTTCAATTCCCTCCTTGTTCATCACATTGCCTTCTCTCCTCCCTTTTCCTTTCTCTCTCTCTGTCTCTGTGTGTCTGGATCTGTTTGTCTTTCTGTTTCTGTGTGTCTGTCTCTGTCTCTTCTCTTTATCTTCTGTCCCTGTCTTTCAGCTTCTATCCCTCTCTTTGTGCCTCTATCTCTGTCTGCCCTTTTCTCTGTGTGTCTGTTTCTGTCTCTCTCTGTGTCTCTGGTCGCCTCTCTCTCTTCTCTTTGTCTTTTTGTTTCTGTCTCTCTGTCTCCTCTCTCTACTTCTCTCTGCCTTTTTGTTTCTGTCTCTGTGTTTCTCTGTGTTTCCTCTCTCCTCTTTTCTTTGTCTTGTTTCTGTCTCTCTCTGTGTCTCTTCCATCTCTTCTCTCTCCCCCTTCTTTCTGTCTCTATCTTTCTGTTTGTCTAGTTGTTTGTCTCCCTGTCTCTCTCTCTCTTCTTCTCTTTTTTCCTTCTCTCTTCCCACCCCTTTTCTGTATCCAAAAGTGAAGGCTCTACCCATACATGAGTTGGCATTTGTCACCTCTCTAACCACCAGAAATTGAGGTCAATAACCTTTGGATGTTTTTGCAATCCAGTTCATCAGGGGGTATCTTGAATCTCTCTGGGCAGCAGGTGATATGGACTACTTCCAGTGAGGATCCCTCTTTCCCTGAGTCTTGTCTGCATTAGGAATTTGAAGATTCATCTTTGCTCATTTTGTTTCACTCTCCTGCCCCTGTGAAGAGATAGCAACCATGGTTTTTATAGTGAAGGAATTGGGCTGATTTACTTTGAAAAGAGACTGGTTGCTAAGCATCTCTGTTAGAAGGAAAAGGAAAAGGAACAGAAAGACCCAGCTGGTGTTCTGGGGTTCCACAATAGACATTGGTTTTGTTGGACCTCAAACAGCCTCTATTTTTTTAAAACCCAATCTGCTGTTCAGTGAAGTTTTAAAACACCCTTTTATATTTTAGATAATAAAGCTAGAAATTATCTAACCATCTAAACACTGCTTAATAAAACGGGGGCCTGATGAGCCAGCTACCTGGTCTGTCTTTGCCAAGTTTACATTGCTGAGAGGTACAGAACAATGAGCCCAGAGCGAGGATGTCTGACTTCCAAGCCTGATTCTGCCTCTGGGTGACTAGCCTTCTTTGAGCTGACTCACCTTTGAAATAGAAACTGAGGTCTCCTTCCAGGGTATGCACCTATCATCCCTACTACCCGGGGATGCTCAGCTGGAAGACAGCCTGGGGACCCTTAACTCCAGTGTTCTAATCTGATTGGATGTCTTCATTAAACAGGCTTCAGTGAGATGAGCCTGGAAGAGCAGGCTTGCCTAAGATGAGCAGACCAGTTCAAGGGCTCCCATGCATATGAGTAGTGGACTTGGGCTCAATGAGTGCCAAGGCTTTGCCAAGAAAGAGAGACCCAGTCTTTAAAACCAAAAAGGGATAGGCTTTATAGCCTCTGTGATCCAAAGTCCTGTCTCTGATACCTGTGTGACCTTTGGCAAGTCATTAATCTCCATGTTCCTCAACTTTAAAATAAGGGTATTGGACTAGAAGGCTGCTACCATTCTTGCTTTCCTTGAAATGGGCTGGGGACTCCTAGATCCCAGATCTGATGGAGGACCAAAGCTGGAATGGTCTTCTACTCTCCAGCTCTTGGAATCCATTGGTCCTTTCCAGAGTCATGTCCGGTGCTCCCTCCTTCTTCCTTCTTTACCTGGACCCACCATTCTCACCCACTTGTTAATGGTTTGTAGGTTTTTTTCTATTTGGTTTTATATGTCCTCATCTGAAGATAAGCTCCCTGAGGGAAGTCTAAGAGAATGGGGCCATTCATATCTCTAGGTCTACCATAACATCTTGACAATAGAATGACATTTAATAAATGTTGGTACAATGGATGAATGAGAAGCAGCTAAGAGAAGCAGTGGGTAGAGTGTTGGGTCTGGAGTCAAGAAAACTTGAGTTCAAATCCTGCCTCAGACACTTGCTAGCTGGGTAACCATGAGCAAGTCATTTAGCCTCAGTCTGCCTCAGTTTCCTCATTTGTAAAAATGAGGATAATAATGATGCCTGCTTCTCGAGATTATTGTGAAGATTAAAGAAGATAATGAATTGTAGCAGATTAACCTGATTTCTTTTCCTGACCTGGTTCCACTAGATTTTAGTCAAGCATTTGACACAGTTGTCTTATTCTCATAGTCAAGACATTAGATAGTAGGTAAACCCAAAACTAGCTGGGTGACCCTGGGCAAGTAATTTAACTTCTATTTGCCTCAGTTCCTCATCTGTAAAATGAGCTGGAGAAGGAAATGACCTGCTTCTAAATTTTCAGATAATGCAAAGCCAGGAATACTTTGCATGACAGTGAGAAAATCCAGAAAGAACTGGACATATACTGGAGCACTGAGCCAAGGCTCTTGAGAGCTTTATAAAGTCTCTTGAGGCAATTCATTGTTGTGTGTGAGAAAGAGCATAGTTGGGGGGGGGGGGGAGCGAGGGAGAAGGAACATGTGAGTTCTGAGACCCATTAGTTTTATGACCTTGGGCAATTCATTTAACCATTCAGGAGTCAGATTGAAATTTAATTGAGGGGGCAGCTAGGAGGCTGCAGTAGATAGAGCATGGATTCTGGAGTCAGGAGCACCTGAGTTCAGATCCAGTCTTAGATATTTAATACTTACTTAGCCATTGTGAACTTGGACAAGCCACTGCCTTGTAAAAAAAATTTAATTGGGAAATATTTAACAAAACAAATAAAATACACTTTGTTATTGATGTGGTTTGCCATTTCCCTTCTCCAGCACATTTTGTAGATGGAAAACTGAGGCAAATAGGGTGAAGTGACTTACCCAGGATCACACTAGTAAAAGTCTGAATCTACATTTGAACTCAAGAAAATGAGTCTTCCTGAGTCCAGGCCTAGAACTCTATCCACTGAGGCAGTACCTAATTGCTCTATAATAGAACATATATAATGTTAACATGTGGTTTTCTAAGTCAATCAGCAGCTGAGTCCCTATTTATTGCTTAGTGGTACCATTTGAGTTTTATATCACTGCATCTGGGCAATGCGCTAAGATTCCTAGTTACAGTGAAGGTGCTGACTTGCCTTAATAGAGGGTATTCATTACCTGAGAGTTCTCTATCAGTGAAATCACAGGTCCAATCCCTACCCCTACCATCTTAAATAAACCTAGAGATATTATAGATTTCGAGTTGGAAGGGCTTTCAGAGATCATCTAGTACAACCCTTTCATTTTATAGATTTGGAAACTGAGACTCAGCAAGGTTAAATTACCTGCCTAACATTTCACAGCTAGTAGGTGTCAGAGATTGGATATGAACACTGATAATTCTGCTCCAAGTCACCATGCTTTCTTTTATATGTTATAAAATCCTTGAAGGAAGGATAGTTCATTTTTGGCTTCATATTTCTAGGATTTAGCACTCCGTTGTATCCGAGTCTTCATGACCCTGATTTTCCTGGCATAGATACTGGAGTGGTTACCCATTTTCTTCTCTAATGGAATGCTTGGTGGACAATGCTTTTTGACTCCAATTGCAGAATCCTATCCACTGTGCCCTATGGAGACTCTTTGCTTTTTCCCACCTCTTCATCCTTCCCACAAATCTACTGCACAGGAAGGGTAGAGTCAAGTCCCTGAACAGTTATCGTTTTCTAGCCATGGCATGATAAGCCTTCATCTTAGTTACATCTTTAGCAATAAGTATTTCCCTTGGAAGACTTTAAGGCTCACAAAAGTCATTCTGCTATTTAAATATAGAATGGTAACATATTTTAATAAGCATGCCCTGGGGCATAGTTTTTTCTGTTGCATGAAAAAATAATGGTCAAAACAGCCCACAGCCAATTGCCAAATTATGTAAAAATAATGAAAAGAAATCTGTTCCTGGGTGTCTTCATGACCAAGTTGAGCCACTTTAACTGTGGTGATCAATCTAAAATTAACACACTTTCCCCAGCTCTGGATGGAAATAAAGGCCTGAGTCCATTCTTCACTTCAAGAGGGCTTTCAATATTCTAAAAATGGTGCTGGGTTAGACAGACAAAGAACTATTTTCATAGCCTAACCTTAGGACTCAGGATTGACTGGTTGATCTAGGTTCCACAAAAGGGAGGCTGCAGTATGCAAGGGGAAGTGATCAAGATTGAGAGTCAGAGGGGCTGGGGCTGGGTTCAGTTCATGGCTCCAGAATTTATGTGATATGGAGGCAAGGTGAATGCAATGATTCTGGATTGAAAGAACCATGCACCCTTGGGAACCTACCTCCCATGCCCACTATTTGGGAGACCATGGGAAAATGACTTCCCATCTCTGGGCCTTGGTTTCCTCATTTGTAAAATGAGAAGATTATGCTAGTTGACTTCTAAAATCCCACTCTGCTCTAAATTCATGATCCTATGATCCAAATCCCACCTTCGGTGTTTCCTGCTTTGTAACTTTGGGTAAGTGACTTCACTTTCCTAGCCCTGACTCAATCTCCTCATCTGTAAGCTAAAGGAATTGTACTCTACCATCTCAGAAGCTCCTTATAACTCTAAGTTTTGGAATCTTTTGAATTCAATGGGCTAAAAGAAGTTAGTTTAGGGACCCTCTTCAGCCATTATTAAATGCCTATAGTGTGCAAAGCCCTGAGAGTAATAAAACAAGACCAAAGAAAGCAAAACCATACAGATACTTGCCTTCAAGAAGCCTGCCTCCACTAAGTAGACACCTCGGGAAAAATAGCAAGTTCATCTATAAGACAACCTTTACTCCTTTAGAGTTCCCACTTCTAACCTCAAACTGAGACAGTGTCTACTATGTAAAGATAGCTAAATAAGCTAGATTGGCAAGTATGTAAGAGAACTGAAGAGCAAGAGGTCCAACAAGAGAAAAGGGAATGATGTAATAGAAAGGGGGAGGAAGATGAAGCAAAGAAAGAATAGGAAAGGAGATGGCAAAGGAGAGAAGAAGGAAAGAGAGGATGTAGGTAAAGACAGATATAGTGGATTGGGAGAGAAACAGTTGATAAATAGATAATGAGATAAATGGATAGATGGATAGATAATACAGAGTGAAATAAAGAGATGATAATTACATAGAGAAATAGAGACAGGATATATAGAGAGGAGAGAAGTAATAAATATTTGACGTAAATAATGAGATAGAGTTAGAGAAAGGTAATAGAAATGAAGAGAAAAAAGTAGAGATAGATAGATAACGGATATATACACACAAACATAGGAAGACCTTTCTTATATAAAGATCATAAATTATCATGGACCTAAAACACCCCCTAAGTGCAAATTACTGATGTCCAAGGTTGCTTTGAGTTAAAAATACAAGCACTTGCATAGGCTGAAAATAGAAGTCATGGGATGATAGAATCATAAGATCATGGATTTAGAGATGCCTGGGAGGCCATTGAGTCCTACATTCTCATTTTGGAGATAAGGAAACTGAGGCCCAGAGAGACCGACAGTCAGTCTAAAGCAAGGGTGGGGAACCTTTTTTCTTCCAAGGATTATTTGAATATTTATAACATCATTTCACAGGTTATATTTGGTCAGCTATTTAATTCACTCCTAAAAAAGCACTTAGATTTATGGAAACTTGAATCCTGCCTGCAGCTGCCTTGGCAACACCTGACCAATATGGCCCTCAGGCTGGAGGTTCCCCACACCTGGTCTAAAGGATCATAAATTTAGAGTTGGAAAGAACCTTGAGAGACCATCTAGTTTCTGAGGAAACTGAGCCCCAGAGATGACAAGTGATGTGTACAAAGTCACACACCAAATAAGTCTCAGAGGACCTGGGATTCCAACCAAAGTCCTTTGACTCCAAATTCAGTTCCTTTTCCCACTACAAATGCTAGCTCCCAATAGCAATAAACATCTGGATACAGCTCACTTATCAGCCATGTCTTCTGCTGAACAAAAACAATTTCTAAACCCTCCTTTTGAAATAGTCACGCTATTGCAATTATTTTCCCGTCCTTTTTTCTGGCATTGTTGCAAGTATGCAAATGAAAGATCTAAATCCTCTCCCACTAGGTACCACCAAGATGTATCTGTTGTTGGCTCCCTTCCCTCAATTCCTTTTTCAGTACACACACATGGAGAGAGAGAGAGAGAGAGAGAGAGAGAGAGAGAGAGAGAGAGAGAGAGAGAGAGAGAGTCATGCATTATCAATGTATTCTGGAGATCTCAGGACTCAGTCTAGAGCTGGAAGGGACAAGTCAATCAACCGACATTTATGAGAAGCACTTTAAACAATACATACTACATATGTGTGTGTGTGTGTGTGTGTGTGTTAGGGATGTTTTTAAGCAAAGTGCTATGTGCCTGTGATTTCCTCAGTATAGGGAACTTCTAGTGAGTGACTCCCTCTACCAATCCATGGATACCAAGCAAGTTAATTAATTGCCCAAAGTCAGACAGCCAACCAGTATGTGCCAGAGGACCTGAGTTCAAATTCGTTCTCAGACACCTAACTCTTATTAGCTAAGTGACCTTAGGCAAGTCACTTAACCCTGATTGTCTCCTAGCCAGGACCATCTCCAATCATTCTGATTCATATCTTGGCTCCAGATGACTCTGGAGGAGAAAGTGAGGCAGGTGACAGGCAGCCCTGCAATCAAACTCAATTCATGTGCTTGTCATGGCATCACCTCCCTGATATCACGATCTTCTTCAAGAAGGAAGGAAAAACAACAATGTGTCAGAGGCCAAGTTCCCAAGTTCCTTTCTAGCTTCAAGGCCTATTGTCTACCCTCTGGGCTATGTGGCACCTGTACCTAGAGGCCATACTCTGATACCCTAAGTTGCAGAGAAAGTGGTTGTGCAGGCAGAGAGAATTTTCTCATCTGGGCATTCCTTGTATTACATCTAAGTCCAGTCCCTCTCTCAGCTATTTCTCAGGAACTATGCTAGGTGTCACAGTTAGAAAAAGGAAACTGTGCTCCCTAGAAGCTTACATTCTATCTGGGATTAAAACATATCTCCATGTAAATGCAAAATACTTGGATCTTGGCTTATGACTGAGTAAAATCAATCCATCAGTATGATACTCTGTAGCTTTCCAAGCTAAGACACCTATTCAGGATACTGAGACTTCCCAATAGTCAAATAATGTGAAAGTCGGAATCTGAACGCATATCCCTAAAAAATCAAATGCCATAGTTGGAAAAGAGTTTAAAACATAGATTGTCAGATATAGAAGTGACTATTAGAAACATATCTCTCAAAGAAGAAGGGACCCTTGAGGTCATTTAGTTCAATCCCCTCACTCTACAGAGGGGGTTAAGGGAGACTTGAGAAGGTGAGATGGGTCCCAAAATTAATAAGTGTCAAAGGTAGGATTTGAACCCAGGTCCATTGACTGGAGAACCAGTGCCTTCTCCACTATGGCACATTGCTTCCTAGGGAATTAGGGTAGCTGAGTGACCTTCCACTCAATACCAACATTACCTCTAAGACAATGAGGTTCCAAAATATTAGAGATGCTTGAAGATGGAATCTCTCATAGGAGGAAGAACCTAAATTAAATGGCATCAAGAGGTCCTTTCATCTCCCAGAACCCACTGACTAAAAACCTAGCCGGTCAATTAAAATCCAAACATATTTTACTGACTGCAAACTTGGCTAGCCACTCAAAATTCAGAACTAGTCCTACTGAAAACGTGGCTAACCAATCATAATCCACAGTAATACTAACTACAAACTAGTCTAGCCAATGAGAATCTAAGGGTTCTGCTGACTGCAAACTGAACGGCTAATCAGAATCCAGTGATAGTTCTGACTGCAAACTTGGCTGGCCAATTGGAATCCAGGGATACTTATGACAGCAACTTGGCTGGTCCATCAGAATCCAGGGGTATCCAAAACCTCTTTCCTGGCCTGTTGGAATGTGTGGGGAGGGTTAAAGCCTTGATGTCATAGTCAGACATATTTGTTACCCAGCTGTGGGTGAATGTTACATCATTCCAATTACTGTGATTGGCTAAGTTGACATTGAGGAGCAGTCCTACTTAGGGTCTTCCATTTCCCTAGTTGGAATGTTGTGGAATAACCACACCCTCCTTTCCCACATCTAATCAACTGCAGAAAATCAGCCTCTCCAGGTAAAGAGAAATGAATTGTTTTCAGATTGTGAATGTCTTTCACTCATGATCATTGGAAGATATATAGCCTGAATCCAGATACTGACAGTTCATTGTAGAGTCCATAACAATGCCTTCACATCCCACCTAAGTGTACTCTGATAATTACCACAGCCCTATATAAAACCTCAGGATGTTGAGAGCTTATTATGTTTCACTATGCTGAACTAAAGGTTCAATACTGAACTAAAGTCAGTAGGGAAAAGGTTCCCAGATTGTGACCTGATCTGAAATTGTGAGCAAGATAATGGCCTGTTGTATATGTAATATTTGGATAGAACTTAAAACTTAAACATATTTTAGAAACATCGTGTCATCCAATCCTCACATCAACCCTGTGTGAATGGTATTATCATTAACCCTAATTTTATTGATGAGAGGGATTTGCTCTGGGTTAATCAATAAACCTGCCTACTATGTGTCACTATGTTAAGCACAGACCCTGCCTTCAAGTCTAATGGAACAGACAAAGGACTGTGCAAACAAACTGTGAGCAAGATAAATTGAATATAATCAACTAAGAAAGGTAGTAAGGAGATTGGGGAGGGCTTTTGTTGAAGGTGGGAATGAAGGAAATCAGGGAAGATAAGGAGAGACAAGCAGAGGTCATACACAGCTCAAAAATGGATGAGACTGAATTCAAATTCAGGTCTTCCAGGTTCCAGTAATCTTTTTTTTTTAGATGGCACAATAAAAATGACAGGTTTATTATGACTGCCTGCTATTTCAATGGGTAAATGAAGAGTTATCACCTTTAGACCATGGTTACTTTCTTGTTGTATGGGGCTTGGCACATGGTAATTTCTTAGTGAATGCTTACTGATTGATTGATCAATAGAATGATTGTTTCTCAACCTGGAAGGATCCAAGTCTATTCTGTATATGGGTCTGTGAATCTTGGCAAAGGAGTTGATTGAGGAAAATATTTTTTTTAAAAATTAGTTTTGGGCAGAGTTATACTTGCACTCAGGCAAGTCACTCTAAAATTCACTTTTTAAGCTGGGATAACACAGGCAGGGCTGTTGCTAGGAGTCTAGGACAAAATGGAGCTCACCTAAGATGCAACTGACTGGGGAGAGAAGCGACCATCTGGTAGTTATCTATGTGAATTAATCCTTCTTGTTAACTAGATTCCAAGCTCTGTTGTTCCTTTGCTGCTAAAAAGCTGCAAGTACTTTCAATACCCTATTAATATAGCACCCTGGGGCAAAGCGCAGGTTGCCTAACCCTAGTCATGCCTCAGGTTCTAGATCTTGGGGAGAAAAAAGAATTTTAATTTGCTATATCCCCTCTTCTCCATCATGTATTCCAAGTGGGGGTCTTGAGATATGTGTGCTTCTCATCAGTTTCCTAGTAATCACTAGGAATGTTTTCTTTAACTTTAACATCTGTTTTTCCTCTTAATGAAAGAGAATCAGTGGGGGCTGGTTTGTAAAAAAAGTGAGTCACTTACTCTTCTCCCCTCCACTTTTCCCTCCAAAGGGATTTACTTGGTTCAATCTTGGTCCTGAAGGGAAAACTTCACATTCTTCCCCCAAAAAGGACCAACAATGATTCCAGGAGAGGACCTGAAAAATCCTGTTGTATTATAACAATTTTTTTTGGCTTAAGTCATTTGACTGGATTTTGATGAAGTGCCAAGTCTTGGTTGTGTGGGGAAAACATGAAAAAGAACATTGTTTATTTGGTTTGATTCATTTTCCCAAAATACAGATTGACTTAGCTCTGTGAGTAATTACAAGGCTTGTAACAAACCCTTTGAACTACATTTCTTTGAGAAAAAAAACCCTGATGGCTTATTTCAGTGTCTGGGGGCCCAATAATTAGGTGAGGTATCCCTAGTTGACACATCTCCCTAGTGCTTTTTTGCCAGGTTCATCCTTCTGCTCCAAACACCATTTACCTTGTATTGTATTTATCTTTGTGTTTGAGGTATCTCCCTGTAGATGAGAGATTAGAATTGGAAGGGTGACTTAGAGGTCCCTCTCCTGTCCCCTTGCATTTTTGCATGCTGGTTCCTGGGCTGAAAAGAAATCCTCTCCTCACCTTTACCTGGTAAGACCTATAGTTTCCTTCAAGGTTCAATTTGGGTGCCATCTCCTTTCCAAGGCACTGGCACCCCCCTTACCAAACACCAAAATCACTTTGCATGGATTTATATTGACTTTTTTGTATCCAGAGAAAACAAATTCCTTGAGAGCAGGAAATGGTGTTATTCTATTCTTTTTGTATTTCCAGAGTCCAATCTTCCCTAGTACCCTTCTAATACCTTCCCTCTGATTATTTTTTTCAATTTTATCCTGTTTACTATAATTTGTACATAGTCATTTCCTTGCTATCTCCTCCATTAGACTGGGAGATCCCTTGAGAGTAGGGACTCTCTTTTTATCTTTCTTTGTATCCCCAGCTTAGCACAGTGTAGATGCTTAATAAAAAGTATTAATTTATTGACTAACACTGGCACAAAGTAGGTGATCCATAAATGCTTATTGGTTGATTGATTGATCTGTCCCAAGGCCCCCAATAATGTCAAGACCTACAGTACAGGAATGATTTCATTGTTGTCTTTGTGTTTCTAGATCCTAAGACAGTACCTGTACATACTAGGAAAAACAGGTGCCTAATAAATGTTGACTGATAGATTGACACATGATATAACATAATCTCCCTGAGGGCAGGAACTGTTGTACTTTCATCTTTGTATCCCAACATCTAAAAGGCAGTGAGTAGAGTAAATGAAAGATCACCAAAAACTTAAGAAGAATTGGAATCAAATCCCAACAGACATATACTATCTATGTGACCCTGAGCTAAACAGGGCTAAAGCCCCTCTATAAGTTGTGGACCTGAACTGGAAGATCCCCAGTAAAGCCCCTTGTTTGCTGGCCCCCAACTCCAAGTATCTAGCACTGAGTTGATCCACAATAGGAGTTTACAAAGCTTGTTGAATGAATAAATGAATCTCCTTTGATCCCTTTACTTTACAAAGTAGTAATTGAGACTCAAGAAAGTACAGTGAGGAAATGGAAGGGCTGAGATTAGAACCCAGATCCTCTGACTCCAAACCCAGGGCGTGTCAGATTGTTTGAAGGCAGACATGATTTAATTTTCATTTGGGTGTTACCAAAGTGATACAAGGGCTTTGTAGCCGGGAGAGACTTACTGGATATTTGCAAATCTGGATAGAGTTTGTTCTCTCTTTTTGCCCCCACCTCTGTCAATCACTTTTGCTATGCAAGTTAATACTGAAGGATATATTGAAACTATCATGTAATAGTGATTTGGTGTGACCATCTGTCATTCCTTCCCATTATCTGCTTTGCAAATTTATATATAGGGGTAGAAATATTAAAAACAGACCTTTCTCATTGTTAGCTTTGCTATTTGCTTAATAACACCTCAACTTATTTTTCCTTAGCACATTGAGGTTTAAAAAAATGCCTTTCTTACAAAATCCCAATGTGATTAGTAATACCAAAACTTGTCTTCCTCTTTTATGACTAAGATATAGAAAGGTGATGAGATTTGTCTACAGTAGTACAGTTAAGTGTCAGAATTGAGATTTGAACCCAGATTCCTAGGTTGGAAGGGACCTTACTAGACATCTAACTCATCTCAAACCTTCTTCCCATTGCACCATGTTGTCTCTGTAGTCATTACATGATGACATGAACCCTACTTCATTTTTTCTCCATATAGATTTCCTCCTTGAAATCATGAATAATATATAACTGGTAGAAACTCTAGTGGTTATCTCATCTACCCTCTACCTTTTGGGGAGAAACTGAGACCAGGAATTTAGGTGATTTACCAAAAGTAATAGAGCAGAGTCAGAATTCAAACCAAGGTCCTCTGTTTAGAAATTCAATGAGTTTTCCATGTTACTGCTCTATATATAACTCTCTCTCTATAAAAGTATAATACATATATATATATATATATATATATATATATATATATATATATAATATATATATATAATCTCTATATAACTTTCTCTTCTCTATTGATAACTCGCCTCCTCCAGTCATCCCCATCACCAGCCACTGTCAGCTCGGGAGGAAGCATCTGTTCCTGTTTTCAACCAGGAGGGACTGGATACCCAAAAGAGAGTAAGCTTGGTACATAGCCACCCTATTGCATCTCTGTTGGACTCAGCTTCTCCTGTGCTGTGCCTCCACCTCACCAGATGGTCCCAAAGCCCATGGGAATATACTGTATGAGCTCTGAATAGCTCATTGCAAGTCTATAATGAAAAATGTGTGTGTGTGTGTGTGTGTGTGTGTGTGTGTGTGTGTGTGTGTGTGAGAGATTTCTTCAGTATGGGGAACTTCCACTGGAGAAACTCCCTTCACCACTGCACATAGGCAGCTCATTTTAGAGAATATCCAAGGTCAGACAATAAGTTTATGTGGGAGGAAAGGTTTGAACCTGGGACATCCTAACTTCCAAATTGGCCTTCTATCCCCTACACCATCCTGCTTTTCTATCCAATTCTCAGCTTAACCATCATGGCCTTATTATATGATTTATGATAATAATCAAGTAAGAGCTACATCCCAGTAAGAGGTCAATAACAGAAGAACTAAGTACATCACCTGAATCACCCATTTCATCCCCAAATTGAAAATCCTTATGTTGATATTATTACTGAAATAATAATGAAAATGTAGAAACTAAATGAATGAAGTTAGCTGGCATGACTGAAATCATTATAGTTGGTTGGTAACAAAAGTGAGGTACTCTCAGAGCACCTGAATCTGATTCCCAGTCTCTTTGTCAGAAAACAAGGATTCTCAATCTCTTTGGTGTCAATCATGGATGTACTTGGTTTAGTGAAGCCTAGAAATTCCTTCAGGACAACATGGTGGTGCAATGGATAGAGTGACAACCTTGGATTCAGGAGGACCTGAGTTCAAATTTGACCTTAGACACTAGTTGTGATCTTGGGCACATCTCTTAATCCTGTTTGCTTCAGTTTCCTCATCTGTAAAATGAGTTGGAGAAGGAAATAGTAAACCATTCCAACATCTCTGCCAAGAAAACCCTAAATGGGTCCATGAAGAGTCGACACAACTGAAACAACTGAACAAGTAGACCCCTTCTCAAAGTCAATTTTATATGCATAATATAAAACACAAAGTATTAACAAGGAGACTCATTATATTGAAATGCAAATACAAATATTTACAATAAAATAATAAGTTCAAGAACTGCAATAAACTGCAGAAAAAAATGGTCCTAGGATCATAGATTGTGGGCTAGATCCTTCACTTTATGACAAAAAAAAAGATCCAGGTCAAATGACTTTTCTGAGATTTGAACCTAGGATGTCTGAATCCAGATCTATCACCTTCCCACTATATCCTGCTAGTTTGAAAACATCAATTTGCAATAGAATAAATTACCACCTCAAAGAACACGAATTCCTTCAACAGGCATTTATTAATCACCTATTATGAATCAAACTCAGCACTATGTACTGGAGATCCAGTAACAAAACTGAAAGCATCCTTACCTTATATTCAACTGGATTTAAGTATATATATTTCCTTGATATGGGTATCCCCTCTATCATCCGTTGTCTGTAATTGCTGTGATCTTCTAGGGATTAGCCCCTTGGCGTTTTATTGAACTGGTGATTCATTCAATTAAAAACAGGGCCCAGCGAAAGCCCTTTGAGTTTAATAGGACCTACCTGAGCTTTCCTTCCATGGACATAGACTTTAAGACCACATGACCCTGTCCAGACTGTGATGGAAGGAGATGTAAAGGAAGCAACAATAAATTGAGATACTCAGGTCTAAATCTCTGATATCAGAATGATATGGCTTTGGGTGAAACATTTTCTAACTCAAGGCATCCACTTCCTCTTTTTCAAATCAATCAAGCAAGGGTCATTTCTTGAGCATCTACCAGATGCAAAATCATGTGCCAGGTGTATTGCATAGACAGTTAGCCTTAAATTCAAAGCTCACCTCACACCAGAGGCAGTATGATCCTGAACCAGTTCTCTAGGCCAGTGGTGTCAAACTCAAATAGGAACAGATCTCTGTAGGCTGCATAGTGATCTATAGAGCCACAAATTCACATTATCTATGTTGGGTTGAATTTTTATATACTCCATTAACTGTTTCCCAATTACATTTTCATCTAATTCAGCTACACTCTAAGTGGTATGACTGATCCATGTATGACCTCCTTGATCAGATGATTCTCTAAGACCATAACAAGAGAAGAATAGTGTTAACCAATACTGGGTAATGGAGTTCATCATCCAAGGGTCTATACCAATAAAATACAGGTCAAGTCCCCAGCCACAACCCAAGAAATCTTTTCTAGGCACTAGAGATGTACACAAAGAATTAAGCTATTCCTACTATCAAGGAGTTTACTTTCTAATGGGAAATTAAGAACATCACACTAGATTTGATCCCAGGCACTTACCAGATGTACAACCCTAGGCAAATCACTTTACCTCTGTCTGCCTCAACTGCCTTAACTGTCCCCAACTGTCAATGAAGATAATTATAGCACCTGTTTCCCAGGATTATTGTGAGAATCAAAAGAGATAAGATTTATAAAACACTCTATAAATGCTTACTTTATTATTATTATTATCATCATCATCATCATCATCATTAGAATTCTAGGATTGTTTCTAGTTTTAGATACTAAGAAATTACTTCTTGTCTTTTCCAAGTTCTCTACCAGAGCCCATTTGTTCAACAACCAGATCTTAATAAAGCACTTATGACAATGAATTAAAGAATAGCTTGCTATTCAATTACCTTCCTGGTTCAATAAAGCAGATTTATAGTCTACAATCTCCTTTCTAATTTTTTTGTCTACTCTGGATAATGGAGCCCCTTTGGTCATTAGGGTAAATTAATGAAATCCTGCTTTATTAGTTTGTATTTGTTTCAGCTTAACTGAGGTGTTGTAAGTCACTATTCAGTTGGCCTGTAAGGCTTTCTCTTTGAATGCTTGGCTGATGCATCATTAACACAAGATTAGACAGGACTTCAGATCTGGACTGTATATCTTGACTTCTCAGATGAAATGGAAATCAGCATGGTTATTGAAAACTGCTGCTGTTTTTGTTGTTTAGATGTGATCCCATTGAGATTTTCTTGGCAGAGGTACTGTAATTGTTTGCTATTTCCTTCTGTAGCTTATTTTATGGATAAGGAAACTGAGTTGAACAGAGATTAGTGACTTGTCTAGGTCAGTCAGTGACTGAGGATGGCTTTGAACTCAGGTCTTCCTGATTCCAGGGCTGATACTCTATCCATTGGATCACTATTTTTCCAAAAAGGATGAAGACAGATAATCTGACTTGAAATAACATCTTCTCAGTCATTTATTGATTCTGTTTGTTCACTATCAAGGATGACCTAGCCCTACACAAATAACAAGAAACAAACAAACAAATAAATAAATAAATAGATTAATAAATAAATGGATGAATGAATAAATGAATAAAAGTCTGGTTGTGCAATGGTCAGAGCACTCAGATGGGATAACTTGCTGCTCTTCTGTTTGTTGGGAAGGTATTTGTGCCAGGCATCAAGGGACGGTCCAACTTTGAAAACCCCCTAAGACCAATGATGAAAACCCCCTAAGGCCTGATGACAGGAAAATTCTAGTAGAATCACAATCACAAGAGAGGTGGAAGAGACCCTCTTGGCCATTGAGTTCAATCCAGCCTCCACCCCAAACTATAACAGATTCCTATCTAGGATATATCCAGGAAGCGGTCATCCAAAATTTTCTTGAATTCTTGAAAGGAGGGAGGAAACTATACTCCTTATGAAGACAACTCACCTTTCTTTAAGACAACTCTGATCATTAGGTCACTCTAGTTTACCAATTCCTTTTTAATATGTGGATCTGACAAGAACTACGTTGAGCACATCTATCACCTCTTTACACATAACTGTTCCTCCCTTGAAGCAGCCTGAGGTTGCATTAGCTTTTTAATATAACCAGGGGTCATTATGAGTCCCTTCTCCTATCCCATTCCATTTATCTTGAAGTAATGAAGAGTGGCTGGGTACCAAGCACATTTGTGGAAGCTTATGACGACTGAAAATGGTCAGACCTAAAAGTAACATTCGGTTAAAATTCTCTTCCACCTTTTCTTTGACCTTGGTACAATGTCCACTTTTAATGGAAATAACTCTAAACTGGGTTGGGTTATTGTTCACATGACTCTAGCTTACATGTTCTTAAATTCATCTCATATAATTCCATTTTCCTTGAAATCTTATGGTCCTGTTTTCAGCCATTACAAGAATAGTGAGGTAAGCATTTAGTTTCCCCATTGCTGGGAACGTCCAAATCTGCTAGATTAAATGTATGTTAGAAGCTGGGTGTTGGTATTGTTTCTTTCAAGGATGAAGAGAAGTATATTACATTGAGAGAGCATTTCTCAGTGGACAGAGCTCTGAACTGGGAGCCAGAAAGACCCCAATTTGAATTCTGTCTCAGCTGCTCAGTCTGTAAGCAAAGGCAAGTTATTTAACCTCATGCCCTTAGTTTCTTCATCTATAAAAAGATAGCATCTACCTCATTCTCATGAAAGAAACAGATAAAATAACATTAACATAGTGCTTTGTAAATCTTCATTTTAGAAATCTTACGTGGTGATAGAAGGGGTGTTGCTGCTATTTCATTATCTGATACATGTTAGGAGCTGAAGACCGTTTCTGCCAGAGGACTAGAGGGTACATATATGCCATTGAGGCAGACTATCATAGACTTAGATTTAAGAATGTGACCTTGGATAAGTCATTTTGCTGTTCAGTCTATGACCCTATCTAAGATGAGAGAAATTAGTATGATTTCTTTGCAAACCCATGCTCTGTACTAACCAAAGAGCAAAACGATTTCCACATAAGAATTTTTTTTTCAATCTGGTATGATCAATTCTCCTATTCTTTGCCAAGAAAATAATCCTTAAAAAAGGACGAAAACATATAAATCCTGAAATCTCCTCCCCATACCAAGAAAACATTTTCTTAAAAACCCAACCCCCAACCATCATATCACTATACCTTAAGAGGCTTTGTTTCCAACCAGGCTGAAAGGACAACATGGCTTTTGTTTTCAAATATGTTTAACATCTATTACTAAAACAGAATTAAACCCAAGTTATAGGGCAGGGCCTGGGTGACTGAGCGGAAATGATCTGGATAATGCCGATTGCCCTCTGCATGAACAATGCTCAAACTTGACAAGAGGGAGATGCAGACAGTGCTTCCCTCCATCCTTCTGCCTTAACATGCTCATGCTTGTCCAGACTTGAGAAAGTCTGTGACTGTGACCACAGGAGATTCCTGTGGTCTAATAAAAATGCCCTTATAAAGGGGCAGCATTTTAACCTTGCAGTTTTCCAGAATTGTCTTTAATTGTTGGTAACATACCTGGCTCTGTTCTATGCATCTAACTCAATCTGAAGGTCCTTAACTCTTATTGTCCTGGAAACCACTCTAGAACCCAGTTTCCAAATCAATAAAATTAGGGATTTGAATTGGGTCTCAAAGCCCTTCTTATAAGATTTATTATTCTAAGCTCTAAGATTTTATTTTCTACTTCTATTTCCCCTGTTCTAAGTTCTAAAAGTCCTCTCAGTTCAACCTTTCATATGGTGAGAAGTCTCCTAGCTCTGATGTTCTAAGTTCTACAACCCTTTCAAGTCTAACATTATTTATTCTAAACTTCCTCATAACTCCCAGCTCTGATGCTCTCTTTTACTGAGATCTGTCCCAGAGCGAATAGTCTAAGCTCTGAGTCCCTCCCAATTCTGACTCTCTATATTCTAATTCCTCTCCCCAATTCCAACATTTTATGTTCTAAAGTCCTATTCTAAATCCATGTTCTAAAATTCTCTTTAAGCTTAAAATCCTCTGGACCCATGAATAGTAGTGAAAGATGACCATTAAACTCATCAAATGGCCAAAAATAGGTTAGAGTTCCTAATTTGGGTCTCCATTGAAAAGAGTCTTCTTTCTGTACCCCAGATGACTAGTTTAACTAGTAACTGATTACTAGAAATTATGATTACTCTCTTAAAATCTAACAAGTGCAGTAGACATGTTTAAATTGCAAAGGAAGAAACTGGCTCCCTATTTTTCCAGGATAAACTAAAAGCTCTATATCTTACCATTCAATGCTCTCTTGCAGTCTAGTTTCCCATTATTCCCCTGTGCACATTCAAGTAGCTCCCAGCATCTTTCCTTATTTAGCATGTAGCTTTCTACTCGAATGCATTCATATAGGTAAATTCTCTGGGAGTGCTCTCCCTCCTCACCTCTGCCTATCAGAAATCATCATCCTTCTTCAACTGTCAGCTCAGGACCCACCTCCTCTGTATAGCCAGAGCATCCATAAAACTATGCTTGATCTCCACTAACCCCATCTTACTTACCATCCTGAGCTGAAAATGTTTTCATCCTCTACATATCATCTTCATCTTTCCTTTGCCTCTCTTAGTTTTTATCTTGTAGCATACTCATTTGTGAATATATCCTCATTCTACCTGCTAGAGTGTAAACTCTCTAGGGGCAGGAACTGTTCTCTGCATTTTATAGGTGCTTCATAAACATTGGTTGATCTGCTAATTCCAGGTATAAATCTATTTTTATGTGATTCTAGATCAAGGAGGTTACAAATCCCTCCTATCCACTGCCCTGGTCCTATCACACCCAGAATAGTATGTTCAGTTATAAGTGATGCAGGATGCATCATTAGCCCCATTAGTCCCACAATGGTCAACAATTATGTAGATGGGAAAATTGTTGGAGGAGGGGCTTGCAAGGATCAGTTGGGGTTCTTTTATCAGTGAAGAAATAACAAGGCTCTCTGACTCAGGGTGATAAGAAAAGCCATAAATATTAATCCACAAGTTACTGCAATGAGTTATAAGTTAATTCACAGAGTTTTATAGGGAGACAGCAAGGTAAAGAGAGTTTTTTGAAAAGATAGTAAAGTTTAACAAAGAAATAGCTACAAGCTGGGCTAGTGAAAACATCAAAGACAGTTAAAAATGGGAAAAGGAGAAGGGAAATAGCCACAAGATGGGTGACTGGGATAAGATCAGCAGAAATCCAACAGAGGTTAGAATGGAGGAGGGGTTGAGTAGAAATTTTATAGGGAACCTATCCCACCTACTGTGCAGGAAGGAATCTAGGTAAGGGGTCAAGGAGTGAACTACCTGGGCATGACTGGAGTCAGGCTACATGCCTGCCTTGAAAGGCTGCCCAGAGAGATGAAGGAGGGGTAGGGGCAAGGGATTGAAGTTACTCCTGTTATCTTAGTGAATTTACATTTCAGAAGAGGGTTAGACTGGAAGAAAGTCAGAGGCCCACAGAAAGTGCCACAGACAAGCATAGAAAATATTTCCTTGCTATTACAGGGAAGGTCAGATAAATATTTCCCTAATATTTTTCCTTCATTAAGAATGAAACTGGTAATTTGGGTTGGTATGGAACCTTAAGATCATGTCACATGGGGGAATTCATTAAAAAAAAAAAAACTAGTGAAGTTTAGCCCCGTGGGGGTAGAGAGGAGGAGACAGGAAGAAAATGAATTTGAAGAGTTGTTATGTGAAAAAAAGAAAAACTGAGGCAGCTAGGTGGCGTAGTGGATAAAGCACCAGCCCTGAAGTCAGGAGTACCTGAGTTCAAATCCGGTCTCAGATACTTAATAATGACCTAGTTGTGTGGCCTTGGGCAAGCCACTTAACCCCATTGCCTTGCAAAAACCTAAAAAAACAAACAAACAAACAAAAACCTTCCCATTTGCCTCACCAGAGGGAGAACTAGAAGCAATGGATAAAAGGTATTTTAACTAGAACATACTAGGCTACCTCAAGAGGTAGTGGTTCTCCCTCATTTTTTTTTTTGCTCCCAATATTATGAAGAGAATGAGAAAATTCTAGGATGTGATCTTTGACTTTAACAAACTCTCAGTCTAACTGAGTTAGACAGGACTACTGAGCATGAAAGAGTATAAAAGACTGCAAAAAAGGGGGGGAGGATATATTAATTGTTCAATTCTATGGACTAGATGCTAAGTACTGAATTCTTCCTATAGGCTTCCATTTGTCCTCTTTGAAAAGGCCAAAAGCATACTGAAGTGAATAGAGAACCAAAAGATGAAAAAAAAAAGAAATCCTTCATATTTGTTATCTCTTGGGCAATCTGTAAATATGTCACTTTTTATTGCATTTTTAAACTGATATTGCTTTTTTTCTATGCAACCTTTTCATCCCTTTGGAAAGTTTGGCGTCAAAGAAATGACATTTTATCTGCTCTGTGGATAACAGTGATTGATGAATAAGTTATGCAACTGTTTCATTTCCATCAAAATAAATTATTTAAGTGGTATACATTTATATGTGTTGTCAGAGTACTTGGAGCTGCAGAAGGAAGAAGCCCTAAATGCTGGTCACCCCCAGGGGTGAGAGAGTCATAGATTATGTAACTAGGAGGAAACTGAAAGCTAGAAAGGATCTTGGGATGTAGATTATTAAATTTATTATTATACTATACTAACTATATATACTATTGTATATTAATATATATAGTATTTTATGTACAAGATAAACTATATAAAATATATCACATTTCATATACAATGTGATATATTGAACATATAATAATATTCTACAGGTTAGGATATACTATATATATATATAGACACATTCCTAAAGCAATATTCCTAAAACACGGTTTGGGTATGTCACTGCCTTGCATAAGGGGCCTCAATAGCTGCATATTACTCCCATGATAAAATGTAAGCTTTTCCTTCATTTTGGAATTTTACTCCCTTCATAATCTGACTCCATCCTCTTGTTCCATACTGACCTCTGCTCACTTCTACTCTCACATTATATTTGTATTTTCCTGAATCTGGCCTTCTGTCTCTCTTCTGTGCCTTCAACACATATCTGGAGTTCTCTTTCTCCCCAAGCTCACTCTCTTGGAACCTTTTGTGACTCTGGACCTCCTATAGTGAGTCCTACCTGATCCTTACCCCAACTTTCTCCATAGTTAGGGCTCTTCCCCTAATAATTACTACTGAAACTACTACTACTACTGCTGCTGCTGCTGCTGCGCTGCTGTTGCTACTGCTACAGTTACTGCTGCTGCTGCTGCTACTACTATCACTACTGTTATTGCTACTTCTATAGCAATTACTGCTACTTCTGCTGCTGTTGCTGGTACTACTACTACTACTACTACTACCACTACTACTACTACTACTACTACTACTACTACTACTACTACTACTACTACTACTACTACTGCTACTGCTACTGCTACTGCTACTATATTACTACAACTACTGTGACTCTTACTGCTGCACCTCACTTAGTATCTGAGATATGGAAAGTGTTTGTTGAATGACCAAATAAAAATTTAATGAGGGCAGCTAGGTGATGCAATGGATAGAGCACCAGCCCTGGAGTCAGGAGGACCTGAGTTCAAATTTGACCTCAGGCACTTAATAATCACCTAGTTGTATAACCTTGGGCAAGTTATTTAACCTCACTGTCTTGCAAAAAGAGAATTAGTTTATGAATGATGGGAAGATGATCTCCATCTTCAAATATTTGAAGGGTTGTCATAAGGAAGCAAGATTAGGCTTACTCGGTCATCCCACAGATCAGAACTAAGAGAGAGGTGAAAAGTTGCAGAGCAGGATTTCTCAATCATCTGGGCTCTCAAAAAGTGGAAATGATAGAAAAATACAGATTACGATATTATGTTGGATTTATTATTTCCTGATTACAAAAATGCATTTGACAGGTAGAGCAAAACTCAAATTTAAAGAAAAGTCCTCCTCTCCATCAAAGTGAGACCCAGGCATGTGTTATTATCACTTAATTTTCCTTGAAATATGTTATCACAGGGTGAAACTGAACCAATGATCCCTTGATTATCAGTAGTGGTCCTGATCTATATCTGGCTGTTGAACCCAGATGATTCCAGAGGTGAAAGTGAGCTTCTTCACTTAAATTCAATTCAGGTGCATATCATGGCGTCATCTCCCTGATATCATGCTCCTCTTCAAGAATGAATGACAAGCAGCAGCAACAACAACAATGACATCTAATAAGGAAAAGAGACAGTCTCAGAAAAAGAACTTTACTTCTGTTATGGGTGATATGTTATGTAAAGACCAAACTAGATTATAGCACCATAGGTTAGAGCTGAAAGGGATCTCATAGTCCATCTAATCCCACTTCTCCATTTCAAAGAGAGGAAATGATTTGCCCAAAGTCACATTTCATAAGCTTCTAAGGCAGAATTTTGAACCCAGGTTCACCCACTCCAGAAATCATCTTCTTTTCATTATGCCATGAAACTTCCTCACTTCTACCCTTTTCTAATTCTTGCTAATGGTTGTTGGGTAGTGGAGAAGGAAGGTATATATTCAGAGGTGGAGGTGATATATAAAAACAAAAAAATCAATATTTTGAATGAGTTTAGAGGATTTTTTTTTAATCTCAGGTTTGGACTGAAAGATAAATAGAATATGTAGCATTCTGAGATTACAACAAGCAATCAAATGGGCAGCCCAGAGAGAATCACTCTGACAGAAGTGGTAGATGGGTATAAATACATTGCAGCCTACAACAAATGATGACTTATGGACAAATAGACTACAAAAGATATTATCAATGAGATGTCTGATCAGGAAAGAAGGGAAACTGGTCAGGGATAGCAAATTGATATCTTGTGTGCCTTAAGAATCAACTTGACATATTAAAAGATTATCAGGAAAACTGTCAGTATATTGTGTAGATCCTTGAAGAGAGATTTATGGAAGGACCCAGCATCAATAGATGGGCCAGGCCAGTGAGATCATAGATCCTTAAAAGTCTCAAAGGAAAAAGAAGAATCAGAATTGTCAGCCAAATAGGATGGGTTGACTCAAAAAAGTAGTGAGTTACTCATCTCTTCTTGAAAGAAGTTAGTTGCTGATCAGCCTAGGATGCTATAAAGGGAATCAATTCCTCCACAGGCTAACTAAGTGATCTCTAAGGTCCCCTCCAATTCTGAGGCCTTATTCCTGTGAAATGATCAATGTAAAAAGCATGACTTCCTCTGCCCCCCATGTTAATGTGCCACCTCCTTGCCTTTTCTATGTCCCAAATATCTGTTTTTCATGATAGCTCTTTGGGGTAGGTTGGTAACTTTCTATTCTCATTTAAAAGGTGGGAAAACAGGACAGAAGACAAATGATTCTTAGGGTTTTTCTTGTCAGAGATATTAGAGTGATTTTCTATTTCCTTCTCTGGTCCATTTTACAGATGAGAAAACTGAGGAAATCACAGTGAAGTGACTTGCCTAGGATCATACAGCTAGTATATGTCTAAGGCTGGATTTGAGTCTCAGCTTCCAGCCTATTCCTTCTCCAATCCAATCTGTCTAAAGTTAGCAATCTAATTTTCCTCAGATAGAGATCTAACCCCAGACCTTTGACACAGGTCACTCCTCAAAAACAATCAGAGGCTCCCCATTGTCTTTAGGCTAAAATATAAAGTCCTTTGTTAAGCATTGAAGGTCCTTCACAACTCATCTCCCACTCCTTTTTGGCCATATTTTTTACATTCCCTTTTGAGAACACCATAATGCAGCTAAATGGGACCACTGGCTAATTCCCTAAACCCTAGATCTCTTTCCAAAAATCCTTGTCTTGTTTCAAGGCTTAGCTCAGATGCATCTTCCCTGGGAAGCCTTCCTTCTTCTCACTACTCTCATCCTCAACCCCACTCCTGCCACTTGTTAGCTTGCTCACTCCTCAATTTTCCTTATATTTATCTGGGTTCATGTTATACTGACCCCTCAAAAAAGAACATCAACTTCTTGAAGGGAGGGATTGTTTTACTTTTATCTTTATATTGCTAGTACTCAGGACCTTAATCATTATGCACCTATTGCATACTTGCCACTGGACCATGTTGAAATTCAAGGAAAGGCAGAAATATCCCACACCCTCAAAAAACTTATGTTCTAATAATTTGTGGAGGCACGTGGTATATACATATATATATATGTATATACATATATGTATATACATATATATATACATACTAGATGCTTGGAGTAGCTAGGCAGATAAAGTCCCAGCTGGGAATCAGGAGGATTCATCTTCTTGAATTCAAATCTAGCTTCAGACACTTCCTAGCTATGTAACCTTGGACAAGTCACTTAATGCCTCAGATCCTCATCTGTAAAATGAACTGTAGAAGGAAATGGCAAACCTCTCTAATACCATCCAGGATCCAAAACTCCTAAAGGGTCAGACACAACTAAAATGGCAGAACAACAACAGCAACAAAAGTATTTAAGAAATATTTGTTGATATATATATATATATATATATATATATATATGTATATCTGTGTGTATGTGTTTATATAATATACATATTATATATGTATATATATATATACATATATATATATACACAAATACTTATCTATATGTACTATTTGTCCCTTCTACCTTAAAATAGAATATGAATTCCTTGAAGGCAGGGACTGTTTCTCTGGTTTTGATGTCTCTACAATAGCACAATGCCCAACACATAGAAGATTTTAATATTATGATAGTTAAGAGAGTCTTATATTTATTGATCTCTTTATATAGGATTCCTTCTCACCTCTCCATTGAATGTAAGCTCTTTGAAGGCCAGGAACAGATTCATTTTTGTATTTGTAAGCTTAGATCCTGGCTACAAGAATTATTCTAAATCAAATTGAATTGTAAACTAGGCAAGCATCACCCCTCTGTTGTCTGACTCTTTTTTTCTTTCCATTCCTCTCCCTACCTCTTTTCTCTTCCCAGGGTGCTGAACACTCTCCCTCCTCCCAGGATTTGTATTTTTCTTGAACATGTTAGCAGTCATTGCCATGCTCTGAGGCAAAGGAGAGGGTTGTGGCAGAGATGTACCCATGACTGGCATCACTCCTTGGCCTCCTCCAGGTCACAGGGCCCTGATTTTCCCCACATGAATAATGCAATAGGTGTATGTTGGTGGCATGAGACCTGTGGCTGCCAAGTCTCTTCGCCTCACCTTGTGATTGTTACTCATTTTATAATTAAACAGAGCTCTAAATTGGATTTATTTTTCCTCCTGGAGAATTCTGTGCTATGGAGCCCTCGCATAAACCTCAAGCCTATCCTACCTCCCATTCAGCATAGAACATATTGTTGGCAAATGGAGGTTTTAAAAAAAAAAGATTTATTTTATTTTTAAATCTCTTGTATTTTTTTTTTTAATCAAGACTGCTATTGCTTGGGTCAGGGAGAAGAAGCTCAGGTTGAACGATCTTTATCCAGTCTGGCAATGTGTCCCCTTGCCTCACTCCTCCCCCTGAACTAGGAAAATTCACTCCAGGTTTCCATACTTCTAAAGAGGGATAGGTTTGATCAGTCAACCAGTCAATCAACAAACTACCAGCTTTTATTGTACCAGGCTTTGTGTTATGTTTCGAGAACACAAAGAAAGAAGACAAGCAGTCCATGTCCTCAAGGAGCTTAGATTCTAAGGGAGTATCACCATTCTGTTTGGAGCTCTATAATGTTCTATGGATCCCTGTGATCCTTAAATGTCATTTTCTACTTGGCCCTCCTTGATACTCCCACCTAACAGTTACTCCACATGTCTCTCCTTCTAAGTCAGAAAAAACATTTCTCAGATGTTTCCTTTAAGCTTATTCCGGAAAACACTGTGCCCTTAGATTCATTATCAAACTATACCATTTTAATGTATTCATTTTGTATGGTTTCTCCTCTGATAGACTATAAATTCCTTGAGGCCAGAGACTTTCACTTTTGACTTTCTTCTATACTTAGCCTCTAGCATGGTGTCTGGCATTCAGTGAGTGTTTAATAATTGCTTGTTAATTAATTGATATAATGAGCTGATAACTCCAAGAAAAATGGTGTGATTTTAAAAGGTACAAATCCACAGGGTCATGGGCTATAACTCAGAAACTCTTTTTTGAAAGCTTAGAATTTTAAATACAGAAAAAAGTTTAAAGAAAATAATTAATATTTTTGTAGTTCTTTCAAGTTGCAAAGTGCTCACAGTCACTCTAGGAGATGTGATATTATTATCCACATTTTGCAGATGGAAAAGTTGAGGCAGGCAGCGGTTAAATGATTTATCCAAGGACACATAGCAAGGAAATGTCTGAATCAGGTCTCTCTGAGTACTCATTAATTACTCTGATGTCTAGAACTTATTCTGAAAGGAATTAATCTAGTTCAATTCACTCAATTTACAAAGGAAGAAAATGAGGCAGAGAGAGGTTAAATGATTTATCTGTGGTCACCCAATTACTAATTACTTTGCAACTACTTACTTTGTCACTTATATTCTCTAGGACTCATTTTCTTCATCTGTAAAATGAAGAGGATGCATTAGATGGTCTCTGAGGATCCTTCTAGTTATAGGTCTAAGAATCTTTGATTCTATTAAATGGATATAAATGTTATTTTGAAAAATAAATACCATTTTACAGAGTTTTCTCCCTTGAATCGATGATGGTTTTCCAAGTTTCCTTTTTGTCTGTGGTTCATTAACCTTTTGAAATCTCAGGTTGGAACATTAGAATTGCCTATAGGATGGCAGGAGCTTCTCAGCTTGGCTTCCCAAGTGTCGATGACTCATGCCCTTGGCAAATCCCCACAACCCTTGATCTAGGCTACGTGGATCACAGCCTCTCTGCAAGCTTTCTGCTGCTACTTTCCTGGTTTTCCATGCTTATCCCTACATGGTTTCTGTGTCTCATTCATCCTGCCATCCCCCACCCAGCTGCCAAGGAGATTTTTCTAAAGCATAGGTCTGTCTGTGTCATTGTTCCCACTCAATAAATACCAATGGTTCCTTCATTTTCAAATATAAAGCCCTTGCTTTAGCGTTTAAAATTTTTTTAACCTGGCCCCTTTCTCCCTTTCCAGTTTCCTTCAAACTTTATTTCCTTCTAAACACTCCACAATCCAGTGACACTGACCTTCTTGCCATTCCTCACACATAATACTTCATCTCCTGGATCCATCTGACTCCATGTCTTTGCATTGACTGACCCCTCTTTGCTTCTTTCTCTTAGATTCCATGGCTTTCATCAAAACTCAGTTCAAATTTCATTTTCTATAGTTCTTTACCAACTTCTTTCCATTCCCCTCTCCTCTGTCCCCAATCCTTTTGTCTTTGCCTAATGTTCCTTTCCTCTGAGATTGTTTGTTGGCATTGTTCGGACATTTCAGTAAGATCCAACTCTTCATGACCCCATTTGAGATTTTTCTTGGCAGAGACACTGGAGTGGTTTGTCATTTCTTCCTCTGGCTCATTTTAGAGATGAGGAAAATTGAGGCAAATGAGGTGAAGTGAATTGCCCAGGATCATACATATAATATCCATTGTGAAAAAGGCATTGGAATATTAGATCTGGAAAGAATGTTAGAAGTCATCTTACCCTGCCTCCTATCCCATTGAAAGTATACTTCATATCCTAAGGCAGTTTGTAAAACATGTAGACACCTTATTTTATGGACCATCAGAAGAGATAGATCTTTGTGGATGCTGGTGATCAGGAGAGCTCTATAGAAGAAGCAGAGATGAAGTTAGACTTGGAGAATGCATAAGAAAAGAATATTTGGAGGAGAGAAGGGAGGATATTTTTTGCAAGTTCCAGTAAGAAATTCAGAAGCCCTAGTAGTCCATTAATTGAGAGGCTGCCAATGCCTTTTGTCTGCCATTCAGGTACCACAAATGAAATTGTCCTCCCCCTTCCCAACTTTGCCTTTCATTCAGGTGTGGAAGGGAGGGGAGGCACTTTTCAGAGATGCCTGAGGAAGAGGTGTTAACAATTATGGAGGAATTCTCTGCCCCTGTTTCAAGAGGCCAGAGAAGGAGTTCCCTTAAATAACAGGGAAAAAGGTAAAAATAAGACTAAATCATAGCATTTTCTGACTGAAAAAAAGCTTAGAGATTATAAACTCCATTCAGTTTATTTTATGGTAGGACAGTGAATAGTGTGCTGGACCTGGAGTCAGGAAGAACTGAATTTAAACCCGGACTCAGAAATTAGCAGAGTGACCCTGGGCAAGTCACTTAACCTCTGTCCTGAGGTTACCTACAGTTTTCTCAGCTGTAGAATAGGGAGAGTAAGAGTACTAACCTCCTATGGTGGTTGTGGGATAATACAAGAGAGGGGAAAATTTTACAAATGAGACATTTGTACTGTGCCTTGTAAACCTTAAGGTGCTAGAGAAATAGAGGATAGATGCAGAAAACAAAGACAAGAAAGATGAGGTGACTTACCCAAGGTCATATAGGTAAAAAGCGGCATGAATAAATAAACTAGAATCCCAGTCTCCAGTGGTCTCAATTCTATTATTGTACTACCTATTGACTTAGAAAGTTCCTGAGTTTGGATTCTGTCTCTGTCTCTGAAGCTCTGGAATCCTGGGTAAATACATCACTTAACCTCTGTTTGCCTTAGTTTCTTCAACTGTAAAGATAATGTTAGGTCCTACTTCAAATAGGTTGTTGTCAGATTCGAATGACATGATTTAATAATTATTTAGTTGCCTTTTACCTGTTGTCATATTTTTCCTTTTCACTTCCATCCAAAACATTCTAGCCCCATCTTTTCTGGAAATTGGAAAATTGGCCTTTAATTTTGCCTGCCTTAGTTCTAGTGAGCAAAAACTGCAGGATGTTCATTTGGAGAAGCTTTTTTGGGAACTCTCCATTTTCCCATTAGCATTTATTCCTGAGTACCCACTTCAGTGAACAGAATATTACAAAAATACTTTCTAATTACTCTTAGTCTTTTATTATTTTAAAGCTTCTTCACAGCCTAGTAATGAACATCCTTGCTTGAACATTTAGACCAATTTTTTCCCCATTTAGAAAAAAATGCCATCCTCCTGAGTTACTCATGGAGACTGAGCTCATAGTCTAGCCTAAGTCCCTTGAGTATCCCTACACCATCATGGTAGCCGGATGATAGTGAGAGATGAAGCCCTTCACTCATCTGCATCCCCTTAGTTGGCACTGTGACCAAAGGCCATCAGATGCACTGGGCCTCCTGATCTGGCTCATGACTTTACATCCTTCTCCTTAAAATGAATTGGTAAGTTTCTTTTAAATGAACCTCCTGTTTTGTTAGGTTACTGGCCAAGTAACAATTATAAAATTAGAGAGAAGAGAGTGGTGTAGTAGATAAAGCACCGGCCTTGGAGTCAGGAGTACCTGGGTTCAAATCCGGTCTCAGACACTTAATAATTACATAGCTGTGTGGCCTTGGGCAAGCCACTTAACCCCATTTGCCTTGCAAAAAAAAAAAACCTAAAAAGATTAGAGAGAGAAGAATGGGACTTTAAAGATGATCTGGCCCAACCTCTGACCATGAAGAAGGGCAGGCCCCCAAACTGTACTGGATCACTTACTCACTTATGTCACTTCCTAGAATGACAATATTCATACTTGAGATTGTTTTAAGGCTATAATGAGATAGTAAATGTAAAATGCTATGTTGTATAAATGTGAGTGACTTATCATAATTACCATAAATTATACTTCATTGAGGTATAGTTATGTGCTATATAATATACAATATGATTAATAATGCTAATAAAGTTCTCCAGGGTCTGAGGGTTCTAGAACATTTTTTGATAGCCTTTTGCAAAGTTCTGACTAGAGGCAGCTAGGTGAAGCAGTGGATAGAGCACCAGCCTTGGAGTTCAAATTCTGCCTCAGACATTTGATACTTACTAGCTATGTGACCTTAGGCAAGTTATTTGACCCCATTGCCTTGAATTTCCTCTGAGCTAGATCAGAGTCACGAAACAGAGAATGTCAGATATAGAAATAAATTCAGGAATGAAGCTGTTAGGTGGCTCGGAGGATAGAGCATTGGGCACCATGTGATGTCTAACTGCCATTCAGTCATTTAGCAAACACTAATAGGCAGCCAGGCACAATCAGAGTTAGCCATGGAGTCAAGAAGACTCAAGTTCACAAACACCTACTAGCTATGTAATCCTGAGCATGTTACTTAACCTCTTTCAGCCTCAGTTTCCTCATCTATAAAATGCTGATAATCATAGCATCCAGTTCTTAGGGTTGTTGTAAGGATCAAATGAGATAAGATTTGTAAAGTTCTTTGCAAATCTTAAAATGCTACAGAAGGGGTAGGCATTGTTGTTATTATAAATCATTTGGCCCAGTCCTTACCTGAGCAAGTGTCTCCTTTACAACCACCTTGCAATGTGTTCGTCCAGCCTTCACCCGAAGATCTCCGCTAAAAGAGAAGGTACCTTTCCCTCTATAAGACCCATTCCACTCTGACCAACCCCAGCCTATTTATTAAAGTATTTTATTAAACTATTAAGCTAGATATTAAGCTACTTATTAAATACATATTATATGTTCAAGCCAGTGCTAGGGATTGTAGAGAATGCACAAAATTTATAGCTTGTTTTTAACCCTCAAGGAGCTTACCATCAAATTGGAGAAAAGAGGCAAATACACATAAAAAGGCATTAGTATCTGAAGAGGAGACTGGACAAGGTTATCTCTAAGACCTGTTCTAGGACTAATATTCTCTTGACTTGAAAAATGTCCTAGATTGCTTGCAGTACATTATGTCATTCCACAGAAGGGGGAGCCTCACTGATAGTTAAAGGTGGCCAAGAATGCTCATGGATTTGAGCTGGGTCAAGAAGGGTAAATAGGAAGGGAGAACTGATAAGCTCTTCCTTATGTCTAAGCCAAGTCCCTGTTCCTTCCATTGAAGGCCAGGATAGGAGAGCTGAGGAATGATGTGAACAAAGACGACGGGGTGGCGGGGGCAGGGGGTGAACATGCTATAGTGACAGAACAGTAAAGACACAGAGCTAACTAGATGTGAAGGTGTGCTGCGTGCGAAGTGATGGGAGAGGCAGCTAGGTCCTAATTAGTACAAATAATGAACCTACTGGAGTGGTCACAGTATTCAAATTTGTATTGCATATATCCATTGAATAGTGTGAACTCAAATAGGTGACCACTTCAGGAGATTCATTATTCTCACTAATAGGGACCCAACTGTAAGACTGTGTTGGTAGAGTGGAACCAGATTAGGGGAACTTTTGAAAAAGAAAGGCAATCAGAAAAACAACATCGATACAATGACTCTAGTGATGGAAATGGAAAAAAATACTAAAACACAGCTTAAAACAGAGATTGTGATGAATAATATTGACCCTGGAGAAGAAATGAGAAAATATACCCTACCTTCGTGGGAGAAGTAGGAAGATTAAGAGGGTGGAATGTTGTATACATTATCAGACATGGCAAACAGATGGGTTACTTAACTTTTTCTTTTATGTAAAGGAAGACTCAATTGAAAGAACCTAGAATGGTATAACCATAAAAAAAAAACTGTAAAGTTAAAGGTGGGAGGGGACAGGGGACTGATGGGGCGACTAGGTGGCACAGTAGATAGATGGACTCTGGACTCAAGAGGACCTGAATTCAAATTCAGATTCAGACACCAGATACTTACTAGCTGTGTAACCCAGGCCAAGTCATTTAATCCTGTTTACCTCACAGTAAAGTGGAAGGGGGGGGGTAGAAAAATTAGGGAAAAGGAAAGGGAAGAGATGTAGAAATGAAGAGAAAAAGAAAAGAAGGGAGGAATTGAAGGAAGAAAAAAGGAAGAAAAGGAAGGAAGGAAGGAAGAGAGGGAGGGAGGAAGAGGGCAGAAAGAATGGAGGGAGAGAGAAATGTAAACTGGCTGCAATGAGAATTAGGGAACCATGGATGATGGAAAGGAAAAGGTGCATGATGAAAGAGATATTAACCAAAACCCGGTTACGCTATAGTTGGTGGACAGAAACACTGGAATCAGGGACATCTTAGAGGCACTAGAAGGAATCTGGGTTTTAGATGATAAGAATCTGTACTCAGAAGCTGGCAGTAGAAATAGAGATATATCCAAGGACTGAATTGGCCTGTGCCAGTTTTCCTTCTAAATGCCTTTCATACCCTTGAGGACAAGAAGAAATCATCCCCCCCCACAAAATAAATTCTTTTTCCTAAACTAAATACTCTCATACCCTGGAACCATTCTTTCTATTCTTCTGTTCAATCTCTGTATCTGAGATGGGTGGAGCATGTGGAAGGAGAGAAATAGGTAATGGGTGTACCTTATTGATTATAAACTTTATGTTCCTGAAACACCATATTAAACACAGGAAGAGAATGCTCTATTGAAGCTAATGCTATCACTCTCTCCTTTACCTGTTTGATTTCTGGGTAGCAAGTGTGCTTAAAGTAGGGATCAACTGGAGGGATTCAACCCCAGGTCTGGGAATGTTTTACATATGGTAGAAGGAAATTTGGTTCTCACCCCCTGCTTGCTAGCGGAGTTTAGACATAAGAGTTTCTGTGACCCAAGAGTGAGCTCCCAGGGTCAACTCTTGAGTTTGCAAAACCTTTGTTGTCTCTGGGATGTTTGTTATTGATGTTTCTATGTTTGTGTAAGTGGACTCAGCAGCTGGTGATGGACCCAGGTTTGGTTTGATTTAGTTTGGAGGAAAGAGAAAAAAATCAATAGAGAAATCATATTAGCTAGAGATAGGCCCTGTTTATTTAAAACATCAAGGTCTGAGCACTGCCTACCTCAAGGCTCTGTAATGATCTTAAGGCTGGTCACCCAGGGAGCCAAAGAGGCTTTGTTATTTATTGTATGGATGGCATGCTTGGATACTGTGGCTCTGGTTCCTTTATGAGGGTCCTTTGGGGGGAGCTGTCTTCTCTATCTGCCAGAGACAACAGGGATGCTTGCAATGGATGCTCAGAGCCTCATCCAGGGCAGATTGTCTTCCAGTCCTTCTGGGAGGTTAGCCTGTTCCTCAGGCTCCTCTTAATAAGGAGGAGAGAGCCACAGAGCCACAGAGCCACAGAACCAGTGATAGGGAGTGCAGCAGGAATTAAAGGCTGCTTTTGATGTGGCTGCAAGGATTTTTTTTTATGGAAGACCACATATGATGTGACCTGCTGGCATTTATTTTTTTCTCTCTTTTGAGATTTAGTTTTATTTCTTGCTTGTAAGGGGGTCTTGGATCTAGTCTTGATCTTGTCTATCAAAATAATCATAATAAAGGCTAACATTTTATATTTGAGGTTTATAAAAACTCATAGAATATCAGACCTGGCAGGGCCCTTAGAACACAAAATGTCAAAGTTGGGAGGGTCCTTAGAACCCAGAATGTCAGAGTTTGGAGGGTCTTTAGAACCCAGAATGTCAGAATTGGGAGGGCCCTTAGAACACAATGTCAGAGCGGATAGGGCCCTTAGAACACAGGATTTCAAAGCTGGGAAGGTCCTTAGAGTGTAAATATGTCAGCCTTGGAAGATGTTAGAAATTATCTGACTTAACACTCTCATTTTACAGATAAGGAAAGCAAGACCTGCAGTTGGGAAGGTGGCATGCCCAATTTTGAAAAGATATTAAGGGGGTGGCTAGGTAGCTCAGTGGATAGAGCACCGGCCCTGGAGTCAGGAGTACCTGAGTTCAAATCCAGCCTCAGACAATAATTACCTAGCTGTGTGGCCTTGAGCAAGCCACTTAACCCCATTGCCTTGCAAAAAAACAAAAAAAACTAAAAAAGCAAAACCAAAGAAAAGAAAAAGATATTAAACCATGACTAAGATTCCTGTTTCAGAACCAGGGACTTTGACTAAATGGTCAAGTTTATTCTCGAAGAGGCAATTTTGTGTAACTAGAAGAATACTGTTCTTAGAGTTAGGAAGGTTGAGTTTGCATCCTTTGCCTGCCACTCAGTAACCATGTGACCTTGAGGAAATCACTTTCCCTCTCTGAGCCTGTTGCCCCACCTGTAAAATCACTGGATAGAATTCTCCTTGCATTCCTTTCCTCACAAAATTATTCTAAAGACCACTACCTTAAAGCACTATAGAATGGGAGTCTCAGTCAGCCTTTTGATTCTTTTCTTTTCTACCCCCCCCAACTTTTATAAGACAATGGGGTTAAGTGGCTTGCCCAAGGTCACAGCTAGGTAATCATTAAATGTTTGAGGTCAAATTTGAACTCAGGTCCTCCTGACTCCAGGGCCAGTGCTCTATCCTAGTTGCCCTCAATCAGCTTTTTGGATGCCATTTTTGGTGAAATTGAGAAACTTCTTCCCTTTCTGACAGTTTCTACCTGTTTTTCTTACTCACTTTGTAGTTTGTCTGAGGGACTTTGCTGTCTTAGTAGACACCCATCTTTCCCTCTGAAGGCTAAGATAAGGAACTCTGAAAATCCAAGAATATAGAGACAGAAGGGAATTGGATTAGTGGGTTGGAATTTGAAGAGAAAAGATGAGTGAAAATCCACATATCCCAGTAATGGAGCAGAAGCTGGTAGGCAGCATTAATCTATTTATTCACTGTTGTCAGCCACCTTAGAAGGGACCCTAGGATCCTTGGTTCAGAGCTAGAAAGGACCTTATAGATGATCAAGTCCAGGCCCTTCATTTTACAAATGAGGAAACTGAGCCTAGAGTGTTTAAAGGATTAGAGGGTCATAGATTTAGAAATGGGAAGAACAAGATACCACTGAGTCCAGTCCCTTCATTTTATATTGAGGTGGTGAAGTGAATGGGTTAGAAGTTCTCAGATTTAGAACAAGAAAAGAACCAACCTCATTTCACAAATGAAGAAACCCTGACCCAGGGAGGCTGAGTAGCCTCTTTGGAGAGGAACAGCTAGTAAATGTTTTAGGTGGCACTGGAAGCCAAGTCTAATGGGCAATTCACTGCATCATTCTCTTAGGAGAGAATTATGAGCCAGCTCTCTGGATATCATGGCATGGCAGAGGAGGTCATCCTGAGACTGAGAATCAGACCTGGTACAAGGAATTCTCTGAGTCTGGGCCAGTCTGAGAAGAGAGATAAGGTTGAAACCCACCAAAGGCATAAAAGTCAGAGGCCCCAAGTATAGCCATCAACAGGTTGCTGCGTGACAATGAGGGAGGGACATCTGGCTGTTGACAACAGAAAATCAAAGAAGTGAAGAGAATGTAATAGCAAAAAAGCCAAAATAATCCAAAATGGCAAAAGCCTGAATTTTGCCATGTATGGTAAATGTTGGAGCCAGGATGCACCTCCAACTAATCTTTAAAGGAAGTCTCCCTCCTCTCTCTCTCTCTCTCTCTCTCTCTCTCTCTCTCTCTCTCTCTCTCTCTCTCTCACACACACACACACACACACACACACGAAAATGTTCATTTAAAAAACCCTTTAAAAACATCACATAAGATCATAGATTTAAAGGAGGCTAAGACCTTAGAAGCCCTCTAGTCCAGGCCTGATAAAATAGGTTTCAACTCCAAAATGCCTAAATTCATCCTCAGTCATCCAGGAAACCTTCCCCTTTTACATGGTACTTGCACACAATGTCTCAGGAGCTCAGATGACATTTAACATGTGGAAGATTTTGGAATCATACAAAGGCTAGGGTGAGCCATAATTCTTTATAACTTTTCTGCAAACATTAACACCTCATTCATTCTCATTTGAATTGAGTTTCCAGTAAATCCCTCCCAATGCTATCTGCATTTTTTCCTGAGCTATAAAATCAAATTCTACAAAGCATAACTCTGGTTTATGTTTCCCCAAACTGCTTTAAAATCATATGGGTCAAATCTAACACACTGCAGATTTCCTATCAGCCAAGATAGGAAGTTGCGCAGAAATTGTGATGGGAATTTGAGCTGTGTGGACCCCTGTACCTGGCACCTTCAGAGAAAGAAAAGATTCATTCATTTGTCTCTGCAGCCCTTGCAAACCTTGGGGGGGGGGGATGGGAGATATTTAGTTGCCCTGGGAAAAAGTTATTGCTTTTTTTGCCTTTGTACTCAGAGAAGTTAGTGCAAGGCCTTGCACAAAGTAGATGTTCAATAAATGTTTGTTGAGTGACAATCCAAGCACCTAAAAGTGCCCATCCTTGCACTCTGTTCTGAGGATATAAAGAAAGAACAAAAATACCATACTGTCATATTCCCTGACTTGGCAAGCACTCAAGATGGCAGCATCAGTACGGGTGGAGGCTCTTTCCCAGCTACCTAATATCCTATTCAGAAATGGTTCACAGTGCCCAGATGGTTCCTGTTGGATGCTAGTCCCTTCCCTCAAGGAACTTCCCATCCAATGGAAAGATAATATGCAAATATTGTATACTGTAAGTAGAATAGAATGAAGATGATCCTTGTGGAAAGGCTCTAGCAATGTGGGAAATAATGTGAGAGGAAACAGGAGAAAAGGCTTCCTGAAGAAAAATGGTAATCAAGCTAAGTCTAGAAGAAATCCAAGGATTCTAAGAGGTAGAGACAAGGAGGGAGAGCATTCCAGGCATGAGGGATAGCCCCAAAGTGGGAGTGGTGAATTTCAAATTGGTCATTTTGTATATCTGGATCATACAGTGCATGAAGTCATTCAAAAATACATATTAAGGGACCTCTATGTCCCTGTACTAAGAACTGAGGATACAAAAAAAAAAGGCCAAAAAATGGTTCCTGCTCTCAAGACACTTATTCTCTCAGACTAATGCACATAATTAGGAACAGGCAAAGGAGAAAAAAACAGACTTCAAGAATATTCCATTGTCAAAACTGAACTGTGACTAAACTGTAAACAATAATATATCATGTAGTTGGACATTTGGAAATAGATGTTTGTAGATTAAATTGCTTTCCTGTGACCTGGACTCCTACACTATATCTATTAGATATCAGTTCCCTCTTACTGAGAGAGGAGAAAAGGAAGAAGGAGGAGAAGGGGAAGGAACAGAAGGGGCAGGAGAGGGGAGAGGGGAAGGAAAGGGGAAGGAGGAGGAGGAGAAGGAGGAGAACGAGAGAGAAGGAAGGAGAAGGAAAAGGAAGAGAATTAGAAGAAGAAGAAGATGATGATGATGATGATGATGATGATGATGATGATGATGATGAAAAGGAGGAAAAGGAAAAGATGAGGAGGAGGAAGAGCAAATTAAGATGAAGAGGGAGGGAGGAAGAAAGGAAGGAAGGAAGGAAGGAAGGAAGGAAGGAAGGAGGAATGAGGGAAGCAAGAAGGGAGGAAGGAAAGAAAGAAGGGAATGCAGTAAACAAAACATAAAAGAGAATTATAAGGAAATAATTTTTCTCCCATCAGAACTGAGCTCAATTAAAAATTGGAACAGGGTTTTTTTAAATCTCTGAAGGGATTTTTTAGGGGGGAAACCATGCAAAGAACATAGGAGCCTTTGCATCTACAGCCAGCAAAGAGGAAACAGGCAGCTGTGCTGTCACCTCCCCCAGCTTGGCAAAAGTTCAAGGTGGCAGCATCATTGTGGGTGGAGGGTGCCAGGCTCTTTCCTCATTACCTGCTCTCCAACTCAGAAATGGCTCATAGGGCCCAGCTGCCTCCTCTTGGACAAGTTTTTGATGAGTGTGATGCTGGCTGATGCCTCTCTCCCCAAAAGTTCCCTTGCAGGCAATGTTCATTCTCAGAAGTGACTGGGTAGGGACCAGCAGAAAATTTTGCAAAATGATGAATAAGATAAATGTCCAAGGACTGGCTAGACCATGATGACCAGATGGTAGGTCTTTACTAACCTTTCCACAAGAAGAGGGAATTCAGCAAGAATATCCAGGACAGAAGGGCACAGGTGTAGGTCCTTGCTCACCATCTAGGGCCCCAGAGCATAATCTGAGCAATCCTGCCTGGCCAGATGGTAAGGATTGGAATGGAGAGTGAATCCTATTCCAGAAGGGCCAGTTAAATATTGGCACTCACGTGCTAAGGCTTAGCTTCACAATGTTCTACTTGTTGGAGGGCAGAGAGTAGGATGAACCCCACAGACAGACGGCAGACTGAGGACCCAGGGACCCCCAGCTCATCCAATACAAAGACTACATGAAGGCTCATATGTCACCAAGCAGAAGCAGGAAATATTTTTGTGAGAATAGATGTGTGACCATGTGCCAAAGAGACTTCAGGGCTTCCAACCCTCCCCAGAAAACAAATTCCATAGACATCAAAGGCTTCCTTTTCTAAGTCAACTCAGGTCTTGGGAGAAGGCAGAAGGGAGGGAGAGGGAGGGCAATAGTGATGCACAAGGACTATTCTTCTTTGTGGTGATGGAAATCATCCTTATGGGGGCAGCTAGGTGACACAGTGAATCTGCCTCAGACACATAATAATTACCTAGCTATGTGACCTTGGGCAAGTCACTTAACCCCATTACCTTGCAAAAACTTTAAAAAAATCATCCTTATGGGAAAAATAAACCAGGATTTTTGCACCTTTCCTAGCTACAGCTTAAGTAAGTACACTTAAGGAAAACAAAAGGGAGTATAAGTTTTTGGTTTTTGTTTTTTTAATTGGCTATTCTTGGATGAAAATGAATATGAAAGAAGAGATAGGACCTTTGCTTGGGGTCAATGGGATGATAATCATTGTCAACTAAGAGAAAAACAGAAGCAAGATAAAAATGGAGCCACTCATCTATGTATGAGACATTGTAATAAGTGATGGGGAAACAAATACAAGAATGTAGGAAAATCCTTGATCTCAAGGAGTTTACATTCATGGGGGAAGACAGCACATGCTAGAAAGGGTAGGGAGTGAATGATGGCCTGGAAGAAATATGGAAGCTTGGTTCTAGACAAGAAACTATCAGGATAGAGGCAGAACCAAGATGGCAACAAGAACGGATCCTGTCTTAGGCACTCTCCCATAAAACTCATAAGCTAAGGACTCTAACTAAACTTTGGAAAGACAGAACCCACAGAGAGACCCAGTGAGGCAGTTCTCCTACTCAAGGTAACCTGGAAAAGAGCAGAAAGGCTCTGCTCCCCGGGGTTGGAGGAGCGGCCTGCCAGAGGGGTGGCCCGCCAGAGTGAAAGAACTTCAGCCTCCTGGAGACAGCCCCAGGGAGCTGGGAGCTGTGGCTCACAGCAGCAGGGGAGTTTCCTGAGCTACACCCTAGGGAGCACCGGGCACAAAGTGGGGGAGCAGTGGGGTCCTCTGCCAGAGTGAGCATGTGGAGCCCAGCCCTCAGGGCACGCAGATACCGAACAGAAGCAGGCGGAGCTGAAAGCAGGAGCCCCCAGGGCATGAGCCCATTGAACCTAGGGAGGGGAGTGAAGAGAGAGAGACTGCAGAGCTCTGTCCTCTGCCCCTGGAACAGGACTCTGGGGCTCTGACCACATTCAGATCCTGATCACAGTCCAGGCCCCCCCATAGAACAGCAGGGCCCCCCCCACCTCAGCCCCATGGCAGAGGGGGGTGCATATGGTCATTCACAGACCAGGACAGAAGACAGAACCTCACACACTGAGACCCTTGTGGGAGTATCCCAAAAGCTCAGGAAGCACCCCCAAAACAGGCTAAGGCTGGGAAAATGAGCAAGCAGAGAAACAAGAGGAAGACCATTGAGAAATATTTTGCAAATGAGCCCAAGAAGGATCAAAACCCTCAGTCTGGAGATGAGGAAGCAAGCACAAGCTCCTGCATCTAAAGACTCCAAGAAAAACAGAAATTGGGATCAGGCTATGACAGAGTTCAAAAAAGACTTTGAAAATCAAATGAGGGAGTTAGAAGAAAAACTGGGAAAAGAAAGGAGAGAGATGCAGGAAAAACATGAAAATGAAGTCAGCAGCTTAGTCAAGGAAATCCAAAAAAATGCTGAAGAAAATAGCATGCTAAAAACCAGCTTAGGTCAAATGGATAAAACAGTTCAAAAAGTTATTGAGGAGAAGAATGCTTTAAAAAGCAAAATTGGCCACATGGAAAAAAGAGATAAGAAAACTCTCTGAGGAGAACAAATCCTTCAGACAAAGAATAGAATTCAGGGAGATTGATGAATTTACCAGAAATCAGGAATCAATACTTCAAAACCAAAAAAAATGAAAAATTAGAAGAAAATGTGAAATATCTCACTGAAAAAACAATGTCCTATCTTGCATCCTACAGTGACTAGTTAATAACTAAATGAGCTTAACCACATGAGTTCCTTATCTCCAAGTCATAACAGGATGAAACCTCAATATGATGTTAGTCTGAAAAGGCTGGAACCCAGGATATGGCTCATAATGCCCCCAAAGTCCCTGTGCTATGTAGATATATTTATTTTGTAATTATCAATAGACTAATAAATAAATTAATAGATAACAACAAACTGGTTATTATTATTTAATTTTTTAACTTTGTGGCTCTAAATTTAAACATCACTGCAGTGCTTGGCTTATACTAATTGGAAAATCTGACAATTATTTATATTCATTTTTATTGCTACAGTAGATAGAGTGTTGGATTTGGAGTTAGAAAGACCTGAGTTTAAAATTTGCTTCAAGCATTTCTCTGGACAGTTCTCTCTCCCTCTCCCTCTCCCTCACCTACCCCCCCCACCTTTGTCTCTCTCTGATTGTGTGTTTGTCTGCCTGTTGGTCCTTCTTTTCCTCTCTCTCCCCCTCTTTGAAAAACAAAAAAAAAGTTTATTGACTCTGCAAGACATCAAGCAACTCTAATGTAGCTGTCTCATAAGTCTGAGGGAGGGGGAGGGAGATAGGATAAAACAATCTACATATAAGGAGGTGGGATTAGTTTCTCCTTAGCTCCTCCCCATTATAGCATCAGAGCAGTTGCTGGGCAGTGGACAAAACCCTGGGTTTGGAATCAGAAAGACTCATCTTCCTGAGATCAAATCCAATCTCAGAAACTTACTAGCCGCGTGATCCTCAGTATATCACTTAACCCTGTTTGCCTCTATTTCCTCATCTGTAAAATGACCTGGAGAAAGACATGGCAAAGCACTCTTGTATCTTTGCCAAGAAAACCCCAAGTAGGATCATAAAGAGTCAGACAAAACTTAAAGGACTGAGCAATAAATTATAGCATCATTGAGAGATGGGATCAGCCTTCAGGTGATAGGAGTAGTCCTCAGAAGATGAGATTAGTCCTAAAAGGCAATCTCTTAACCTCCCTCAGACTCCTTCAATTTCTATTTCTGTAAAATGAGGATTATAATCTAGCACCCAACTGACAGGATTGTTCTGAGAATCCTAAAAGAAAATATGTAAGCCATTTTGCAAACCCTAATGTATTATATAAATGCTAGCTTTTAAAGAGCATTACAAATCCTAAAGCGAAGTATGTGCTAAAGTTATTAGCAGTTTTCATTTAACAGTTTGCATATATTTTATCTTTACAACAACCCTGAGAGGTAAGTGTTTTTATCAACCTCATATTACAGAGAAGAAACTGGGGCTCAGGGAGATTGTGACTTTCCTGGAGTCACACAGCTAGAAAATATCAGAGGTAGCATTCAAACCCAGGGCTTCATGACTCCCAACTTAGCACCGTCCCCACTACACCAAAGTAACTTTGTCAGCAGAGGAGACACTAGGCATAGGCACTTCCTCTGATAACAAGGATAACACTATTGAATTATAGAAGTTGGAAGGCGTATGTGGTTCAGTCCCCATAATTTTACAGATAAGGCTCAGGGAGAAGCAAATGGCCCAGGCTCCTGGGAAATAGACTGGCTTTTTGATCTGAAGTCATTTGCCTAGGGTCACACAGGTACTAAATATCAGAAGATTGGACCTTCATGATTCCACTCAAGACTCTCCATGCTGCTTCTGAGAGACCTATTTGGAGTAGCAAGATCAGACCATGATTGTATATTCATCACAAAGATTAGACTGGGAATTCTCCCTATCCAGTCTGAAATTAACTTCTTGCCGCATAACATTGCAGTGCTGGCCAACGAGAGCCCAGTTGCCCCATTACGATATAATAACATCACAGCTACTAACTCCTCTTTCACCTGAGTCTGCTTTGAAGTAATTTTATATTGATCAGATGCCTGACTATAGGCAGAAATGGTTTCAACTTTGTGTGGGGGTTTTCCCCGTCAAGGTTGCTATATTACCTATTATGTTATATTAAATGCATATTATAGTATGCATGTGGAAATGGATAGTTCCCCCCCTTTCTTCTTTGTTCCAAATGAACATCCCTTTTAAAAGAGAAGATATACAATGATATAATGCACCTTCTACAAAGTCTAGAAATGCTTTTTGTACAACAATATACTAAAAAGGGGAGTGGGGTGGGGAAAACCTGTCTCTTGAGGAACAGTGCATTGTCATGGGGAAGCATGTGGAGGGGTCCTATGCAAAGTAGCTTAGATCCAGGGCTAGACGGGATGGTAAGGAGTACCTGCTGAATCCCTCATTTAAGAAAGGAGAAATAAACAGGAGAGACAGGAAGAGAAAGAAAGATGGAGATTGAGACAGAGAAAGAGAGACAAAGGCAAAAAAGACAGAAGTCAGAGAGAAAATAAAACAGATAAAATGTCAGAGGGAAAAGTCAGAGACAGAGTGACACAGACACACGGAAAGAGATAGATAAAGAGACAGAGAGCAAGACAGAGAGACAGAGAGAGAGAGAGACAGACAGATAGACAGAGAGAGAAATTGAGAGAGAGAGGGAGAGGGTGAGACTTGTAAAGGATCACACAGAGAGTGATGGTAAAGTAAGGATTCTAATCTAAGCCCTTTTGGAACAATCGCAGATGGAGCTGAACTGAGAATCAGGAGCTCTGGGTTCTAGATTCAGCTCTTCCATTAACAAGTTCTGTGACTTCTGCAAGTGCCTTGTTTTCTATGGACCTTGGACTTCTCAGGAAAAGGAGGGATTTAATTTAGAGCAGGAGTTCTTAATCTAACAATCATGAATAGATTTTTTAAAAAAATAGAAAAATAGATAATGCCAATTTCAATGTAATTGGGTTTCCTTTGTAGTCTTATGTATTTTATTTTATGTCTATAAAAATATCAGTCTGAGAAAGGTTTTATAGACTGGACTAGACAGTCACACACACACACACACACACATAGTTCAGAACCCATGAAAGGGATCTCTAATATCTTTTCTGGATCTGGCACTCTAAGTCTTAGGTACCTCCCAGTTCCAAAGTTTTTATGTTCTCAGTCCCCTGCCAGTTCTAACATTCTCTGGTCCAGGGATTTAATCCAACTCTAAATATATATTACAATCTGTGTCATTATTGAACTTTACTTTTCTAAAACACTTTGAAAAACCTTGGAATAGCCAGGATTCATCAAACAAAACCAAACAAAAAAAAACTAACAAAAAAAATTCTTGGAATAGTTTTACCTTAACTAGAACTCTTAATATCCATAATTAATTCAAGAATTCGACCTTTATAGTCCTAAATTAATTTTATCTTTTTTTGATACAATTACAACTCTCACACACACATACACACACACAGGGGGAATGCATGGTGATTTATAAACACGTTTGGCTACTGGGTTATTATTTCCCAGTTCTGGTTCATTATTATTCTTTCTAATTTTGTAGTGGCATCTGTGGAATAAGGATATTTAGAAAACAAATGCATATTTTAACAGCTAATATTGAATTTGCATTCACATCTCAGGTGTATACTGAGAATGACATGGTAATTAAGTGAGAATATATAACTTTTTAGTTATGGCTGGGGATTGTTCTGCTGACAGAGTAAACACTTACAGGAATATTTAACTCATAGTAAATTTTTTTTTGAGCTTTGAGAATTTGACCACCCCTGCCCCTACACACACACACAGACACACACACACACACACACACACATAAACATTGATGGATTTCCTTATAATTCTTGATTTTGACTCAGGAAATGTAGATTCTCATACATGCACACATGGCCCAACAAACTCCTCCCCTATCCATATTAACCGCCCTTATCTGATATCTAGAAAATTTATGGCAAAGAGATTATCCTGGAGTCAGTAATCTCACTGATGTCATTACTGTAACTAATGTTATTCAAAAGCTAACCCTTATCCCTCCATTCTCCAGACATGGCCACAAGCAAATGTATCTGTGAATCCATGTGAATTTACATATGTGTATATGTGTCTAGCTATATGTGTGTGTGTGTGTGCTTGTGTGAAAATGCTCTGACACATAGAGGGAGAGTAACATAGTCAAGTCCTGTTTTTGAGTCACATGTGGTCTGCTATGTTGGGCAAGTCTCTTAAACCTCTCCTTATAGACAATTCTCTAATTTGCAGAGAAAATGTTGATCTGCAGTGATAGGAATAGCTCAGGTGGAGTTATCTATCTCTACCAATGAAAATATAGGTCTAATTCTTAGAAAGTGAGGCACAGAAATGACAAATAGCCACATTTGGTAAGTGGCAGAACCTAGATTTCAATTCAGGTCATATGACTCCAAGTTCAACATTCCTTTCCATTACAGAAAGACAGATCAAGATATGGTTTGTTTGTGTGTGTGTGTGTGTGTGTGTGTGTGTGTGTGTGTGTGTGTGTGTGTGTGTGTGTGTGTGTGTGTGTGTATGAGAGAGAGAGAGAGGTGGGGGAGGAAGAAAGAGAGGACAGAGAGAAAAGAGAGCTGGGGGGATAGGAAGAGGGGAAATTGGAAGGCAGGCAGGTAGAGAAGGAGAGAGGAAGGGAAGAAGGGAGGGAGAGACAGACAGACACAAAGAGAGACAAAGACAGGAGAGATGAAAGAGGGAAAGAAGGAGGGGAGATAGGTAATGGATAAAAAGAGATGATGGGAGAGAGAGAGATTGAGAGAGGGAAATTAGAATGATGTTAAATAAGTAGATAGGTGATGGATAGATAGATAAATAGAAACAGGCAGATGAATAGACAATTTCAATTCAACAAGTATTTTTTATTAAGCTCCTGCAATGAGCTAGGAAATGTGTGTTTAGGGGGAAAATTAGCATCTTTATTTCAATATAATTGGTTCCTTTTGTAATCCCTGTATTTTCCTTTATGTTTTTAAAAGTATTATTCTGAAAAAGAATCTGTAAGCTTCCTCAGAGGACCCAGTAGTTCCATGATAAATAAAAGATTAAGAAACCTTGTCTTAAAAAATCAGGAGGGGGCAGCTAGGTGGCGAAGTGGATAGAGCTCCAGCCCTGAAGTCAGGAGTACTTGAGTTCAAATACGGCCTCAGACACTTCATAATTACCTAGCTGAGTGGCCTTGGGCAAGCCATTAACCCCATTGCCTTGCAAAAAAAAAATCAGGAGACCCCTGACCTACATGCAATGCAGAATGATATCTATATAATATAGAGAGATGCAGAAAATTACTTTCTATATATATTTGAATTTATGTATCTATGAGGATATTGTTTTCTCCCAATAGATTATCAGCTCCTTGAGGGCAGGGACTTTCTTGTTTTTGACCTTATATCCTTAACACCTAGCATAAGACCTGGCACCAAATAGTTAAGAAAGAATTGGGGGGGGGGGGGCAGGGAGAGAGAAGGAAGGAAGGAAGGAAAGGTGGAAGGAAGGAAAGAAGGAAGGAAGGAAAGGTGTAAGGAAGGGGGAGGGAGGAAGGAAAGAAAAGAGAAAGGAAGAAAGAAAGGGAGAGGAGGGAGAAAGGAAGGAAGGAGAGGGAAGGAGGAAGAAAGGAAGATATATATATGTGGGGGATGGCTAGGTGGTGCAGTGGATAAAGCACCAGCCCTGGAGTCAGGAGTACCTGGGTTCAAATCTGGTCTCAGACATTTAATAATTACCTAGCTGTGTGGCCTTGGGCAAGCTACTTAACCCCATTTGCCTTGCAAAAACCAAATATATATACATATATATATATATGTGTGTGTGTGTGTGTGTGTGTGTGTACTTCTACATATACATCCATATATAAACTTTTAATCTGTGCCAGGAACTATGTTCATCACTTTTCACATATTATTTTCTTTCATCCTCACACCATCCCTGTGAGGCAAGGTGCTAGCAGTATTTTTATTTTACAGTTGGGGAAACTGAGGTAAACACTGATTGTGTTAAGTGACTCGCCCAAAACTACTTAAATACATGAGGCTGAGTTGCTCCACCAAATGGTCGGTTGATTGCTATATAAATGTCTATGTTCTCATATTTCCTAACACACCTATAAAAAGATGAGTGTTCATCCATCTACATGCATATTCCCAAAGTGCCTATCTTTCCCTGAGATCTCCCAGAGCTCAGCTTGCCAGCTCCATGACAGGCAGAGAGCCTCTTTGGAGTTCTTGGGGGTCATAGTGGCAAAAGCAGTAGAAGCAGAACCATCTTCTTTCAGGCCAGATTCTCTCTCTGGAGAGGGCTGTCTGGTTGGAGCTGGGGCAAGAGAGGCCTCAGCTTCCAGCCCATTTAAAGACAAAGTTGGAGATTGGCCTCCATAGGTAGTGGGACCTTGAGATCCTGAACCAGGCAAAGACAGGGCTGGTTAGCACTTAATGGAGAAGACTGAAAGTGTAGCTCATGGTGCTAAGCTGGATTTTCACTGTAGGCAATTGGTGGCTTTAGCCCTGAGCTCAGAGGAGACGGGTTATTAATCCTCCTGACACTCCCTTTGAATACCATCGTATTTCAATCCCGTTAAGCCACTGGGCCATTGTTTATTGGTTTCATTCTGAAAGCAAGACCTGCTCTATGTTAAAGGTTTCTGAATGTCATTTAGCTTTTTAGCTTCAAGACTGGCTTCAGCCTTCTTCTGGGCCACACTCAACTTGGACAGATCCCACCCTCCAAGACTCATCCATCTATTGTAACAGAACATCCGGTCAGTGGAGCTGCCCCCTTTCCCCTTGGAGGGAATGGACTTGAAAGATAGAAAAGGAAGGGGGGGGGGATGTACATGAGAAAGGAGTGCTTAGATAGAAAACAGACACCAAATATTTATTAAATACCTACTGTGTATCGGGAGAGCCTTACATCCAGGGCCATCTCCAGTCGTCCTGATGCATATCTGGCCACCAGCCCAGTTGGCTTCAGAGGACAAAGTGAGGCTGGTGACTTAGCTCAGCACCCCCTCACTCAAATCCCGTTTACAGGCATGTCATGGAATCACCTCCCTATTGTCATGGTCTTCTTCAAGAACAAAGGACACACATCATATGTCACTGTGATCAATGTAAGGGTATAAGCAGAAACAAAGCAATTTCTGTCCTCAAGGATGTTGGGAGTCAGGGGGGTGGGGCAAGAAAGAAAGATTCCTGTGACAACTACCATAACTCAGCCTCCAGGGTAGAAGTGATTTCTTTCTTTCTCCACACATCTGTAGACCTTAGTTTACACCCCCTCTTGGCAATTATCAAAAGTGTGAAATAATGGAAACCATGCCAGAGCAGGCATCAGAAGGCCTGGGTTCAGAATGTGTGTGACCTTTAACTAGTTAACCATAGAGGTTTAGAGATTGGGTAGATTTTTTTCATTCATTCATTTGACAAATACTTATTGAGTATTGACTGCAAGTGAGCCACGAAACCAGCTGCTGAGGGAGCAACAGAGATAATGGCCATTTAATAATGGACAAATCATATCTCCATTCTGAGCTTTAGCTGGGCAATGGTGATAACACTCACATGAGCTGGCATAGGAAGGAATTGTGAGGACAATGTTTTGTAAACTTCTCGTGGTGTAGAAATATATGCTATTACTATGGTAATTTGCATGTGGATCTATTTAAGCTATTATAAAGATCCCAAGATCAGGAAATAGATCTTATTCATTTCTGTTGCTCTCTATCTCACTTATAGTCAATCTTGTTGAATGAAAGAATAAATGAATGAAAAAAATTCTGCCCAGTCCCCAACCTCTACAATCAATAAATTGAATCCTGATGTGGTATCCAGTTTAGACATCACAAAGTAGCTTTGGGGATCAGAGTATCAGACCTGTCTCCATAAATTCTCTTTATAATGATTCTTTTTCATTTTCTTTAGGCCTAGTAAATGGGGACATCAAGGCTCTTGGATTGTCACCAGGGGCTTCTATCTTCTTTAATTTCCTTGGAGCTCAAGGACATTAAAGGAAAGTCATGAAGTCAGTAATTGATCTGGGCAGGTTTTTGTTTGTTTGCTTGTTGCTTTGTTTTTTCTTCGCATCCATCACATCTTACTTATTTCTCCAGTCTTATGATTCTCTTCCTTAATAGACTTTCTCTCTATGAGGATGGAGACCATGTTGTCTATTTCCTTGGTAACTCCTCACAGTATTAAGCATAAGCATACCTCATTAAACACGATGGAGCTCATCTTCACAGTATATTTCACAATATATCCATCAACTATGAATAAATCTTAGGGTTTTGTATAAACAGAGTAAACCTCTTTTAAAATAGATTTTTGCAAAACATGTTTTACAAGATCTCTCTTTCCTTGAATTACCTGAATTTCTTTTGTGTACATAAAGCTTTTGAATTGTCCATCACACTGAAATATTGGCTGAGGTGCCACAGATCTATCTCTCCAGGCCCACCTAGAGGATTTTGTTCTAATACTGAATGTTCAAAAGGTCTTTTCTAGCAATATTATGTGACCTAATTCTAAGGGTCCTCCCAGGTCTGATATTCTGTGTTCCAAAGACCCTCCCAGTTCTGACATTCTGTGTTCTAAGGACCCTCCCAGCTCTGACATCCTGTGCTATAAGGACCCTCTGATATTATATAAGATCCAAGGACCCTCCCATTCTGACAATTCTGTGGGTTTTTTTATTGTTTTTAAATTTTACAATTTTCTCAGTCTCACTTCCCTTCCCCATCCCCCTCAGAAGGAAATCTGATAGTCTTTACATTGTTTTCATGCTACGGATTGATCAAAATTGAATGTGTTGAAAGAGAAATAATATCCTTAAGGAAAAAATAAAACATAAGAAATAGTAAAATTATATAATAAGATAACTTTTTTAAGTTAAATGTAATAGTCTTTGTTCTTTGTTTAAACTCCGCAATTCTTTCTTTGGATTCAGATGATATTTTCCATCTCTGATACCCTAAAATTTTCCCTGATTGTTGCACTGATGGAATGAGCAAGTCCAACAAGGTTGATCATCACCCTCATGTTGCTGTTAGGGTATACAGTGTTTTTCTGGTTCTGTTCATCTCACTCAGCATCAGTTCATGCAAAACCCTCCAGGCTTCCCTGAATTCCCATCCCTCCTGGTTTCTAATTGAACAATAGTGTTCCATGACATGTATATACCACAATTTGTTCAGCCATTCCCCCAATTGATGGACATTCACTCATTGTCCAATTATTTGCTACCCCAAACAGGGCTGCTATGAATATTTTTGTACAAGTGATGTTTTTACCCATTTTTATGATCTCTTTAGGGTATAGACCCCAGTAGTGTGTTGTTGGATCTAAAGGGATGCACATTTTTGTTGCCCTTTGGGAATGATTCCAAATTACTCTCCAGAAAGGTTGGATGAGTTCACAGCTCCACCAACAATGTATTAGTGTCCCAAATTTCCCACATCCCTTCCAACATGGATCATTGTCCTTTCTGGTCATATTGGCCAGTCTAAGAGGTATAGGTGGTACCTCAGACATGCTTTAATTTGCATTTCTCTAATCAGTAATGATTTAGAGCAATTTTTCACATGACTATGATTGATTTGATTGCCTCATCTGTAAATTGCCTCTGCCTATTGACATTCTGTGTTTTAAGGACCCTCCTAGTTCTGACATTATAAATTCTAAGGACCCTCCCAGGTCTGACATTCTGTGTTCTAAGAAGCCTCCCAATTCTGACATTCTACACTCCAAGGACCCTCCCACCTCTGACATTCTGGGTTCTCAGGGCCCTCCTAACCCTGGAATTCTAGCATCTCTAATCTCTCTTCACCAAAACTCTACCTAAGCCCTTCCTGCTACTTTCAATACTTTCTGTCCAGGACATATCCTAACCACTTTTATCCAAGTCATCCATTATGCCATCCAAGAGAAAAACCTATCTGAAACAAAGCAAGAAAGAGATTGAACAGCATCAGGAAAGGAGGAGATGAACTAAGCTAAGTAAACAGAGATGCTGTGGAGGTCACACTCTGCTGCTCTGGTCTACGTACTTGATCTTGGTGTGGTGTGAATAACTCTGCCCTTCTCATTAGGAAAAGGAGAGAAAGCATGGGAGCCCATTAGAGATACAAGTTATGGTGCAGAACTAAACATTTTTGCTTCTGAGTAATGTACGACTTGGTCATGTCTGAAAACACAAGCTGACATCCCCCATCCACTGTTTTGCTTATGTGAAGCATTTTTATAATCACCAACATTTTCTCCAAAAGTAAATACAGCATTTTATAAGGTTGTAGTGTTTTTTTACTGAACAATCCTATTTTCATATTGATTGATATTCTACTTTTAAAGATGCTTTATCATCTTTTATGATTCATTTTTGGTTATCTCCTTTAATTGAAACCCCCCCTCCCAAAGATTTTAATGATTCCTCCCTCCCCTCCCCCACTCACCCCAAAACAGAAACATACTCAAGGAAAGATCCTGGGTTGAGTCCTTTGTGTAAAGTGAAGATTAATGTCTTAATAATCAACTCATTTTACATTCTAAATCCCTTATGGAACTCTGAGCTCCATAAAGGCAGCCACCATGCTTTAGTTTCCTTTATCTCTCTTCCAATCTCATATAAAAAGGGTTTCATATATTGAAAACAGAGGAAAGAGTTCGGTCTCTGGAGTCAGAAGACTTGAGTTCAGATCCTGCAACCAACACCATTAATTTGACACCTAGACAAGTCATTTCAACTTCCTTGCCTCGGTTTCCCTAATTGTAAAATGAGGAAGGAGAATGAACTAGATAGCATCTGACACCCAGCTCTTCCTGTTCAAATTCTATCTAATAAGCCATGAGCAGTTATTAGGCACCTATTTTAATTGGAACACTGTGCTAAGGCTTGGGGATTCAAAGGAAGGAAAATTCTTGTCTCTGTGTTATATAGTATTTGTTGAATGAATGAACAAACAAGTTCTAAATATTTGTGAAATGAATCCAACCCAACAGGCATCAATTAAGTGTTTGCTTTATGCAAGCTAGTATGCCAGATTCCAAAAATAAAAAGGCGAAATGCAAAACAGCCCCTGTCCTTAAAGAGCTTGCTTTCTATTAGATAGTTACAATAAGTGAAGAACAACACAGTGGATAGTGTGCCAAGCCTGGCATCAGGAAGACCTGAGTTCAAATCCAACCTCAGACACCCACTACCCATGTGAACTTGGACAAGTCACTTTACCCTGCTTGCTTCAGTTTCCCCATCTGTAAAATGAGCTGGAGAAGAAATGACAAATCACTCCAGTATCTTTGCCAAGAAAATCCTAAATGGGGTTATGAAGAGTCTGACATGACTAAAGCAACAGAACAATCACCCAATAAATAAATAGATAAATAGATGTGATGGCTTCACCATGAGGAAAAGAGTGCTAACAGCTAAAGGGAAAAAGAAAGGGTTAAATAGGAGGTGATGCATTGAGCTGAACCTTTAAGAGGTGGTAAGAGGTGAGCCCATTCCAAGAGATGAATCAATTTATTGAATTTGCATAAAGTAGGTCACATCTGTGCACACATCTGTCTATACTTAAATTGACTGGCTGAATCAATATCAAGATGAGGTTTAGCAATGTCAGAAGGTAATGTGTTTTCTACCATCCCTCCCATCACCCACCACTTCCATCCCCTCCTCCCTTCCAATTTTCTGACTTCCATTTCCCTTGTTTCCTTTCCTTGACTTGCTCCTGTGTTCAAAACTTCTGCATACTCCTGTTTGTTTGACTGTTGACTCCAGAGGAGGGTTCCAATAAAGCCATCCAATGCATTTGGTCTCCTTTTAGCAGAACCAAGGCAGGGGTGGAGGAGAGGGGGAAATGTTGGTTTTCTTTAAGGTGCTCACATGTCATTAAAATAGAGGTCTCAGAGTCAGGAAGACCAGGGCTCACCTCCCATTTTTGACCATAAGTAAGTTGCTCCACCTTTCTGGGTCTAAGTGTCTTCATCTGTAAATGGAGGTACTAATCTCTATCATTGGAGAAAGGATTGGAAAACCACTTCAGTCTTTTTGTCAAGAAAACTCAATGCATGGTGACAGAATCAGACCCAACTAAATGACTGAATAATAGCAACAATCTCACTAATACTTCACAGGTTCATGGTCAGGTGCAAATGAGATAAAAATTGTAGAGTGTTTTGCAGGCTTCAAAATTATATATGATTTTGAAATACTGAAATGTGTTTCTGATTGAATCAACTTGGGAATTTCCAACAACAATATCTTCTGCATATTATGAAATAAAGATTTTTCTCAGAGTTGTTTAAAATTTTTTTGCTATCCCTAAAAAGTTATATATCTACATTCATATCTGTATTCATACACATATGTATGCATATGCATGTTCATATGTATATAGGTCATGGGATTTTAGAGTAGGACAGTATCATAACATTAATAGATCTCATAAAGTTTCTTTAGCCATCAGGTACAACCTATCCCTGAAAAGGAATCCCTAAAAAAAAATAAAATAAAAAGGAATCCCTATTCATCATTTATGTCAAATCATCTTGTCTTTGTTTTAGGATCTCTTCCTCATCTCATCTTCATAGAGTTCTTCTTACTTTCCCCTGGCCTCAGTTTCCCTTATCTACAAAATGAGCATAAGGCCATGCCTATCTAAAGACAATTGGGCTGGACCAGATAATGATTTGGCATCCCTTTCCTAGAAGAGTGTTGAGGATAGATATGGTAAAGTTTGACCAACATGAATCTTTTAACCATGATAGTATAGATATTGTGGATTAGTTTTCTGTTTTGAAGCCCAAAGAATGTCTAGATTACCCCATGAGAGATATTGTCTATATCTTCAAGAATTTGTGGGAAAGTGGTTGGCATTTCCAACATGGCATGCTAAGAGAGGAACTTTCCTGCCATACTACTAACTGTTGTTGAAAACATAACCTCCATTTGGCTGCAAATCTTTCCTTCCCTTAGAGCATAAAATAAATGGAAAGCTTCCCTGAGAACATTCAGATGAACTAGGTATAACTCCTCTTGGTTATTCTACAAACAACTCCATCTGTGGACTGTGGGCATTCTCCCTGGGGACCCATGGCACAGTCTTCTTCCTCTGCTCCAACTATGGACCTCCCTGGCTTCCCATGAGTCTCAACTAAAAATCCTACCTTCTACAAGAAGCCTTTGCCTTCCCCTCTTGATGCCAGGGCTTTCTCTCTGTTGATTATTTCCTATTTATCCTGTATAGTGCTAGTTCTGTATAGATATGTTTGCACTTTTTCTCTCCCATTAGATTGTAAGCTCATTGAGGGTAGGGTTTGCCTTTTGCCTCTTTTTGTAGGTTTGAGAAGTCTTTATTGAATTGAATTGAAGTGGTTGAACTTGCAACTAGAAGGAAGGCAATATGGTATGTAGAGAGCACTGGACTCAGAATCCCACCTGGGTTTGAATTGTGTCTCTGACACTTTATTAACCATGTGACTATGGACAGTCACTTCACCTCTTAAGTCTCAATTTTCCTCATCTACAAAATAGGGACAAACAACCTGGGATACTCACTTCACAGGATTCTTATGGAGATCAAATAAGGACTTCATGGATCTGTTTTCTTCATCTGTAAAATGGGAAAAACATCACTTGTAATAGTCACCTCGCAGGATTGTAATGGGGATCAAATGAAGACATATGGGAAATTGTTCAGAAGAGGAATGGGATGCCAGAATAAGAAGTAGATTCCTCCTGACTGAAAGACTTCAAAAGGCAGGATGGCCAATTGTCAGGTAAGTTATAGATGGGATTCCTGTTCAGGCAGTTTGTACTAGATGACCTCTGAAGTACTTACAAGGTCAGAGATTCTGGGATCCTATGATTCTATCTTTCTTTATACCCCTACCACCTCCATCACAGCACCAAGCACATGAAAGATAATTAATATTGCTAACTTTATTGAAAAAAAGATGTGATGAGATTGTACTCAAGGAATTTCCTATCTGAGTCAGGAAGACTCATCTTCCTGAGTTCAAATCTGACTTCAGATACTTACTAGCTGGGGGGCCCTGAGCAAGTCACTTAACCTTGTTTGCCTCAGTTTCCTTATCCTATAAAATGAGTTGGAGATGGAAATGGCAAACCATCATGGAAGGAATGTAAAACTAATTAACTAGAATAGAACTGAGTGTACAAGAGAGGATACTGCAAACCTTAGTTTCCTCAACTATAAAATCAGGATGTAAGCATCAAAGTCCATTGTTTTCCTCCCAACCATGCTCTCCCTCACAGGAGTCAAGTCCATAAACAAGTTAACCAGAACTTCCCAAGTATTCATTGGAGGGATGTGTTTACTATTAGATGTTGCCAGTTGTATTTTGGTCGGGGCGGGGGGGATATCCTAGTGACAAATGTATCCACACACCCACCACACAGTTATAAAATGTCACTTGAATGGAAGTCTGCGGCATGTGTCTGGTTCCCCTCTAAAAATGGAGCAAGATGGGCAGGCTGGGAGAATATCAAAATAAAACAGCCGGCCGACTCATTTGGCTTCTTTACAAAATGAGAATCTTCACCCCTTGTATTTTCAATGGTAGCCCTACCTTCTCACTTCTGACTGACTCATTTATAAGACACAGTATGATGTAGCAAGCTAGGGTGAATCCAGCCCTCTCATGTTCAGGCTTGCATAGCATTGAGCGATTCTAACCTCTCCCAACCTCACTTTCCTCATCGGATCAATAAGGCTGTTGGATTGGATATTTTTATGGTCCTTCCCAGCTCTGATGTCCTATGTCCTAAGGCTTTCCCACCTCTGATATTCTGTGTCCTAAAGCTTCTCTGAGCTGTGACATTCTTTGTTCTAAGGGTTCTACCAGCTCTGACATTTTGTATTTTAAGGATCCTCATAACCCTGACATTAGGTTCTTTCTTTGTCTGAATTCTGTTCTATGGTCCATCCTAGTTCTGATAATCTGCATTTTAAGAACCCTCCCAATTCTATCAGTCTATTTTAATTACCCTTCTTACTCTTACATGTCATCATTCTGTAGGGCCAAGAAGAATTGGAGTGCCCAGTCAAAGGAAATGAAAAATGCTGACTTCAACATGGCTACTGATTCTTAGACCAAGCTAAGAACAAGTTAAAGGTTAAAAGACAGAATGGAGTTTTGGCAATTGAAGGACCTGTGTTTGAATCTACTCCTGCTTTCTCCTTGTATTCTACATCAGAAATAGCCCTCTGGGAGCCTAGCATTCCTTCAGCTATAAAAGTGGAGGTGGGGAGAGAGATTAGATAGTTCTCAGGAGCCCATCCTCTGAAATCCCATGAGCATCTTCTCAGTCATAGCTGGGTTTATGTTCTTCCTCTTCAACCCAGGCTGATCAGAAGGGACAGACCCTTTGGATGAATTTCAAAGAGAAGTCTTTTCTTGAAGACGAGAGAAACCTTCAATTATGCCTGCTTATTTATTTATTGGATTTTTCAAATAGATGTGCCCTGTTGCCCTCTGGGGCTGTGTACATAATTTAAAATACATATCATTAGTATATTTTTTTCAGAGAGAGAGAGAGAGAGAGAGAGAGAGAAAGGAAAAAAGTATTCTCCAAACTATGTCCACCAGATTATGACATCCTAAAAAGAAGGAAGAGATGGGAAATACTGCCCTGCTTTTCTGACCCTTTCCATCTCTAGAGTCCCTTCAAGTTCTAAGAGTCTGTGATCTTTCATTTCTCCAAGGTTATTCCTTTGCAAGCCTCCTCCCCCTTCCTCCACGGAACCATTTACTCTCCTTCTCTCCCTCCTTCTCTCTCTCTCTCTCTCTCTCTCTCTCTCTCTCTCTCTCTCTCTCTCTCTCTGTCTCTGTCTCTCTGTCTCTATATCTCTCTCTGTCTCTCTATCTCTAGGTCTCTGGTTCTCTGTGTCTCTGTGTCTCTGTCTCTATCTTTCTGTCTCCTCTGACTCTCTCTATCTCTTTCTCTGCCTGTCTGTCTGTCTCTTTCTGCCTTTCTCTCTGTCTCTGTCTGTATCTCTGTTTCTGTCTCTGTCTCTCTCTACCTCTTTGTCTCTCTCTCTCTCTGTGTCTCTCTGCCTGTCTGTCTCTGTCACTGCCTTTCTCTCTGTCTCTCTGTCTCTGTGTCTCTCTTTGTGTGTCTATCTCTGTCTCCTTGTCTCTGTCTCTTTCTCTCAGCCTGTTTCTTTCTGTCTCTCTCAGTCTGCCTGTCTCTGTCTCTCTCGCCTGGCATCTCTCAGGCTCCTGTAGCTCAGGTAATCCTGTTTTGCAGGTCCTCCTCCCACCCACTGAGATTCAGGAAGCCCTTCCCTGCTGCTTTATATGCCCAAACACATCTTCTTTTTGGGTCGATTTTTTTTTATTTCCATATGAACAGATGGGTCGGATGCCTGTGCTATTTATCATCTCCTCTGGAAGATACAAGCTGAAGAGAAGGGGGTAGAGGGGGGGTTCTTTGTTCTCTTCTTATTCAGCTCTTGGTATCTGGCCTGGTGTTGGTGAAGGAGCCCAGCCTGGGACCTGAGCATGGGGTCTTGGCCAAGAGCTTTGGGAGACCTCTTCATTAAAACAGAGAAAGAGTGGGAGGGAGCTAAGCTTTGCCCCTTGCCCCATTCTCTGGTGCCCTTTGCTTCTGAATGTCACTTAGCAGCACTTACATTTCAGCTGGCTGTAAAATGGTTTTACTGACAAGTCGTTAATGTTGGATCACCTGCTGTTTGTCTAATGCTCTCTCCGGAGAGCTTCCCGCACCAACCGTCTCTGCTAGTGGTTCCTGCTGCCTCCCTGCCTTTTCCACATCTTGGGTAAAGAAATGTGCATTTTCACCTGGCACATTCTCCCGTTGCTGTTCTTCCACTTGGGTCCTGAAATAACCACTGAAAATGTCACCCTAGTACAGGATCACCATTCAATAGGAAAAAGTTCATAATTCACTGGAAGAACAGGTGTCATCACATGAACTGAACAGAGTCTCAAGAAACCCCAGAGGCTCCCTAGTGCCTTAACAGCAAAACACAGAACACTTGTGTGTGCATTTCTATCCCTTCCTAATCTGATTCCCAATTTATTTTTTCCCAGACTGATTATACATTAAACCTTTTCATCCAGGCCACTTTCCTGCCAAACTGATCTAGAAAGCTAGGTGGTTGGGGCAGTTAGGTGGTACAGTGGATAGAACACCAGTCCTAGAGTCAGAGGACCTGAGTTCAAATCTGATCCCAGACACTTAATAATGACCTAGCTGTGTGACTATGGGCAAGTCACTTAACCTCATTGCCTTCCAAAAACCAGAAACTAACTATCTAAACAAACAAACAAACAAATAAAAGCTGAGTGGTATAGTGAATAGGGTACTGGTTCAAATCCTGCTTCAGGGACTTGCTAGCTGTATGACCCTGGACAAAACAATCACTCCCAGTCTCAATTTCCTTATCTGTAAAATGAAGATAAAACAACCCCTACTTTACAGTATTGTTGGGAAGATTATATGAACTAGGGGCGGCTAGGTGGCACAGTGGATAGAGCACTGGCCCTGAAGTCAGGAGTACCTGAGTTCAAATCTGGCCTCAGACACTTAATAGTTACCTAGCTGTGTGGCCTTGGGCAAGTCACTTAACCCCATTGCCTTGCAAAAACAAAACAAAAACAAAAACAACCTTAAAAAAAGATTATATGAATTTACATATGCAAAGAGCCTGGAATACCCTAAAGCATAAGCTAGAATGTCTTTTCCCTGCATACCACATTCTGGTTTCCTGGTCTCCTGCCTTTACCCAGGAAGACCCCCCCATACCTGGAATGGTCTCTCTTCTTATCTTTGCTTCTTAGAATCCCTACCTTCCTTCAAGGTTCAACTCTCCCTCCAACAGGAGCCTCACCTGCCCCCACACACCGATTTGTTGCTAGTATTCCTCAAATTTTTTTGTATTTGACAAATATTTCATATTTATTTATATGTACACTTTGTATCCCCCCTCTCCTCCATAAAGTTTAAGCTGTTTGAAGATAGACTATTTCATGTCTGTCTTTCTCTCTTCACAACCTAGCACAATGTCTGACACAAATTTGATGTTTATTAGATATGGTGAAATTGAATTTAACTGAATGGGAAGGTCACTATAATAGCCCTTCAAGGAAAGGGTTTCCAAGACCAAAATACCAAGAAGACATTACCATAAGAAGGCCTCTATAATATAAGACCTCAGACAGAGATCTATAAGGAAGAAGTTCCATTGTACTCCGAAATTAGATAAGCCAAAAAGAGCTGTCAATGATGTCCCCCAAAACTAAGATTTCTTTCTTCAAATTACATTTTTACTTCTTTCTTTTGTTTTAACACCCTCAAATATCCCCTGTATCATTTCCCCTCTGCTTACAAGGTCATCCCATATATCAAAGATACTTTAAAAGACAAAGAGAAAGGGCAGTTAGGTGGTACAGAGCACTGGCCCTGGAATCAGGAGGATCTGAGTTCAAATCCAGCCTTAGACCTTGGGCAAATCACTTAACCCCATTACCTTGCAAAAACTAAAAAAAAAAAAAAAAAAGACAAAGAAAGAAGAGGAAAAGATACATGAAAATACTGATCAATATATTGAAAAAAATCTCAAAATATGTGTTCCACACCCATGAATCTCCCACTTCTGCAAAGGAGTCCATGATGATACCCTCTTAAATTCTCTTCTTTGGGGCCACGAACATTTTTGTAATTTGGCAACATTCACTTTTGATCACTTTTTGGCAACTGTACTTTCTGTTTACATCATTGTATTTACTGTGTATATAATTTTCTTGCTGTGCATATTTCAACCTGTATCAGTTCATGTTAGTCTTTCCAAGTTTCTCACATTCATTGTATTCATCATTTCTCATAGCATTGAAACATCCTGTTACATTCATGTACTACAACTCATACCATTATAAATTATTATGGGGTATATAAAGCCTTTATTTTTTAATCAATGACCCCACTGGGGCCTATGCCTTGTGTGGAATCTCTGGACTAAAAGGTATGAACATTCTGATCATTTTACTTATATAATTCCAGATTTTAATTAACAACTTCAAACTATATGATTTTTGTAAATCCAATTACTCTTTACAGTGTGTCTTGAAATTGGGTTTGAATCTAATAGCAGAAGTCTTTCATATAATCTGACAGAAGTCAGTCAGATTGGGCAGCTAGGTAGCACAGTGGGGGCATGTAGGTAGTGCCCTGGATAGAGCACCAACCCTGGAGTCAGGAGGACCTGAGTTCAAATCTGGCCTCAGACACTTAATAATCACCTAGCTGTGTGGCCTTGGGCAAATCACTTAACCTCATTGCCTTGCCAAAAAAAAAGTCAGTCAGATGATATGAGTAATGGAACATTGTGCAAAGTCCTTTGTGATCCCTTCCTCTGGTTTGTTGTTTCCTCCTAGCACTTCCATTCTGAGGAAGGTCTCCCAGGTCAGCTAAGTTTTCTCCTTCATTCCTCTGCAGGTCCCATTCCTGACTCTCTGAATTTCTGCCCCACCCTCCCTCTAGTGTCTCGCCCCTCCCACATTGCTTTTGGGACACCTATAACACATTGGACATCTGTGGAAAATGTACAGAAATTGCACAGGGTAAGAAGACATCAATGATATGTGATCTACCTTGGAGACAGCAATACCCATGCCAATGAGGTCACTGATCAAATGAAATTTTACATAATTTGTTTCACAAATGATGAAGTGCTATATGATGGTTAACTATTAATATTATTATCATTAGTAGTAGGCAAAGGAATCAACTAGATTAGGATGATTTCCTTCTTGCTCCAGAATTATGGAATTTATATCAGACAACTCCAACAATGAATCAATTTATTAAGTATCTACTATGTGCCAAGAGCTTTAGGCTATTATTATCTTCTTTTTACAGATAAAAAAGACTGAGGCTGGGAATGATTAAGTGATTTACCCAGGGTCATTCAGCTAGCAAGTGACTGAATTTATTTCAAATCCAGCACCCTCTCCACTGTACCATCTAGCTTTCTAGACTAACATGACAGTAAAGTAGCCTGAATATCAAGGATACAACTGAAAAAAACAAGGAAAAAACATTCCTGATCACAAGGAGTTCATATTTTAATAGAGGGAGACAACACATGTAGGTTGAAGCTACAGAGTCAGTGAAAAAGCCTAGAAGTCTTTGAGGGTGTAGGACTAGGATGAATGGCATGGTCCAGGAGTCCAGATCAGAGGTACTAAGCTCACTGCTGCAAGCCCCAAAACTCCAGAGTTTAGCCCAAATCAGATTAAAATATAAATGAAAAATATTTAATAAAATAAATTAACAAAATAAAATTTAACAAAATAATGTCTAATAAGATATACTTTTTTCCTGTATTTTTTCTGTATTATTTTCTGTATCAAAAAAAACTCAAATATTGTTTCAGCATATGAGCCATGGATTTCAGTATAACAAAAATGCAGTTTTGTTGAACTTGTTGGATTTGCTTAAGTATTTATATGTCCAAAATGTATATAAAGTTATGCCTCCAACTTTTTTTTGAATGAATTAAAAAGTTATTGTTAAATACCAGGTCAAAAGATTGTTTGCTTCACAACTAAAAATATTTAAATAAATCAATTCAAATATAAAAAACAATATAATATAGATAATATAAATTGATTTTCTAAGTCAATATGCACTTGCAGAGATGGGTTTCCATGTGAGTTTGACACCACTAGACTGGACAATGAAATATTAGGGCAGATTGCAAAACCTGATAATCAATCCAGATTTTCCCAATGACTCCTATCAAAAGACAGCAGTTCCTTCATTAATTTAGATTGCTTTTGGGTATAGATAATGGGTTTTTTTCTGACTCCTAAGGTGGATAATGAGGTCTACACCAAGAAAGATCAGATCTAGCACCATGTTCTTTACTACACTCACTATTTTATTTTGAACAAATTCCTATTATTTTTTCCAGTCCAAGAAGGAAAACTTCTGTGTGGTGCACACCATGAGGCAATTATGAACATCTCACAGAAAGGGATGAGTCATTTACAGAACCATCAAAGTCTAGAAGTCTAGTCTCCACAGTTGATCAGGTCCATGGACATAGCCTTAGACATCTCTCCCAGCCCATTCTGAAACCCCTTGTCCTCTGTATTAAGTACCTAAATCCCACTTTCAAATAGGTAACCTGATTTTATGGTCAACATGATATCATTGAGACCTAGGTTGAAGTCTTAGCTGACACTTATTAGCAAACTACTTAACTTTATAGGCCCTATGACTAGAGATACTCAATTATATATTTCTTGAAATACAAGTTGGAACTCACTGATGAAACCCCTGATCTTTGATTTCTAAACATATTTCTATAGAAGAGACCATTTATCAAGGAGTCTCAACAGACAACCAAAAGTTTCCTAATCACATCTGATTTTATTTTCCATTCCTCAAACCATTTGCTTCTGATTATAGTTCTTCCTCTGGCATCTTTATTTATTGTTTTTGCTTTTGCAAAAATTGGATTGTGTGCAATGGGCCTTCTTTACTTCTCTCCCTTTTTCCATACTTCCTCCCTGCCAGTAACCCCATATTGCCTCTCTACATTGCAGTGGCGCCATGAAGCTAAAGAAATCCAAATTGAGTTTGGGAGACATCTACTGTCATTTCAGACTTTCAGCAAAATCCATGCCAGCCTTCCCATCCCCCTTCTGAAATATTTCCATTCCTTCTCCTCCACAGTTTTTTTTTTCTCTCCAAGGAAACTTAGTCCATATGTTTCTGATCCATTTTTACTGAAGTCATCAAAATATTATTTGGAGAGAATTGAAGTCAAGGCTCTATGTTTTAAGGTTGCCCCTCCCATTTGGCTGTCTTCCTTCAATTCAGGGTAGTACATCTTATCAAAGAGTTAATGAAACTAAGTCATAAGGGTCTGCATGCTTAATATAATCTGAGCTCTAAGTCTAGAAAATTCCAATCAGGAAGTAATGATGTTTGTCTTTGAAAGTGAATCATCCATGAGTTATAGACTCACGGAGTCTACCAGTCAGAAGGAAATTTACAGGCCATCCAGAGCAATACATTTACAAAAGGGAATACTCCTCTACTATCTACTCAACTAATGGTTATTCAGTCAAAATCTGTTCAAAATTCAATTCAAAATCTCCATTGAGTGGAAACCCCCAACCTTTGTACCCAGGTAGCATAGTGAATAGAGTGATGGGCTTAAAGCCAGGAAGAATGGGATTAATACCTCTAAAGACTTATTAGCTGTATGACCCACATTTTTAAACTCAATTTCTTCATCTATAAAATGAGGGAGCGGGAGCAGGAGCGGGAGCAGGAGCAGGAGCAGGAGCAGGAGCAGGAGCAGGAGCAGGAGCAGGAGCAGGGACAAATAGCCCTTTTGTCCCTTCCAGCTCTAAACCCATCACCTTATGTTCTTTCACAAGTCATTCTATTTACTTTTGGCCAACTCTTATTGTGACAAAGTTTTTCCTTACATTGAATCAATGCTCTTCAAATTTTCATTTATTGGTCCTAGTTCTGACCTCTAGGACCAATTCAAAAAAGTCTGATCCCTTTCCTGTATTATATCCTTTCAAATACTTAAAGAAAGCAAACATGTTCTCACTAAATCTTCTCCAGAATAAGATCCCCAGATTCTTCAAATGATCTTTGTATGACTTTAGCCCTCTAGATGCCCTGGTCATTTTCATGCTTATGTTCAACAGAGACAACTGTCAAATGGACTTAATTTACTAAATATGAACAAATGGCCACCCAAGGACCTGGTCATCCCCTTGCACAGATAAAGCAATGGAACGTTGGCCAGGGATTAAGTTAGCTAAATCGGCACTGGTAGCATGATTGGGAAGAAAATTTTTAGTTCTAGAGCTATCAGTTGGTTGGAGTTGGGATGGAGGATGGCAGTGAAATGAATGTGTCAGATTCTCCTTTGCCAATTTTATATCACATATCTTAGTACAGATTTGTCTAAGGAGCTGTCCTAGTAGGGCATAATTTTGGAGTGATGGATAGAAACTTCGGAGAGGCTACTTTAAGTTGAATGTTGGAGAGAACTTCCTAACAATTAATGATGGCCAGAAGGGACCTGGACCACATTGGAAAACAGTGGACTCCCCCTCCCTGGAGGTCTTGAGGAAAAGTTTGACTAGCTACCACTGAGGACGCGAGAGTGGAGATTCTAGTTCAGTATTCCCATGAGAGCCAAATGAGATAACAATACATATCAAATGCTTTCCAACCTGAGAAGTGTCAGTCCATAAAGATGAACTACTATTTTCTTGAGAACAGAGGGAGGGGTGAGCTGAGAGTCAGTAGACATCGCCTTTTTGCCACTTGCTAGATATGTATCCTTACCTTAATCTCCCTAATTTTCAGTCTCTTCATCATTAAAGTTAGAATCAGAATGCCTAAAAGGTCAATTTTAAGGAAGTTTATTAACTTCAATAATATAAAAGGGAAGGGAATAAAGATTTATATTATTGTCAGGCACTTTAAAAATATTATCTCATTTAATCCTCACCACAACCTAAGGAAGTAGCTGCTATTATTAGTATTATTATACAGATGAGGAAATTGAGGCAAACTGAAATTAAGGGGCTTGCCATGCAGCTAGTGGCTGAGGCTGGATGTGAACTCAGATCTTCCTTACTCTAGGTCCAGTCTGCCTACTGTGGCATGAGTTGCATCTAACATTGTATGTATAAAGAACATTGCAAACTGCAGTGGCAGTGTGGTAAGGTGTCTGGCTAGATAGTCAGAATGTATGAGTTCAATCTGTCTCTAGTCCTTTATGTTTCAATGTCTCTGAGGAAGCCATTTAACCACCCTGGGACTGAAATTCCAACCTGCAACATGAGAGGATTGTATAAGGTCAAATATTTCTTTGTTTCTTAGACCTCTTTGGTAGGTTGCTGAAGGCTATGAACTCAATTCCAGAATATTAGAAAGGAAACAAGTTATTTTGAAATGTAATTATCAAAATCATTACAAAAATATGTCACAGATCCCAGGTTAAGAACCCTAACACTCAATGGTCATTAATGTCCTTCCTGTTCTAGAGTCTGGATACTCTGAAATGGAAAATGTTGGTTATTATTATGACTGCTCAGGTTGCAGGTGATGCTATTTAGGGTGCCTTCCAACCAAAGTTCTGTGATTCTATTCAATTTAATCATAAAAATTTTCCTTTTAATTACCCAGTAGTTAATTGAAGAAGCCAATTTTGTTACCCTCAGTGGATCTGATAGAATTGTCTGGACTAACTAAAAATATGTCAGATTTCTAACCATTTGTTATGCCAGCCTGCATATGGGAGGGCATTGCTGAAAAGGGAGAAAAGGTTGGGTTATCACAAAGCTTCCACTCAAACCACAGAAAGATATTTTCAAAGAACAGATTTAATAAAATGGAGAAGGGCTCTCTCACATGGGCAATGGGAGTGAGGAATCACTCATGGTCAGGCCATCAATGGCTTCCAGGCCACATGCAATCCCAACAAAAGCACCACTGAATCAATATATTATTCTTGCCTTTGGGCATCTAACTATGTCAAATAAATATTTCCCTGGAAGATAATTGAAGAATAATAGCATCAAAGGCTAATTCAACCCCTTTATTTTATAGGTGAGGAAACTGAGACAGAGGTTAAGTGACCAGGGTCACACAGGTAATAAATTTCAGAGATTGGCTTTGAATTCAGGTCCTCTCATTCCAGAAATAGGATACTGTCCTCTACAGCACATGTAACATTCAAAGATCTCATTTGCTATCTTGTTATGTTGTCTGAGTCAGCCACCTCATTTCATTATCTATTGCAAGAGTATCCCTTTTAGAAAACCTCACAATATTTGTTGGTAAACATAGTTCATGGACACATTCTGGGTTATGGAAAGCATTATGGAGTAATGAATAGAGTGCTGGACTTGGAGACAGAAAGATCTGGCTTGGACTCCCCCCTCTACACTATTACTAGCTATGCAAACTCATGCAAGTCTTTTAATTTCTCTCAGCCTTAGTTTCCTAATCTGCAAAATGGGGCTAATAATATCACCTAACTCAGTGGGTTGTTGTGAGGTTCAAATGAGATAAATATAGAGAAAGCAATTTAAAAACCTTAAAATATTGTGTAAATAGGTATTTTTGTTGTTTTGTTCAGCTTTGGCCCTCCATTTGTATGATGAATACTGACAAAGAATAACATTCAGAGAGGGTGAGATAGTGAAAGGGCTTATTGTTGTTCACTGTTTCAGTCACGTCAGACTCTTTGTGACCCTATTTGGGATTTTCTTGGTAAAGATCCTGGAATGGTTTGCCACTTCCTTTTCCAACTCCTTTTACAGCTGAAGAAACTGAGGCAAACAAGGTTAAGTGATTTGCTTACAATCACACAGAAAGTATCTGAGGCTGGATTTGAACTCAGGTACTCCTGACTCCCAGCTTGGTGCACTATTCTTTGCACTTTCTAGTTGTCAAAAGGATTTTAGACTCTGTCATAAAAGAATCAGTTGAAAGGACTGTGGGTGTTTAGACTGGAGAAAAGTTGGAGGATGTCATAGCAAGGATCTGTCAAGTGGTGGTATGCCCCAGTGTTCAAGCTAAGGTCAAGGAAGATAGATCTTGTTCATTAGAAGGAGACACTTAACAAGAAGAGCTCCCATAGAATGAAATGCACTGCCACAGAAAGTGTTGGTTCCCCCTCTCCAAACAGAGGTCAAATGTCTCCTTTGTTTAAGATATTATTGAGGGATGCCTTCCCTCAAGCTTAGTGACTGGGCAAGATGCTCTCCAAGGTCCTTTCTAACTTGGAAGTTCTGACTGTAGTGATCAGTCTTCAGGCAGCTCCAAGTAAAACTAGCCTCTTGGGCTCCAGTGGCTTTAGGAAGAGACTAGATATTAGAAGACATAGTCCTAATAGATCTCATGGTGCATGGTATCATGATTCAAAGTCATCATCATCATTGTCACTATAACTATCATAATCATCATCAACACCATCACATCTTCATTATCATCATCATCATCACTATAACTATCATAACCATCATCATCATCATATCTTCATCATCCTCATTCTAAACTTTGCACTTCCTAATCCTTTGCACACATCCTTACCCACTCCAAGTTAATATTGTAAATCACCCAGTGCTTTGCATTCTCTTCTCTACAATCTGATGCTCTTAATGTGACTCCCATCTTATTTTTGCATTTTACCCTAACTTCCAAATACATGCAATTGCTGTTCTTTTGACTATTGGTAGCACAAATTTTTGCCCTCAAGTGCAAAGGGCAGCTCCCTTAGATGAGGATTTCTTGCTAGAGAGAGAGCAGATTAAGGAAAAGAAACCTATTTGGAGCCTAAATTAGCCCACTCATCTTTCTCCATATGTCTTTATTTCTCTCTGAGAGTGCCACCATCATTTCAGTGACTCAAGTTCACAACTTTGAAATGATTCTTGACACTTCCTCCTCTTTTCCCCATATCCACTCAGATGCCACTCAGATGACAGCCAGGTGCTGTCAATTCTACCTCTGAAGAGGAGGAAAAAGAATGACTATGCTAACTGCTCTCAAACATTTAAAGGGCTGTCATGTTGAAAAGGGATTGACTCTATACCAGAGGTTCTTGTATGTCCTGGGCCCCTTTTTCCTTTTTAGGGATATTGGGATGGGGATATCTAGGCTTTATGAATTTTTTTAAATTATTGATGACCTCTGTTATTATATTTTATATAATATTCATTTTTGAACACACCTCTTCCCCCAAGTTCCCTTTCTACAAGTCTTCACTTGTAACAAAAAATTAAAAATTTAAAATTAAACCAAATCAGTGCAGAAAAACCAGCTAATACATCAATCATATCCAACAGTGTATGCAGTGTTCCACACTCATAGCCACCCACTTTTTCAAATAAGGGGGGAAGATGCATTTTTACAATTCTTTTAGGAGGATGTTAAAAGGATATGGTATTTAGTTTTGTTTTACTGAGTTCCTTTTCAGTTATGTTGTTGCATAGCTATTGTCACTCTGTAAATTATTTTCCTGCTTCTATTTATTTTATTCTTTATCATTTTATAGGAGTCTTCCATGTTTCTCTGAGTTCTTTATACTATTTCTTAACTGCTCAATAACATTCCATTGCATCTATATATTGATTTTTAAAAGAATAATAATTCCCCCAATTGGTGAGTACCTCCTTTGTTTCTAGTCTATTGTCACAGAGAAATGACACATCTTTTGGAGATCATCTAGCAAATTATAGAATAATAAGAGATCATCAGATCTTGGACATTAAGCTGGAAGGGACTTCAGAGTTCAATCTGCCCGTTTTATGTATGAGAAAGAGAGGTTAATTTACATTTCTAAGGTTCACACAGATAGTAAATATCAGGCTCATAATTTGATCCCAGATCTTCTGACTCCAAAGTTAGTGTTTCATTGCAATCTTCATTAGTGGAGGGAGTACCCATGTTTCCTATGTGTCAGTCAATACTGACAAGTTCATAACTATGGCAATAATGGTAAATCACTCATATTGGATACCCTGTTAAATAGTGAGAATTTCTAAAAGTCAGTTCAAATATAGATATCCAAATCCAGATGATTGCCATGCTAACAGAAACCCATGCCAACAAGAGGTATGGGAGTAGAGGATGGAATACATAAAATTGGTACATACAGTTAGAAAAAAAGAGAAGCATAAGAGTAGAAATATTCTCAGTCCCCACTCCTCAAATGAACAAGTTTCCACTCTCCTGTTCCCCAATATACTCTGCAAAGGAAGTTGCTGATTCCAGGATTCCACCTGCAAAATGGAAAATACAGGGCAAGGTCTCAGCAGGCTTCAGTATCTGCCAATTATAGCTCTCAGTCATCCTTCTGCCCCCAGCTGCAGCTCTCCAAAGCTTCTAAAGGCACTATTTAGACCCTGGAAGCTTCTAAAGTTCTGATAGCTCATCTCCTCATATCTAAGTTAGTAATGTGCTTTGTGTTAACTCATCTGTGACTTTGTACCTGGACAGCTCCCTGACTGAGTAAACCCTTCTATCATCTTCTCAGCAGAACTAAGCACAGTCCCTTATCCTAACCATCTCCATACACTTCCTTAAACTCCAGGTCTCAAGCACACTATCCCATAGGAATTCCAGAAACTTCCCCAAGACTTGCCTCTGAGGATCAGGACTCTAAGGGAAATAGAGAGCTCTCATTCAGACAAGTGCTTAGTACACAAACCAAATTAAATATCCTTAAATCCTAAAAAAGTGATAAAGAAGCTCAAAGGGGAAAGAGTTATCTATGAGAAAACCAACTTGAAGTCTGAATGAGCTAGCTCAAAATCATGAATCACATTGGTTTCATGGATTCAGGCAATCACAAGTGTGCATTTATTGCTAAAGAGACACCTGCACTTGGGCTCTGCAAAGTAGAAATACAATACATTACAGATGAGTGAGCAACCAGTATCTCTATGTGTTTACGATGGCAATAGATACTTGCTTTGCTTGTGTGTGAAATATTTTCTCACTTCAGGTAATTTCTATGCTCTCTTGGTTATTTAATGAAGGGCTCTGAAGTTCCTCAAGGGTGCTATAAATCATAGTAACAGCTGCCGATCACAGGTACAGGTCTCAGGCTCTCTCTTTTTTTTTCTTTTTCTTTTTGAAATTCCTTCATTTTTTAATTTATTATTTATTTTTAACATTTCAAAAAAAAATTTGATTTCCAAATCTTCTTCCTCCATTCATTCATGCTCTCTCTACCCACTGAAAAGACAAGCAATATAGTATCAATTATATATGTGAAATCATGCAAAACATTTCAATAATAACCATTTTGCCAAAAAAATATATAAAGCAAAAATTTTTGCTTCAGTTTGTACTCAGAGTTTTCTTTCTAGTTCTGAATGACATTTTTCATCATGAATCCTTCAGAATTATCTCAGATAATTGCATTGCATTGATAAGTTGCATTTAAGAGTTTATCATTATACAATATTGCTCTTACTGTATACAATGTTCTCCTGATTCTGCTCACTTCACTCTGCATCAACTCATTAGGTCTCCCCAGGTTTTTCTGAAACCATCTTGCTTATTATCATTTCTAAGAGCACAACAATATTCCATCACAATAATAAACCACAGATTGTTCAGACATTCCCCAATTGATGGGTATCGCCTTGATTTCTGATTCTTTATCACCACAAAACAATCTACCCTAAATATTTTTCCCTTTCTTTGATCTCGTTGAGATATAGACTTACTAGTGATATTGCTAAGTCAAAGGCTATGTTTTATAATCCATTGGACATAGTTTCAAATTGTTCTCCAAAATGTTTGTATTAGTTCACAACTCCATTTTGCATCAGGGTACTTATTTTACCATATCCCCTCCAACATTTGTTATTTTTCTTTTTTTTTGTCATTTTAGTCAATCTGGTAGGTATAAGGTATGGTATCTCAGAGCTTTTCAATTTGCATTTACCTCATTAATAGTGATATAGAGTATTTTTTCATATGACTATAGATAGTTTAGTACCAGCTAGGTGGCAGAGTAGATAGAGTACAGACCTGGATTCAGGAAGACCCATCTTCTTAAGTTCAAATCTGGCCTCAGATACTTACCAAATGTATGACCCTGAACAAGTCATTTCACCCTATTTGCCTCAGTTCTTCCCTCTGTAAAATAACCTAGAGAAGGAAATGAAAAAGCCACTCCAGTGTCTCTGTGAAGAAAACTTAAAATGGGTCACAAAGACATGACTGAAAATAACTCAACATCAACAATGAAATGGCATTGATTTCTTCTTCTGAAAACTACAATTTATCCATTGTGTCCCAAGTTTTCTTGGGATCTCTAGGGACGCTTAAGAGGTAGAATGTGCAATCCAAAAGAAGAGAAAGTAAATGAATGTAATGCTGTTTCCATTTTAACAGCACAGGAGACCCAGAAGTCAGAATACAGTCCTCTTCTGAATTCCTCCCTGAAGGTTATTAAATTCATATAGATTTTGGACTGGAAAGGATCTTAGAGTTCCAGGTCCAAACTTCTTATTTTACTGGTGAGGAAACTGGGGCCCATAGTCACACAGGTGGTAAGTTGCTTGCAGCATTTGAACCCAGGTCCTCAGAGTCCAAATTGAATGCTTCCCCACTGTCTCACATACCGCCCTTTCCCACTTCCCATTGGGATACTCCCTTTCCATCATAATACCCTATTATTATTGCCTACTGCTAAATCCTAGTCATCCAAACTCCAATCAACCCTCCTTCCTTTGCTTCAGGTCACTGATCTGTCATCACTGCCTCTCTTGCCTGCTGTCTCTCAGCAGATCCAATGTGCAAGCTTGCCATCTACTTTTTGGCAAAAGAGGGAAGGGGGGCGGGGGTCCATGCCATTATTCATCTCTTCTAAAGTCTTGATGCTAGGCCACACCTACAGGCCTTTGCAAATAACATCCCCTGCATCTGATGTTGAAATTGTTTGGTTTTCCCTAATTTGCAAATGAAAAATCCAAAATAGGCTCTCTTTGTAATAAGCTTCAGCAGAAAAATACAGTTTTAAATGCATTTGTGAAGGACAGATTTGCCAAATTACTATTTTATGCACTTTTGACTTAACACCATTTGCGCATTTAAATTTCTTAGAGAGCAGGGAAGCCTAGAGATAAAAGAAGCCAGATAATGGGAAGAGACTGACAACCAAGGAGGGCTTCAGGAATGGAGCCTAGAGAAAGTTGCTGCCCAGAATTGTCTCTTTTTTTTAATTTAACACTATCATCAAAATGATTTGGGGGCTGAAGGAGACGAGAAGATCATATAAGAGAAAGGGCTTGAAAGAAGGACCAATAATAGTCTGAGCAGTGGGGATATTACTCATGTGCCTCTGGCTTCCTAAATAGACCATGTGTGATAGAGCCTAGGCCTTGAAGAGCAAGCAATGGTCAGCCAATCTTTTTTATCATCTCCTTTCAGTTCCAACCCTTCCACCCTCAAATGCTTGACTCTCCTATCTCTCTGTGTCTTGACTCTGTTACATTTCACTCAACCTAGGGAATACCCCTTTCCCTTTTCCCCCAATCATTCCTTCCCTCCATTCTCCTTCCCACTGTCAATTTCTTTGTCTATCAAAATTCTACTCTTTCTCTATTGCTTTCTCTCTCAGAAAATTGCTTCCTCACCCTCTGACAGAAGAGTTTTCTTTCTCTTTCCAGACTCTCACAGCATTATATGTCTGCTTTGCACTGAAGTTATTTGAATGTCTTATTTTCTCCTACTCGATAATTAGTTTTGCAGCAGGGTGGGTAGGGCATTTGGATTTGTACTCATGAAGACCTAAATTCAAATCCCAAATCATACACTGACTAACCTTGTGATCCTTGGCATGTCATTTAATTTCCCTGTGCCTTAGTTTCTGTATCTGTAAAATGAGGAGCTTGAACAAGATGACTTCTGAGATCTCTTCCAGCTATACAGCTATAAATTTTGTAACTTCCCTATGCCTCAGTTTCCTCATCTATAAAAACAAGAGGCTTGGATTAGATGGCCTCTGAGCTCCTTTGCTAACCTCCATCTTTGATCACTCCTTTAAACTCCCTGGGCTTCAATTTCCTCATCTGGAAAATTAGAGACCACCTGGGTGGTCCTTGGGGGTCCCTTCTAGCCCTAAATCTAGGATACTGCTATAGCCTATTCTACTTTTGGTCACTTTTCCCCTGTTAGGAATTGTTTTCCTTAAGTTAAACCAAAATCTGCCTCACTCTAACTTCCATCCATTACACCTAGTTCTGTCCCCTGGGGCCAAACTGAGGAAGTCTAGTGTCTCTTCAATCCATTATGGATCCAACTCCTCTTCCCTTTCAATGAATCTCTATATGGTTTATACTCCAGAACTGTCATCATCCTGGGTATGCTTCAGTCTTGGATCTTGAACAAGGCCTGATATATAGTGTGGTATTTAATAAATATTTATCGGATTGAATCTTGAATGTCTACACTGTTCAATAGATATTTACTGAATGACTACATCAGAATAGAGCTTTGTACTCCTAACACATCAGAAATGTCAGAGGGGTCGAGGCAAAAATGAAGGATGAATTATATAAGGAGTTGCCATTTATATGGTGCTTTCATGCCAGCCCAATACTTTACACATGTTGCCTTGATGAATCCTCATACCAGCTCCATGGGAGTGCCAAATTGTTAGTATTGTTAGATCCATTTTACAATCAAGGAAATTGGCTTAATGAGGAGAAATGACATATTTATAGTCAGCAAACAGCAGAATTAGGATTCCATGGCATCATAGATCTAGACTTCAAAGACCAGCAAATGCAAGCCCCACATTTGACAGATGAGAGAAATCAAGGCTCAGGGAGGCTAAAATCACAAAGATAGTATCAGTGCTGAGATTTGAACTCATGTTTTTGACTACCCAGCCAGTGTTTGATTTTTGTTTTTGTTAACCAGCATTTATTTTTCTTCCAATAGAAAAAGAAAGAAAGAAAGAAGGAAAGGAAGGAAGGAAAGAAGGAAGGAAGGAAGGAAGGAAGGAAGGAAGGAAGGAAGGAAGGAAGGAAGGAAGGAAGGAAGGAAGGAAGGAAGGAGGAAGAAAAAGAAAAGAAGGAAGGGAAGGGGAGAGGGAGGGAGGGAGGAAAGAAGGAAAAACACATGTAACAAATATGTGTAGTCAAGTAAAACAAATTCTCACCTTGGCTATGTCCAAAAATACATGTTTTATTATGTATTTTAAGTCATATATTTTTGGATAAGACAGGAAGTAAACAGCAAACTTCTTCATTGCTATGTTATTGTTTGTTGTTGGGTTGTTTCAGTCATGTCTGACTCTTCATGGTGACCCAATCTGGACTTTTTCTTAGTAAAGATGTTAGAGTAGTTTGCCATTTCCTTCTCCAGCTTATTATGTCAGAAATCAGATATGACTTCTAAGATTAATAAAGGCCAATTAATGGAGAGCTGCATATGGCAGCCTAACAAACTTACACTCTCATGTTTAATGGAAAGGATACTGAGTGTGAAGTCAAGTAATCTTGGCTCAAATTCCAGTGCTGCTATTTACTACCTGTGTGACACTGGGCAAATTACTTCCCCTCTCTGTTCCTCCTGATTTGTGAAATGAAAGTATTGACCTACTATACCCTGAAGAGATGATGAAAAAGGGTAAAAACATCACTTGAACAAAAATATTGATAGCAGCCCTGTTTGTGGTGGCAAAGAATTGGAAATCAAGTAAATGTCCTTCAATTGGGGAATGGCTTAGCAAACCGTGGTATATGTATATCATGGAACACTATAGTTCTATTAGAAACCAGGAGGGATGGGGATTCAGGGAAGCCTGGAGGGATTTGCATGAACTGATGCTGAGTGAAATGAACAGAACCAGAAAAACTCTGTTCATCCTAACAGCAACATGGGGGTGATGATCAACCTTTATGGACTCGCTCATTCCATCAATGCAACAATCAGGGACAAATTGGGGTTGTCCACAATGGAGAATGTCATCTGTATCTAGAGAAAGAACTGTGGAATTTAAACAAAAACCAAGGACTATTAACTTTAATTTAGACAAAAAAAAAAAACCCTGATATCTTATTGTCCAATCTTGCTACCTCTTATACTTTGTGTTTCTTCCTTAAGGATATGATTTCTCTCTTATCACATTCAATTTGGATCAATAAACCATAGAAACTATGTAAAGACTGGCAAATTGCCTTCTGGGGGGGGGTTGGGGGAGGGAAGTAAGATTGGGGGAAAATTGTAAAACTCAAAATAAATAAAATATTTTAAAAAAAGAAAAGAAAGTATTGACCTAACTGCTATCTAATGTCCCTTCTAATTCGTATTGTGTCATCTCTGCCTATTAAATGACTGTAGAGCAATATTTGGGACCAGAAGAAGCCATTATAATAGAGATTTCTAGTCCAGAAATCACATCTTTTTCCAAGGACTCCCTCATCTCTTAGGTCTTAACTTCAGTTGATTTGTTGCCTCTCTTCTAAAAGCCATATTACTAATGTGTAGCCAGCACCATTTTTCTGTCCCCTCTAAGGGATATTTCTGCCTTGTTTCCCTACCACCTCCTTTTTTTTTTTCCTTTTGGTGGAGTAACTGTTTAAATGACCTTTTCATCCAATAAAATGAAATCTCATTAGAACAGCTCTGAGTCATCCTGGCTCATGTCACAAACAAGTAGATGGGAGGTGTTTGTAAGGCCTCTTACTCTTGTTTCTGAAGAGGTAAGTCATCTCAAAGGCTTTCACTAGGAACAGGATTGTGTTTTGAGCAATTCGATAAAGGCCATCCAACCCATAGGTCTTTAATCAAAGGGAACCTGACCAATAAAAAAGAAAATGACATTTCCCTCAAAAGGTTGAAAGGTTTGGATTTCTCCATCTTTGTGTTTTATGGGCAGATGCTGGTTGGACTCAGGCAGGACTCCCTCTGTCATATGTCAAACCAAATCACTTTTCCCAGGGACCTGACAGAAAGAACGGGGCAAGTTTGCTTTTCAGCTTTCCACTCCAGATTTGGTGTTCCCAACTGTGTGTGGTGATAGAATTGCCTACACTTGTCTGGGTCAAACATATTATGTCCTAGTGGAAAGAACATTGAATTTGGAACAAGAGATTTGTGTTAGAATTCCGTGTCTATTAAGGCGATGTGGAATGATGGAAAGAGCCCTAACTCTGAAGCCAGAGCTCCTATGTTCAAATCAGCCTTTGATGATGACTGCTTGTGGCCTTAGTCAAGTCACTTCAATTCAACTGAGCTTCAGTTACCATATCTGTTAAGTGAGTAGTATGGACTAAATGTTCTATAAGGTCCCTACCACCTCTAAAGCTATGATAACTCCAAGCTAATGAATGTTCTATTCTGGGCACCATGTATTAGGAGGCTTGCTACATGGTAGAGGGGATAACACTTGGGATTTGGTGTCAGAAACATATGAATTTTCATATACTCCCTGACTCAGTAACTTGGGGCAAGTTAACTACCCTGTTCCTTGTGTTTTCTTCTATAAAATAAGGGTAATAATAGCTTCTACTTCCCAAGGCTGTTGTGAGGACCAAATAAATCAACATATTCAAAGTGCTTCATAAACATTAAGCTATTATATAAATATTGTTGTTCAATCTTGTCTGATTTTTTTGTGACCCTATTTGGGTTTATCTTGGTGGAGATACTGAAGTGGTTTGCCATTTCAATTCATTTTATAGATGAAGAAACTGAGGTAAACACAAAGTGACTTCTCAGAGTCATACAGCTAGTAAGTATCTGAAGCCAGATTTAGGTTCAAGTTCCCCTGACTCTATCCACTGCATCACCTACTTACCTAATAATTATTATTATTAAAAGTATCATTATTTTTGGAAGCATATTAATAAGTAGGAACTTGTCAAATGGAAGGTCACCAGATAGTGACAGGCCTTGAGTTCAGGCCATATTTAAATGAATTATGAATGTTTCAATGGAAGCAAAGACAACCTAGGAGACACAAGTTACATGGATTCAAACATTTGAAGGGCTATTGCTGGCAGAAGATGGCACCTATTTCAGTTGACTTAGGAGCAATGAGTGCTAGCTACTGAGAGGTTAATTGATCCCATATAGTCAGAGCCAAACTAAGATAGATTGACTTGCTTAGGAGGCAGTGGACTCTCTCTCCTTGGAGGGCTTCATGGGGAAACTAAGCTCCCCAACCTCTACTGCCTTCTCTCCCATACTACCTTCTACCTATCCTGTCCATATTTTTATCTATCCAATTCAAATTTATGCTGCTTTTGTTTTTATATGTTCTTTTTTCTTCCCACTAGAATGTAAGCTCCTAAGGGTCATTTCCTTCTTTGTTTCTGCATCCCCATGGGCTAGTACAGTGCTTAGAAGACCTTGAGAAATTCTTGTTGATTTGTTTAGTCTTGGACTGGATAATCACTTGTAGAGAGGTTAAAGAATGATAAGATTGAACTAGATGATCTCTTGAGGTCTTTTCCAACTCCAGGATTCTGTGAATCTTTCATAGCTCTATGAATTTGATTTGGTTCTTATCTTTCCTTCTTTGTAAAATGGGGTGGAGGGAGGCTAGATATGGTAGTCTTAAACTTGGGTCAATAAATTTGTGTTTTCCTTTTTTCAATTTCAAAACTGTATTTCAATAGAATTGATTTTTTTTGTAATCCTGTTTTTTAAATCTTAGGCACTTAGAAATATTCTGAGAAGGGGTTTAGACTCAAATAGACTCCCTGAGGGGGTTCATGACACAATATGGACCCCAAGGCTGTAAGATCCTCTCGAACTCTAAATCTATTTTATGAATATTAATATGATTGATTATTTTTCTAGCTATGTAACCTTCAGCAAATCACTCCCCTTTCCTGAGCATTGGTTTTGTTTTAGAATTTATTGTTTAGTCATTTTTCAGTTGTATCTGACTCGATCTGACTCTTTATGAGCAGTTTGCTATTTCATTCTCTGCTCATTTTATAGATAAGGAAACTGAAACAGAGGTTAAGGTGATTTGTCTAGAATCATACAACTAATAAGTGTGGGAGGCTAGATTTGAACTCAGGAAAATGAATTTGCCTGACTCCAAGTCCAGCACTCTATCACTATGCCAACTAACTACCCTGTTTTAGATCAAAATAGAGATATCCAAGATCCATTCCTATTTTAACTAGATTTCATGAGCAAAATAAGACAAGAATAAAAGAGAGAGGTCCAGTTTTAAAAAGGAGAAGGCAGTCCAGATTCCTGCATTATGTAAACTTGGGGGATGCTGAATCCTGGAGCAACCCTTAATAAGAATCCTACCCTTACTGGGCCCCATGTGATATGAATATCCACAACTTCCTCTGTGTGTTTTTTCACTTAAGCCCTCCCCCCATGCTGCAAGGCACATCAATCACTTCGTGATCTCAGGGATAATTGCATTAAGTTGAGTGGATTGTGTCCCTATTGTACATTAAGTGGCAAAGACAGCTCTGAGTGATTCTGTGGGGCTCCCACCTTGCTGATGAGATTGGAGGATATCAGCATCCTGGCCTGGGCCTGTGTGATGCCTCAAACTGAAGAAAAAGCACATTTCTTCCAGAGGATTCCCTCCTCCTTCCTCCTGGCTCTCCCATAACATCAAACCAAACAGGAGCTGAGTTTCCTCATCTATAGGGGGGAGATGTTTGCACTGATGGTCTCAGAGGGTCCTTCCAGGTCCCTGTGAATTGTTTCTTTAAAGGAATCAGTTGGCATGAACAACATGAATCCAGACAGTTGTAAAAAGATGTAGCTCATTTTCTCTAGCAAATAGCTGACCCACAATTCTACTGAGCCTTTTCAGCTTGAAGGAACTTTCCAGGTTATTTAGTCTCATTTGAGGAGAGGGCAGTGTTATATAGTGGTTTGAGTATAGATTCCATAGACAGAGGTCCTGGCTTCATATCCTGCCTCCTATACTTCTTACTGGGAGCTTTAGACAAGTCACTTCATTTCTGTCAGCCACAGTCTGTCAAGTAAGAGGGTTGGATGAGATGGTTTCTGAGGGTCCCTACAGTCTCCAAACTAGGTGATCTCCAGGGTTCCATCATTCAGAGACAGAACAGACAACTCTTTCATACCATTCTTCTCCCAGTGACCTTCAGGTCAGACTTTCAGAATTACGATGGAGATGGGAGCATTCTGAAGATCAATGCCTTTTGATGCTCATCTCTTCAACCTGATCAGATATGTACAACCTTGATCAGCTCCTGGAGAACCTAGCTCCTGCTCAGCCAAACACCAGCCCATTCTCTCCAAGATCTCCTCCTTGATCTCCTGGTTTTTTGGCAAAGTCACTGCCCCTCCTTCTCTCCCTGAAGTGTCTGTCTTCTCTCCCCTGTTTATGCTGGCTCAGAATTTGCTCTCTCCCTTGAAATCAATCCAAATAGCTTCAAAAAGGTTCCCACTCCCATTGAGTGTTTTGTATGTTCCTTTAATTGCCTGCCTTCTCATTATGTGGGTCTAATTCCTCTATGTCAAAACTCCCCATGTTTTGGAGGGTTTCAGTGATTCACAATATCCTTCTCATGATAAAAGGAGAATGGCCATCAATTTTCCAGAATTTGGGGTTCTTGAAAGAATCATTTGCTCTGAATTACATCTGATTGTTCCATTTCATCTATCTCAACAGTTTATATGCTTTTAGCCCAGCCCCTAAGCTTGATATTAAGTATTAATTTCTTCCAAGGGTCATTTTTCAGTTTAACAAGTTTCCTGTTTGGTTTCAGAAGGATGTTACTTGTATTGTATTATATTATCATCTACTTATGCCTCCGATAAATCAGACACATAGATTGGGTTGCCCACTCAGGACCAGTAAAAGTAGGAGAGTAGATATGGGATCAGAACATGGGATCTTGGCTCATCTTGGCTCTGCTCCTCCTGGTGTGATTTTGAATAACTCAGCCAGTTTACTAACCTTTAAAAATTAATAAGTCAACAGGCATTGCTTAAGTGTCTACTATGTATTAGGCTTTATAATAAACTGAAGAAATAAAGATAGAAACTCTTGGCAGATTCAATCCTTCAGGATAATGAGATTTCTGAATAATGAGTTTCTTGGGGAAGGAAGACATGTTGGAGATGTCTAATTTCAGTGTAGTTGGATGGAAAGAGGATTAAAAGTGTAGGGATATAAAGACCAATGCAAAATAGGCCCTGCCTTCAAAGAGCTTGCATTCTACTGTATATATCAATATACCAAACTCTGGACAAATCATTTTACTTTTCAATTCTATAGGTGACTCTTGAAGAATCTAAGGTACAAATAATATGGAGATTTGTACTTGTGGGGAGAGGAGGGAGCTCCTCACTTTTTTGCCAATGTCAATAAAATCACAAGTCTAGCCTCTATACCTATCATCGTTGCTTACTCATCATGTAGGAAATGGCATTTGAACAGAGTTTTGAAGGAAGCTAGGGATTCTAAGAGACAACAGGGAAAGGGGAAGGTGATCTGGACATGGAGAAAAGTTTATATAGAGGACAGAGATGAGGTGGCTTATCTATAATAATGTTTGTCCTTCATTTTTTTGAAGAAGACCATGACATAAGGGAAATTGATGCCTTGATAAGCATATGAATTGGATTTGATTAAGGGGAGAGCTGTGTTAAGTCACAAGTCTCACTTTCTTCTCCAAAGCCATCTGGATGCAGTGGCCAGATATGAATCAGGATGACTGTAGATGGCCCTGAATGTGAGGCAGGTAGGGTTGAGTGACTTGCCCAAGGTCACACAGCTAATAATAGTCAAGTGTCTGAGGCCAGATTTGAACTCCTGTCCTCCTGATTCCAAGGTTAGTGCTCTATCCACTGCACCACCTAACTGCCTGATGGCTCTTCTGAGACTAAGGTAACAAGCCAGTCTGACTAGAAGGGAGAGTAAAAGAAAAGGAATAACATAAAATAAGACTGGAGAAGGGAACTTGGAAAATTGTAAATTGAAAATTTATAATAAGTAGAGTTAACCTTCCTAGTAGATGGGGGTGATTTTAAAAGGGTGGGAAGAACCTTGCTCAACTCCTAAATTTTCCAGTGTATCATAGTAGAGGACTAGATCAAAGGTTCTTAACCTTGGACTGCCTGATTCTAAAAACTCTGTGGATGCATTTGAGGGGGAGATACCTATCATGATGAAAAGACTACTAAAGAAGAACCAGTGGTCAGCTGTTATAAGTTGTTTTCACCTTTGTGTAAGAGAATCATAGGATAACTTTCATAAGGAGGAAATCAAGAGAGAATAGAGCATTTGGAAAAAGATTGGCACGAATTTAGGGGGAAGGGATAATTACATCTTTCTATCAATTTAATTGATCTTTATAATCCTATGTATTTCATTTTATGCATCTAAAAACGTTCTCCTAAAAACATGTTTATAGACTTCACCAGACTACCCAAACCATCCTCAGTGATCAAAAACATTAGGAATTTATGGATGACATGGTCTTCAAGGTCCCTTCCAAGTCCAAATCCATTGATCTTTACACTCCTACCTCTTCCCTTACCCAAGGTAGTCACCACGAGCCAGCTTTGGGAACTTTATCTTTTTATATTGGGAATTTTGATATTCAATTCAATTCAACAAATATTTATTCAACACACAATATAAGTAACTGAATCCTGCTGCCCATCAGTATGAAGAGATGCCAGAAAAGAACTATTTTCAGCTATTATCAGTTGTCAGATTAATGGTAATAAAAGAGATATGGGCAGCATTTCGTAAAAAAGAAAGAATGAAAAAGAACAAAAGGATGCTAAGTATTTGAGAAGGAACTGGCAGAAAATTCTAATAAGAAAATAAAGGAGATTTGAACTCATGTTTAAGATTAGGTGGCTCCATAGACTCGAAGTGAGGAAGACTCATCTTCCTGAGTTCAAATCTGGCCTCAGTCACTTCCTAGCTTTGTGACCCTGGACAAATCACTCCTCCCTGTTTGCCTCAGTTTTCTAATCCATAAAATGAGCTGGAGAAGGAAATCACAAGCCATTCTAGTATCTTTGCCAAGAAAACCCCAATGAGATCATGAACAGTAAAACATGACTGAAATGACTGAACAAATTAAAACTCCTATTTCCCCAAGATCTAAAAGGCTCAAGACAATTCTTACCTGTCTCACAGCTTTATTTGGAATTGGCACACCCAGTCCTAGAGATGAAATTTACTGTTCTATGCAACCATTTCTGTTACGAATTCAAAGGACCCTGCATCAGGAGAATATCCATTTGGAGTTGGATGAGGTCTAGGAAGTCGAAATTAAGTCACAAAGAATTTGTTATACCTGAGATTTGAACCCGGCTTTTCTGATTCCAAATCCATCATTCTTTCAACTATATCATTCCAAGTATGACAAGAACCAACCCCATAAAAGTCTAATATCAATCCACACAATGCCAAGGTCCTGCTAAAAAATGCTGAAGTGGTGACAGCCTTCTTGAATCATCTTCTGTCCAAGATCTTTTGCTATCATGATAACATTTATATTGATGCTAGATATGGAGTTAGAAAGTAATGGGTTCAAATCCTGCTTTAAATTCTTCTTAGCTATGTGATACCCTCAGTACCTCAGTTTCCTTATCTAAAAAAGAGGATGTTGGACTCCTCTAAGGTCCTTTGGAGTTCTAAATCTTTGCTCCTCTGAGTCTTAAATGTTACAAAAGGTTTTGTAAGTATCACATCTACTAACCATCAAAGCTCACAGAAAGTTACTTTAGTTTAAATTATTACTAAAGTACTTGAGTGGTACTTCAGTTACTACTACTTAGGAGGCTATTTTTAGGGGGGTTTTTTTGCAAGGCAATTGGGGTTAAGTGGCTTGCCCAAGGCCACACAGCTAGGGAATTATGAAGTGTCTGAGGTCAGATTTGAACTCAGGGACTTCTCCTGACTCCAGGGCCAGTGCTCTATCCACTGCACTACCTAGCTACCCCTTACTAAGCACTTTTTAAAAATGTTTATTGGCAGACTGACAAGTGAAGTAGGCATTATCATTCCCATTTTACAGATGAGGGAATAAATTTATTTCCAAGCATTTATTATGTATGTCATATGTGCTAGACTCAGAAGTAGGTAACACAGGCATTATCATTCCCATTTTACAGATGGGGGAATAAATTTATTTCCAAGCATTTATTATGTTTCTCATATGTACTAGCCTCAGAAGTTTGGTAATTTTCCATGGTTATCACAACTACTTTGCTACTTTAAATCATACCTTCTATGAATTACACTGCCAACTTTACTGTCATTGTTGTCACCCCACATCCATTCCTTCAGTCTGTCAGTTAATAAGCCTTTGCTAAACCCGTGGCAGCTAGGTGGTACAGGAGACAGAATTCTGGGTCTGTAGTCAGTAAAACTCATCGCCCTGATTTCAAATCCACAATCAGAGGTGTACTAATTGAGTTACCCTGAGCAAGTCACTTAACTGTTTTCCTCAGTTTCCACATCTATATAATATGAACTGAAAGGAAATGGCAAATTGCTCCAGTATCTTTACCAAGAAAAACCTCAAATGGGGTCATGAGAAATTGGACATGACTAAAATGACTGAACAACAACATATTTTACATAAGTGACACCCAAGAATCTCAGATCCATGTCTAACACCTCAATCTGGTTCATGATGTTTCTAGAAATCTGAGATACCCGGTATCCAGATTCAACTAGCAATGACCCAGAGAGAGAAGTGTACCTTACTGTATGACACCTGAGATTTCCAAAGTTTGTCATAAGTTTATTTCAACCCTACTTCAGGCTACTGAGCCTGTTCTCCCGTGGGAGAGCAGGAATCTGAAACTCATCCCGTCTACTGTAGTTGACTGTAAGTTCTTTTAATGTTCCTCCTTCATGCCCCAGAGAGGCTCCTGTCTATTCCTGCCAGCCCAGAGCTCATCACTGAGGCAAAGAATAAATTGAATTTAGTGTATCTACCTTTTCAGTTGGCAAATTACTTTTGCTAGTTGGCTCTGATAATACAGTCTACCTTAGCTGACCTTTGCGATCTCATATCTTCCGAAGCATTTTTCTTTACTTAATATCTTATGTCATCTCCTTTTCCCTCTGTACATGGCTTATTATTTTTATAGATTTCCTTCAGGAAGTATTTCTGTGTTCTCTCCACTTCAATGTCTTAAACATTGAGGAGGGAAGGGGAAAAAAAGAAGGTTCATTCCTATGATTTTATTTATGAGAAAATTGAGTCAAACATGGGTTAAGTGATTTAACCAGGATCACCTAGCTACTAATTCTCTAAGACAAGTTTTGAACTTGGGGCTTCCTGACTTAGGCCCAGCTGTCTAAAAGCCATACCAACTAGCTAGGACATACAGTCTTTTTTTTATGTTTTTGCAAGGCAGTGGGGTTAAGTGGCTTGCCCAAGGCCACACAGCTAGGTAATTATTAAGTGTCTGAGGCCAGATTTGAACTCAGGTATTCCTGACTCCAGGGCTGTTGCTCTATCCACTGCACTACCTAGCCGCCCCCAGGACATACAATCTTAGAGAGATCACTCTGAGGTTCCGTGATTTTCCTATGGCAAATAGCTAGTTTGTATCAGAGAAGGTACTTGGATCCAAGTCATCTTGAGGTACCAGTCGTCTCTCCACAGATCCACAGTTTCTACTGTTTTTAATAAGTTAATTTAAGTAATTTGACAAAGCACTAATTTTTATATTATATATATACGTATATATGGAATATCCTATAAATATATTCTTGTTAATTATATGCTTATTCCTTGTCACATTTGTGTCATCATTTGAGGACATGTGTGCTGTAATAATTTAGAAAAAAATGATTTCCATGATCTCTTCCTGGATTTTTTTCAAGTTTTTATAATTCATTAATTATGCACTGAATGACAGAATTGGAATCCAAAAAGATCTTGACAGTCTAGAACATGGGGTAAAATTGAATATGATAAAACTTAATAAGGAAAAAAATGTGACACATTTTGGTTCAAAAAAAATGGAAATTTACAAGTATAAGACTTTGAGCTCAGTAGAGGGCAGCCAAAACAAAACAAAGACCTTAATAATCATAATAACTAATATTTTATAATGATTACTATGTGCAAAGCATTAGACTGAGCATTTCACAAACATATTTTCCTCACAATCACCCTGGGAAGAAGGGGCTATTATTATTTCCATTTTAGAGGTGAGAAGCAGAGGCTCAGAATAATTCAATGATTTGCTCAGGGACACACCAGCAGCAAGGGTCTGAGGTAGTATTCAACCCCAGATCTTTTGAACTTAGAATGATCTGACTCTTTCTGTTCCTTCTAGTTGATAACAAATTCCTTGAGAGCCCTTGTTTTTCTGACTTTTTGTCTATACAGATTGTGGTCAAATTCACTTAGGAGACCTGAGTTAGGGAGCAAATGTCTCCTTTGAGGACAAGATTCCTTTCAATCACTAAGTCAAAAAGAATTTATTAAGACTTATTATACATTCAACATTGTGCTAAGCACTATAAATACAAAGGTAGAAATCAAAACATCTCCTGCTCCCAAGGAGCTTATATTCTATTAAGGAAGACAACATGGATGCCTGCCAGTATCTAATAAATTAATATAATGTAATTTGGAGTAAGGCCCCAGCAGCTAAGCTTGAGCTTGAGCAGAGTTTTGAAGGGAACTACAGTTTCTAAGAGGCCTAGGGAAGAAGGAAGTACTCTCCAAGTCTAAGAGAATAGACTAGGTAAAGATGGATGTAAAATATAAGGTATAGTAAGAAGACTATGAACAACCTCTATTTGAAGGGCAGTAATTTCTGTGAATAGTGGATGATCTTTTTCAAGTTGGACAGAAAATGGACATTTTTTAATATTTCACAGCATATTCACAATGAGTATGGAATTAACTGGAACAGTTACAAATTATATATATATACACATATATGTACCCTAAATAATAAAAATTATATCTAAGCCTCTCTCAAGGTCACACGTGTATCCAGGGAAAAGCTAGGATTAAGAATCTCCTTGCTCTGTTGGGTTTTCACTCCCCTACCTTCTTTTCCTAGACTTAATTCTGGGAATACAAACAATAATTAGCAACCTAAGTAGATTACTCAGAGCAGCTTAGATGCTTCTAGTCCCCTGAATGAGACACATTATAGCCGGTTGAAAATTAATCTCAAAAATTAAACCAATTGCTTTTCTTGTTCCCTCTTCCTCATTTGGTTTTCTGATGGTCTGGTCATGAATTTATGTCTTGACTTCTTATTTCTACTGCACACTCTCATTTTTCTTGCTGAGCCAAAGTGTTACATTAAAGCAAATTCATTTCTCACTCAGACTGTTGGGACTTCTCTTCCCATCCCTCCAGAGTGCTGTCCTTCTGGATTTGATGGACTCGAATGAAATCTGACTCTCAATTTATAATTCTTCCATGGTCTATCTAGTTTTTCAATTACTTTGCCAATTCCTTGCTAGCCTTCTACTCTGTCTCACTAATTCTCACTTTCCCATCCCAGCCAGTGGTCTTCCGCTACCATGCCCAAAATCTGACATTTTGGGGATGAGGAAAAGTCTAAGAGGATTAAAGGGAAAAATAATTAAATTAATATTTGTTAAGTATCTAAAGTCAGGGAATTTTAGAACTAGAAGAGAGGGGAAAGAAGGAATAGCACTGTTATTGTTCAGTTGTGTCCAAGTCTTTGTGATCCTGTGTACCATAGCACACCAATACTATCTATGAGGTTTTCTTGGCAAAGATACCAGAATGTTTTGTCATTTCATCCTTCAGTGAATTAAGGCAAAGAGAGGTTAAATGACTTGCCCATGATCTCACAGCTAGTGAGGTCAAATGGGACACCGTAGGATCATAGGATCATCTATTTGGACCTGGAAGGGAACACAGAGCTTATATAGAAATCAAGTATGTCCCCTTCCTATAACAGGTAAAGACACAGATTTTCAGAGACACTAAGTGGTTTGCTATTTGTCATACAGAGGCTAAATGATGGTGTTGAGACTCAGGTTAACCACTACCCAGTGCTAGTCTTCTTCCATTGTACCATTGTCATATGATATAATCAAGTCACAGGAATAGACACGCATCATCAGCCATGCTTACCCCTAACATGGTGTCTAGTAGGTGTTCAACATCCTTGAAAGGTTTTTCAACACAAGGCAGGGTGTGACAAAAAGAGAACTACAAGCTCCATAAGAGTCAACAGTTTCATATGGTAACCTATTAGTCTATGCAGTGTTAGATGACCTTCAGAGACATGTGACTTCCAAGACTAAGGAGATCATACATCCATACTCCAGATCAAGTCTTGATTAGCATGTTCTGGACATAACATTTCTGGAAGGTCATTGTTAAATTGGAAAGCATGGGGGGAACGATGTGACCACCAAGAAAATTTGGACCTCTTATCAGAAGAATAGTTCCCTAAAAGTAGAATGAGTGATTTCAGAGAACATTAAACTTTTCTGTCCTATGAAGGACATCAAGAAGGTGAAAAGCAGCCAGAGATGGACAATTATAATGGGGAAAAGAATGAAATTCATACCTTATGAGAGAGGAATCTTAATGCAGTGGAAAGATCACTGACTCTGGAGTTGAATACTGGGTTCAAATCCTAACTGTCACTTACTAACTGTGTGAACTTGGGTCTGAGTTTCTTAATCTGGAAAATGAAAATATTATATTTGATGACTTCTGAGGTTCCTTCTAACCTTAAATCTTATGATTCTGCTACATAGAGGACACTGTGACCAACAAGATCCCTTTCATCCCTAAAATTCTCTGATCCTATCTGAGAACAGACATAAGTGCTATTTACTTCATATTTGTCCATGGAGATGCTGGTTTTCAGAAGGCCAACTGCAACTCCCCCTGCCAAAGGCTTTGGGAGTAAGACTCAAGAAGATGAGTCCAATCTCTTGGCAGAATCCCCTTGATGGATCAATAGCCTCAGTCATGTTTTTGAAAATGTTGTGACAATCTGCCATCATTAAGGTACCTGAGCAGTACCCGTGGTAACAGCTCCATGCATTGGCTGAGACAGCTGGTGATCACAAGAAACAGATGTACAAGTTACAAAACAAAAGTAGTAAATCTGAACCCAGATGGCAGGCCTTCCATGCCTGTGGAGTCATCGCCATTCACAAGTGACTAATAGTCCCAGTGGCAGCAACAGAAATGAAGCCATTTCCCAAGGGACATGAGGACTGGAGGCCCAGCATGTATGAAAGTCCCCTTTTATGATATACCATACAGTAGGTATATTATAATGTGATACAATAATGCAGCACAACATAATGTAATACAATACAACACAGTAGACAGCTATTAAGTGCACAGAACTGAGAAAGATGCAAAGCTTTAGAGTCCATTAGGGGGAGAGGGTGGCACTATTACGCTCACTCTTCACTATGAAGACAAATCCAGTCTATGAAAACTGTACATAAAGTGAAAACCAGGGTGACAAAGGTGGACCACAGTCCCTCCCTCCCAATAGAGAGCTGGCCGAATAGGTCCCTTACTGCTCAGGAGAAAAGAGTATTTTTTTTTGGACCTCATTCCATCCAGATTGTCTTTCCATAATGGCCAAAAAAAGTTTATAGAATAAAAATTAGGTATAAATTACTATAATATATTTGAATGAAAATCAGCAAAGCAAATGTCCATATAGCAAGGGATAAGAATGTTACATGATAATTGTGCAAACAAAGTACTCTGTCAAAGCAGAGAGGAAGATCAGGGTAAACTTTGAAAAAGAGGTGATTTTTGAATAAAGGTATGACTGGACATTTTTATATGTGGGGCAATTTGACTGGGGTATGGGTAAGAAAAGAGGACACAGTCCTAAGGAGTGGGATAGGTGGGATATAGGCATAGTACCAAATACTCACATCAGTGAATTTTGGGAAGAAGGGAGAAAAAGAATGGTTTGAGCTTCACATGGAGAGAGAAAACCATTGAATAGTTCCCATCTTAATTATTCTTGCTTAACTAGCCATTAATCTCAGTTGTTTCAATGCTTCTAAAAAAGAGAAAATGCTGAAAGTGCCCTCTATTATCTTGACACCTAGGAAAAATCCCCTCTCACCCTACCCTAGTATTGGCCCTGGATATGAGTTGGTTTTAAAAAGCTGAGTAGAACTTCAATAGACAGAATAGTGGGATTGGGAGGAAAGGAGGGAAAGACCCTTTGACATATTTATAACTTCACAATATTGCTAACATTCAATGACTTCTCACCATTCCTTTGGACCAGACCATCTGAACTTCCCATCTCAATGACTGCATCAGCCTCCTCACTGGTTTTCCTTCCCCAAGTATCTTCCTATTCTAGTTCTGCCAAAATAATTTGCTTAAGTATAGTTCACTCTTCTACTCAATCTATTTAATTAGCTTCCCTTTGCCTCTGTGATAATCCTACATAACCTTACCTTTCCAGCCTCCTCTTCTCCGGCTCTCTTCACCCCAGCCAGATTGACTTCACTCTCCCAAAGAACTTCATCCCCCACCTCTAGGTCTTTCTCCAAGATTCCTCTTCAAAGTCAGTCTCTTTCCTCAAGAGGTAGCTTGTCTCCTCATGAAGACTTTTCTGATCCTCCAAACACTAGTGTCTTCCTTCTCAAGATATCTGGGAATGTTTACTCCAGAGAAGACTCAGGGTCACTATGATAGAGTACATTAAGCTTTCAAAGGTCCATAGCATTCATGATCCTATTATTGAAAATATTTGAAAGACTATCCTGTTTTAGTGGGATTAACTTTGATCTGCTTAGCCCTGGGACCAGAACTAGGAGCAATAAGTGAAAGTTTCAGAGAAGTCAATTTTGGGAGGCTAACTTCTTAATAATTAGGACAATTGCATATTCTTAGATGGTACAGTGAATAGGCTACTAGGCCTGGAAGGACCTGAATTGAAATCTAATCTGAGATGATCACTAGCTGTGTGACCCCCGGGGAGGTCACTTAATCCAGTTTGCCACAGTTTCCACATCTGTAAAGTAAACTGGAGAACAAAATGGCAAACCACTCCAGGATTGCTACCAAGAAAACTCCAAATGGGAGGAGTCACATAATTGAAATGACTAAACTACACAAGGAGCTTAATGTTTGTGGACTTGACTTGTATCCCCTTGACTTTTACAGCGGCTAGTAGAATGCCTAACACGTAGAAAGAAGGTGCTTAATAAATATTTGTCGTTAGAAAAATCAAAGAATTTTCAAAGAGTTGGCATTCCTACTGAACAAGATGCTGGATACAGCTTGGTTGTTTATCCTCCACTCTCAAAGAGGATCATGACATTAGGAAATAGGTTGAGATAAATTCAAAATGCAAGTCATTCCTAGGATACAGTGCAAAGACAGAAAGCAGTGTCAGCTGGTCTGGAGGTCACAGAGCCAGGGCAAAATTAAAGGAATGGTGATTTTATAAGATTGTAGCTTGCAACTAGCTCCTAAAGACTAGCTAAAACATAAACCTTGTCCTCATGGAAGTTATTAACTACTATTATATAGACAAAATCTATTCGAAGTTTCATAGATTTAGATCTAGACAGGATTTTAAAGATGGTGGCACAAGAAGGAAGTGGGATATAACCTTTCCTAAAGAAAGGCACAAAGCCAAGAAAGACCCAAGTGGGAATTTGAACCCAGGTCTTTCAGACTTGAAGTTGTGTTCTTCATGTTCTAGTCCTTCTTGTTCCACTCCCTCTCCCAATTTCAGATAAGGCAGAATTTTTAGAAAATAAATTTTAATGAAAAGGAACTGGAAATGTTTAGTCCAGAGAAGACTCAGGGCCATCATGACAGAGCTAGTTAAGATCTCAAAGGTCCATAGGATTCATGATCCTATTATTGAAAACATTTGAAAGACAATCATGTAAGTGGGATTAACTTTGATCTGCTTGGCCTTGAGACCAGATTTAGGAGCAATAAGTGAAAGTTACAGAGAAGCAATTTGGGAAGGCTAACTTCTTAATAATTAGGACAATTCCAAGGTAGCATGGGTTTCCTTTCCTGGGAGTCTTCAAATAAAGTCTATTTAGGGGCTGTGTTCCCATGAGGATTCTTTTCATAGGGGTTGGCCAAGATGGCAACTGAAGATCCTTTGAGTTCTCAAATTCTGAGACCTTGGGACTAATTTTAATCTTTTTTCTAATTCTAAAGCAATTCTATAATCCTCTGGATCTGGGAGGACCACATAGTTTGGAAATAGGGAAAATAGAAAGGAAAACCCTTCCTTTTCCCTTCTCTCTACCTTCCCAATCCTAACCTTATAAGGGGTGATAAAAAGGAACTGTTTCCCCCCTCGAATATTTGATTTTAATGAATACTTTCTTTCTGATCAGGAAATGTGTATTTTATGGATATTTTCTTCTTGGCTGCCTGAAATGGAATGCCAGACAGCACATAGCATTTCAAAGGTCCCTTGCTGCCACTCTCTGCCTTTCTCTCTCCTTCCCCCACTCCACTAACTGTCTTTCTCTGAGAACCAAATAGATCTGGTAAGGTCCTGTCTTAAGTGTGTGGCCTCTGGAATGAGGTCCTTTCTCCCACTCATGACAGGAGATGTGGGGGACAGACTCTTACAGGATGGAACAAGAAGTGAATAAATTACACGCTTAATGGGGACTTTGGGAAGGGTCTCCAATGGTGAGGCTCTCAAACTGACAACCTGGATCCCGCCCAAACAGATCTTGGCAGCATTTTGCTTTGCAGCAGTCAATGAAAAGGTGTTTTAACTCTCTTGGAAACTTGGGTATGGAGGAGAACTGTAACATTAGAGTTCCAGGGTTTATTTTTTTCCTCTGATGACAGAACAAGACCTAAGGTATCATTTTCATACAACACAGAGCGTCAAGCAGGTACTGCCTAGAAAATTTTCAAGTTGAGATCCCTGAACTTTTCCCTCCTAGAAACCCAAATTCCTCAGTGGGTGAGAGGTGGGTGCTTCACAGGGGATGGCAGAATTCCCTGCTTCCTCCAAGATTCATCTCAAACTCCACATTCTACGTGAAATCTTTGCTTTTCCTCCAACCCTCCCTCCCAAAACTACTCATCTGATTCACCTATCTTGAGGGATTACGGTGAGGTCTAACCATAAAGCACTTTGTAAACTAGATGGTATAGTGGCTAGAGGTCTGGGTCTGCAGCCAGGAGGATTTGAGTTTAAATCCAGCCTCAGACACTATGACCTTGCAAAACTTGTAACTTTTGTTTAGCTCAGTTTCCTTAACTCATTCCTTAAATGGAGCTAATAATAGCACCTATCTCCCAGGGTTGTTGTGAGGATCAGGGAGAATAATTGTGAAGTGCTTAACAGTGTCTGGTCCATAGTTCCATGGTTGTTGAGTAATTTTTCAGACGTATCCAACTCTTCATGACCCCATTTGGTGTTTTTTTTGGCAGATATTAGAATGGTTTATCATTTTCTTCTCTAGCTCATTTTACAGATGAGGAAACAGAGGCAAACAGGGTGAAGTGACTTTCCCAGGGTTGCACTGCTAGTAATTATCTGAGGTTGGATTTGAACTCAGAAGATGAGTCTTCCTGATTCCAGATCCCAAGTTCTATCCACTGTACCACCTAGCTGCCTCTAGTACATGATAACTGGTGCTGTATGAATTCTTATTTCCTTCCCTTTTCCTCAGTAAAATGTAAACTCTTTGAGGATAGGATTTATTTTTCATTCTATTCTATTATCACTTTTAGTATATCGTATACAACAGGTGCTTAATAAATGCTTTTTGAATTGAATATTTGTTCAATTCAAAACTTCCAGCAGAAGAAGCAAGACTGGCCCTCTTCAAAGCCATGAAATAGACCTGAGATAGCCATGGTCCAGATTGTCCCCATCCCCTGCCTTGTCAGAACTTATATACTTGGGTCCCACTCCTTCAAGGTCTTCTCTGTTAGATGACTGGCTAGCTGGTCTAATCACTTAATTATGGCTACAGTGGTATAATTTGATATGTATTTATTGCCTTCTCAGTGAATGAGAGGAGTAGAGAGAGAAGGAGAATTTGGTTCTAAAAATAAAAGGTAAAAAGAAATAAATAACTCCAAGGGTAATTGCTGAGTGTTCTCAGTAGTGTTCTCAGAGAGCTAGGGTTTCTAGCAGGAAGGTGTCTTAGAAACATTCTTCTTGTTTCTGAGGTCCTGAGAATGACAATATCAAAATGGTGGTTGTACTTCATTCTCAAAGAGGACCAAGTTGGTATCACTAATTTGGGGACAAAGATCGTGACTGATCAGAACAGGAAGAGATCAGGTGGCTTTACCATAGGTTGGACACAGAGTCTGTATGAAGATTTGGGGTAGAGAATGGGAGTATCACATGTCCTATAAGTAGCAACCTTGGGATTCTAGTCCCTATCTTCTGACTAACCATGCTATAGTAGGAAAACCAGTGGCTTAAAATCAGGGAAACTGGATTCAAATCTTGAAGAACCCATTAGACCCTGGGCAAGCCATTTGTAAGTTTTCTCAGAAGTAGAATGACAATGTTTTTCTTCCAGTTCTAATTCTATGATCTAAGGTCTCTAGCACTTTTTCTCTAGCACTTATTCTATTAGCTGACTATTCTCATACAGCCTAGGCCATTATAGGTTTTATAGTAGGAAGAATCCTTAGTGTTTTTATAAATGACTAAATGGGTTCAGAGAGCTCAGGGGCTGAGGTGATTCCAAGGTGTACTTTGTATTTACTAATTGTGCTTGTGTACCACCATTCTCCCCATCACAATGCAAACTCTTCAGGGTTAAGAGGACACTCTGGTTTCATCTCTAAATCTGGCACAATTTTAACACAAAGCATGGGCATAACAAATACTTCTGGATTGACTGATATTCATTGTGCCATGATTTCTCTTGTGTTTCCCTCCCAGAGAACATGAACCTTTCAGATATATCCAGGAACATTCTCCCAAAGGACTGAGATGGGAAATTTCAGACTTTTGGCAGAGTCCTAGGCAGAGATGACTTTGGTCAGTGATGGAGAGGAATCTTTCTTTATTAGGCAGCTTCCTATTTGATTCTAAAAAATAAAAAAAACAAGAAATAACTAAGTGTATGTGTAGATACTATGTGAAAAGTCACTTGAGGAAGAATCTTTGACACTGGGGGAAAACCATTGCACCCTTAGCTCAACAAGCTGACATCCTGCCCCCCCCCCTTCCCCAGAGTAAAAGGCCCTGGCTTTTATTTCTGTTTCTTTTCCATTTGATGCATTGCTAAAGATTCAATTTATTTCTTAACATTTTCACTTATAGCCCTTTTGACTAAATGGGGCTCTGGAGGACCAGATCATTAGTACTGATAAACAATTCCCAGTACTACTGGTACAAATGGAAAATGACTAATAAAAAAAGGGAAAAAAGCAGGCAGTACAATTAAAGAGATCACTGCCTTCTTGTAGCAGGAATGGCTGATGATGATGTTTGTTCCACAGCTCCTGTTTTCCTGAGGGCTCTGCTATTGAAAATTGTATATATCTCTGAAATCATATGAATGTAGATTTAACATTAGAAAGAATCTTACAGCTCATGAAATATGACCCCCTTATTTTACAGATGAGGAAACTGAGGTTCAAGAGTATTACTTTCTCAGACACTAAACAGCTGAGTTTCTCAAATAGACTTTGAACTCAGGTCTTTCTAACTCCAAGTTCAATATTGTTTCTACTGTACCACATTGCAAAAACAGAATCTCAGTAATTGAAAGAACCTCTGAAAGCAATTAATCCAAACCCCACCTACAACAGGAATCTTAATCTGTGGTACTCCCTTATATGTGCTCACCCACCTCTAATAATGATGAACCCAGCCCCTCCCAAGGTAGCCCATTTGATTTCTGGACCAATAACTCTAATTAGTAGTCAGTTTTATATTGTATTAAGTCAAAATCAGGCTCCCTGTAACTTCTGCTCATTGGTCCTAGTCCTCTGAGTCAAGCAAAATATATCAAATTCCATAAATACTTGAAGTGTCTAACATAATAGAATATAATCGGTGACTCTGGAAGACAGAGTGAGGATGATGACTTTGAGTGACTGCCTCACTGTAAATCCAAATCACAAGCAAGTTAAAATATCACCCATGATAGCTTCTGCCCTCAAGGAGCTTGCATCTTATCAGATGAAATGATGTATACAAAGACAAGTATACTTTGAATGAATACAAAATTGATACACCAAATAAATACAAGTTTTTTAAGGAAAAGATAATTACAGAGAGAGAGAGAGAGAGAGAGAGAGAAAGAACTAGTAGTTATGAAGATCAAGAAAGGCTTAGTAGAGAAAAGTATTAGAGATGTTCCTTGAAAGATATTCAGGATTCAATGAACTGACAGTGAAAAGAGAAAGTGAAAATGAGAGAGGAAGGAAGGAAGGAAGGGAGAAAGAAAAAAGCAAAGAAAGATGATATAAAAATAGAAGTTAGAAAGATTTATTTTTTAGAAGAAAAGTGTTCCACCCTTCTTTCTAGTTCTTAAATAAATATTTGCACCATCATGGATGTGGTGCAGTGCTATAATTGTAGTCATGTGGGCAACCACAGTTTAGGTAAGCCTTAGTTTCCTCTTCTAATACTTATGAGTATTTTGATAAGATAACTTCTAAGATCCCTTGCAACTTTAAAAATACAATTCAGTCTTATTGAGGAAGAAAACAAATTCCTACTTGTCCTGATTCTGATTTCAACAGCGTCCCCTGCATCCCCAGGTTTAACTCCAACCTGATGCTTCTCTCTATCATTCTCTCTTTCACCTATCTACTAAGCTCCTGATCTCTAAACCTCTTCATTTTCCCAAGCCCCAAATTTCAGTTCTTAGCTAATCCAAACACAAATCATTCAGTCCCCAGGGAAGCAAAGTGGTTCTTTCACAGATAGTCCCCTTTACAAGTTATAAAGCCAACTGTGCAAGAAGGCACTGGCTTGTAAATGGGCTATCGTTTCCCCCCTTCAGTGGGTGCATGAGGGCCCATTAGCAATGCTTCACTTTCAAAAGCCCAACCAGGTGGCAGAGAGAATAGGAAATGGCTGATAAGCAGCTTGCACACCTCCCATTGATGCTTCCTGCTGCCCCATCTGATGTTGGGCTATTTAGAGCCCAGGCTAGGGGGATGACATCATGGAAATGGGTCATTAGCTTTCCCGAGGTTTTGCTCTGAACTCGGCTGGGAGAGAAGTCTGGCTAACTTGGAATCTTTTGAATAGGGCAGCTACAGCTCTGCTCCACACACTTTGCCTGCTGGGAAAATGAGGGTGAGGCAGGCAGGTGCTTATTGATCAGGAGAAAATTTTCTTACCTGCTTTTTCTTTCTTCTTTCAATTAAATTATTGCCTCAAAAGAACAGTAATAAGCTAGGGTGTAAACATAAAATATTGGAAGACTCCCAAACAAATATGGTGGAGGCTGTGAGCATTTCTAAAAGGACAATGCAGTCATACTGACACTGTATTTACAGAATCACAGAACCATAGTGAAGAAGGCAGTTTTGGTGGTTGGCTAGGCTAAAACGCATCTGAATAGCAATCAATCCCCTTTACAGCATTACCAGTATGTTCCAGCAAAAAGGAACTGGGTTCCAATTGTGCTGCCATCACTTAGTGATCTCATCTCCTTCGAAGGGATATAGATCATGGAGATTATCTTCTCCTGGTCCTTGGGTGTTTCTCTTTTCTTCAAGATTCCTTAGCTCATTGTCTTCTTCTCCTTACCAATTGTTCTCTTTATCCTAGAGGATAGTCATAGGAACAAAATAGAAGGACCATTTGGTCCAATTTCTTCATTTTCCATAAAGAAGTAAATAAATGTACATATACATTAGCAAACTGAGGTGCAAGGACATCAAATACCTTTACCCAATACACATGTATAGCAAGTATTGTCTTGGTAGTTCTCAGGTTCTTAAATTCTATGACCTACTTCTTTTTTCAATCTCAGCCACACCCTGATTATGACCACCATCTGTAAGTGCTACATTTTCACCCTTCTTCATTTTTTATCAAACAATAACTTGTTAACATTCCATCTAGGGCAGTTAGATGGAGTCAGGAGGACCTGAGTTCAAATCTGAATTCAGACACTTGACACCTACTAGATGTATGACCTGATTGCCTCAAATCAAGTGCCATCTCCAGTCCTCCTAATTCATATCTGACTAGTGGACCCAGATGAATCCAGAAGAGAAAGTGAGGCTGGTGATTTAGCACAGAAACCCCTTGCTCAAATCCAATTCATTTGTTTGTCTTGGCATCACTTCCCTAATGACATGGTCTTCTTTGAGAACAAAGAACAAACATCATCAGATCATTCCATCCATTCCTTCCTCTGCTAAATCCCTTCTTCACTTCCAGGATGACCTTTTAGTCCTCCTGCTCCACCATACTTTCCCAGACCATGACCTCTGTTTAGACTTCCCTTTCCTCCTTCTCCCATCTCAACTCAGTTCAACTCTACATTTTCTTCTGCTCTCAAATTCCTTGTCTTCTTGTCCTAGCTCCATGGATATTATTGCTGTTCTTCATTTGTTTTTCAGTTGTGTCTCACTCTTTGTGATTTAGGGTTTCATTGGCAAGGATACTGGAGTAGTCTGCCCTTTCCTTCTCCGGTTCATTTTTCAGGGAATCAACATGTCTACCAAATTTGATGTTAATTACAAGGGTCCACACAAATAGCATCTTATCTTTGTCTAAAATGAAAAGAGTTATGCTTTCTTTTCTCTTCTTTGAGGTCATTTAATTATATTTTTAACCCTTATAATAAATATGCCTAGGCAAGCAAATCAAATCCACATGGTGACAGTGTCTCATGAGTGTATGTCTCAACTGAACCCATCACCTCTGGAACTTTGGTTGGTCATTATATTTAATAATTACAACACATTCAGCTCTGCTGATTAATTTTTGTTTTTGAAGGTTTGTCAAAAAACCCAGAGCTAAAATTAGGGTGGGACAATCTGACACTTAATGGCACCAAATTTTGCAAAGTTTTAGTAGAACTGAAAAAATAGCATAATTTGGAGTTAGAAAGAATAAGCAATTAAATAGAAAATTACAAGGTTAGTAAAGACTAACAGAATGCCTTCTGTGGAGGGTAAGGGAGGGAAGCAGGAATGGGGGGAAATTGTAAAACTCAAAATAAATAAAATCTTTCTTAAAAAAAAGAAAATTATAAGGTATGCGTGAGCCCTTCTCCTGCTTCCTTTTTCTGCCCTCCCCAGTATCCACCTAGGACCATTATCCAAGGTTTGCTTGCCCCAGGTGAGTTATGTAGCACTTATTCAAGATACAGATATTCACAGCTATAGCTTCTCCAGAATATGGATGCTTCCCTCCTGGGAGCCCTGGCTGCTGCCCCAGTCCGCTCTGTCCTGTTCTCTCTTAATGTATTGACATTGGCAGCAATAGTATGTCTTGTCATGCCAATAAGGTAATTGAAATTGAGTGGTCTCTAAGAGTCCAATTAATCAACAAATAAATTATAAACCTGTGGTCACTTCCACTCCTTCATAGGAGGCATATCTGTTCCTCCAAGGCCTCTGAAGTGCTGGAAGATTGTTCAAACAAGACCTCAAACGTCACTAATGGGATTCAGAAGAAATTAGATTTTTTTTTTCAAAATAAACTCATCTTATTCTTTTTCTTTTTTTGTTTCTCTTGTTTAGCTGAAATGGGAAATAATCTCAACAATTTGCCAACCTTTCTCACTCCTTCTGAAAAGTCTAAACATATTTTATTCTGTTTCCATCTGAAAAGCAATTGCTGAGGTTTTCTTTGCAAGCATTCCACCACATCAAATACTCTCAGAATGGGAATCAGGATGGCATAATGAAATGGCCCTATTAGTCATGTGATCTTGACCAAGTCCCTTACATTTATGGACCTCAGTTTCCACATCTATAAAATAGGCTTAGACTAACTTATGTTTTAGCTCTTGGTCCCAAGAATCTAAAACATGGGGTCAAATTAAATATGCTGACATTTAATAGGTATAAATGAACTTGGGTTCAAAGAATCAACTTTAAATATTTATTGGAAACTATCTAGAAAGAGATAGGGGTTACAATCAGCTACAAAATCAGCATGAGATGTCCTCAAATTCTTAATTGAATTATTTTAGCTATTAAAATTTATCCTATTTGAACAATTAAGACCTAAAATTTCATTAAGCCATTTGAGACACCATACAATAATCAGCCATGTAATATGGTGGCCAAGGATATCTCAACTTCATTGGGAGTCTAGAAGAAAATAGACGCACTGTGTTTCACATTGTAAATCCGCCTTTGTGTTCATTTGTGGGCCACACATTTTCAGAAGGGCAATACTAAGTAGGAAAACATTCAGGGAAGATGATTAATCTGTCTGAAGGGACTCAAACTAGTGACATATGGAGATCAGCTGAAGAAACTAGGGATGTTTAGCCTGGAGAAGAGGATACTTCAACAGGGGTGTGTTCGGTGCTTTTAGTATGTGAAGGGCTGTCACTTGAAAGAGAAATTATTAGATTTGTTCTGTTTTGGCCTAAGGGCCAAGAAGTAAGAACAATGGGGATAAAAATAGCGAAGAGGCAAATTGAGGCTTGATCCAGGGAAAACAAAAACCTTAATAACAGGTAGAGTTATCATCAAAGTGGGATGGAATAGCCTCAGGCGTTGGCAAGGTTGTCTCCCGTTGTGGGAGGCCATGAAGCAGAAGGTGATTGTTGATTTCTCAAATATGATGTTGAGAGGATATGTGTTCAGGGTCAGGACAATGCTGCCAACTTCAGAATCCCCTAATTCTACTTTTCTCAGACACTTTCAAGTTAGACTCACTCTCCTCTTCATCCCCATCCTCCCAGAATACCACCCAAGATTCTGGGTCTTCATGGGCTATTTTACCTAGAAAAAGGCCACCAAGGAGCAGGTAGGTGGCGCAGTGGGCAGAGCACCAGCCCTGGAGTCGGGAGGACCTGAGTTCAAATCCTGCCTCAGATACTTAATAATTACCTAGCTGTGTGACCTTGGGCAAGTCACTTAATGCTATTGCCTTAATTTTTTTTAAAAGGCCACCAGAACACTTGTTGGCCATTTCTGATCCAAAATCCCAAGGGTGTGGCCCCTCTCGTGCAATTTCCTTTTATGTATTATCTTCTCCAGTTGAAAAGTAAGTGCTTGCATTGTGTGTGATGATCAACTATGATGGACTTAGCTCTTCTCAACAATACAGAGATCAAAGATAATTCTAAAAGACCTGCAATGGGAAATGCCACCGACATCCAGAGAAAGAACTATGGAATCTGAAGGCAGATCAAAGCAGACTAGCTTCACCTTTTAAATTGTGTTTTTTGCTTTTCCCTTCTAGTGGTTTTTCTCTTTTTGTTCTGATTCTTCTTTCACAGCATTACCAATATGGAACTAGATATAACATGATTATACATGCATAACCTAGATCAGATTACTTGTTATCCTGGGGTGGGAAGAGGGGAGAAAAGTGTGGGGGCGAACAAACCTTTACAAAAATGAATGTTAAAATTATCTCTACATAAAATTGGAGTAAGAAGGGGAAAAATGATAGAGGAAGGAAGGAAGGAAGGAAGGAAGGAAGGAAGGAAGGAAGGAAGGAAGGAAGGAAGGAAGGAAGGAAGGAAGGAAGGAGCTTGAGGGGCAAGGACTGTCTTACTTATTTGTGATTTGCTTCCCTAGCACTTAGCATAGTGCCTGGATATAGTAAAGACTTAATAAAACCATCCTTCCATCATTTTATTCATTGGATGGATAGATCCATCGATTCCTCCCCCAGTCCATTTATTCATTCTCCTTTACTTAACAGTTTCGTGTAACATTCAAAGCAAGATGTCAGTGAGACCAGCTGAGGCCAGATGGAGGGATAATGCAAAGAAGCCTCAGGAACAGCCTTCCTTGTTAAGCCTCAGGATAATCAAATCATTTGTCCTCTTTACCCCAGCACATGCAAACAGTCTTGTTGCCAAGGGGGGAAAATATAATTCAGATGCATTTGTCTGAAGGTATTGTAAATTCAGCTCATCTTAGCAGTGGGAGGGAGCATTTGGAATTCAACTGTGGTAAGCCTGGACGCTACTTAGTATGAGAATGAGCTTGCTTCAGAGTGGACTCCCAGGTGAAAACGGAACAGTCAGAGTAGGCAGAGAGAAACCTGCTGTGTGGAAGAGATGGCAGAGGTGGAGACAATCTGCTTTGCCAAGAGGAATCTGTTTGATCAGACTGGGGTGTCCTGAAGGCCCCACAGTCAGGAAGGGCTTCTTGTGTGGGGAGTGAGCTAAGCAGCCCTAGGGGAGACCAGAAAACTCCCATCTTGGGAGGAGTTGAGATTTCTTCCATGACAAGGCATGCTCCTTTCTATCACCATTGATTGGAATTCCCATATGGCTTCAATGGAGAAGACTCCTAAAGGACTTCTATAGCTGAAAATGTTGTCACTCCTGCAGCTAAGTTGGTGGTGTCCTCAAACTTAGCTCAGATTGTCCTAGACACGGAGATAGGTTTGTTGCTGGGTTAACTAGTATACCTTCCAATTGGGTGAATAATAGTGATTTATCAAAAATAATAACCAGTATTTTGTGGTGACTTAAAAGTTATATTTGTTAAGACTGAGAGGGTTTGTGATTTGGCCTAGGCCATCCAGCTAGTGTGTGAGGCAGGAGTCACACTCAGGTCACACTGATTCCAAATCCCCCTACTCTGATAACATTAAGAAAGGGCTAACCATGTATCAGGAACTCTGTTAAACAATTTACGATTATTATCTCCTTTGATTCTCATCACAAGCTTGAAAAATAGGTGTTATTATTACCTTACCTCTATTTTGCAGTTGAAGAAACTTAATCATAATTTAAGTAATTTACCCAGGGTCACATAGTATGTAACTGAGGTCAGATTTGAGCTCAGGTCTTCCTGACTCCAGGTTGTCCTTTCCTTTTTATAACCTACCAGTGTTTGCGTTCTACTGGCATACTTTTAAGAGGGTAATCAATTGGTCAACAAGAATCTTTTGGACACTATTCTAAATGCTGTTCTAAACACTGAAGATACAAAGAAAGGGGAAAAGAAAAAGAAAAAAAAGCTTTCATATTCACATGGAAGAAAACTGTGTCCATACAAGATCTCTAAAGGGTATATGAGAGGTGATTCAGGAGGGAAGGGACTAGCAGTATGTGGGAAACCCAGAATGACCTTCTGCAGAAGATGAGATGAGAGGTGAGCCTGGAAGGAAACTAGAAAAGTATGGAATCATTCCCATCACTATTGTTCACAAAGAAATAGGACTGGAGTCCTGTATTATTTGAGGAAGGGGGAAAACCTCTTGGTGGGGAAGATCTGCAAAAGTTCCAGGCAAGGCATTGCCAAAATAGAAGATGTTCAAAGAGTATCTTGTCTTTACTTTGAGAACTGAGGCTTGTGGGTGAGATAGGAGGCACAGAATCCTGAGCCTGCTACCCAGAAGCACTTTCTTATATATTGCTCTTCATGTGCCCTTCCCCCCAGCCCACCTCATCCATTAGCTGCTGGGAAGAATCTTGTGATTTCATTGAAAACTGACCTTAAAAAGCCGACAGACAATTGCCTGCTTAGTGCCTTGTTTTAGAGAGAACAAGAACAATCCCTTAGACAGGATTCTTATTGAAAATATTCAAAAGGGCTTAGTAATGTCTCAAGGGTTTACGTTAACCAATGACTTAGGTTGACATTTTAAAAAATAATAATAATCTCCCCCTTGAAAAGACTCTATTGATTGTTGGGAAGAAGAAAGATCTAGAATGATGACTAGGACGAATCTTTGGGGTTGTTTTATTGTTAACTTTGATTGAGTCATTAAACAAATATTTATTAAACACTTTTTACTTATGTCCAGGACATTGTGCAAGAGTCTGGGGATAAAAGACAAAATAAAACATGACACATGCCTGCAGAGTGAGTATAACCTAGCAAGACTTGTATACTATTACAACTGCTGCTGCTATTAATAATAAGATAATAATCATAATGATGATATAAGTGTGATATAATATTAACAATGATAATAGTGAGGATGATAAATAGCATTGATATAGTATTTTAAAATTTGCAAAGGATTTTGAATATGTTATTCATTTGATCCTCGCAACAATTCTGGGAGGCAGGTGCTATTATTATTCCTATTTTACGTATTGGTAAGACTGAAATCAACAGAAGTTACTTGTCCTGGGTTATGCAGATAAGTAGCTGAGACAGAATGAAAAATCAGATCTTCTTAACTTTGTTTCTAGCAATCTTACCTATTATGCCACTTAGAAGCCAATAAACATGGTATTTATTTGAAAGGAAGAAAGGAGGGGAGGAAGGGAGACAGGAAGGAAGGAAGGAAGGAAGGAAGGAAGGAAGGAAGGAAGGAAGGAAGGAAGGAAGGAAGGAAAGAAGGAGGAAGGAGAGATGGAGGAAGGAGCAAGAGAGTAAAGAAGAAAGAGAGGATACAAGAAAGAAAAGAAATAAAGAAAATGGAAAGAAGAGAGGACAGAATGAGGAAGAAGAGGGAAGGAGGGAGGAAAGAAAGAAAGGGAAGGAGGGAAGGAAGCAAAATGATGGAATGAAAGAAGAAAGGAAGGAAGAAAAGAAGGAAGAAAGAAAAGAGGGAGAGAAAGAAGAAAGAGAAGGACGGAGAAAGGAAAGAGAAAGGAAAAAGAAGGAAGGAGGAAGAGAGGAAGAAAGAGAAGTTAGAAGGAAGGAAATAAGAAAGAAAGAAAAAGGAAAAGAGAGGGGAGGAATGAGGAAAGAGAAGAAAAGAGAGAGGAAGGAAGGAAGGAAGAAGGAAGGAAGGAAGGAAGAAGGAGGGAAGGAAAGGATAAAAGGAAGATAAAATGAAAGAGAAAAGAAGGAAGAAAAAAGGGGAGAGGGGAGGAAGAAGGAAGGAAAGAAAAAGAAAGGAAAGAAGGAAGGAATAGAGAAAGGAAGAAAAAAGAAGAAAGGAGGAGAGAGGGAGGGAAGGAAGAAAGGAGGAAGGAAGGAGAAAAGGGAGGAGAAATGAAAGAGAAGAATGAAAAAAGAGGCAAGGAGGGAGTGAGGAAGAAAGAAAGAGAGAAGGCAGAGGAAGGAAAACAAGAAAGAGGAAGGAATGATGAAAGAAAGAAGAAAAGAGGGAAGGAAGAAAAAATGCATTTACTAAACACTGTGTGCTAAGAGTTGGGTCTTTTTCTCAAGTACAGGTCCAATCATGTCACCCCTTCCCCTCATCCAAGATCAGATACAAAATGCTCTGTTTGGAATTCTGATCCCTTAGTCACCTCCTCCTCTACCTACCTTTCATTTTTCTTCACCTTCTTCCCTTCCACATACTTCTTCAATCCAGTGAGCCTGACTTCTGAGCTATTCTACAGATAAGACACTCTTCTCTAAGCTTTGAACAGTTCCTCTAATGGACCCCATTCCTAGAACACTTTCCCTCTTCTCCTCTACTTACCAACCTGACTAGCTTTCTTTAAGTTCCAACTAAAATCTTGGTACAGAAAGCTTTCTTCAACCCTCTTAACTTCAGTGTATTCCCTCTCTTAATTATTTCCCATTTCTCCCATTTCTTTGTATTTGTTTATCTATTGTTTCTTTCCTTAGATAATAAAACTTTTTAAGGGCAGGGGCTATCTTTTGCCTGCTCTTGTACCCCTAATATATTTAGCAGGATCTTAATAAATGTTTACTGATTAATCGATATGTATACAAGAAAAGTAGTAGGGCAGCTAGGTGGCGCAGTGGATAGAGCACCGGCCCTGGAGTTAGGAGTACCTGAGTTCAAATCCAACCTCAGACACTTAATAATTACCTAGCTGTGTGACCTTGGGCAAGCCACTTAAGCCCACTAACCTTGCAAAAAAAAGAAAAACTTAAGAAAAAGAAAAGTAAAAAGAAATCTCTGTCCTATTTGGGAAAGACATTGCATGAAAAGAAGCTAAACAGGACACAGAGGCAGTTGGTTTTGATGTCAGAGACAGGACTCAGAGGAAAATAAAGGCTGTCTTGCTCTCTCCCCCCAACAAAATGACAGTCCCAGGAGGAACTCACCAATGGGTGAAGGGAATGGGCCCTACAGTTATCCCAGGCCAAGAAGAGCATAGGAATGGTTGGATGTTCAAGTGAGAGAAGGTGCCTGGCTCTTAGGATAAATGCAAATGAGAGAAGCAGAAGAAAATGATATAAGAATTAACAGAAGTTCCTCCTGGGTGAAGATTTCAGTGCTGATATCAGCCAAAGTGGGACTTTGAAGGTTGCTAGGTTTTTGGCAAGCATTGGTAATAATGGTAGTTAGGAAACAGCATTTTCAATCTAGGGGAGATTGAATAAAAGGCCAGAGACAGTAAAAAATTGGGATAGAAAGAGGTAGTATGGAATAATGGCTACTGGGTCAGTCTGGGAAGACCTAGATTCAAATCTCACCTCTTATACTACCTGCATGACTGTGAGACAGTCATTCTGGGCCTCAGTTTCTTCATCTGGAAAATAAAGATAAAATTTGGAATACCTGTCTCAAATGAAATGATGTATGCAAAATATTATATGAATATTAGTTAATATGTTTGGGGAACAATACATTTTACAGGATGCTCGAGAACAGGACTCATAAAGAGAACTAGTATCAGAGAAGATTAGAAAGATAGGAGAGACACAAATTGTCGAGCACCTTGGATGCCAGGCAAAGGAGCTTGGACTTTTTCCCATAGGCAGTGGAGTTCAAAAAAAATTGCCTTTTTTTCCCCATCAGAAAATGCCTATGATCCAAGGAGTACATTAAGACGATTAGTGTGACAGTGTGTGACAGATAGATTAGAGGGGGGAGAAAGTGGAAGTCGAAAGATGAGTTAGGCGGCTATTACAATAATCTAAGTGAGAGTTAATGAGGGCCTGCACCAGGGCTGTGGCAGTAGAAATGGGAAGGAGGCAGTGGAAGCAAGAATTATAATGACATTAACAGAACTGGGTAAAGCAGACAGAATATTGAACCTTGAGAAAAATGGAATGAGTTCATGAGATCCTCGATTTCCAGATAGAAGGGAAGTTAGAATCTATTGAGTTCAACCCCAAGTCCCCAGATAAAGGACTTCACAGATGAGGAACCTCAAGGCCCAGAGAGTGACTTCTCCAAGGTGCATATACTCTAGGGGGGAAACAGAATCATTCTTTGCAGGCAGTACCTCTGATTCCAAATCTTTCCACCCCTTCTAATTCACTGTTTTTTTGGTTGTTGTTTTTGCAAGGCAGTGGGGTTAAGTGACTTGCCCAAGTTCACACCACTAGGTTATTGTTAAGTGTCTGAGGCCAGTTTTGAACTCAGGTTCTCCTGACTCCAGGGCCAGTGCTCTATCCACTGTGCCACCTAGCTGCCTCTCTTTTTCATTCTCTAATGCCATTTTGGGATCTAATTGTAAGCTTCAGGTATCACTCACCATCCACAGCAAAGTCCAAGTAGCTTATGCTTCTACTGGCTATGTCTTGGTGCAAATGAGAAATAATATCAGATTGACAATATTGCAAAATTTCCCATTGATTCTCCATCGCTGGAATTTGCTGGAAATGTTAGCAGCCTGGAGACTGGTAGGTTAGCAAGGTGTAAAGGAGAATTGGGCTTGGAATCAATCTGGGTTTGAGTCCCAGTTCTGCCAGTTTCTAAATGTATGATCTTGGACAAGTCATTTATCCTTTGGAACCTTGATTTCCTTTTCTGTAAAATGAGGACATGGAAAAATAACAAATCTAGTATTCTCTATTTTAAGATCCCTCCTAGCTCTATTTTCTAAGAGCCCTCTCAGTTCAAACATTCTGTATTCTAAGGTCACTGCCAGTTCTGACATTCTGTGTTTTTTTTAATTGAAATTTTATTTTATTTTTTCTAATTTCATGCAATAGTAGTTTTTCAACATTCATCCATTTGCAAATTTCTGAGTTCTACATTTTTCTACCACCTCCCTTCATTTCCCCTTCCCATGACAACAAATATTAGACTTGATGTGAAAGAGGAATTAGAACTAAAGGGCAAGGGAAACCCCTTGAGAAAGGAAGGAAAAACTTAAAAGAAAAGAAGTGAACATAGTATGAATATAGTATTCAGATATCATAGTATTTTCCTATGGATGAGGATGGCATTGTACATAACAGGGTGATCTCTAAATTGCTGAGGGGAGTTGCATCCATCATTGTTGATCATCTCACAATATTGCTGTTAATGTGTACAATGTTCTCTTGGTTCTACTCACTGCACTCAACATCAGATTATGTAATTCTTTCCATGCTTCTCTGGTTCGACTATTCATGGTTTCTTATAGAACAATAGTGCTTCCTAACATTCGTATACCACAGCTTGTTCTGCCATTACCCCATTGATGGGCATCCCCTCAATTTGCTGCCACAAAAGGAGCTGCTACAAATATTTTTGAACATGTAGACTTTTCTCATTTTTTGTAATTTTTCAGGATATTAGAACTGGTATTGCATTGCTAGGTCAAAGGGTAAGATCAGTTTTATTGCTCTTTGGGCATAGTTCAGATTGCTCTCCAGAATGGATTAGTTCACAATTCCACCAACAGTGCATTAATAAATTCTGTGTTCTAAGACCACTCCCAATTCTTACATCTGGTAATTCTGTATTGTAATGTGATCCTGTTCTTTCATTTGGATTCATTGAATTCTAACTGCAGTGTGCTGAATTTGAGGGAAAAAAGCACATTCCAAAGAGTTTTGATTTAAAATAGTTGGTTCTTTATTTCACTGAACTCAGTCCTTTCCAGGGGCTTTCCTGTTACAGTTGATAAGACTTGATTTCTGGAATCCTTCCCTCTTAATTCTAGTGCCTTTCCTCTGATGATTATTTCCTGTGTATCCTTTACATATGCTTTGTATACATTTATTTGCAATTTGCCTCCTTCATTAGATTGTAAGCTCCTTCTAGTTAGTCTTTTGCCCCTTTTTTAATGGTATCCCTAAACCTTAGGCCACTGTCTGTCACAAAATGAGCACTTTGTTAATTGGTTGATGGAATGAACTCAGAGGTTCCACTGAGGCAATATCCTTGAAAGCATTCAGTAGTTATAAACGTCTGAATGTTTGACCTTGTTGCAAAGATTTCTAGGATATTGTAGCTTGGAGCATGACTCAGAATGCTTCTGGTCCAACCCTTCATATTACAGAAAAGAAAAACTGGAGCCAAGGAAGCTGAAGTGACTTGCTTCCCGGGTGGCTGAAAGTTCACTAGTTTCTGGGTCTCCTGCTCTTAGGACTAATGTTCTGGCCTCCTTTGTTCCCTTAAATCATATCTATTTGCGCCATTTTCCAGGATCCTGAGGCAGCTGTTTTCCATGGCTTGGCTCAGCAAAGGTACTAAGAGAGACTCAGGAGGTAATGGCCTATCTCTTAAAGCTACTTCCATCCCTTTACAGCCCCCATTAAGCGTAGCTTCCTGGAATGGTCCTTTGAGACAAGAGCCCATTCCAGGCAAATTAAATGAAAACAAACTCTGCTAACAACGCTTTTCAGGATCAGGATTTAGGAGAAGGCCTCCCTGCCATATATTATGAGGGTGCTATTTGGATCCCTAACACTATCCCAACTACTCTGTTCAGAAGTGAGTGGTGAGGCTATTTGACCTCTCTGATGATAAATGTGTACAGAAGATGCATACATCACAACTCGTATGTAAAGGCATGATTGGTTAGTAATCTAATCTGTCCTGACAAAATTAGAGAGGGGGTGGCGGAGGGAGAAGAAAAATCTGATTCAAATCTCACTATGGATTAGAATTACTGGAAGATGCATCACTGGACAAATTCCTTAATGTCTCTGGACCTCAGTTTACTTAAATGTAAAATGAATTGTTTGGACTAGTTGGTTTCCATAGAAACCATCCTAAAAAGACTGGCATGTGAAGCAAGGACCCTACTTAGAATCTCTAAACTGTCAGTCAATCTGTAAATGTTCATTAAATGCCTACTTAAGGTACTACATACAGTCCTAAAGATAATAAGACAAAAGTCAATCCTTTCCTCCAAGGAATGTGATGGGAAGAAGACAATTGACAAAAGGAAGAAAAGAAGTTGGGGGGAGGGTCAAAGAAGAAGGTGATGATGTTTGTCTTTCATCAGGGAGGTGATGCCATGACAAGCACATAGTGAGAGGGCTATGCTAAGTCACCAGCCTCACTTTCTCTTTCAGAGCCATCTGGGTCAGGTGCCTAGATATGGATCAGGGTGACTGGAGGTGGCCCTGGATGTGAAGCAGTTAGGATTAAGTGGCTTGCCCAAGGTCACCTAGCTAGTATGTATCCAAGTGTCTGAAACTGGATTCAAACTCCCAGTGTCCTGACTCCAAGGTCAATGCTCTATCCACTGCACCACCACCATTAAAAGGAGATATCTTTCCCAGGATGGAAAAATGAATATATGGAGGTCCTGATCACCCTCCAGGAGAAAGGGATCCCAGGAATATATACTACTACTGTGGTGTGAGTTCCAGGGAAGCAGTGATCTTGTAAGAGGAAGAGGTTCTTTAAGACACAATGGAGAATACAGGAGTGCAGTCAAGTGAATAATACATCTTGGAAAAGACACCTTCCTTCCCTGGACCTCAGTTTCTTCATCTGTAAAAATAAAAGACTTAGACTAGATCAACTCAAAGATGCATTCGCTTTTTTTGTTCCAGGGACCCTTTGGTGGTCTAGTGAAGCCTGCAAATTCCTTCTCAGAAGGATGCTTTTAAAATACATGGGATTGAAATAGTTATTAAATTATTATTTTAAAACTTAATGAATTGGGGCAGCTAGGTGGTGTAGTGGATAAATGACCAGCCTTGGAATCAGGAATATCTGGGTTCAAATCTGGTCTCAGACACTTAATAATTACCTAGCTGTGTGGCCTTGGGCAAGCCACTTAACCCCATGTGCCTTGCAAAAAAAAAAAAAACCTAAAAAAAAAACCTTAATGAATCCTAAGAGAATGACCCCTAAAGTAGATGACCCACCAGCCTATTTCCAGGGTGAACAGTTCAAATGTGAGCTGCTACTCCCATGAGTTTTTAGTGACAGCCATTTACAAACAGGGCCATAGATTTAGATCTAGAAAGGACCTCAGACGTCAACCCTCCTCATTTTATGACTGAGAAAATAAAACTTTGCTGGCATCATTGCTGGTGTAGATCCCATCTCAAAGACTGTTCTCTAAATAGACCTGAAACTTCCCATTTAGCCTGTGACTCTTAGAATGACTGGCTTGTTTAATATACTCAACTCAATCACCCCCCTCCTCCAGAGAGCCTTTCCTGGTACTCCCAGCTGCCAGTCCAGTTCCCTTTTTTACCCACTTTCCTTCCTTCTACTCTGAATTTGTCTTATATGTTCTGATGTATAGAAGTCATCTTTCCCAAAAGAATATAAGCTCCTTGAGGTCAGGGACTGTATTTGTTCTTTATGTGTATTCTCAAGTCTTAGCACAGTGCCTGCCTGGTAAATAGAACTACTTAATTACACAAATGTATATTGATTGTCTGAGTGAGACCCAGAGATGTTATGTAACTTGCCCAGAGACACACATCTAATAAGTTTCTGAGGCAGGATTCAGTCTTTTATCATTTAGCTGCCCTGCTTCTTCCACCCTTCTTTCTCTCTGTAGCCCCTTTTCTCTATACTCCAAACTTGAAGTAGTTTTATATATATATATATATATATATATATATATATATATATATATATATATATATATATATATATATATATATATATTATTTGTTTGGTGGGGGGGGAGAAGAAGTCTTTGTAGGATTCAGAAAATCTGCAGTGCACCTAAAGAGATTCTCCCCAGTCCTGACACCCTGGATAACATCCAAACTTGCTCATTTCTCCTTGGAAGCTAACATTTCCCCAGAACCAATGAAAATGGTCCCTGTTATCCTGAGGACATTCTCTGTCTGTTTGGAATCAGCCTCATGAGTCCTATAGATAAAGTTCATCCCTTCACTTTCATAATTCCAGACTGTATTATATTCAATTAAAAGATAGATAGACAGACAGAAAGATAGATAATATGATATACAGAGATACATAGATAATATAGATGACAGAAATACAGACAGATGCTAGATAGACAGAGTGACAAAAGATAGAGGAAAGACTGATGAGGTAGGGTAGGGAGAGAGAGAGAGAGAGAGAGAGAGAGAGAGAGAGAGAGAGAATCCTTGTGGTCAATGTCATATAGAAACATAACTGGCCCAGCACCTGTTTACCTATTTTCTATATAACTTAATTTTTTTTTACATTTTTAAATAAAGTTACATGTATTTGAAAATGTTAAAAACCATTCCTAACAGACAGGCTGTACAAAAAAAAAGGTGAACCAGAGTTTGCCTACCCAGTATATAGATCATTGCCCAACCCAATCTTCAGGGCCATGAAATTGGAGCATCCCAGAGCCAGTTAAACTGAGTGCCTGGCATATTTCAGTGAAGGATAAAATTATCATCTCCCTTTAACAAAAGAGATTCTAAGTGATGGGTATATTTTTTTTAATGATCAACAGCTTAAAATAGCTGGGAACCATAGTTGAAGAAGGTAAATAAAAAATCCTCCAGTTCAATGGGTTTGTTATTTAGCTGCTGGTAGCAAAGCCAGGAGTAATTAGCACTGGGAGAAACCAAGGGAAATGATGGCTGCTCTTACAACACTCTAATTAACAGTTCCTAATAGTCATAATAAAACCCAAAAGGAGGCTCTGGGGTGTGTGTGTGTGTGTGTGTGTGTGTGTGTGTGTCTGTGTGTCTGTGTGTCTGTGTGTGTCTGTGTGTGTGTGTGTGTGTGTGTGTGTGTGTGTGTGTGTGTCTGTGTGTGTGTGTCTGTGTGTGTGTGTCTGTGTGTCTGTGTGTGTGTGTGTGTGTGTGTGTGTGTGTGTGTGTTTCCTTCTTGATGAGCAATTGTTCTGAATTGCCAAGTGCTTGGCATTTGTGACCAGCCGCCTTTCTGGGCAAGGAACCTGAGTTAGATTGGGAAGGCTTAAGAGAGTAGCCGAGTTTCAAGAATTTATTACCAACACTTGACTCAAATTATTATTGTTGTTGCTATTAGAGGCAACATGGTTTAGTGGGAGCATGCCCAACCTCAGTATCAAAAAAATCTAGGTTCAAATTCTGCCTCTGACTCACACTGACTCCATGACTCTGGGCTAGAGTCTTAACCTCTTGTCTGTAATTTTAGTCTTAAAAGTTGTGTGGACTACTGAGAGTTAAAGAACTGGTCCCTAGTCACAGAGAGGATATGGTGGAGATGCGCTTTTCCCATCACACCACACTGCCCCCATCCATAGCTCATGCTCTCTCAACTTGATAGATGTGAAAATGGAAACTCAGATAGGGGAAACCCAAGGTTACCCAGGAAGAGAGTGGCAAGGCTGAATACAAAGTAGATCGAAAAGAGCAGGTCCTGGAAGTGGGGGAGATCAGGAAATGGTTCATGAGGGAGGGAATCTGAGCTTGATCTTAAAGGAGCCTGCTGTTTTATTAGAGAAGGTTGAAAGAATTGCATTGGTCTCAAAGAAGTGAAGACAGCAAAGTCAACATTTGATTGACTATACCTTGCTTCCTCTCAAAAAGAAAGTCTTAAATAACTCCAGTTCCTTGGAGTTTGGAGCTTTGCTGATCAAAGGGGGCTTATGACTTGCTGTGGTTTCCAGAGTTGTGCCCAATCTAAACAGCCTCCCATATTCATTCAGAATGATGCCACATTTGAAGACCTGCTCCCTCCTTCACATGACTTATAACCTCATACAGTGATAGGCTACATACAGCCCTGCTACAAAATTCATCTGGAACGGCTGTGAACACCATCTAGTGCCTCTTGTACCTGAAAAAGAATACCCTCTCTGACATCCCCACAGAGGCTCAACCAACTTCTGAGATCATTCTCAATTTAACTTGTATGTCTCTTCTTCTTACATATGTATATTTCATGTCCTTCCCTTCATGGGCCTTTGAGCTCTTTCAAAGCAGGAACTGAATTTTTCCCCCCCTTTCTTTATATCCCTAGGACTTAGCACAATGACTGAAACATAGTTGACACTTAAATGTTTCTTCCCTCCTTTTATTCCTTCTTTTCTTCCCTCCTTTCTTTCTTCTTTCCTTCCTTCCTTTTTTCTTCCCTTCTTCCTTCTTTTCTTGCTTCCTTCTGTTCCTTCTTTCCTTCCTTCTTTATCTTCCCTGCTTCCTTCTTTCCTTGCTTTCTTCTTTGTTTCTTTCCTTCCTTTCCTTCCTTTTTTCTTCCTTTCTTCCTTCTTTCTTGCTTCCTTCTGTTCCTTCTTTCCTTCCATTCCTCCTTTCCTTCTTTCCTTCCCTGCTTCCTTCTTTCCTTCCTTCATTCTTTCTTCCTTTTTTCCTTCCCTGCTTCTTCCTTTCCTTGCTTTCTTCTTTCCTTGCTTCTTTCTTTCTTTCCTTTCCTTTTTTCTTTCCTTCCTTCCTCATTTCCTCTTTCCTTCATTTCTGCCTCCTTTCCTTCCTTCTCTTTTTCCTTATTTCCTTTGGCCCTTTCTTCTTTCAATCCTTTTTCTTTCTTTCTTTGTTCTTTATATCTTTCTCCTTTCCTTTCCTTTTTTCTTTCCTTCCTTCCTTCCTTCTTTTTTCTCTCCTTTCTCCTTTTCTTCCTTCCTTATTTTCTCTTTCCTTCATTTCTTCTTTTCTTCTGAATTCTTTCTTTCCTTCCTTTTCTTCTCTTCTTTCTTCTTTCCATTTTCCCTTTTTTGCTCCCTTCTCCCTTCTTTCCATTCTTCCTTCATTCTTTCCTCATGCTTAAGTGCCCTTCCTCTTTACCTCCCCTTTCAAGTTTTGCTAGCTCACATCCTATACATTCCTGATTCCCCAGTTTATGCCCTCACCAACCCCCATGAAGTGACATACTATTTCCTTTATAAATATTTGGCATTAAGTTCTTGTGTGCTTCTTGTATCCCAAGAAAAGAATGTAAATTCCTTTTGTCTTTCTATAGGAAGTATTTAATAAATAAGGTTTAAATTTATTAGAGAAATCCATTAGTATGTGACCATCTGCAAACAGCCCATCACCCTGGTGGGTGGTCTGCTAGCAGGGTAGTCATGAGATATGACAATAGCAATTCTTTTTTTTTAAGGTTTTTGCAAGGCAAATGGGGTTAAGTGACTTGCCCAAGGCCACACAGCTAGGTCATTATTAAGTGTCTAAGGCCGAATTTGAACTCAGGTACTCCTGACTCCAGGGCTGGTGCTCTATCCACTGCGCCACCTAGCTGCCCCTGAAAACAGCAATTCTTCATCACCTGTTGTGGAACCATCAGTGGAAAGAGCCCAGAACTTGGATCAGGGGATCCTGAGTTCAAATTCCAGTTCTTCCCCATGTGACCTTGGGCAAGTCACTTCATCCCCCCCCCAGGTCTCCATTTCTTCCTCATTTACAGAAATGAGGGAATTAGATTACATTTCTCTAATGACCCTTCTAGCTCAAAATCTATGATCCTTTGAACCTTCAAATGATGGCCCCCTTTCACTGCCAAATAAGCTCATGGGATCCAAGAGTTGGAGGGGACCTCAGAGGTCATCCAGTCTAACCTAGACCTAGAAGATTCTTCACTCATAAGATTCAGGAGACATTCAACTTACATAACTCCTTCTATGAGAACAAGAGCCAATATTTACTATGGAATAATTTACATCCTGGAAGACTTGTTGAATAGGAAAATAAGTAATTGTTTTTTTATTATTGTATTTTATGTTTGTTTAGTTCTGGTTCCTTTGGAAAAACTCTCACATCTATTTTAAACATGCCTAAGGGACCAGCCACCAGGGCATTTTAATGTGAGATCCATATATAAATCTCCTTCTGGGAAAGAGAATTTGGTCTGTTCCCTTGGTTTTGTCCAAAGTTCCTGACTTGTGACCATCACCTCTATTAGAGACAGGAAGTAATGTTCTCTCATGTAGAGATGGTCATAGCTACTTCTCATTGAACATGATATAACCTTCTGGGTTTTTTCTCTTCCCTTAGAAGAAATTAAATATGAGAACATGGAGAGAAAGAGGTTCAGAGAAACAGAGAAAGAGATGGGAAAGGAAAGAGAGAGAGTGATAGGGATGCAGAGAGACAGAAAAAGAGTGAGGAAAAGAAGGAAGGAGGGAGAGATAGAGGGGAGAAAAAGAGAGGTAGGGAGAGAGGGTGAGAAAAGAGGAGAGAAGAGAAAAGAGAGGAAAGGAGAGGACAGGACAAGGCTGGAGTGTATAGGAAAGGACAGGAGGAAAGAGAAAAGGAGGGGAGAGGAGAGGGATGAGGAAGAGGGGAGATTAGGAGGTAAAGAGGAGGGGGGGAAAGAAGGGAGACATTTAGAAAGAAAGAGATAGAGGAAAATAAGAAGAGGAGATAAGGGGAGAGGAAAGAGTGGGAAGGGAGACTAGGAAGGAGAGGATGTAGGAGGAAGGGATGGAGATAGAGTGGATGAAAAAGACAGAGTGAAATGTATTTTTCCTCAGCAAAAAAAGAAGAAGAGAAGGAAAGACTGGAGAGAGGAAAGGAGGGAGGGGAGGAGAAGGGAGAGGAAAAACCCAGGATATTGCTCCCAAGGTCTTGAACATATTCATTCATTCATTTTTCCTCCAAACCAATTGGATTGAATTCCTAATTCAATTGAATAAGCATTCATTAAGTACCATCTGTGTATATGCCCCGGTATGTTCTTATTGTTTTTGTTGCTGCTGCTGCTGCTGCTATTGCTACTGTTTGTCCTTAAGAGAACAAGTCAAGAGCCAGTTAGAAAGTTCTAGGAGCCAGTTAGAAAATTCTAGGTTAAATCCTCATTTACATATCCATCAGCCAGGTGACCCTGGGTAAGTTACTTCACCTCTAGTAACCTTGGGCAACCTCTAAGATGCTAAGTTCCTGGTAAAGTACAGAGCTCCATGGGTAGAAGAAATTTCCATATGGAAAGTTCCTCACCTGAATAAACTCAAAACAGGGTTTGAAGCTTTTATTTTTTATTTTTTTGCAAGGCAATGGTGGTTAAGTGACATGCCCAAAGTCACACAGCTAGGTAATTATTATGTCTGAGTTTGGATTTGAACTCAGGTTCTCCTGACTCCAGGGCTGATATTCTATCCACTGTGCCACCTACCTGCCCTAGGTTTGAAGCCTTTTAGTAGAAAGTGGTGATACAAAAATCAAATAGTTCTTCTCTCAAAGAGTTTATGTCCTCCTCAGTGAGATAGAAAATCTAAGTAACATTAACATAGCTATAGGAGGGTTAGTTTGAAAAGAGAAAACAGACAACTAAAGATGACAGCGGGTTCTGAACTGCCAGGTCCTTCAGAGCCTTCTGGTCCTTATTCCTCTTTATAACTATTACATTCAAGTCACTTGGAAGAGTGATGGACAAAGCTATAACTAGACAAGAGACAGAAGTCTTTGCACCAAAGGGTCAACAGTTAACTTAGAAGATAATAATATCAACCTGGGGAGCATTTTCTCCCACCTTCATCCCTGCAGCAACACCTCAGATGAAATCCTCTCCAATTGGTCCTATCCACATCAGGGGGAATCCCCATCTTGCCACATGTTTTCTCCTCATTGCAGTCAAATCCCTGGAATCCCTCCCAGGATCTCCCCTAGTCCTTCAGCAACAAATCAATCCATCACCTTGTGATGTCATTGGTCCTCTTCCAATATGAAGAATGAACAACATCAACAGCAGCAGCAGCATAGCCATCTCAGCATCCTGCAATGACCTTTATTCCCACATTGAACACTCCCCAGGCAATTGTACCCTGCTCATTGCTTCCCTGTAGCTATACAATCTCATGGAACTCTTTCCCTCACCTCTTTTTCAAAGGAAATACTCCTTCCTCTAGCTCTGGTCAAAGATGTGGTTGAAGCTATTTTTAATTGTTCTATAATAAGAAATGAGCATCAGAGGCGTCAACTTCTCATGTCACTGGGACAATGCTCTGGTTTTCTCCTTCCCTTAAAGGAAGTGAAATATTAGAAAATGAGAAGGAGGAAAGAGAGGAGATATAGCTCTGTGACATGGTTTACCTTAGATGTCTCTAGAAACAATTTTTCATCTCTCAGAGACTCAGAAAAGAGGCTGTGTTCTGGTGGTGTAATAGAGTCGTCCCCAACTTCAATTTGCTTTTCAATTGTTACTATTATACTTCCAATCCAAGTTATTAAACTTTAATAGTGTGTACAGCTTTCCCTAAGCTGCCAGGCTCCAAGTGGGATGTTTACACTATATTCAAGTGTGAATTCAAATGCTTTGGGGGGGGTATTAGGGATCCTTAATCTGATGTTTTTAGAACAATCAAGTCTAGTGGTTGGTTTCACCTTGCCCAGCTTCAGCAAGTAAGACAGGCCAAGTTTAGATAATTTCTCCAATAGCTTCCAGAGGGTTTTTAAATCAAAGAACTGCACTTGAAGTCCAAAAAGGTTAAGTTGCCTGCTTAAGAACACTTATAGAATAGTTATCAGATACTTACTAGCTATGTGATCTTGGGCAAGTCACTTCACCTTGTTTGCCTGAGTTTCCTCACATATAAAATGATTTGGAAAAGGAAATGGCAAACTGCTGTAGTATCTTTGCCAAAAAAAAAAAACAAACCCAAATGGGTCACTAAGCAATGACTGAAACAAATGAATAACAAAAAAGTAACTTTGCATTGTGCTTTATCCTGAATAAGTCCTCATTGAAGTAAACTGAATGAACAAAGTCACATTAATGAAGGTGCACTGCCTACATAAAATGGGATAGTTTATCAAGGGCTTTGAAGACTGGACTAAAGAGTATGGGTTTCTGAAGGTTGTTGAGCAGGGAGATGATGTTGCAACAAAAATAATGATAAATAATAATGTTTGAGTAATAATTTAAGTTTTATAAAGTGTTTTACATATGTTTAGTCATTTGGTCTTCACAACAGCCCTGTAAAATAGATGCTTCTATTATTGTTGTTTAACAACTGAGGGAAATAAAGACTAGAAATCATGCTTTCAGGTTGCAAAGCTAGTTAAACATATGAATTTAGTTTCGAACTCAGGTCTTGCTGACTCCAAATTCCACCTGTCCATTCTACCACCTAACTATTTTTCAAAGCACTACATTTAGCTATCTTAATATACTGTTTTAAAGAAAAATCTTTTCCATGAAATTTGTCAAAGAAGACCCACTCAATGCATTAGAAGTTTTCCTTTGTATAGGATATTGTTATTATATATCTAATATATATATATATAATGATAGTTAAAAACTAGTATTTAATAGAGCCTTAAGGTTTGCAAAACACTTTTACAAATATCTCATTTTATTATCAAAACAACCCTGGGGGGTGCCTAGGTGGCACAGCAGATAAAGCACCGGCCCTGGAATCAGGAGTACCTGGGTTCAAATCTGGTCTCAGACACATAATAATTACCTAGCTGTGTGGCCTTGGGCAAGCCACTTAACCCCATTTGCCTTGCAAAAACCTAAAAGAAAAACCCTGGAAGGTATGTGTTGTATATATGTGAACAGTTTTGTTTAGTGATGGAGGTATATATAGGTATTGGTTTATATATAGATGTAAATATAGATGAAGCAAAAGACATAGGTATAGATACAGTTGCTAGGATTAATATTGGGATTGGTTTGGATCTAGATGTTGCTGTTTTAGTTGTTCAGTGGTGTCTGACTATTTGGGATTATCTGTGTAGAGACACTGGAGTGGTTTGTCATTTCCATCTCCAGTTGACTTTATCGCTATGGAAACCAAGATAAATAGGGTTAAGTGGCTAGCCCAGGGTCACACATCTAGTAAATGAGTGAGGAAAGATTTAATCTCCTATCTTCCTGACTCTAGGTCAGGTGCTCTATCCACTGTGGCACTGGTTATAGAAGTAGATACAGATATAGAGAAAGCTATATGTGATATAGATAAGATATCAATATCCTATTGATAAATCCATATTAAAGTAGTATTTTATATATGCTCTATGTGCATATGTGTATTACATGTATATAAAAATGTGTTGTAATAATATATCATGTATATGCACATATATGAAGTCGCATGTAAATCTCCATTGTTTTCTGTGAACAGCTTAGGAAGCACAGAGGGGTCGGTGTCTACATGAAGACCTGCACCAATGGAGCCATGGCAGTATTTTCATTTTTGTGACTCATCAGCACCTCCATATTTCCAAAATTCTCTCTCCTAAATTTTCAACTTGATTGAGGGAATTCACTTGTAGTCATTCCAGTTTTGATTCTTTTCCCATCTTGGAGATAATGATCAAAAGATGATTTCTGAAGCATCTTTGAGAACTTGGGTTCTTTCATCCTTCGGGGAAAGATGAAATCAGAGCTGGCCATTACATTGGACTAATTCAATTCTTTTTTTTTCTCTTTTTGGATGGCTCAGGCATGAATTTATCAAATCCCATCCTACTTGGTTTCCAACAGAAATGCAAATTTATTCTTATTGCTTTGAGGCTTTTGCTGCAGTGTCTACCACACAAGGCTAAATCCACCTCAGGGACAAGAGAGGTGAGAGCAGCCCCAAGGCCATTCTACCCTGCTGCCCAAGTTGCCACTTGGTTACTGTCCTTACCATCTGGAAGATTAAATATTTTAACCTTGATTTCATCTCCGCTATTCCTGCCAGCATCACTCATAGCTATTATCTTCCCTTTCAGTAATGGGCTGATGGTTTTCCCCAGCACTTTAAACCAGAAGCCATGATTATTGAGAGATATCACTATGCATTTATCAAATCTGGATTAAATTGTATATGGTAAGAAGAAAGTTTCGCCTTTGAACCCAACAAAAACAACTTGGTGTTCCTAGGCCTCAAAACTCATTCTTCCAGATTCCTACACTTGGCATAGGACTGTCCTCCATGCTTGAGATGCTCTCTCCTTCAAATCAAATTGATTCACCTTTCCTATTCCTTCTCATAGCTCCCCAACCCCCATTGTTAGAGCTTTCTCTCCGAGGTTATCTCCCATCTACTCTTCATGTATTTTCTATGTCTCTAGTAATAACTAGCATTTAAATCAATGAAATAGTTTTTTTCCACGGTATCTTCCTCATGAGAAGAGTATGTTCTTGTCTACATCTTTATTTTCAGTATTCTGCAGTTTGACACTAATAAACATTTGTTGACTGATTGACATATTGAGGAAAGCTGTGATTAGTAATTCTTGAGCAAGGGTTACAATGGGTTAGAGGAGGATGCTCCATGGATGAGTCTATCCTGGGTGAGGCAGTTTGATACATTGAAAGAGTCATGAAAAGAGCACTGCATTTGACATCTCAGGATCTGAGTTCAAAGTCTGGTTCTACCAGTGCCTACCAGTGCTTGCAATCTTGGACAAGTTTTTTTTCCCTTTATGAGACTCAGTTTCTGGGGTGGCTAGGTGGCGCAGTGAATAAAGCACCAGCCCTGGAGCCAGGAGTACCTGGGTTCAAATCCAGTCTCAGACACTTAATAATTACCTAGCTGTGTAGCCTTGGGCAAGCCACTTGACCCCATTTGCCTTGCAAAAACCTAAAAAAAGAAAGAAAGTGTAGAGACTCAGTTTCTTCATCTATAAAATGGGGCAACCTCTGAAATATCCTTCAGGAATTAGAATTGATATTCTAAGAATTAATAATGAGAAAAGATGGGACCACAGAGAAGGTTGCCATAACATGACCTTGAAAATATAACCTGGATCCATTGTGAGGAAGGGGAATTTACCTTGAGGCATGATGACACTAGGCCTGAAGACTATCCTGGACCAGAAGTGTACCTAACAAGATACTGAAACCCTAGGACAAAGCTCTCATTGTTCCACCCTAGTTGTAACAATTGTGACAGGGACATGTTCCCATGATTCCTCTGAATATTCCTCTAAAGTATGCAGAAGATGAGCTGGGTTTTTTTAAGTCAACTCGCTGGACTTTTCTGGATCTTCATACAGGCTATCTATCTCTTGTTCACTCTCCCACCCCCCTCACTTCCCCAAGAAAGATATTAAACAGCAGATCCAACTTTGAGATATACATAGCCATTGTTATACCTATATATAGCATAAGGAGGAATAGGGAAACATTACAGAGATTCAGCTTTGGACAGAAGTATGTCCTGGAACACCATGAGCTTTCTAAGCTGTTGAAAACAGAAAAACTATACACCCACAATCCCACAAACTTTCACATGATCACAATACCAGAGTCATCTCTTCTGACTCCAAAAAATTACTCCACACTGACACTCCTTGGTAGAGAACTGACATAGGAAGTCAATTTGAGAAGTGATTTACACCACCTACTCCACTCTCAGAACACCAGTGGTTCATAAGCATGCTTATAGGAGATCAGAGTAACTTGTGGAGCTATAGTACAAAGAACTTGAGACTTGGAATCCAGAAAACTAGAACCTACCTTTCTGAGCTCCTAGGTCAGTGTTCTTCTCCTATATTCCTCTCCTCTTAGAACCTATGGATGAATTAATTCATTCTAATGCTATAGATATGTCCTGTTGAATTTCTGATTGTCTTGGAAAATTGGTTGTGAGGATGGACTAATGCTAAAGAAAGGAAGGGAAGGGAAGGGAACTGGGAAGAAAATGAGCATTTATAGTACTGTTTACAAATATGACCTCATTTGGTCCTGTAAAGTTATTGACCAAAGGCCAAACATCTGTGGTAGTATTCTTTGTAGAAGGTAGCATTTCATAAACATATATATATATATTAGAAAAGTCATTGACTATGAAGCCAGAGGACTAAGTTTCAAATCCTGATTCTGCTTTTTATTAGCTTTGTGACCTAAAACAAGTTGTTTAACTTCTCTGACCATTTTTCCCCCATCTAAAAAATGAGAGGTATGGACTAATAGCTTCTGGGTTCCCTAACTCTATGATCAGCTAATTTAAATTTAGATCAGTGGTTGAGAATTTGTCTATTCACCAACCAGGCAGATACCAAGACATCTATGTCTTCACTTTCCACAAACTTGTTGAGGTGACTTCACCAAGGAGCTGGCATGAGACCTGTGCTTGAAAGGTGGAAGGAAGATCTGAATCACCTTTTGGTTTACTGTCTATCCTAGGGTCCTATCCTAGGGTCCCTCAATCTAAGATGATGTCACTGTAAAAGTGAAGGTACTCTTATTTGGTCCCCTACCCTGGGGTCAAGGCCCACACTGTCCTTCTTAATCCTTTCATTCCTCTGGAAGATCACTAGGTTGTGTTTTTAATTTTTTTTAACCCCTTGAACACTGAGAACAAAGATGACAAGGTGTTTTCTATAAGGTGTGATTTTTCTTCAATGTTAAACCAGCTTATAAAAATCAAACTCATGACTTCAAGGCTATATTTTGTCCATTGAGCTTAAGCCACTGTTTCTGTAGGTAAATCAACTTCTTTTTGTATATCAAGATCCCTCCAGAATCCCCTCTTCCATCTAATGCAACAGACTCAATTTTTAGCATAAGCTTGCCTTTCAACAGACCTATCAGTTTATTTTGTGGATTTTTTTCTTAATAATAACCACACACCAAAAAGTTGTGCATTGCTTAATTATTAATTGTAATTTGAAAGAAAGTAAAGGAGAGGGCGCACCTGGGAAATGCTTAATCTCGAGTAGTAACTGCTCATTAGGAATGAAATCTGAGAGCAAAATTCCCCAGTGTCTTGGAAAAGGAATGAGATACATACATAGGGATTTACATAATTTGTTGACTATTTACCTCTCCTTAGCCATGTGGTCTCTGGGAAACCTATTTGGAGCTCAGCCTTACAGTGGTGGTACAATACTGCCCTGCTCCTTGTTCCCTGGATCTTGGGAATTATTGTTTTAAATGGCTTTTTAATTATTTGTGAAATAGCCCTTAGTTTCAATTAAGAAAGGAGAGGGGTGAAAACTGGCTGGCCACATGGGATTAATCTTTCTGGGACATTTTGCTTCTTTTGGAATAGTACATAATAGATCAATAAGGGCCTACACTGGTGCAGGGACATGCCCCACCTCCCTACACCCCCCCCACACACACACACAAACACACAGTCAAGTCTCCTTGATCTGAAACCCAGGAAAATGGAAATTCCATTGGTTTTGAAAGGAAAGTACCTAAGGGGAGGAATTAGCTGCATGAACGATTCCATCTCCAGGAAGACATTGGGGACTTCCTCTCCAATGTTTTAATGGAAGATTGAACAGAGCAGGGGTTTATTTAGGATTTGGGGGTATACAATATGGAAGCTAAAAACAAAATATCCAAATTCTAATGACCACTGAGGCTACATAGAAATAGTCTCAGTGTCTAGAACAGAGGGGAGAGAGCAGTCGACACTGTTTTCCTTGGTCAAGCCAGATCTGAAGTACTATATCTAATTTCTGGGAGCGACTGTCAGAAAGGTTTTGGAAAGGTCAAAAGTGTCCCAAAAAGGACAACTAGGATTGTGAAGGGCCTCTAGTTCTTGGGAGGATTCTTTAAAAGAATTGATAAATCTATTCTGGAAAAGAGAATATTGTGTGGGGTGTGTGTGTGTGTGTGTGTGTGTGTGTGTATGTGTTGGGCTTGGGAAATGGTCAAAAATTGATATTGTCTTCAAGTATTTGACCTTTCATCATAGAAGAGAAAATGGACTTGTTTGGGTTGGCCCAGAAAGCAGAAATAAAGGACTAGGTGAACATTACAAAGATGTTGGGTTTAGACTTTTTTAATTAATTTTTTCAATTAATAATCATTTCTTTTCTCCCCTTCCCACCTCCCATACTATAAAAAGAGGAAAAAAAAAGTTTCTCAAAAATAGGCTTAGTCAGGCAAAACCAATTTCTGTATTGGCCATGACTGTCTTATTCTGTATATTTGATAGCAGTAAAAAATTTCCTAACCCTGAGACCTAGCTCGAAGTGAAATGGGCTGCCTTCCCTAGATCGGGGGTGGGGGGTGGGGGATAGAGTGCCCTCTTCTGAAGCTCTACAGGGCAGCTAGGTGGTGCCACAGTGGATAGAGCCCTAGATCTGGAGTCAGGAAGATTCATCTGACCACACTTACTAGCAGTGTGACCCTGGACAAGTCATTTAACTTTATTTGCCTCAGTTTCATCATCTGTGAAATGAGATGGAGAAGGAAGTGGAGAAGGCAAACTACTTTAGTATCTTTGCCAGGAAAACCCTAAATGGGGTCACAAAGAGTCAGAACAACAACAAAACTAGTGGAACCCAGTCATGTGTTCAAAAATTCAAAAATGGATTGGATTAAATAGCCCCTTGAGGCTATTCTGGCTTTGAGATTTTTTGGTTCTGTGATTTAGAGCTGGGACCAGAAGGTCATCTAATCCAACCCCCAACCTGTGAAGGACTCTCTCAAGGACATGGATGTAGCTCTCACAGAGCTGAGATTCAGAGTCCAAAATGGGCACTGAATAAATGGAATTTCAAATCCAGATCTTTTTTGTCCCAGGGTACAACCCCTTCAATCAATAAAGGATTGATTGATAAGTTATTGGGTGATTGATTATAACTGCAGATAAGTCATCAATTCCATTTTCTGCAGTTGGTTTAAACAGTGAGTTAATTGGTTTATGTTGAGCTGGGCAAAATCCACACTGAAGGTACCTTTTGCCTGGTTATAACACAAGGAGAAGAACTCTGCTCTTATTACAGAGGAAGGAAGATATCACACATGAAGGAATGTTACCTGCTCCTGATAACTCAGGTCCGGGAAACAGTTTATCACTTCTGTTTTCAATAGTAGAAGGGCAGAAAGGTTATGCAAGAGAAGAAACTCAATGGATGGAGTATGAAGCTTCATTTTCACTTGCCATTCTCCCTTTCTTCTCACCTAAATTGTAAAATTGTATGGTGTCAGAGCCAGGAGGTCTCTTAGAACACGGATGTCAGAGCTGGGAGGGTCCTTAGAACCCAGAGTGTCAGATATGGGTGGGTCCTTAAAACACAGGATGTCAGAGCTGGGAAGGTTCTTAGAACACAGGATATCAGAGTTGGAGGACCCTTAGAACACAAGATGTCAGAACTTGAAGTCCCTTAAAGCACAGAATGTCAGAGCTGAGAAAAGGTTCTAGAAGGACCTAAGAGCAGAGAATGTCATAGCCCCAAAAGATCTTCAAGCTCATTCATTCCAACCCCTTCATTGTACAAATGAGTAAATGTGCCTAAAAGGGGGAAATACACTCCTCATGGTCACATAGTGAGTTAATAACAAGTCCAGACTAAAATCTAGATGTCCTAACTCCCAATCCAATGCCCTTTTCTCTAGACTGCAGTTCCCTCCCATCTTGTATTCCTCTCTTTTTGAGACTCTAGTTTCCACCTGACTCTAGAATTAAAGGCCTCACCTGTTACCCTGGATTCTTAGTGCTGAATGTGGTCATAGTCTCCCTCACTCTGTCCTAGCCACCTGCACCCCAAGTATCCTCTTCCCAAAAGCCTGTTTCCCAATTCCAGCCCTGAAAAGGGTCATCAAACCAACACTCCCTTTCCTAGAAAGGAATTAACTCCATTCATCATTGTCTCTGATTTTCCCCATCTGAAACATTCCTTCCTGGCCACCATTTCTATCTTTCTCTATTAGAATGTAAGCCCCCTGAGGACAGGAACAGTCTTGTTTGATTATATCTATACCCCCCCCCAGCCATTAGTACAGTGTCTGATGTGTAGTAAGGAATTAATGAATACACTTGTGCTCCCTTTGATTTATGAGTTACCCCTGAACCAGATGGCTCTGTGGATGGCAGCCTATAATACCGGCTGCTCTCAGGTCCATTGCCTCAGACACGTTATATAACTGACAACACATCCACTTACCTATATTATTCATAGAGCATATTTTTGGTTAGGTTTTAAAAATGAACTGTGGTACTCTGCTCCACAAATTATCAGACTGAGATCTCTCTACAGTAATGCATTCCTTATCAATTTATTTCTCATTAAAGTTTTTTATACACTGCAGTAAAAGGCAGCAGTGAGCTGACAGTAGGGCTTTATAATGTGTTTAATCAAGCAAAGTTTTCAAGAAGGTAGCCTGAGATCCTTTGTGTTTGTCTTTCCCAACTGTAACATAAGCACCCTGAGGGCAACTCTTGACCCAATGCATAATATATAATAAACGCCTGACAAGTGTTTCTCATCCATCCATCCATCCATTCATTCATCCAGGTAGCCTTTTGCCCCAGATCCAGGTAGGTGACAAAATGGCTAGAACACTAGACTTGGAATTAAGAGGACTAAGTTCAAATTCTTCCTCAGTATACTAGCTGTAGGAACCTAGGCAAGTCACTTCCTTCACCTCTGTCTCAATATCTTTATCTGTAAAGTAAGGATAATAGCAGCAACTACCCTATTGTTTTGAAGCTCAAACAAAATCATTTTAAAAGCATACAACAAACCATAAAGTGCTGGTTATTATTACAAATCATAGAGAAGGTGCTGATCCGCATCGGTAGAGGGAGTTTTCATCATCCAGGAATTTCCTAGCTCAATGAAATCAAAAGTCCAGACCTTTCTCTAACCCTACAGGTTACAGGAATGAATCTGAAAAGAAGCTTTTTTTTTTTAATTAGGCTTTTTTTTTTGCAAGGCAAATGGGGTTAAGTGGCTTGCCCAAGGCCACACAGCTAGGTAATTATTAAGTGTCTGAGGCCGGATTTGAACCCAGGTACTCCTGACTCTAAGGCTGATGTTTTATCCACTATGACACCTAGTCGCCCCTGAAAAGATGCTTTTAAAATAATCTAGTTCTACCTCTAGGGAAGCCAGGCCTGGAATTAGAAAGGCCTGAGTTCAAATCTGACCTCAGATATTTTCTAGTTAGTGACCCCAGGCAAGTCACTTCACCCTGTTTGCCTCAGTTTCTTCATCTGTAAAATGAGCTGGAGAAAGAATTGGCAAATTACCCCAGTATCTTCACTAAGAAAGCATCAAATGGGGTCATGAACAGCCACACACAACCAGGCAACAGGAGTTCTACCCGCCCCCTCCTATTACAAATAGGGGAAATAAAGTTGAAATGACTTGGCTAGATCATCCAACTGATCTGCCATTCAAACTTTTTAGGCTCCAAATCCTTGATCCTTCTCCCACATCATGGCAGCTCCTGAGGAACTGGCTTAGGGGTAGGGGAAGTATGTGAGATAGCTCTAAAGATAAATGTCTTATGAATTAGAATGTAGTAAATGCCTAAGGATAAAGCAACCATGGGTTGAAATTTTGAAAGGCAGATTTGAGATTCACCCCATAGGGCAAGGGCAGGCCAGTGACTGTATTGGTCAGACATTGTCAAGACAACAGAGGCAGGACTTGAAATTCAATAAATCCATTAACTTCTTAGGGATGAATTAATTAAATGGTTGACCAAATATAGCCCACAAATGATATTATAAATATCCAAATGGTCCATGGCAGAAAAACGTTCCCTATCTCTAACTTAGGGAGACAATGGAGGGGAATGTAACAGAGATGAATGGTGGACACCCTTTTCAGTAGAGATTCCGTGTATCTGCATTCAACTAATATTCATTCTTTCTTTAGTCCTTTATTAAGTGCCTACCAAGTGCCTGGTAAGAGTTAGTGTAGTGTAGTGTAGTGTATTGTAGTGTAGTGTAGTGTAGTGTAGTGTAGTGTATGAGGGGCTTAAAGTCAGGAAGACCTGTGTTCAAATGTGACTGATGCTGGGTGATTATAGGAAAATCATTTAACCTTCATGTCCTTTAAGGTAAATCCTTTGAATTTTCTAATGCTTAGCATAGTTCTTGGTACATAGTAGGTGCCTAATAAATATTGATTGCCTGATTAAGTCCAAGATGGATTAACATCTGGATGGTGGATGGACTTCCCCAGCTGTGCGAAATCACAGTACAAATGCTTAAGAAATACTGATGTCTTCTAGTTGGGAGAAATCAGGGCTAACTTCATGGAGGAAGTGACCTTTTTTCTGGGCCTTGCCAGATTTCATCAGATAGAGATAAAACACAGAGAAGAGAGACCAGAAGAGCCTGTTGGGCAGATCTGTGTCTTCTCCTACTTTTGAACACTTGGTCATTGTGCTGCAGTGAGTTATACAACTTTCTGGCAGACCAATCAGATATGGTGACTCTCTCTTCTCCAGCTGCAATACATCATAAACCTTCATTCATTAAACTAAACAGAGGAAAGGACACTACCAGATCCTTTCACAAAAGGACAAACCAATTCCGTATGCTTTGCCGGCAGAAATAGAAAAGGCTTATTTTATTTGCTTTTATTTCCCCCATCCCTTTTTGAAATGTAGCCAAACCAGTTCTGATAAAGAAATGAATTATTCTCCTTTCAGCAAACTCCTTTGTGGAATGACTTTTTGAGCCATAAGCCAACTCTTCATCCCCATTCATGGGGCAGTCCCCATTGGAGCTCATAGTCTCCAAGCTAAAGGGAAGCTTTGAAGTCAATTAACCCAAGTCACCCATTTTACACACCGGTTCTAAGACTTGAGACTTGTCCAAGGATACATCTAGTGAACTGCAACATCGATGAAATCCAAAGCCCTTTCAAAGGATCCCAGTCAGAAATTCAGAGATTATCTAGTCTACCCCCACTTTTTATAGATAAAGAAACTGAGTCCCAGAGAAACATGATGATTTGACTGATGTGGCAGACTAGTCCAGAGTCACACTGTCAGCAATATATTTCAGAGTTTTCCTGGCTAAGAGGGTTGTTCTCCATGATCTATACACCATCCTATCTTGCAGGATTTATATTTCTTACCCATATTAATAATATATCTATATGAATAATAGCTGACATTTATTGAACTCCCTAAGTTTTGCAAGGTACAATACATATATTACCTTATTTGACCATCACAGCAATTGCATGAGGTTGGAATCATTCTTTTCCTATTTCACAGATGAAGGAAACAGGGAAACAAGGTCACTTTCCCAGAGTCATACAACTACTAAGTAACTGAGGTAGTATTTGAACCCAACTTGTTTACTATGTGAGTAAGCTGGAGGATGTTCTGCACATGAGGCTAACTGATTATAATAAAGTTAAGTTAAATTGAAATAATTCAGTTGAGGGGCGGCTAGGTGACACAGTGGACAGAGCACCAGCCTTGGAGTCAGGAGTACCTGGGTTCAAATCTGAACTCAGACACTTAATTACCTAGCTGTGTGGCCTTGGGCAAGCCACTTAACCCCATTGCCTTGAAAAATCTAATAATAATAATAATAATAATAATTCGGTTAAATCGATTCAAACTTTCCTCAGGCCCTTTCCAAAGATCCATGAGCAACTGACAGTTACTAGTCTCCCCAACCTTCATGAGGAACTCATCTAGACTCAACAAAACAGGAAGGCTCAGCCAACAGAATATCAAGTTTTTGCTCACCATCCATAATCATGATATCCTCAGGGAAAGACCTGGAGTGGAAGTCACCAGGCCTGGGTTCAAAACCCATCTCTGATACTTAATAACTGTAATAACCTTGTCTCAGCCATTTTACATCTCTGGACCTCCGTTCTTTCATCTCTAAAATAAGAAGATTGGACTGAATGATCTCTACTGATTCTTCTAGCACTATATCAATGATTCTATAGTTTTTTGGCCCCAAACTTATAGCTTTACCAACAAATTACCAATGAGGCAACTCCCCCTTCCAAGGCAGAAAGACATGCTTAGAGTGACCTGCTATCATGATTCTTTCATTTTTCTCTTTAATTTCCTTAGTACCCAAAGCCCTAACATTTTTGTTCTTCGGTCATTTTTAGTCATGTCCAACTCTTTATGACCCCATTTGGGCTTTTTTGGCAAAGATACTGGAATAGTTTGCCATTTCCTTTTCCAGTTCATTTTACAGATGAGGAAACCAAGGCAAACAAGGTTAAGTGACTTGTCACTCAGGTAAATGCCTGATGCCAGACTAAACTAGGTCTTTTTGTTTCCTGTGTTGGGAGAAGGGAAAGAAGAAGGAAAGAGAGGGAAAGGAAGATGAAAGGAAGGAAGAAGGAGAGAGGGAGGGAGGTAAGAAAGATCTACTCTCTATTAAGTTCTGAAAATACAAATCCAAGCAGATAAGGCTGATGCAGCCCTTAAGGAGCTTACACGCCAATGGGGAAAGTTAACACAAAAGGAGAACGAGGAGAAGGGGTAGAGAACGTTGTCCACTATATACACAGGTTGGAGCAAAAGGTGGAGAAAGCCGTTAAGTTATGTGGTTGCCTGATTTGGGCCAAGATCAATGTGAATTCCACCTATCAAAACCTCACATCCCAGGAATAGAATACAAGATTCTATTATGGGAGAGGGGGAGGAGGCAGAAAGAGAAGGGAATAATGGTTGTAGAATAAGAAGCACTAGGGCTGAGCAATAAAAGAAAACAGGGCCTATTAGCCTTTAATTATTTTAAAAAAAAATGAAGAGCAGAGAAGAGTCTCATCCAGGATGATTCAGTTCAACTAATTCAGCTCCACAGATAGTATTCAAGCAACCTCTGGCTTCAAGGAGTTTACTATTTGGACTTGGGGTTGGTTGGCTATCTATATCTATCAATATCTATCCAAATAGGGAATGATAAGCTAATATGAGGGCAAAGTGAATACACAGAACTGGGGAGATCAGGAAAAGAATCTCTGGGCAGGTAGCCTGTGAGTTGAGCCTCAAGGGTTCTGAAGCCAAGGTGAGGAGTGGGGGCATCCCAGGCATGGCCAGAAGAGCCTCTAGTTGTGTACAGAGAGGAGAGACAAAATACAGAGTTTGAGAACTGCTTTTATTCCTATTTGGCTATAATGTAGAGGATGAAGAGGAGTAATATGATGGTCGTGGGGAGAATAGGTTTCATGAAATTACTGTGAAGAGTTCTGACATTTCTTATTTTGATAATTGATGTGGTCACGCTGGAGCTTGTCACTAGGAGTACATCCTGCCTGGGGTCTCCATAGTGCAGTGGTCTCAGGGAGTGGGAGAAAAATCAATTTCCCTAGCCGCTGGGTGGTGGGTGATTTATTACCATTTGAGAAAAGAGACTCTTCCTCTCCCCCACAAAGTAAAAACTGTTTTACAGTTTGCTGTTGGGGAGAGACACTATAAAAGAAGCTATATTTGTCCAAACCTTGATATTTTGATAACTTTTCTTCCTCTTCCAAGGACACTCAGTTCTACTGTTTTTATGATGCTCATTGACTTTTTGATTAAGGAATTGTAGGTATTAACTGAAAAATCCATCCAGTCGGCTGGCCCCAGTGAGGCAAGCTGTTTAAATGACCATATAGCCATCATAGAAAGACCTTTAATTCTGCTCCAAAAGTGGTTGGGGTTGGATCACCAGGAGCAAAGAGTGTTTCTCTTCAACTTGATGTACCGTGGCCTTGAATGGCTGAGAGCCATCTTTCCTCATTCCATTCTCCTTTGGCAAAACATCCATGGTAGGGGATGGCATACTTTGCAATTAGAATATGGTATCCAAGCTTAAACTTTGCTAACAGAAACTAGAGCCAGTGCATCTTATTTCTGCAGTTCATCTTACACTCCTTCTGCCTTCCCCCACATAAAGATCTGTGAAAGGGGGAAAAAACACGAGGAGGGGATGCCAGGAATCTGAGTGATTTTCTTCATCCACACAGAAGGACCCTCTGCTCTGGGAGAAAACCTAGCGTGGCAGTTTCACAACTGAAATCAGCATCAAAGTGTCGGACCAAGACTCAGGTAGAACACCCGCCTGACCCATCAAGCACTGGGGCTGCCTGGAACTTCACCTTTATAGAGCTGCCTTCTCATCTGGAACAGGAATGGGCTGGATGCTCCAGTGAATGAGCACCCAGTTCTCCTTCAGATCTCCTCACTTGCTGTTCCTCCCAACTCTGGTGTTTTTTGTTCTAGGATCTCCCAGCTAAAGAAACATTTAAAGGATGTCAAGTTGAGGTATTTCATTTTGCAAATGAGTAAACTGAGGCCCATAGAGGGAAAGGGGTTCATCCAGTGTGACAGGCAGCAATTTGCTGAGTTGGGATCTGATATCAAATCTTGCCATTTTGTTCCCATTTCATCATAATTTAGAGTTCTTTAGCATTGTTCTTAGAAATCTTCCAATTCTGAGATTTTTGTGTTCTAAAGCCCCTTCCAACTGTGACATGGGATATTCTAAAAATCCCTCCCAGTTCTGAAATCCTGTGTTCTAAGGCCCCTCCAAAGCAATGACATCCTGTGTTCTAGGGGCCTTCTGACTTTCTCTCTTCTAAGGGCCCTCCCAGCTCTGCCATTTCTAAAGTCCCTCCCAACCCTGACTTTCTGCATTCTAAAGATCCTCCTAGCATCAACATTCTATGTTCAAAAACCTCTCTGTGTTTTGACATTCTCTGATCTAAGAGCCTTCTCAGCTCAGACATTCTGTGTTCTAAGGATCCTCCTAACTCTGACATTTTATATTCTGATGTCCTTCCTGACTCTGGCATTCTATCTTCTAAGCTCTGACATCCCAAATCTGGCATCCTATGTTCTAAGGCCCCTCCCAACTCTAACTTTCTGTGTTCTAAGGGCCCTCCCAACTCTGCCATTCTGTGTTCTATGGGTCCTCTCAGTTCTGACATTCTGTTTTAAGACCCCTCCCAGCTCATACATTCTATGTACTAAGGCCCTTCTAGCTCTTTACATTCTTAGTCCTAAGGGCCCTTCCAGATCTGACATTTGTATGTTCTAAGGTCCCTTCCACCTCTAGTTTTTATTTTTTTATGATTCTAATTTCTGTCAAACCACCAACATGATCTTTAGGGAAACACAATAATTCGACAGAAGAAGACAGAGATATGGGGGATAGGAAGAGGAGAAATCCTCAGGTTGTTTACCTCATTCTTCTCATGTAAGATCAAAAGATGTCCATAAATATCTCCAATGTGCCATCCCCTGAATCTTCCAGAGAGGTTGTCGGTGGGTACCAAAGGATGGCCATGCTGTTTACAACAAGCAGGGACTGGTTCTTTTTTAGATTTTTATATCCCCAGTGTCTAGACGAACAGTAGGTACTTAGAACACAATAGGAATTTAATAATTTCTAATTGATTGATTACTTCATTGGCACCTACTTCATTAGCAACCAGTGAAGGAGGGGAGGGAGTTAAATATATGGAACTTCTTCCCCCTCTCCTGTCCTTGGCCTTTCTCAGCAACATCTAATGAAAATTACTGAGCCTTCCATTCTATCTCTGCTCCAAGAGCCTCTGAACTGGGGAGGTGCCAGCCATCTCTCCACCACTTCAGGAACTATCAGATTCCCCCCTCCTCATCACCCCTTCCCAGCCAACACAGCAGCCCTGCTCCAGATAATATGGCTGTCACAGTGGGAAGAGGAAAAGGTGTTCCTCTACTGTGATTCTGAGTTTGCTGCCAACCGTTAGGCATTTTTAGTAGCCAGAGCTTCATTTTGATTTTTTTCTTTTTTCCCTCCCTGATTCCTGGGCTCAGTCCCATCCCCAGACTCAGAGAATCTCCAAGCTGGAAGAAACCTCAAAGGCCAACAAGGGCAACCTAAACTCCAATTAAGCCACAAGCAGTCCCCAGGTGCCACAGGCACAAAGAAAGGCAAAGCCTGGCTGGTGATTCCCAGCACAGACTGCCAACTGGTGGTTGCTTGAAGATGACATTATGGGATTGCTCCATTCTTTATATTCATGGAAGGCAGCAAGTGGGCAGAGAGCTGGTCTCTGAACCAGGAAGACCTAGCTTCAAGGGCTGTCTCCAACTTTTACTGACTGTGTGACCTCGGGGCAAGTTTCATTGCTTTCAATGCCCTAGAAGACTCTATTAAATAGAAGATGTCAAACTACATTAGCAGGGGAAGTAGTTCCCTTGCTCCTAGTTCCCTACAGAAGTGAAATCACTAGTCCAGTCTCTGTCCCTTTGTAGTTCCTGGCACAAGTTACTTCTTGATTTATTTTCATTTTTTTTCAATTTATCTAAGAAGGAATAATGGAGTCTGGGAATCCCTATTTTCACTCTTCACTGCAGTTGAGTCAACTGGAAGGTTCATGGGGGGGGGGGAGTGAGGCAAGAGGGAAGTTACACAAAGAAAAAGAAAATATATATCTTAGATCTGTCCCCAAGTGAAAAGAGCCACTTCAACAGAGAATGATCTCCATTGCTGGAAGTTTTGAGTAAAAATTGAATGACTGGGGCAGTCAAGTGACCCAGCGGTTAGAGCACCAGCCCTGGAGTCAAGAGAACCTGAGTTCAAATCCAATCTCAAACACTTGATACTTGCTAGTTGTGTGACCTTGGGCAAGTTACTTAACCCCACCGCCTTGCAAAAAAACCCAAAAAAACAAAAAAGAGAATGAAGACAAACAGCAACAATTAATTCTATTTGTAGGCTGGGAAATAGATCAAAGTTGGAGCAAGTAATGACTATTCCTTCTGTATGGTGCCAAGGAAGAAAAATTGAGGGGTAGCTTTAGTAGTACAGTGGATAGAGCACCTGCCCTGGAGTCAGGAGGACCAGAGTTCAGATCTGATTTGAAACACTTAATAATTGCCCAACTGTATGACCTGGGGTAAGTCATTTAACCCCAATGCTTTGCAAAAAAAAAGAATAAGGTCTTCTTATAGAACCCCATTATATTTTGCCTTGTTATCAAAAGGATTCTTAGCTAAAGCAGGTTCTGCTGTCTCTTCCCTGAAAACTTCCAATTTAGCAACTTCATATATTCAGGAGAGCTGCCATTTCACTGACATGTGTTTAAGTCTTGCCTCAGACTCTTACTAAATGTGTGACCTTGCCCAAGTCTCTTCACTTTTCTCTCAGTTTCCTCATCTGTAAAATTCACAGAATTGTTGTGAAGATAAAATGAAGTATATATATATGCAAATTTGCATCCCTTAAATTATTATTATTTATTATTATTAAAATTATAGCAACTACCTTTCCTTTATTGTGTTAATGTACATACAGTGCTTTCTCTGAAATAGGACTACAATAGCTAGTACAAGTTTTATTGCCTTCATTTTACAGATGAGGAAACTGATGCTCATAGGTGAAGGAGCTTGCCTATTGGCCATACTGCTAATAAGTAAAGATCCAAGGGCAGCTAAGTGGCACAGTTGATAAATACTGGCCGTGGGAGTCAGGAGGACAGGAGTTTTAATCTGGCCTCAGTCGTTTAACTAGCTGTGTGACCTTAGGCAAGTCATTTCACCCTAATTGCCTCACATCCAGGGCCATCTCCATTCATCTTGATTCATATCTGGCCACTGGACCCAGATAGCTCTGGAGGAGAAAGTGAGACTGGTGACTTAGCACAGTGCCCCCTCACTCAAATCCAGTTCATATACTTGTCTTAGCATCATCTTCCTGATGGCATGGTCTTCTTCAAGAACGAAGGATAAGGGGTATCTAGGTGGCACAATGGATAAAGCACCGGCTCTGAAGTCAGGAAGACCTGGGTTCAAATCCAGCATCAGACACTAAATAATTAATTAGCTGTGTAACCTTGAGCAAGTCACTAAGTCCCTCTGCCTTACAAAAGTAAAAAAAATAAAAAAAAACTTAAAAAAAAGAATAAAGAGCAAACAGCATCATAGACTCAAGACCAGGTCTTTTCCTGTCAAGTGGTCCATCCACTAGATGATAATTTTCTCCTTCTGTTTCCAAGTTCTGTTGTTGTTTGAGGAAATGCCCATTCTGTGATTAAGACAGGTAAAAAGAAAGAAATGAAATATAGAATGGCTTTTATTGCATAGGCAAAAAAAATTTAATCTGGGAGAGGAAAACCCTCAGGGTTTCTGGCCAAAGCAGAAACAATTGCTATTTACAGGTTCTATAACTCTAGGGGCAGTTTTGGAATTTAGAACAGTTAAGAAGCAGGTGGTGACTGGTTCTGAACTCCTCCACAGTGGAACTTCAGTTTTGAAATGGCCTCAAAAAAGACACTTTTATAGTTCTTCTGCCACTCACTGATCTGCACCCCTCTTGAAACTGTCCCTCCTGAAATTCCTTCCCTGAATGAACTCTGCATCTCCCTTTTCAAAGTTGTGTCCCCCCAAATCTTCACTTCCACTTTAAAACACACATACACATTCACTCCTAGGAAGCACTACTCTCTGTTTGCTGCCCTGAGATTACACACTTAATTAAAGTGGGATTTTGGAGTTACTTAACATCTGGGGTGGCAGGTTTTTTCCCCCCTTCTCAGCTCAGGGAAGGAAGAAATAATTACCATAACGTCTGGTCTTATTATTTTCTCTGATGCATACTCTAGTGATTCATTGCTAGAATTAATCTTGTAATAAAAAGAACTATTTTCATCTGTCTGTGGGCCCCTCCACTTTAAAGTAACCAGCATATGACATATTAAAATAAAAACATGAAATGGGCTGCATATCACGCATTGATTCATTTCCTCAACTGATAAAGTGCTTAGATCTAGATACCCCTCTCTGCATGGAGAAGAGGGGCAAGTAATATTCAGGATCTTCAGAGTTTAGATGAGACTTAGTCCTTGCCCTCATGAAGCTTCCAATCTAGGAGTAGGTATCAGATATAAATCTCACACAATTGGTCTACTTCTGGCCCAAGAAAAATTATTTATATGTAAGACTTCCCTCACTAAGTCAGGGAAGATGAGGAATCAGAGGTAGCAGCTGAGTGGGTGTATATCTCCTTGCTTCCTTTTTTTTCCAGATATGAGCCAATTAGATGACATAGAAGATAGAAAACTGGACCTGGAGTCAGGAAGATCTGAGTTTGAATCCTGTCTCAGACACTAGCTGTGTGACCCTGGGCAAGTCAGTTCACCCTGGTTTGCTTCAGTTTCCTTATCTGCAAAATGTGCCTGAGAAGGAAATGACAATCACTCCAGTTTCTGCCTGGATAGCCCCAAATGGAGTCACAAAGGGTTGATCACCATTGAAACAATTAAATAACAATATAAAAGCAGCTAGATTCTTCAAGGGTTAGAACATTGAACCTAGAGACCTAAATTAAACTCTGTCCACAGAATTTACTAGTTGAGGGAGTTATTTAAACCACTCTTTCTCAGTTTCTTTATATGCAAAAGGGGGATAATGATAGTACTTGTGTTCCAGAGTTCTGTGTGGAGAAAATGAGATATTTGTGAAGCTCTTTACTATTACTATTAGTATTAATATTTCAATAGTGGGGTTTTTTTATGCTTCATCTGAAGTGAGCTTAAAGTAGCTGGAATCGTATCTGTTTTCCTTGAAATCCCAGACCTGAAAGACAGAGTAGGGCCAGTGTTATTTTCCTGAGAAAAAATGAGTGAAAGAGATTAAATTATGTATTGGTCACACATTAAAAGTGAAGGAACATGCAATTGAACTCCTGTCCCTTGCCTAGGACCTAGTACAGCATGTGGCCTCTGTATTGGAGATGAGGTTCCAGGGAATTCCACTATGTCTAAGTTACGAGATGATGGAGCAAGGTAAACTCTTGATATTGTGATGGGCAAGAAAAGTATCCCAATCTCATAAAATCTGAACAGTATGTGTGTTTTAAAGTGCAAGTGAAGATTTGGGGGGACACAACTTTGTTTGAAAAGGGAGATGCAGAGTTCATTCAGGGAAAGAATTTCAGGAGGGGCAGTTTCAAGAGGGGTGCAGATCAGTGAGTGGCAGAAGAACTATAACTATTATCTTCTCATCAGTTTAATGGAGAAAAAGTATTTCCTTACCTAAGGCAGGGGTTCTAAACTTTTTTGTTCATCCTAGAACTCTTATTCTGGCAAAGCCCATGAACCCCAACTGTGTTTTTAAATACACAAAAATAAAATACATGAGATCAAAAAAGGGACCCATTATACCAATATACTTATCTATATAACTGTTTTTAATATATGAATCCCAGGCCAAGATGCCCTACTCTAAATTACCAGGAAATCACTTTGCAAAGCCCCATGGAAATGAGAGTCCTAATAATATGAGGTTGTAAAGTCCATGGAAAGAGATCAGTGGTTTGGGGATGAAGGGGCATGAGGGTCTCCATCATCATTCACTGCTTGGATGAAATAGAATATGCATTTGTACTTACTTCACTTCTATTTTCTCTTCTGGTTGATTTAATGATCTCTAAGTGCCCTTCCAGTTCTTGATCTATTATTCAATGACCCATTTTTACAGGGAATTCTCATCTGGAATATGTGGCACTGATGACCAGGCCTCACATCCTGGATGATTTCTGGTCAAACACCTTCCCTAAATCCCTCAAAGAGGCTCTGTCCAATATACTAGACATTGGTTCTTTTAACATTTCATGGATTTGGAGAAGTTAGGTGGCGCAGTAGAAAAAGCACTGGCTTTGGAGTCAGGAGTACCTGAGTTCAAATCCAGCCTCAGACACTTAAAAATTATCTAGTTGTATGGCCTTGGGCAAGCCACTTAACCCCATTTGCCTTGCAAAAACTTTAAAAAAAATTCATGGATGCCAGTGCAGCCTTTGGCCTGTCCATCTGTCCATAGTTGACATATCTCCATTTCTAATTACATACATCCTTTCTGGTCTCAGACACCTTAACACATACTAGCTGTATGACCTTGGGCAAGTCACTTAACCCTGATCTCCTCATATCCAGGACCATCTCTAGTCATCCTGATTCATATCTGGCCATTGGACCCAGATGACTCTGGAGGAGAAAGTGAGACTGATGGCTTAGCACAGTCCCCCTCATTCAAATCCAGTCCATATGCTTGTCATGGCATCACCTCCCAGATATCATGATGTTCAAGAGCAAAGGGCAAACATCCTTGATGATGCCTCTTGTGCTATTCCTTGCCTTGTTAGAAACATATTACTCTGTCATATACAACATTGCCCTGAGGGTCAACTGCAGTTAAAACTCTACTCAGATGGGGCCTTCCAGGGTTTCCAACTATGGCTCATCATTTGAAGGCTTAAAAAGATGACCTATATCTTACTTCCCTTTTTGCAGAGGTGAGGGACTATTGATGTGGAATATTGTATATGCTATCAGTCATGATTCATACTTTTGTTAAGCTGCCACTTTTCTCCTTTTTTCATATGAGCCCATAGATTATTTCTTTAAACCTGAAGGAACTTCAGAGGCCATATAGTCATAAGATCATAAATGACTTAGAAGATCACAGATCAACTTATCCAACATCCCTCCCTTTACAGATGAGAAACTGAAAAACAGAAAGACTCATCCAATATCATACATGTAATAAGTATTTCAATTGTTTTCAGTTGTGTTTGAATTCATGACCCCATTTGGGATTTTCTTGGCAAAGATACTGAAGTGGTTTGTCAATTCCTTCTCCAACTCATTTTACAAATGAGGAAACTGAGACAAAAAGGTTGCTTTTCCCAGGGTCAAATAGTTAGTAAATTTCTGAAACTAGATTTAAAGTCAGGAAAATGAGTCTTCCTGACTGCCAGGCTTAGCCTTCTATCCATTATGCTACCTAGTTGCCCGTAAATAATAATAAGTAAAGTCAACTTTCAAATTCAGCTTCTCTATTGCAAATCCCCCGTACCCCACTCCAAGGGCTGGTTTCCTGAGTAGCAGAGGGGAAAGCACAGTTTGGAAATGAAAGTCATATGAAAATAAAAGATGTCAACAAAAATATTTTAATAAAAGATAAAATCACCAGCTAATTTTAATTATCTCATGAAACAGATACAACTTTTATTATTTTTGTGAATGCTCAGGAAATGTTTGTTGAATATATTTCTCTTTCCTTTTTTGAGCTCCAGTTGTTTGGAAATCCCATCACGTGGTGTGATTTAAGAAAAATATTCTCCAGTATTAGCATCTGTCCGGACCCTTGATATTGTGCCAACTGGATAGTGGTTCCCTAGAACTGCCTATAGTCATTGAGGAATTCAAGTCAGTACATCAATTGGAGGGGGACTCCAAATTGAAAAGGAGCCATATGAGGTCTGCTGCATTTGTATTTATAATTCCAGATATTAAGAATCATCATGGCTCCTTAGTGAAGAAATCATTTTCCCTTAGAAGAGAGCTGGGAGACAGAAATCCTGCAGTGAGTTCTAACGGTTCTCCGTTTATTGCTTTAGTTTCAAGAATCCAACTTTTCTCGATTAATTATAAAATGCTTTATGACATTGTGTAGGATCCTGGCTCATGTCAGCTACCACCACTGAATGCTCCAGGCTGCCAAGGCCTACACCAACAAAGCATATATCTAAAGCCCCTGCACTCTCCCTGGCAAAACCATTGTAGCCTGGCAGGCTTTCAGGGAAAGGAATATTGAATCTCAGTTCTCAACTCCCAACACCCCACCCCACCAACAACAACTGCAGCTCAAAAAATGGCACGATATTTCAGAGTCCTGATTCAAATCATAATGAATGCGGAGTGATACTATAATAGTCGGTAATTATCAGAAATAGGTTACTGGCCAAATGAGCAGCTAAGAATGTGGGACTGGACGGTTTCATTTATAATAAGTGTGAGCCTATATACTGATGATTTGATTAGTCCTAATTATGCCTCAGCACCGATATTTATGCTTGTTCAAATTAAACTGCTTGCCTACCCCTCCAAGGAAAAGAATACACTTCAGGCCAGGCTTTAAGTAGTGATTTTCATTGGCTTCTAGGAAGGTACCAATGAGCAATGCATGAGAGAGCCCTCAACAGTAGCCTTGCCCCCTGGCGGGGATCCAAGTTCAATCCCTTCCTCTTACAGATGACAAGGCTTAAAGAAATTAAGCTATCTACCCAAGTTTAAACAACTGGTAAGTGGCTGGTACAATATTTGAATTTGCATCTTCAAACTCTATTGGCCATGCTCTTTAGAGTCACTTTGCTGCCAGCTACAGAGGAGGCATTCCAGTTTGTTTGAGGCAAGAGCGTGCCTCATCATCTTCCTAGGAGCCCATCTTCTCAAAGTTCTGTTTGGCCCAGGTTAAGGGAATGTTTCTGGAAAAGGTGTTATTCCCAAGGCGATCCCAAGCCTTAGCTTGTTCTTTGAACTGAAAGCCCTAGACTTAAACAGCTCTGCATTAGAGTCTTCCCTTTGCCACATTTTAGGCATTCTAAATTGCCTAAAATTTTAGGCAAAGCATTCTACCTTCACTTTCCCCATCTTAAAACATTTCAGCACACACCACACCCCAACCCCCAGGCAATGCTCTGAGTCCATAAATTACAGACAAGTTGCCAATCTGAATGAGTGGAGAGAATTTCCATGCCAAGAATTCCCCACCCATATGAGATGAGAGTATGATAAAAGAATGCTAATAATCTACTTTCAAGTATTCCCCCCATGTCAAATATTTTGCAATAGAGATTCTTATTCAAGTATGAGTTAGATTACAAAGTGACTGAGATCCCTCCAACTCCAGGACTCTAATTGATGTCACAAGGTTATTGGGAGAATTTAATAAGATCACACATTTTTAAAAACTTTGAACAAAAGAGAGGCATCTGTCTATGAAACCAGAGGAGTTGAGTTCAAACTCTATTTCTGATGCTTACAATCTCTGTGACCTTGTATAGGTCACATAAATTCTCTCAGCCTCAATTTCTTTATCTATAAAATGATAGGGTTAGACTAGATGATCTTTCAGGTCCCTGACAGCTCTACATCTCTGACTGTATAAACCATAAAACACTTACATAAACAATAGATGTGATATAGATCTAATTATATATATATATATATATATATATATATATATATATATATAATTATAAAATTCATAATAATTACTGCTACTTCCTTATGCTGTAGTTAAGGAAGTCCAGGCTGAAGATAGGGAGATCTAGTCTTGTCATTGTTGTTTTTTTATTGAAGTCAAAAATTTAATTAAACCAATATTGTGCAAAAAAAAAGTCTATTTTAGAGGTACAAAGTACAGAAAATTCTCTCCTAGGATCTTTGAAGGGATGATAGTCCAACTCACCAGTGGAGTAGGAGAAGAAGTCACAACTATGACTTCTCACTATTATGGATATGTCTATTGGGGTAGATAGGACATGTCCACAAAGAGATACGGTTGGGTGTGATGGGGACAAAGGAGTGACCCAAAGTACTCTGGGCAAAAATGAGGAGAGATAGAAGGTTTTCAGAGGAAAAATGAGATGAGGGAATGGGATCAAGGAAGGATGAACTGGACTTTGAGTAAGAGGATTTCAACAGGTAGAGTAAGGAAGGGAGATTATGTTCCTAACATAAATGTCCATAGAACCCTGAGATGCATGGAGGTAGGAGATGGAAGGACAGCTTGAGGGATACTTCAGATCCAATATAGCCAAAAGACAAAGTGTGTGAAAATTGTGTAAAATACAAGTAGAAAAGTGTGGTGGCCCAGCTTATAGAGGTCCTTCAAAATCAGGACAAATATTTGGCCCCAAATTCATGATTTCCCCAAAAAGCACCTTCCTCCTATCCCCTAACAATAAATTACATTCCCCTCTACCAAACAAGGTAGCTTACTACTTCCAGAAATCAATTCAGAACCCCCCCCCCACCTTTCCCTAAGATCTACAAGTATTTATATGTTATCTTAGAGGTAATGGGGAGCCACTAGAGCTTCTTGAGCAGGGGAAGGGCATGGCCATATCTGCATTTTAGTAAGATCATTTGGGCAGTTGTATGATAGATGAGAGCAGAGACTAGAAGCAGGATAGTCTGAAGGCTATTGTAGTAGGGTCTCTTCTCAGGTGCTAAGATATTACCATAGTTCTCTTTCAAGTCCCAGCAAGATGAAAAGCAAGGACAAACTTTTTCCAAAGGGTTGGAAAACCTGCCTTTCATTATCTTCCACACGTTGGAGCAGGGAGCTTTTGCTCAAAGGGGTATCAGCTTGATCTATTGCCATTTAGTTATGTAAGTCTGAATAGCAGTGGCAGAACCAGCTGGTAACTAGCTGACGTGGCTGTTGAGGCTTGGGGTGAACGTCTTATTCCGTTTGAACTCATGCTATGGAACTGAAGCATTGAGGTTTTTGCAGAGTATTTATTACATGCCAGAGAGTCATGTCGATTTTCTGTCCCCTGGAAAGAAAGGAAGTCAAAACATAAAATGGCAAAGCTAACTAGCCTTTGTAAAGTAGAATTTTAAAACTAGATTCAGACCAGAAATTATCAAAGCTAGAAAGAACCTTAAAATACAGAAAGTCAGAGTTTGAGGGAGGGACCCTAGGAGAGAACACATCCAAGTTGGAAGGAAGCTTAAAATAAAAAAAAATTCTAACATATAGAATGTTTCAGTTAAGAGGTCCCTTAGAAAAAAAAGGACCAAACAGGTTATCCTGTCTTGCCCCTTCATTTCACAGTTGAGTTAATTGAGGCTCAGTAAGGAAAGTGGTTTGCCAGAAGACACATAGCAATTTAACAGCAATACCAACAGTTCAACTGATGAGCATGGGCAAAAATATAAGGAGAGAGAAATCTCTCTGACAAAGTGTCATCATGATCCCAGAAAAGCATCTGTCTCCTATTTCATGGTGCCAAGTTCAATCCTACTCTTCCAAAGTTTTGCTAAGTGAGGTGGCTTACCACCTCCTGAAACTCCCACATGATGCCCTCAGCTGGGATCCCCCCTCTTTACCTCAATCCAGATTACTTGCTCAGAACCTCTAACTACCCCACCTCCACTTCCAATGATGCCCTGGGCCATCATTATCCTCCTGCCACCCTATCCCCACCCTGAATCCCAGCATTTTCTTAAAAAGCCTCAAACCTTTATGGGAACAGTTACCTGGAAGGCTTGATACCATCTCTCCAAGGAGCTGGCTTGGAGTTCATATGGATGCTACAAATTTATGCATTAGCTCCATCCCATCTCTCTTCTTTCCTTTCTTCTTTTTTCCCCCTTAAATGATCTTCTTTGGATACTAATTTAACATTCATTGAACACCCTTCAAGCTCCTGGTCCTATAGAGAAAACTAAGATTATGGTTTGATTAAAACTGATTTTCTTAACAAATGTGTCTTTTCTCAGCAGAACTAAAAATTCCCACAGCTTATAGGAGCAGGTAGGGTTTGTTTTTTGGGGTTTTTTTTTTTTTTTTTTTTGGATTGGAATGGCTTGATTTTTTTTTAACCTCAAAGAAAGATTTCATGTAGGAGTGACTGTAACACCAAAAAAAATTCCCTGGCCAAAGAACAATACTGCATTTGACAGCTCTATCTGGAAAAGAGAAGCCGGAGAACTGGAGTGGAGAGATAAGACTTAATCCCACAGGAGAGATAGCAGCCGAGCTCCTACTTTACTTGTGATTTCATTTGGCTGATATGCAGAGTTGGGTGACTTGGTGTTTCCCTGTTTTCCAGCACCAGTTGACTTACTCAATAGTTTATAGTCTTAAATGTTATACAAGAGCAATTTTCCAGATTCATGGGGGGCAGATCACCAGGAAGGATCTGGGGAGTGATGGGGGGGATGTCATAGTGTCACCCACCACCTAGGTCTCATGGGATCCTGTCCTTAGAATGGGAAGGGACTGATTCTCAATCCTTGTCTCTCTTGATTTCTCCTCAGTAGTTGGCTATTGCATCTTTTCCTGGATACTTTCTCTGTTCCGGGTTTTCTTGACCCTAATCTTTCTCCTACCACCTGTCTTACACTCCTCAATCCTTTTTTTTTGTTGTTGCTGTTGAGTTATCATCCATATCACATCCACTAGCTATGGACACTGTTCCTCAAGGCTTCATCCTTGATCCTTTTTGTAACCTCATTACATTCTCTTACTAGAAGACCTCATCACTTCCTGTGGATTTACATATCTCTTTGAACTTACCTCCCACATCTATCTATCCAACCCCAGTCCACCTCCAGAGCTTTTGGAAATCTTGAAATGGATGCTCCACACACATCTCAAACTCAAACTCAATCCAAAATAGAATGTGTTGTCTGTCCCACAGACAGTCCCTTTTTTCCAGGCTTCCCTAATACTCTTGAGGGAACTACAATCAACCCTCACAAGCATGTGAGGTTCTCAACCTCAGTGTCATATCTGACTCTTTACACTCATGTGAATGCCTAATGAGTTACCACATCATATCATTTCTATCTTTATAATATCTTTCTCTCCTCACCTCTTGCTCTTAAAACCATTTATTCCTTCAAGACTCAATTCCAGGGGCACTTCCTACATGGAGTTTTTTCCAGATTTCCTTAGTTACTAGTGTCCCTACTGATGACCAAATACTTATTTTATATATGATATTTATTTACTTATCTGTGAATATGTGGTGGAGATATAAGTAAAACTGTAAACTTCTTGAGGGCAGGTTCATACTCACTTTTGAATCTGTATACCTAGAGCACGACCTGGCAGAAAATAGTAGCTTAATTAATAGAATCCAGTATGATGAACTGGAAGGGAGCTCAGGGGCCATCTAAGTCCTAATCTCTCATTTTACAATTGAGAAAACTAAGACCTAGAATTGATGTGGTGAGCACCATGCAAAGAAAGATCTGAGTATAAATATGATCTCAGACATTAGTTGTGTGACCCTGGGCAAGTCACTTTACCCTGTTTGCCTCAGTTCCCTCATCTGTAAAATGAGCTGGAGAAGGAAATAACAAACCACTCCAGTATCTTTACCAAGTAAGTCCCAAATGGGGAAACAAGGAATAGGGTCATGACTAAACAACAAATGATTTAGAGAAATGGAGAGCTTCATTGTCCAAGATCACAGTGTGTTAAGGCACAGGCAGGATTCATACCCAGTGATTCTGACTCTAAACCCAACAATTTTGCTACACCATCCTTTTGAATCCTTATCTTGCCACTTCCCAACCAGTATGACTAAGTCTTGTGTGACTCTTACTAATGAAGTGCCTCAAGTTTGGAAAAGGTTCAGTGACCACCCAGAGATCAGACATTCAGCAAGAGTTAAAGGTTTCTAAGGTACTCTTCCTTCTGCTATGTTGTCTGTCTTGGGAGCTGAAGGAGCACCCTTATTCAGAATAGAATAACACTGCGAGGAAAAACAGAACAGGGGAGAAGGAGGGGAATATGATCAGTCAAGAATAGGGGAGGGGATCCCTCTGTTGGCAGTCAGATGAAAGGGTGCCATTCTGGAGAGCATCATTTGCTTTCTGGCAGACACGTAATGGGGGCCACTCCATGAATAGAGTTGAACTGACCCCAAGCCAAGAATGGAAAAGTGTTTATAATGACATGGGGGTGGGGGACACTTTTTGGCAGTAAACAGATGTTTCTGTGGGAAGATGAAGGAATTTTTAATTGAATAGCCATGAAGGTGAATGTAGGGCTGAAGCAATAACCAAAGCCAAGATAAATATGTCACCTGGGATAAAGTGATAGAGTTACCAAAGAAATTGAGTTTTGGGGAGATATTCTGCAAATTTGTTTTTTATCTCCAGGTTAAAGGGAGAGTATGGAGACAGGATAGCTTTGTATTGTGAGTTGAACCCAGTCAGATTATATTTCATTTCTATCTTTGTACCCCTAGTATCTGCTAAAGCACAATACCTAGCAAATGGTAAGAAAAGGAAGGAAGGAAAGAAGGAAGGAAGGAAGGAAGGAAGGAAGGAAGGAAGGAAGGAAGGAAGGAAGGAAGGAAGGAGGGAGGGAGGGAGGGAGGGAGGGAGGGAGGGAGGGAGAGAGGGAAGGCACTGTGGGAAGTCTTTTACAAGTTTTAGCTCATTTTAGCTTCAAAACCATCCTGGGTAATAGTTACTATTATTATCCTTGTTTTACACATAAAGAAACTGAGGCAGATAGAGGTCAAGTCATTTGCTCATGATGATACAATTAATAGGGCAGAATTTGAACCCAGGTTTTCCTGATTCCAAACCCAGTGCTCTCTCTCTATCCAATTTCACGCTCTAACCATGCAAGGGTTAGACTCAGTGATTTCTAAGTTCCTTTTCAACACTAAATCTTAAGCAGGAAAATCCTATGAGTTAGTGTTCAACACTCTGATCTTAATACCCAGACAGCCTATTCAGACAACGAGCAGAGATAAAGCCTGAAATGTCTTTCTTGAGGTTTGTGCTCGGAAACATTTTCTGTATTCCTGAGAATCCTCTATTACAAAATGTGATTTTTCCAGCTCCTAGATACTTAATGATTACATCTGTTCAGGGAACCTGATATCCCTTTGTAATTTCTGAATGATTTCAACTACTTCCCTCCTCTTCAAAAATAACAGGAGCCTAATATACATGACCATCTAAGCACTTTGCAAATCCAATCTTCAATCTCCCTGTCACCTGTTTTAGGTCGATTGCTAATGGAAAAGGTGTCTGTAAAACCCCATGAAGTCTAGGTGTTAATCTGTAAAAAATTTGTTAATCTGTAAAAATTGAATTGAAATCCACAAATAGACAGAGGAAGAAGGAAGGAGTAGCAGTTATAGTTGATTCCCTGCTGAAGGGTCCTGAAGCAGGTGTTTGTCAATCTGGTAGCTATAATAACTTCTCTAGGCATAGATATAAGATATTACCAAAATGGATGATATTTCTCCACTTCTGGTGATTCAGGTGGGCACAAATGACACCTTTCAGAAGGAATTGAAAAAGTAATGTCAATAAATAACAAACCTAGGGCAAAAAACAAGAGGCTATAGGTATACAGGGTGTATTTTTCTCATTGCTAACCATTGAAGGCAAAGGACAATAAGAGAGAAATTAATTTGGAGGGGTGGCTAGGTGGCGTAGTGGATAAAGCACCAGCCCTAGAGTCAGGAGTACCTGAGTTCAAATCCGGTCTCAGACACTTAATAATTACCTATCTGTGTGGCCTTGGGCAAGCCACTTAACCCCATTTGCCTTGCAAAAACAAAACCAGAAATTAATTTGGAAATAGGACTTGGATGTCTGCATACCAGTTTGCAATATTGGGTGGACAGATACCTGACCAGAGATGGAGTATACCTAAAAATGTTCTGTATTGTCAAGAATTTACTGATCTTTAAAAAAAAATCCTTTTAGATTTAAGCTATGTACACTTGCAAATCTAATCAAAAGGCATTTAAGCTAAAAAAGGAATAAGGGGAGTGAAGATTGGCTATGTCTATGCATATTTCCTAAGTTAGATAATAATAGCTGTAATAATGAGTAACTAAAGAGATGGAAGTAAAAGAATTTTCAAGATTCCATCTAATAAGTTCATAGGAGACAAACTCCAAGAAAGGTCAACAGTAAAACACATAGCCTCAAATGTCCATCTACAAATGTCAAAGTTTAGTTTACAAACAAGAAGATCTAACAGTACTAAAGTAAAGAAATTCAACCTCATGACTAGACTATATCTCTGGATACCTAGGAAAATTGAGCCTGGGGAAGACTTGATAGGAACATGGCTATCCCTAAGTAGTCATGTGGCGGAGCAATTACACTGCTACATTTAACCCCAGAGGGCAGATTCAGGAGCAACATAGGATAAATTTGAAGAAGCAAATTTAACCTTTGTCAGAAAAAAACTTCCTAACAATTAAAGCTATCCAAAAGTGAAATTGGCTGCCTAGAGGGTAGATGGATTTCCCTTTGTTGGGGGGGGTCTTCAAACAAAGTCTGAAAAACACATATTTGGGCATGTTTTAAGAGTAAGGTAGAACAAGAGTAAGGTAAGGGTAGAACAAGATGGCCACTGAGATCCCTTCCAACTTTCAAATTCAGTGATTCTCTCATTTGACTTTGGTCTTCATTTGTTCATCCAATCAACCATTCATCTGACAAAGTAAACCTCTGAACTAGTCCTTTGGGGATACAGAGATATGAGTTGATTTTTTTTCATTCAAAAAGCTCTCCAAAATGAATTATCTCAAGTCAATAGCCACTGTTCCACATAAGGCTTTTTGTGTTAGAATTATACCTCAGTTATACTAGCCTAACTGATAAAACAGAGTTGCAATATTTTTGAACCTAGGATAAGTAACATGAAAGATACTCTGTTCCAATGAGATGAAATATAATAGAGATAAATCTAAAATCTAACTTGGGTTGGAGAAATCTTATTAAGTTGTGGGAGAAATATGAAGTCAGTGAAAAGACCTGAGAATACAATGTATACTAATGGCAGCTAGGTGGCATGGTAGACTCATCTTTCTGAGTTCAAATCCAGTCTCAGATACACTAGCCCTATGGGCAAGTTACTTAGCCCTGGTTGCCTCAGTTTACTCATCTGTAAAATAAGTGGGAGAAGGAAAAGATATACCAGTTTTATGTCTTTACCAAGAAAATTCTTGATATGCAGAAGCTCAATATGAGTTCTTCACAAGAAATGACATAAAATGGTGATTTTAACCATGGACTGCATTAAGAAAGTTGTAGTTTTGAGAGGTAAGGAAATGACAATCCTACTGCACCCAAACCTGGCCAGGCTATTTCTGGAGTACACAGCAATGGCACAGATAAATTGGACCCCAAAATCATTCCAATGAGGATGTTTTGGGAGGCAGCACGGTACGGGGGAAGAGCACTGACTTTTGGAGCCAGAGGTTCAAAACTTCTTTCTGCCACTGACTGCTTGTGTGACCTCAGGCAAGTCACTTAAATTTCCTTAGCCTCAGTTTCTTCATCTGTAAAATAAGAGAGGTGTGCTAAATGGCCTTCAAGGTACTTTCTAACTCTAGGGTCGTGATCCTGAGAAATATTAGACTAAAGAAGAAAAAACTGAAACTGGAGCTCTCATAAATTAAATAAGAAAGGGCTATTAAAGGGAAGAGAAATTCTATTTGTTTTGCTTGTTACATGAGGGCATAAGCAGGAAGACTGAGTCAAAGTTATAGAAAGGTAAATTCATTCCAAAACACCTTTCTGCCAAGAAGAGCTTCCCCAGTGTAGAGTAGGCTGCTTTGGGAGATAGGGAGTGGTTTTCAAGCAAAGGTATTGGGGTCGTTCCTGTCAGAAAGACCAAGGAGTGCCATACTGCACAAAGCATTAGATTTGGAGTCCAAAAGACCTGAATTCAAATCCAGTCTCAGACACTCACTAGCTGTGTTACCCTGGGCAAGTCACTTGATCTTTGTTTACCTCGGTTTACTCCTCTATGAAATGTGCATATTATAACATTACCTTCACAGGGTTGTTATGAGGATCAAATGAGATCATAACTGTAAAGTACTTAGCACAGTAGCTAACACATAAGGGACAAATAAATGTTAGCTATTGTAAAAGGAAATTAGACTCAATGACCTAAAAAAATTGCTAAATATAGGTCTATTATGATCTTCTGATCCAATTACCTCAAATGTCCTTTCTAACTCTAACTAAAATGGATATATTAATATTAATGAAACAAGGATAAAAATAGCCAGTTTACTACCAGGGCTCCTGATCTTTCTCATGTGTGTGTTTGTGTGTGTGTATGTTTGTGTGTGTGTATGTGTGTGTCTGTGTGTCTGTGTATCTGTGTGCATCTGTGTATCTGTATGTGTATCTATGTCTGTGCCTCTGTGTTTCTTTTTATTATAATGATGACATCACACAGGTTTAGTGGTGCATATTATTCTGATTCTGACTGATTCACTTCATAAAAGTCTCCCGATATTTCTACGTACACTTCATATTTGTCATTTCTTAAGGTATAATACTAGCCCACCACTTTCATTTCCCACAGTTTATTCAGACATTCCCCCATTTCTGGGCACATCAGTTGCTTCCAGTTTTTTGCTCTTATAAATAAAGCTGTTATGAATTTGTTTATACAGATCGGGTTTTCTTTTTTCCAATCCTATTTCATCCTTAGGGAACAGCTGCTGCAGTCAGATCAGCAGGTTAAAGGATCGACATAGTTTTGTAGTTTTGATTGAATATCACCATATTGCATTCCAAAAAGATAATGGCAATTCACAGCCATCTACCCACTGTGGTGATATTTCTCGACGTTCTGGCTCTATTGGGTCTTATGTTTTAGAAACCATCTATGTTAACTATTTTAAAAGGAATACCTGACTGATGATAATGATCCCATCACAGAGAAAAAAATAAAGGATAGCTATGTCCTCCGTGGACATCCTCACAAGGTCAAGAAACCACAAGGACAGCCCCAAGCTCATGGGCAAACAATCTAAAGGGAAAATATATGTGATTAGATTACAAATTTAGGAATTTCAAAGGACTATAGAAATTCTGGGATCATTAAAATAGAATGGGAAAGGACCTTTTGTTTGTTTTTGTAGTTTGTTTTTTCAGTTATGTCTGACTCTTTATGACCTTATTTGGGGTTTTCTTGGCAAAGATACTGGAGTGGTTTGCCATTTCCTTCTCTAGCTCATTTTATAAGTGAGGAAATTGAGGTAAACAGTTGAGTGACTGGCCCAGGTTCACACAGCACATAAGTATCTAAGGTTGAATTTTAACTCAGGTCTTCAAGACTCCAGGTCTAGTTCTTTCTCCATTGTATCACTTAGCTGTTCCTGGAAGGAACCTTAAAGATCATTAATCAAAACTGTTTATTTTACAGATGAGGAAAATGAATCTTGGAAAAGTTAAGGGACTAATGCAAGGTCACAGAAGTTAAATGGCAGAGCTGTGTTTTGAACCAAGAGCTTCTGATTCTAGAAAGTCCTTTTCCCCATTTGTCTACACTCTTTTTGGATTTCATTGACTTCTTCATCCATTTCTTTTTAGGTGTTTTTTTCCTCCAACAGAGGGCTTTTTCATAGTTGTATCCCCAGGCCCTAGCTGTGTCTGGCATGTAGTAAACATTTAATAACTATTTATTTACTAATGTGTCAAATCCCAGCTCTACTAACCTACTAGCTGTGTGATTTAGGCTACATGATGTTATCTCTCTAAACCTCCCCTTCTTCCTCCATAAAATAGAAGGGCTTAAATTTCCCTAAGGCCCTTCTCACCATACCCTACTGGAGAAGAGTCAACCTGGATAAACAGTCATGGATGGGCTGCTATCTGCATCACTGGAGGGAATCCCTTCAGAGACCCCGAGAGTCATGCTCTTGAATGGCAGATGTCTAATTAGCATCTCCCATAGCACAGTGCTATGGCTTTCCATTGGTCCAGAAAAAATGGGATGGAGGGGGAGGGGGGGAAGGATAGCTATTTTATTTCTCTAGTTAAACAAGTCTCCCCAAACATACTGTAGATTTCAGACAGCCCAACCCCACCCCCCAGCTCTTTAGAATTTCCTTTAAGGGTAAAAAATGAAGGAAAGAAAGAAATCTCCCAAAGAAAATGCCAAGGCCCCAGTATTGATTTACCTGACAGAAGTTTCAAGGAAATGTGAGATAAGAAGATGTCAACACTAATTATGAAAAAGTGGTCCGAAGTGCACGTTTTCTCTACATCTTTCTCTCACATTTTGTGGTCCAGAAATAGTCTTGTCAGTACAGGAGTCCAGCTGAGTGGTATACAGCTCCAAATGGGCAGGATGTCAACAGGAGGATTCTGCTGGGACCCAGTAGAGATAGCCCCTATTTACTTTCTCCCTAATCTACAACCATTAAAGCACATGTTCCCATGCACCAGGGGCTCTGGCCTCTTGGCCAGATCCCTTGCCATTACTTGCAGACAACTTGCTTGGCTCTCACCAACATGCTACAGAGCCTGTTCCCCATCCACCAGATTTGATTATCCAAGTCTTCTCAGACAGGACATGACTTTGACTTTGCATAGGGTCGCACAGGTAGGCAATTTTGTGCTCTCTCAGCTTCAGTTTCTTCATTTGTAAAATGATGAACTTGAATTAATCCAAACCAACAGTCCTGTCACCTTCCTCGGCCTCTGTTTTTGCATTGTAAAAAGGATATAATGATATCTTCAGGAATTGGCTTATAGCCTCAAATAACTTCAGGTTCAAATGACATTAAATAGAAAAAGGAACTCTGCATCCCTTAATCTGCTGTGAAAATTAGGTTAATGCTGATGTTTTGCCATATTTGGAATTCTATCCATTCTGGCCCCAACCTGCGTTTCCTGCCTTATTACATGTTATACACACACACACACACACACACACACACAATCCGCAATACAGTCAAGCTGTCCTTCTTAGTACTCTTTGAACATGATCTCCCATCTAGCAACTCTGCGCCTTTGCCTGGGGTGCACACCTTCCTCACCTCTGCCTCTTAGAATTCATAGTTTCCTTCAAGGCTCAACTCAAGATCGGCCTTCTTCATGAAACTTCTCTACTCCTCTCTAAAAAATTCTTGTATCTATTTTATATAAGTACTGCTATCAATCTTGTTTCTGTTTTATAGACAGAGATACTGATAACAAGAGGGATAGGAACTAAACCTGTGATTTCATGGATATGGGGAGCTTCCATATTCCTTTAACAATGCAGATTGACACATTTCACAGTCTTAGTCACATTCAAAGGCAAGAGCTGAACACAGGTCTTTCTGGAGGCAGTTACTTGGTTCAGTGGAGAGAGCAATAAATCAGGAAGACCTGAGTTGAAATCTTGCCTCAGATAGTTAATGCTGTGTAACTCCGAGCCAGTCACTTTGCTGCTGTCTACCTCAATTTCCTCATCTGTATAATGGGCTACTAATATTTACCATTAGATACCACTGTGAATATACAATCTACTATCATAGCAATAAGATACAATAACGACTTGCACCTACTTTGCATGGTTGTTATGATGCACAAATGGGATACCCTATATAAAGCGCTATTTGAGCCTGTTGGTGTTGGAGGCGGTGGTAGTAGCTGTTGCGACTGTAGCTGCAATTGTGCTTATAGCAGTCCTAGTTGTCTTTTATTCCAAGGTCAAGTCTCAGTCTACACAAGTGATATCAAACTCAAATCGAAACAATCCCTGATGACCACATATCGACTTAAAACCACAAATTGCCATTATCTATGTTGTTTGTATTATTTATTTTGTTAAACATTTCCTGATTATATTTTAATCTGTTTTCTACCACGGTCTTTCTTTCTGCCTGTGGACTGGGAGTTTCAGACCTCTGAACATCAACATTTATTTATAGAGATACAGATTAAAATATCTATAAATAAATACATTCACAGAGATCTATAGCTGTATCTATCCATAGAGAAATAGATGGATGGATGGATGGATGGATGGATGGATGGATGGATGGATGGATGAGTGGGGGGATGGATGAATGGGTGGGTGGTGGTTGGATAGGTGGAAGGATGGGTGGATGGATGGATGGATAGGTAGGTGGAAGGATGGATGGGTAGATAGATGGATAGATAAATAGATAGATAGACAGAGAGACAGACAGATAGATGCATATATATTGTCTCCCGTGACTACATTGTAATATTCCCAAGGCTAGGGAATATCTCAATTTAGTCTTTAAATCCTAAACCCTTAGCAGAGTGCCTGACTCATAACAAAATGCTTGTTGATTGATGACAATCTCTAAGGTTCCTTCTCCAGCTCTAAATCTCCCAATCCAATCCACAAAGCTAGCAGACTCCAAACATACACTGAACCAGACCTTCCAGAGATATTGATTGTACTCAAGGCCAATCTGGCCCTGACCCCAAATCCATAAACCCAATCTTTTTATATGATTAGAGCTGCTTACCTCTGTATTTCGACAATATTAGTGGTCAGCATTTAGGAAACAGAAGAAATAAAATGTGTGTAGGTGTGCTTTGTAGGTCTGTATTGAATGGCTTAAAATACTCCTTCCAAGTATAGTTTGTAACTATCATCCTAGTTCTGCCCACCCCCTACCCCCAGCATCACTTTCAACAAGGAAGGTCTACTCAATACAAACAGAACATTCTCCAAATCCAGAGACTTCCTTCTGTTAGAGTCCAAAACTGGGGGATCCATTGAGTTTTTTGTTTCCTTGCTTTCAGGTTTAGTCATTTTGCTATTTTTAAAGATTCTTGAATCAGAGAGAACTCTGGGCCTTCACTCCCAGAGCTCATTCAATCAGAGTCTGGGACAGAATGGTGCTGTTAACTCCCCATTGAATTGTAAGCTCTCTGAGGACAGGCAGTAAATCTTGTTTGCCTTTCTGTTACCCAGAAAAGTTTCTTGAATTGAATTTAAATAAAAGGGTGTTTGATTTGAGTCTATTTACCAGGGTGAACAAGGAGAGGGAGGAGGAGAAGGGGAGAAAGAGTTAAGAATCAGATCTGTGTTCCATGGTTAATGTTCTAAAGGCCTTCCTAACTCTGACATTCTGTGTTCTAAGGTCCTCCCAGTTCTGACATTCTCTGTTCTCAGGGTCCTCTCAGCTCTGACATCCTGTGTCCTAAAGACTCTAGCAGCTCTGACATTCTGTGTTCTAAGGGCCCTCCCAGTTCCAACATCCTGGTTCTAAGGACCTCTTATCTCTGACATCCTGTGTTCTAAGGACCCTTGCAGCTCTGTTCTAAGGGTCCTCTCAACTCTGATATTCTGTGTCCTAAAAGTCTTTCCTCTCAGACATTTGATGTTTTAACCTTCATTCTTTGCATCTGAGAAGCCTAGCTCACCTTCCCACACATAGTGGGTCCTTTATGTCTGTGGATTAAAGGAAGGCCTGCCTTAACCTTTAGGAGGCAGTGCCAGCCTCCTCATGCCTCCAGCCTGTGCGCAACAGAGCCCTGCAGGCCAACAAAGTGACAAAAACCCTGAAGTTTCCATGAACAAAGCAAGCAAGAGAACCTGGACTCATTGCTCTTTCTGATGACAAACAGGGCCAGCTAGATCTACAGGAGCTCATGAATATATTTGCTTCTGGATTTCAGGTCTGCCATTGATTAGCAGTGGCCCCTGACCTCCTAGAAGTATTGAACAAACACGATGTAGGTCCACGGGGCAATTGCCTTCCTTCTGATCTCCTCGGCTGACCGTTATTGATTATCTCCCTAAGACTATGTTAATTTCCTTTTGGACAGTATCGCTCCTGGGATGATCTCGTTGCATGCTCCATTCCTGGGATGTGAGGAGCAGATTTTTTCAGGGCAGGCCATTCCTCCTCTGAAAGATTCATTCAAAGTTTCTCTCAACCTGCAGTAGCCTTTGCCAGGCCTGCACCTGGCATGGCCATCACAATGAACCCTGCCCAAGCCATTCTGCCAAGTTTTAGAATGACAATATCCGAGAAATGATGCAGGAAAGGACTTTGTCCTTTTGTATGATTGAGAGAGTGGTATGGTGGGAAAAGCTCTGACCTTGGGATCAGTAGGTATAGGAGTAAGTTTAAACTTCCTTCTTTCCTTCCTTCCTTCTCTCTTCTTCCTTTCCTTTCTTCTTTCCTTCTTTTCTTCCTTCCTTCCTTTCTTCTCTCTTCCTTCTTTCTTCTTTCTTTCCTTCTTTTCTTCCTTCCTTCTCTCTTCCTTCTTTCCCCCTTTCTTTTTTCTTTCCTTCTTTTCTTCCTTCCATTCTTCCTTTCTTCCTTCCTTCCCCTTACTTCCTTCATCCATTCCTTCTTTCTTTCTTTTCTTCTTTCTTTCCTTCTTTTTTCCTTCCTTCCTTTCTTCCTTTCTTCCTTTTCCTTCCCCTTCCTTCCCCTTCCTTCTTTCCTTCTTTCTTTCCTTCTTTTCTTCCTTACTTCCCTCTTTTCTTCTTTCTTTCCTTCCTTTCTTCTTTCCTTCCTTCCTTTCTTCTTTCCTTTCTTCCTTCTTTCCTTCCTTTTCCCTTCCTTCCTCTTTTCTTTCCCTCTTTTCTTCTTTCTTTCCTTCCTTTCTTCTTCCTTTCTTCTTTCCTTTCTTCCTTCTTTCCTTCCTTTTCCCTTCCTTCCTCTTTTCTTTCCCTCCTTCCTTTGTAACTCATAGAAATACTGTGAATTATAATATCATCACATCATATCATCATTCCTGTTCATTCATTCTCTTTTTTAAAAATTTTATTTATTTGAGACAATGAGGTTAAGTGACTTGCCCAAGGTCACACAGCCAGGCAATTATTAAGTGTCTGAGGCAGTATTTGAACTAAGGTCCTCCTGACTCCAGGACCAGTGCTTTATCCATTGTGCCACCTTGCTGGCTCCTGTTCAGTAATTTTCAGTGCTGTCTTACTCTTCATGATCCCATTTGGGATTTTCTTGGCAGAAAGCATTTGCCATTTCCTTCTCTAGCTCATTTTACAGATGAGGAAACTGAGGCAAACAGAGATTAAATGAATTGCCCAGAGTCACACAGCTAGCTAGTAAGTGTCTGAGGATATTTTTTGAACTCAGGAAGATGAGTGAGCCAACACTCTATCCACTGTCTAGTTACTCCAATATGTCATATCTTAGCAAGTATAAACTATTGATTTTTACTAATGCTAGATACTATTGGCATTCTTGGGAATATTTTAAGAGAATAGACAAAGGGTGAATTGTCATGACTCTCAGACATACTATTCTTTCTTACTTTTAGCAGGGAAGAAAGGTTAAGTTGGTGATCTCTGAACTTATATACTAGGTGTACGAGCTGAGATTCAAGCAGATTTCTGGATCTAAAAATATTTCTATTTTTGGCCTGACCTAGTGGATGGAGCAAGGCACTTGAAGGTAAAAGCCCAGTCTGAATTCATGTATTTCTCCTCAAATTAACTTTGTGGTTTCAGGGAAAATAAAATTTACTTCTCTGTGCCTCAGTTTCCTCATCTGTAAAATGGGATAATAATTCTCACCCTCTGTCCCTGGCAGGGTTATTTCATGTATAGCTTTTTATAAAATTTATTCACTAGAAAGATGGAAGTGGTTATTATCTGGGGGTCAGGTAACAGAGAAGCTCAAAAGACGCAGTGTTTTAAAAAAGGAACTATCTAATGAAATCAGTCCTGTTTTGTGGATCCATACATCACCCGATGCACCTGCTGTTGGAGTTATTACAGAGACTTCAGGGAGTGGGGTGGAAACTGAATCAACCCAAGAAGTAAATAAAATGAATGGAAATGCATAAAACCTTCTCCTTTTCGAACACAGCACCATCATGCCCCATTTTATAATCACCATTTTTCTATAGCAGCTTTAAAAATTAATGTCTGAACATTTTCAGACATGGCCAATGTGTTGGTTTGTTTTGCTTGGCAGTAATTCTATGCTACAAGGCAGGTTTTGGTGGGGGGTACTGTAGAAGAGTCTTTGGGAAGTGATAGGAATATAAATGAGAAAGAAATGATTCTTGGTTTGGTCCCAAAGAAGACATACATGAAAACTCCCTTCCTTCTTTATGGAGTTGGTGGGTGCAGGTGGAGTGCTATGGGCATAGGATGAGGAATATATAGCCCAATTTTTTTGATAGGTTGAGTAGTTTTGCCAAATTTTTCCACTTTTCCTTTTATTATAAAGAATAGCTCCTAGAAGGAGGAGGAAAAGGGTTACATTGAGGAATCAAGCCATGAAGACAAAAGTTAGATATAAAAATTCCTATTTTAATGAAAATTAGAACAGCTTATATTCATAAAATATTTCAAAATTTACAAAGTACTTACAGGAGCATGTTACCTCATTTGATCATCTCAACAACTCTATGAGGTAGACACCATTATTCTTCTCATTTTACAGATGAAGGAACTGAAACAGAAAGAGGTTGAGTAACTTGCCCAGAGTCACCCAGCTAGGAAGTATCTGAGGCAAGATTTGAACTCAGTCCTCTATTTATTATACTGCTTAGCTCTCCAGATCCAAGGTCAACTTTGTCATGCAATGTTGGGAAGAAAAATATGGAACTTCCAGAAAATACAAGGTAGGGTCATATAGAGACTGGTTTTAGTTATTTTCTTTAACTCAGAATGTTGTATGTGAATGGTGAAAAATTCAAATTTAAGTAGGAGGTAGGCATCTTAGATTCCAAGTTCATGAGAAGAGAAAGGATATAAATTAACAAAAGCACCCAATTTTTATAAAATGATTACTTTGTCATTGCCTTGGTCCTAGTGATACAAAGATCCAAGAATGAAATAATCCCTGCCTTTAAAATACTTATTTTCTATTTCTATTGTTATTACTTTGTTTTTATGTATGATTCTTCATGAATCCCATTGGGGGATTTCTCTACAAAGATACTAAAGTAGTTTGGCCTTTCTTTCTTGAGCTTATGAGGAAACTGAGGCAAATAGTTAAAGATTTGTCCAGGGTTATACAGCTAGGAAGTCTCTGAGGCTGGATTTGAATTCATGAAGATGAGCCTAAACCTGGCTTTCTATCCATTGTACCACTTAGCTGTGGTAAGAGGGGAAAAGCATTCCAGTCATGGGGAACAGCCTGGGCAAAGACAAGGAAATAGGAAATGAAATGATGTTTATGTATGGAGAAATGCTAAGAGGTCAGTTTTGTTTTGGGGTTACTAGAAGAGAGACTGGAAAAGTAGTATTTAAAAAAACAAACACTAGAAAGGTGGGAAGGAGTCAGGCTTTGGAGGTCTATAAGTGCCAGGCTGAGAAGTTTGCATTTTCTCATCAATATAATAAGGAGCAGGGGAACAACATAGTCACATCTATGCCAACCAAGAATTATGTGGAGGATGGGGAAAAAACAGTCATATCTGGGGAGTTCTAGCATCTGAAGCAGATTCAGTTGAGCAGGACAAAAGAACAGTCTATTAGGATCTAATCAGGTTGGGCAATTCCTGAGGGGGTGTTGAATGTGGGGGGAGGAGAAGAGAGGGAAATGACAAGCAAAGGGAATTGTGGCCAAGGGTGGGATAGAATCCACTGCTCTGGCCCAAATCCCCAGTTACCCTACCTTAATTAACCCTCTTAAGGAAAAGCCTGGAACCTTCTTTTGGGTCATTAGCCTCAAGTAGCTTCTGAACCAAGGGTCCACTCATAGTGTACATAGAGGTGAGGATCTGCAATGTTCAATTCTTCACCAACTTACATGCTTTACAGTATGTCAGATGGCGACGGGGCTGATATTGGAACTATGCTCCTCCATACCAGATGCTACTTCCAGATCCTGGTGCTTGTCTGGGGACAGATCAGAATGCTTCATTTTTATCTTAAAGGTTCATGCAAGAATCCATCTTAATGATTACATTCAGATTTGGATTGGAGAAGACCATAACATCCTGCCAGTAAGCTCTCACCTTTCTGGATCCTGGATCTAATGTGGAAGGGTTCTGCAAGCATGGAACTGATTAAAAAGAGAAAAAAAAACACCTTTCTTATTGAAGGCAACCCCAAACTTCTTGCTGTGGGTATGGTAACCTTTCCCATTTCAGAGCATCCCTTGGGCAAGGCTCTGATGTTAACCAGAGACCTCAGTTGGATTTGATGCTAGGGGACTATCAACAGTATGTCAGTCAGTCAACAAACATTTATTAAACTTTTGCTATATTCCTTTTTTAATCTAAATTTTCTTTGGATTAACTCAAGAAACATCAAAAAAAGATGAAAATTATAACAAAACAAATGCTAAAAGTTCATAAAAAAAAAAACCTGTGAACTTGGTTGTCTTTCCAAGCTCAAATTCACCCTCAGCTAGATTCCTTTGAGCCAGGTAGGTGGTACAAATAGTTAGCTGTTGGACTTGGAGTCAGGAAGGTCTGAATACAAATTCTGCCAGTTACTTACTAGCTGTGTAACTCTGGGCAACTCACTTAATCTCTTGGGTACCTTAGTTTCCTCATCTGCAAAATGGGCATTAACAATAACACTTATCTCTCAGGAATATTGTGAAATTCTCATGAGAGAACATATGTAAAACACTTTACAAAACCTAAAATGCTAGTGATTGTAGTTGTAATTATTATTTGATTCTGCAAATATTTATATAAATGATATAATGTACAGCTAGTTTTCCCTTCCATATTGAGAGGGTTAGGGATATAGCACCCTGCAATCTGAAAAATCTGTGCAAATTTTTCAACCTTCTCTTTGTACCAGAGAAGAAGTCTGATTTTTTTTTTCTTTTTCATTAATGGGATGTTTATAGTATTAAAAGATAAAATATAGATATTATATTAAATAATACTATACATATATTTTATACCTTTCTGAGTTTCTAAACTTTTTCCATCTCATCTGTTGTGTTGTTCATGTGTTGTCTGCACCTTCTTCAAAACTCTCCTACAGGGGCAGCTAGGTGGTGCAGTGGATAGAGCACTGGCCCTGGAGTCAGGAGTACCTGGGTTCAAATCCAGTCTCAGACACTTAATAATTACCTAGCTGTGTGGCCTTGGGCAAGCCACTTAACCCCATTTGCCTTGCAAAAAACCTAAAAAAAATTCTCCTACAAAATTCCCATTTATTGTCTTATGCCAACCTATGATATATAGAAATCACAGTGGGGAAAGTCACAGTGTGGAAGGTAAAATTAGGATCTGAGTTAGGCTCTGATATACAAAATCAAAAAATGATATAGTCCCTGTCCTCAGGGAGTTTTGCTCAACAATGAGCCTTCCCATCCAGTGTGGGAATGATGTGAATTAATGAAGGAACCTATGGGACTATTTACCTAGCTGTCTTGAAATACATTAGCAAAAAGAATTCAGTCATATTAAAACCTTGGAGTACTCTCATTAAACATCTTGGAGATGAGGGTAGAAAACTGGACAACAATTCACATGAAAAATAGCTGAGGGTTTTTGCAGGAGGCAAAAGTGTGATACAGGACCATATCGAGAGAGGCCCAGTTTCATGAGAAGAAAAGAAAACAAATGGACCCTCCTTTGCCCTGGTGAGGTCATCTAGGGGCATTCTGGATGCCATATTTTAGAAAGAACCTTCATTAGACTAGAATGCATCCACAGAAAGGGGATCAAAAGACTGATGACCATGTAACACCAGGAGAGGGTGAACAAATAGAAAAGGTTTGATAATAGGTTATTAAGTCATATTAATAAAAACATAGCTTTTAGGAATAAAGAGATGAGAGCCCTGCTGTCCTTTATCCCAGCCAAACCACAGCTAGGGGGTTGTGTTCATCTGTAAAAGCTGTATTTAGGAAGAATAAGCTGGCAAGTGTCCAGATGAGGGCAATCAGAATGGTGCTGGGCCTTGTCTTTCTGCCAACTAAGGTGTTGCTTTCTTCTGGAGTTCCAAGCAGCCTTCTCTGGACCTTTGCACATGCTGAACCAAATTGATCTCGGCCTTTGAGAACATTTCAGAAAAATGAATCTCCCTGCTTACCTTCTTTGCAGATGATGGGGCCCAGGCAGAAGAGATTTGCATATGTTCTTAGAGAGTGTTGTTTGGTTGATTGTTTTGCCAAACTGAATTTTTTCCCCTCTTTCTTTATTTTATTCATTATCACAAGGAATGGCTCATTGAGTAGAGGAGGGTGAAGAGTTATTTTCAAAAATGAGAGATTAGTAGTGGAGTTGGGCCCAAGAGTTGGCCACTGTACTTCCAGCCTAGAGAGATAGGAAAGTTTGTATAAAAAAAATTGTAAAAAGGAAAGAATTTGAATTGTTAAGTTGGATCTGACCTTGGCAGGGGGCACTGGATGGGGGCTTGGATTTTGTGGTGTGGTGGGATGACCAAAGAGGATGAGGAAGCAGAGGAGTGAGAGTAGGGCAGCAGGGTTTGGGATTACTGATCATTCTGTCTTTGTCTTGTGAACTCAAACTTTTCCTGTGCATCCTCACCTATACTGACATCCACTAAGTCTTCAGGGCCAACAGAGCCTATCTCATGATTAATTTTGTCACATCATATTGACCAATCATTTTAGGATGAGTGCTAGTGATTGAAAAGAGATTATTAGTTATTTTTGCAGAAGTCCTGATAGTTGGCTCTGAACCTATTCATTTCTTCATCTGAATCTGTCATTGACTTGTCACAATTAAGGATGTCTGTAGTTACTGACTATCAGCTTTAATGATCACGTACTCATTTTTCCTTTCTTTGTTATGGATTGCATTTTATTTTATTTTCCCAAGTTACATGCAAAAAAATAAGTTTCAATATTCACTTTTAAAACTTGAGTTCTGAATTCTCTCCCTTCCTCCTACCCCATTCCCCCCCCTCATTGAGAAAGCAAGTGATTTGATATGAGTTAAAATATTTAGTCTTTGTTATAGATTATACAACAAGTCACAAAACTTTTGGGTCTCTGAGGCCAACTAACCTGAACCCATCATTTTTTTTTTATTTTTGCAAGGCAGTGGGGTTAAGTGACTTGCCCAAGATCAAACAGCTAGGTAATTTTTAAGTGACAGAGGACAAATTTGAATTCAGGTGCTCTATCCACTGTGCCATCTAGCTGCCCCTGAACCCCTCATTTTGATGAGAAAGGAAACAGATGAGGAAACTAAGGTGCAGAATGCAGAGGAAGCTTAAAGCACCACATATTTGGAAATAGAAAGTTTGATCTTTTGAGGTCATCTATCTAATATCCCTTTCATTATACAGATGAGGAAACTGAGGTTCATAAAGTTGGGTGAGTCACCCAAAAACACAAAGATTGTGAGTAGCAGAATTGGAATGTAAACCCAAGTCTTTTGATTCCAGATCCACCCTTCTATCAGTTCATTGGGGCTTCCCCACAGACTCTTTGAAGTACTCAGAGGTTGGATCTAGGCAATCCATCTATTGTCTGCCCCTGTTGTTTCCTGAGCCACCCAGACTCATTTTCACATGGGAAGCACCATCCAACACATACCACCCTTGACTTTCCTCAGAGCTCCTCATTTGTTATCCAATGCCACTACAGAAGACTGCATGTTGTTCTTTGATTTTCCTATTCCATGACCCTTAGCTTCAGTTCCTTGCATTTTGCTGTGGGCTAGCATTTGAGGGCAGCAACCGGGAAATAAAGATTTCTGCCATGACCTTCGTGGCTACCACCTCTTCAGTCAATGTCGCATGTCGATGTTGTTAAAACCAGTCCAAGCAGCTTGCTTCTTCTGGTCTACAGTCCATCCATGGTATTGATGAAGCTGTCAGTGGAGGGATATGTATTTACCTATTGAACCATTCATTTATTCATTCATTCATTCAACAAATCTTTACTAGTCACTAATTGTGCTCAAAAAAGTGATATGCTAGGAAATGGTAAAAATACAAAGTTTAGATAATACCTAACCCCACCCCCGACTTCACGGGGCTCTGAATGAGGGGGTAGGGTGAGGTGTAGTAAGATGGGCATCCATTCATTCATTCAACAAACTTTTATTAAGTAGCTATTGAATTTAGAGTCCACTATGCAAGATACTGGAAATGAAATAAAGTTAGGGAAGAAATAAGGTCTTCTCACAGTGCTCAGAATAAAGGTAGGAGAAGATCTAAGTCATCCATTAAATCATTTATTCATTTTTAAGCACCTCCGAAGTGAAGACCATAGTCATAACTGGCCATTTTTGCCCCTAGAGCAGCATAAATCATAGTTGGGCAATTGGTTCAAAAGCCTATAAACTGGCTTTGCTGGGAAGAAAAGGGAAAATTGGAGCAGGTCAGGGCTCAGATTTCAGAGAAGCTTACCTGGAATGTGGCCATACTGAGAAACTATGACAGCTTCCAATTTTAAGTAACTCTTTATTGTAAATTAGGTGTTAAACTTAATTCCACTTTTGGTACCTTTTAAGAATAAGTACCCTAGGACAAAACCCTATCACCCCACCTGAGTTATAGCTATAGTACCAAATCATGTGAGAATGATACAACTACTGCCTTTGTGGAGCTTATGGTCTAGTTGATTTATATCTTACTATCTCCTCTGCCCCATTCAGATTAGCATGATTTCTCAATTCTCCCTTTCAAAATGAGCATTACTTTGAGCAAGAGGAAACTCATCACATTGTCTCTTTCCCCCTTTAGGATTTGCTGTCTGGAGTCCTTTGCTCATATGCTTTCTCTCCTTTTGGCAACTTCAGAGTGAATTTTTTTTCCATGAGGCAAAGCTTGTCATTTGTCCCAAAGTCAGTGGGAGTCAGGAACATGTTGCTATATTTTTGCATATGACTTTTAAGTGATAATATATACTCTAATATAGGAGGTGTTTTGGAGACCCAACTTCCTCAATTGTAAGTCTTCTTTAAGCTCAGGACCCTGAAATCTCTAATTGGGTCAAAATAGAGTCTGGGTGAATTCTGATGAAAAGGTCACAGGAATCAAGAGGCAGTATAAACAGAGCTAGAAATTTAACCTGTCTTTTAACCAAGAAAAGTTACTGCTTTTCATTCTTTGGGCTCTGATTCCATCTTTCCTCTTCCTGACTTCCAAAACTATCATAAAGAAACATTTTTTGATTAGGATGCCTCATGGTACAGGGAAAGAAAACTATCTAAAGCCAGAGGACCTGAGTTTGAATCTTGCCTCTGGGTCAGGCTGCCTGAGTGACCTTAAATAAATTGCTCATCTTCTCCAGACTTCAGTTTCCATATCTGAAAAATGAGGAGGTCAGACTCAGTGACCCCTAAGGGCTCTTTCAGATTTGTGTCTATGGACCTATGGTATGGAGGGGCCAAGGAATTTGTGAATCAAGAACTTCCCATGAAACCCTGCTGTTCTCTCTCTGGGAAGATAGAGAGGAGAACATCAGGCTGATGTCCCCCATTGTAAGGACATTGTTACTTGAAGGAATAGGACCCCATGGATGTAAAAAGCATCAGTTATTAGAAAGAAGTTCAGCCAAATGACCCATTTCAAAGCTAATGAACAGCAATGGAGGGAATAATCAACAGAGTAAATCATGGTTTTTTCCTCATTAATTTGCAGACCTTATATATATACCAAACTCCCTTCCCTCCACTCCCTTTCCCTCAGTTCCTCCCTCCCTCCTTCCCTTCCCTATTTCTCTTGCCCTCTTCTCTGCTTTCTATCCTTTCTCTTTCTCTCTCCTTTCCCCTTCCCTTCCTTTCTCTTCTCTTCCCTTCCTTTCTCTTCTTTTCCACTCTCTCTTCTCTTCTTCCCTTCTCTTCTCTCTCTCTCTCTCTCTCATTCACACACACACATACACACACACATACACACAAACATACAAACACAAATAGCATTCAAAGTATGAAATAGTTAATGCTAATTCTGAGCCTAAAACTGGGCCTAGGAGTTGTGAGCAATGAGTTCTAGCCCCAATTCTGCTGCCTACTCTCTGTGTGACCCTGGGAGTCATTTTCCTCTCTGAGACTCAGTTTCCCCACCTATGTAATGGAGGAGAGGGGGGACTAGAAGATCTTTAAGGTTCATTTCTTTCATTCTGTGTTCTTCTATCTCTGACATTCAATGTTCTAAGGACCCTTCTAGCCTTGTAATTCTCTTTTCCAAGACTGCCTCCCAACTCTGACATCCAGTGTTCTAAGATCCCTTTCAGGGCTAGCAACCTACCATTTTCTTTTACAGGGGAAAAAAAGAGCATTGGTAGATTTACATATCTTTTGCTATTATATTTAAAAATTAGAGTACTAGAAGTAGAAGGATTCCTTGATGGTGATTTCAGGCCCTTGATCTGATTTTCCAGGAGAGGAGACAGGGACTAGGAAAGCAGTGACAGGCTTAAGGTCCCACACCTACAGCAGTGCCCAAGCTAGAGCCTCATTCTTTTGACTTCTATAGCAATTGTTCTTTGCAGACCCTTGCTGCCTTTCTTAGTTGACACCTAATGGTGATTCCACAATGTCCAAAGCAACTTCTTCAAAGAGAGCAAAGTTGATCAGAAACATCCTCTAAAAAGAGTGTTTGCCTGTGTGATGTGATTGTAATGTAATGGGGAGGGTTTTTTGGTCCTTCTTTTTCCTCCCCTTCAGGGAGGTGGTGCCATGAGAAGTACATGAATTGGATTTGAATGAGGGGAGGCTGTGTTAAGTCACCAGTCTCACTTTCTCCTCCAGAGTCAGATATGAATTGGGATGACTGGAGATGGACCAGAAGCGGGGCAGTCAGGGTTAAATGATTTGCCTAAGGTCACACAGCTAGTAAGAGTCAAGTGTCTGAGGCTGGGTTCAAACTCCTGTCCTCCTGACTCTAAGGGCAGTGTTCTATCCACTGTGTCACCTAGCTGCCCTGATGGGATTGTAAAAGAACAGGAAATCCCCACTAGGCATTCCCATCCTCCAAAATATATCTCCCCACTCAGGCTTTCAGTTCCCTTTGAGTCATTTCTTTGGTTTGTCTTGTGGTATGCATTCCCTAGGAGTGACTTATCAGATGCTTACAACTCATGGGGAAAAAAAATCTGGTGTCCATTTGAAAGGAGGAATGAGAAGGGCAGTAATCTTACTGGAATCTTATCAAGACAGATGGTGGAATGGGGCACAGGCCCTGGAGTCAGGAGGACCTGAAATCAAATCCAGCCTCAGATACTTAATAATTGCCTAGCTGTGTGACCTTGGACAAGTCACTTAATCCCATTGTCTTAAATAAATAATAAAAAAAGACAAATGATGGAGGAGAGCCTTGAAAGGAGGGAAAGGACAATTAGAAAAGGAGTCTGAGGACACTGAAGAGATTCTTTGCCAATCTTGCCATTTTATTTGCTATTAATTCACCATCATTTATACTTATATAGTTGCAAAATCATAGATATCACACAATCTCAGAACAACAAAAAAGGAATTCCAGAGGTAAAGTCATTTTCCCTTCTAATTTGGATGAGTTGTTTTGAGTCTTTTACAACCTGAGGCTTGCCTCACTCCATCCTCCTTCCAATTGATGATGCCCAATCAAGAGAAGCCACACATTTTTAGAATTTTACCTTGCCATCTAGAAGCAAAGCAATATCAATCTAGCCTTCAACTTTCAATCAAATGATCATAGATATAGGAAGAACTCCTTTGTTTTACAGACAGGGAAACTGAGACCCAAAGTAAGTACCTTGCCTAAGATCACATAAACTGTTGCATATCAGAACCAGTATTTGAACCTAGATCCACTTGAGTCCAGATTCCTCTCTTTCCACGGTAGCCCAATGCCTTTCCAAGCCATATTAGACTTGAATTCTAGCCCTATGAACTAATCTAAGAGCTGTCAAATAGATGGAGCCTCCAGTAAAACCCAGGCCTTCTAACGTCCCATGCCCAGCCCCATTCATTAGCTACATCTCTCTTAAGTAAAGTTGCCAAAAGACAAATTTGCAGCAGGTAGAGAAAAATAGCCTGAGATAAAACTTGACTTGGGGAAAGGGGCAGGGCTGGGGGAGTAGGGAAGGAGAATAAGGGCTAAGGAGAAAATAAATCACCAGCCCCAATGAATGGTGATGAACCACCAACACTAACAGGAAGCTTCGGGGAAGAAGAAACGTGGAAATTGAATTCATGGGGAGGCAGTTCACACAACTTTCAAGACTTGACTGTTTGAGGGAAGATTAATGTAGCTCAGAAGCTCATTGGGTTTTTCCCTGTACATCAGGTTGTTAAAGTGATGAGGGATAGATGTGCTCCTTTTATCCAGCAGCATGAATAAAAGATGCCACCAGATAGAAGTAGCCCCTCCTATGCCAGGCAACAGAGAATTTTCTTGGCAATGGTATATGCCAAAGACATAATTGAGGTGCCCCCTCTGGTGCCACGAAGCAAATTCTGGGAGGTAGTAGAGTACAGTAAAAAGAGTAGTGACTCTGGAGACTTAGGGTCTGGATTCAAATTCTACCTGCAATATTTATTGCCCCACTTCCCTAGACAAATTACTTAACCTCTCAAAACCTCAGTGTAAAATGAAAGGACTAGGGAGAGGTGAGCTAGCTGGGTTCTGAAGTCCTTCGAGCTGAAAATCTGTAATTCAATAATCCTATGATGGAGTTCCTTCCCTTACTCCTGGAATCATTTCTGCCTACTTCTAGGGCAACTAGGTAGTACAGTGAATAGGACATTAGGTCCAGAGTCAGAAAGTTGGATTTATTTTTTTAATTATTTGTTCATTCATGTCTAATTTTGTGTGACCCTATTTGGCAGTTTCTTGGTATAGATACTGGAGTAATTTGCCATTTCTCTTTCAAATGAATTAAGGCAAACAGAATTTAAGTGACTTGCCCAAGGCCACAGGACTAGTAAGGATCTGAAACTGAATTTGAACTCAGGTCTTCTTGACTCTAGGCACTCTAACCACTGTCCCAAGGAAACCCTAAATTCAAATCTAACTCAGACATTTAGTGACTGGATGAACCTGGACAAGTCCCTTAACATCTGGCTGTTTCAGTATCCTCATCTGAAAAATTGGAATAGTAATAGTGTCTATTTCATCTGAAAAACTGTAGTAATAATAATAATAATAATAATGATAGCTATTTCATCTGAAAACTGGAATAATGAATAGGGCCTATTTCATTTTTAAAAATAATAATGATATATAATATTAATATAATAAAAATAAAAATAATAGTATCTATTTCATGAGGTTGTCATCAGGATCAAGTTAAAAAAACATGAAGCACAGTTTCTGTATGCAGTAGGTGCTCTACAAATGTTTATTCCCTTCCCCCTGGGTACCCATAAATCAGTCAACAAGTGCTGATTGAGTACCTACTACATACCAAGTACTATACTAAATATTGCTCGTATCCAGGGAATGAAATGATTCCATCTTGGAGTGAACATGCAAAATATCCTCTCTTCTCCCCTCCTCCCCTCCTCCCCTCATGATGCATTGTGTCAGTCGTAAAGGATATGGTGTCAAAAATTAAATCATTCCAGCTTCAAGGAACTTTTAATCTACCTTGGAGACCCATATATACAAGTAGTTGAGTAGAAAATTTATACTAAGTAATTTCAAGAGGGAGAGGCTGAAAAGTTCAGGAAAGGACTATATGATGAAAATAGGGAGGGAGAACAAACTAGATATAGGATCCACTTGTGAAAACCATGGAGGTAGGAGATAGAAGAATAAATATAAGAAAAGCTAGCAGGCTATTTTGACTGGAAGGAAGAGTGTGTGAAAGGGAGCACTAAGAAATAATACTGGGAAGGTAGATTAGAACAATTATGTGTGGCATTTCTAAATGTCTCATTGTCTAATTTCTAAAATATATAGAATTGAATCAAATTTAGAAAGTTACAAGTCATTCCTCAATTGAAAAATGATCAAAGAATATGAACATGCAGTTTTCAAATGAAGAAATTAAAGACATATATAATCACATAAAAATACTCCAAATCATTATTGATTAGAGATATGAAAATTAAAACAACTCTGAGGTTCCAACTCATACCTATCAGATTGACTAAGATGACTAAAAGGGGAAATGATGATCAATGTTAGAGAGATTGAAGGAAGATTGGGACATTAATGCACTGTGTGTCCAACCATTCTGGAGAGCAATATGTAACTATGCCTAAAGAGCAATAAAACTGATGCCCTTTGACCCAGCAATATCATTACTAGACTTACATCCAAAAGAAACTCAAAAATGGGAAAAGTTCCAAATATTCAAAAATATTAATAGCAGCCCTTTTTGTAGTAGCAAAGAATTGGAATTTGAGGGGATGCCCATTAATTGGGGAATGACTGAAAAAGTTGTGGTATATGAATGTTATGGAATACTTTGCTCTATAAAAAAACCATGAATGATCAGATTTTAGAGAAGCACAATCTGATGCTGAGTGAAGGACCAAGAGAAATTGTACACATTAACAACAACACTGTGAATTGACCAACTGTGATAGATGCAACTCCTCTCAGCAGTTCAGAAATCTAGGACAGGGCCAGTTAGGTGGCACAATGGATAGAGCACTGGCCCTGGAGTCAGGAGGACCTGAGTTCAAATCTAATCTCAGAATGGCCACACCTAGCTATGTGACCTTGGCCAAGTCACTTAACCCCATTGCCTTGCCAAAAAAAAAACAGAAAGAAAGAAATCTAGGACAACCCCTGGGAGGCCTATAATGGACAACATCATCCTTATTCAGAGGAAAACAAAAAAACAAACAAATTAAAAAACACAACAGAATCTGAATAGACACTATGTTTACTTTAAAAAAAAAACTTCTCTTATGTGTCTCCTTCCTAGCACGTGGTTTTCTTTCTTTTCCCTTAGTACTAATTCCTGATTAATATGTAAATATATTAAACACAAATGTCTATGTACAACTTTTTTTAGGTTTTTCTCCTTTGAAAGAATGGAGGGTGGAAAGGGAGGGTGTAGAAAAATGGGTAACATGAATTCACAAGTGGATAAATGTTGAAAAACTTTCATAACATGTAATTGGAAAGATAAAATATAAAAAAAAATTCCTCCTTTGAATGTCTCTTCTTGGCAACCTTGCCACATGAATGACCTGAGCAGGGGAGGGAGAGAGTGATCCCCAGTTTATTCACTTCTCCAAGGATACTGATCTTTAGATAGATCAATACTATACTCTGTACAAACCAGATCCATTTAATAAATGTTTGTTGTTATTAAAGGGTAAAAAAAAATGTATAAAGATGGGAAATGTGAGTCTAGAGAGAAAAATCATCTGGCAAAGATTGTGGACACTGAGTGGACTGCATGCTCCTCAGCAGTCAACAGTGGGACATGGCAACCAAAGTTATTTTATAACCCATTAAAAAGACATAAAATCTGTAATGAGGAAAGTGATACACACCCACACTTGTCTTCACCCCTCATCAGAATAAGTCTAGAGAATTAGGGTCTGGTTGCCACATTTTAGGAAAGTTGTTAGTAAGCTAGAGAGTATCCAGAGGAGAGTCTCCAGAATGATGAAAGGCCTAGAAAGTGGCACATGAGAAGTGGGTGAATTAATTAGGGCTATTTAGCCTAGAAAAGTGATGTCAAGGGTACAAGATGGATATCTTTCAATATCTGAAGTATCAACTTCCAGAAGAGGGATTAGACTCATCTGTTGGACCCCAGGAACAAAATTACAGAGCTAAGTTTAGGCTTCATGTCAAAATGAAACAGTGAGAAATGTCTTAAATACAATTTGTCACAATGAGGGGTAGGGTTTCCCCTCACTAAGGAGCTTCCAGGGAGGTCAGATAACTTCTCATTAGGGATGCTGAGGAATGGGCAAGATGATTTTGGATGTCCCTTCCAACTCAGAAGTTCTATGATTCTGTGAATATAAGTGTATACTCATTTATATAAAGAAAACATATAATATATAAAATAATACATATGGTACATATATTACATATATTACATGGAAGTTTACAGATTTGTTCTGGTTGTCTCTAGATGATCAAACTGGGAATATGAGTATATATTATAGTTAGTCACTTAGGAAGCTAAGTGGGCTTGAAGAACGAGGGGCTTGGTCTTTAGATGGTATCTGAGGGCACTTGCAATTCTTGATTTATTACTATATAAAGCTCACAAATAGCAGTACCTCTCCCGTATTCCCTATCATCTCCCCCAGTATCTCTGTCTCTGTCCTTGTAGGATGCTCTCCATTCAAACAAAAGGTCCATTTCATGTCACTTACCATAGATTTGATTTATAGTATTTTCCCAAACTGTAAAATGTCCTGGTTAATTCTATTCCTGTAGTCAGTCCACTGTGGCCCCAAACTAAAGCTGCTTATCACCCCTAAGCAGATCTTCAGAGGGATCCAGTTAGTGTACCCACAGATTGGCAGTTCTGCCTCCCCAGCTTCCAAGTCTTATCCTATTTCCACTCAACTTCCATCTCTCTCTTGCAATTTTGCTTATGTGTAGAGAGAGACCCATACTTTAAGTGGTCTTGAAATGAGCCTAAATCATCTGAAGTGATGCTTCTCTGAACTCCTCTCCTTGGCCCGTTAATCTGTGTTGACGTCCCTTCTCCTTGTGCAGTTTATTAAGATTTCATTACCTGGAAGGCAGAGCTAGCTATAAAGAATCATTGGCTCCCTGCTGGGTCCAAGAGTTACAGTAAGTGGCACTGTTGGACAGTTCATTGGGAGCATTCTCTTAGCAATGTTTCCATCCTGGAAAAGCTCCCATAATTCTTTTTCAAATCCACAGAGTCCTTGGAGGTCTTTATCTTTGCAAAGTTTTTTCCACATCCATCTGCTAATGGCACCCCAGTCCAAAACATCCTCTTAAGACATATACAGACAGCTAATGCCCACCCTGGATCTCCTTGAGTCCTCTGTTTTCCTGTGAAAAACCATTGGGCATCCTTTCCCTCCCCCCCAGCATCTCCCTTCTCCCACAGTCCAATCCAGCTCAAAGAAAGCCTGTTTAGGCACGTCTTGGCTATCAAGTACTGTTTTAGGTGCTGGGGTTACAATGACAAAAAGCAAACAGTCCCTGTCTCTAAGGGGTTAACATTCTGTTGGTAGAATTCAACGTATGCACTGAGGAGCAACATCATTTGGGAAGGGAGAGAACTTTACTAAACTGAGGGTTCAGACAGGAAGGCAACAGGTCAGAGTTAGCACCTGCACTGAGACTTGAAAGAAACTCAGAAATCCAAAGAGAGGTCTAATAGATGCTAAGTGCAAATATTTATGTAATTTTTTTAAGCTTGGTCACATGCTTTAAATACATGTGTGTGTGTGTATGTGTGTGTGTGTGTTATTTCAGTTGATTGTCAGCATGGTGGGGGGGGCAACTAGGTGGCACAGTGGATAGATCACCGGCCCTGGAGTCAGGAGAACATGAGTTCAAATTTGACCTCAAACACTTAATAATTAATTGCCTAGCTGTGTGATCTTGGGCAAGTCACTTAATCCCATTGCCTTAAATAAAATTTAAAAAAGAAAAGAAAAGAAAGAAAAAAAGATCTTCAGCATGAACCCAAGAGATAGGTACTATTATTATTCCCATCTTATATAAGGCAAAACTGAGCCATACAGGGCTAAGTGACTTGCCTAAGGTCATCCACCTAGTAAGTGTCTGGGCACAAGTCTTTCTGAAGCCCTGGCAGATAAATGGCACAATGGATAGAGCATTGGAGTCTGAAAGAAAAATCTAACCTCAGATACCTTCTAGCTGGGCAAGTTAGCTTACCCCATTTGCCTCAGTTTCCATATCTATAAAATGAGGAATTGGCAAATCATTCAAGTATCTTTGCCAAAAAAAACCCTAAATGAAGAGTCAGACATGACTCAAACAAATGAATAACTTCAACAATATTTTGCCAGATATGGAGTTATAGGACTTGGGTTCACATCTTAGTTCTTTTATTTACCAACTGTGTATGACTTTTTTTTGGTTTTGGTATGGCAATGAGGTTAAGTGACTTGCCCAAGGCCACACAGGTAGGTAATTATAAAGTGTCTGATGTCAAATTTGAACTCAGTCCTCTTGACTCCAAGGCTGGTGCTCTATCCTTTGTGGCACCTAGCTGTCCCCTTTGTATTACTTTGAGCAAGTCTTCTCACTTTTCTAGGCTGCAGAATTTTCTAGGATCAGAATGATAAGATGAACTCTTAGTTTTCTTTTTAGTTCTTGATCTATGATCCTAATTTGATTGACCAGCATGGATTAAGGACCTACAATGTGTGAGACAGAGGTAGTGTAGTATGGTGGATTGAAAAACCATACTCAGAGACAGGAAGATGAGTTCAAATCCAATCTCTGACATATTAGTAGTAGTTTCTTGACTCTAGACAATCACTTACTTTCCTTTTTTTTAGGTTTTTGCAAGGCAATGGGGTTAAGTGGTTTGCCCAAGGCCACACAGCTAGGTAATTATTAAGTGTCTGATGTCAAATTTGAACTCAGGTCCTCCTAACTCCAAGGCCAGTGCTCTATCCACTAATCACTTACCTTCTCAACAACCCATAGAACTTTGTAAAACCAGAATTACATTCCAAAGAAGTTGCCAGTCTAAATTGGTGAATGGAGTGTTCACACCAGCTTTTTCCCCACCCTAATGAAATCATAGGTTCAGACCAGAACAAGCATCAACATTTTTATAGTAATTTAAAATTAATGATATACTTCCCATGCATTATTGCATCTGACTGTGAAGTAGATACAGGTATTATTAAGCATTATTTTAGAGGCAACAAAACTGAGATACAACAAGATGTTTTGCTGGTGGTCACACAGGTCTTTGAACCCAGGTCTTACTAACTCTGAATTCCAACTGTCAGATGAAGAAACTGAGGCTTCACAGGGTTAGTAAAGATGAAAAGTGAAAGAGATAAACTATGTTCTTATGCTTCAAAAGTCCGTATTGTCTCTCCAGAATCTGGCTGCCATCCTGTGACCCATCAGAGAGATCTTTGAGAATGATTCCCACTGGGTGAATGTTGAGTTTGCAGTTGGTGAAAATGTCAACAGTATCAGCAAACCAAATATAAGCCCCACCCTGGCCCCCATCTCCTCATGCTATGTTTGCTCAGGGAGACAGGCCTGTCTGCTATAGGCCCTCGCTCGGCTGATCCCAAATAGACCCGGCTGCATCTGAGAGGCATACAACTTCCTCTGGAGGAAATTAAAAAATAGATTGGTTTTGAACATAATCAGAAGAAATACAAAAGGGTCTGACCTTTTGTTCCCAAATAGTTATAGAGCGATATTTGCTAAAAACAAAACTGGAATCTTTGTTTTAACTGCTCTCCACTCAGTCTCCAAAGGAAGGAGCCTTCCTCTCATCCCTTTAATTTGGAACATCAATCCTTTTAGGTTACTAGAGGCAATATCATCATTATCATCATCATCAAACCTTTTGAAAGTATGGTGCAGAAAAGACAAAAATTCAAGATAAACCAAGAAAATGCTGGGACCAAGAGCAGAGCATATGAGTCCTGTTTGAGTTTCCTGTCATTTCCAAGATGGAATCTTTGGGCAAATATCTTATAAGGGGATTAGACCAGATGATCTCTCACTATTAATCTCATTGCACTTCTGAAATTCTCTGCCTAAGATTCCTTTCATCCTTATAATTCTTTCTTTTTTTTTTAGGTTGTTTTTTTTTATTTTTGCAAGGCAATGGGGTTAAGTGGCTTGCCCAAGGCCACACAACTAGGTAATTATTAAATGTCTGAGACTAGATTTGAACCCAGGTACTCCTGACTCCAGGTCCAGTGATTTATCCACTACGCCACCTAGCCGCCCCTATAATTCTCTTTCTAAGGATCCTCCCATCTCTGACAGTCTATGTTCTAAAGACCTTCCCAGCTCTGACATTCCTTGTTCTAAGAACCTTACCAACTCTGGCAATCTATGTTCTAAGGACATATAACAGTCCCTCAATAAAGACTTGTTAATATATATTAAATTGCTCCCCTATTACCAGCCAGTGAAGATAGGGGAACAGGACAAACTTGGGGGTCAAGGAATGATGATTTCCATCTGTTCCATGATCTTTTTTATTTTTCTCCAAAACACTTCACCCAAGCTATAAGCATGGTAGCTTTCTGTCCCAGGGAGCCCATTTTAAAAGCATTCATTAGGGATGATAAATTATTTTGAAAGGAGTAAAGGGGGGGCAGCTAGGTGGTGCAGTGGATAGAGCACTGGCCCTGGAGTCAGGAGTACCTGGGTTCAAATCTGGGCTCAGACACTTAATAATTACCTAGCTGTGTGGCCTTGGGCAAGTCACTTAACCACATTGCCTTGCAAAAACCTAAAAAAAAAAAAAGGAGTAAAGGCAGGAACATCTTCTGCATACAATCATGGACCTTATAGTGCTAGGATTCATCCCTCCTGGTGTGTGATCCAATTCTAATTTCCACTGTTACAATGCCCGGTGTATTATGAAAAGACTAAAAAGGTGATCTGACCAAATTGGGGAAGAGTCTCTGAACTTACCACTCATTGACTTAATCAAATCACATAAATGTCAAGAAAACAAAATTCCCATTGAAGTGGGGATGAAAGCCCATTATGGAAAAAAAAAAGTCTAGTCACTTTGGAAAGATGGCTTATTCTGCTTTTTCTAAAGACATTTAATATATACCAGGTGCACCAAACATGTTAGTTTAATTTTAAACTATTCAGATGAAATGCTATGATGTTGTTGTATTGTTTTTTGTCCTGTTTGACTCTTTGTGACCTTACTTGAGATTTTCTTGGCAGAGATACTAGAGTGATTTGCCATTTCTTTCTCTAAAAATATTGAGGATCCTTCAGATTTCAGTAAACTTGTATGTGTTTATGTGTGTGAGTGTGTATGAGAGAGACAGAGAGAACATGTACTCAGAAGTGGAGAAACATGCCTTAGTCATTTTTCTTCCAAAGTTTCACATTGGACCTATCCAAAAATCAACTGGCATGAAATATTGTATAGAGAAAAAGTCACACTAAACTTCTCTCAGTAGAGAAATTAGGAGATGAGGGGGAGCAGCTACACTATTAGGCAGGGTCACTGAGTTGGTTTTGTATAGCTGTTTTTTTCTTTTCTATAAAAGGAATGAATTCAAGAGTAGAGAGTGATGGTGGGGGCAGCCATTTATCTGGAAGTGACTTGGGTCTATTAAAAATAAAAAGCATCAATAAAACAAAAAAGATCCTATTAAAATTGTGAATGTCTGGAACATATATATCTCTTGGATAGAATCTATCAGAAGGTTTTTATATAAGCAGAGAAGGCCAAAGATAAGAGGAATCAGTAATTTGCCTGGGTCTCTTTCCTGGTCAGACCACATTTGTAATATCACGTTCAGTTCTGGCCTTCCCATTTTATCCATTCCCAATATATTTTTATTTCATTAAATAGTTCTCAACTATATGAACAAAAAATTAACATTTTTTTAAAATGTTGAGTTCCAAATTCTCTCTCTCCCTCCCTCCCTCCTACTTGAGAAGACAAGCAATTATGTAGACTAGACATGTGAAGTCATGCAAAACATATTTCCTTATATATTAGCCATGTTGCAAAAGAAATTACAGACCATTTTCCACTCCCCCAAAAAAGTTTAAGAAATATATTTCAATCTACATTCATATTCCATCAGTTCTTTCTCTGGAGGTGGATAGTATTTTTCATTATAAATCCATTGGAATTCTCTTGGATCATTTACTTATTAGATTAGCTAAGTCCTTCACAGTTGATCATCATACAATATTGTTGTTACTGTGTACAATCTTGTCCTGATTTTGTTCATTTCCTTTTACATTAGTTCATAAAAGTTTTTCCAGGTTTTTTCTGTAATCATCTGCTCATCATTTCTTATAGCACAATAGTATTCTATCACAATCATACACCACAATTTGTTTAGCCATTCCCCAATTGATGGGTATCCCTTCACAAAGATGCTATAAATATTTTTGTACATATAGGTCCATATCCTTTTTCTTTAATCTCTTTGGGATACAGATATAGATATTATTTCATTGTTGTCATTTAATTTAATGAAATTATTATCTCTATGATTTTTTCTTTGACCCACTTGTTTCTTTCTGACTGCTTACTATGTTTTCTCAGATCTGAGAGTTCTGAAATTTATCTATCATATTCCTGAGATTTTTCATTTGGAAATTTCTTTCAAGAGATCCCAATTAGTAGATTATTTCAATGTCTGGCTTACCCTTTGATTCTGGGATATCAGAGCAGTTTTCCTTGATAATTTCTTGAAACATTACATCAGCACCTTCTCTAAAATTTTTCTTTGAAAGTTTCCTAGAGCAATGATGCCAAATAGAAATGGGGATACTAACTCATGTGTAAGAATCCATATGGACTTTATATTAACTAAGAAAACTACATACCATCATTATCTACGTTCCTCTGTAGTTTTATATGTTTTGTGAAATATTTCCCAATTTCATTATAATCTGGTTTGCCCATCCCACATACATACTTGGGAACATTATCTCAGATATGTGATTCATATGTTTGAGACTTCTGGTCTAATGCACCCAGAATATGAAGTGATTTTTTTCCCTGGGTCACACAACTCATATGTATCAGACTCAGTTTTCTATCCATTGTGCCATACTTCTTGAATAATTGATAATAATAATGTATTACTTTTCAGGGACTTTATGAAAGGATTTTATGTTCTAGTAGATATTAAAATAGATTACCTCTGAGGTCTTCTTTTTTCTTACTCTGAGATTCCTTAAGTCTATGAAAGTCAAAAATGTAGAGAAATCTATAAATGACATATGTGAAATGGAATATTAAAGGTAAGGAGGATATTTTGTGAGAGGAGGGGATATCCCTAATCATTCTCATGTCATTCCAACCCACAATTCAATGGGATAATGCATGAGACGTGTTTTGCAACACAGCGCCATGTAAATTTCAACTATATGCTGTTGTTCATCATCATTTGTATCCCCCCAATAGATTCAATATTGTGAGCTAGGTAGATGGTAATCTGACCCAGAGGGGTCTTATCATTCTCAAGACTAAAAGATAATTGGACCAAGTTGTCTTGTTTGGTGATCATCAAAACCTATCTGAATATCATGACAATACTAACTCCATGTTATCAAAGAGAGGTCCCTGAGAACACAGCAGGGATAGTCAAAGAATTCTATATTTTTGCTCTCTTTGTGGTCCTTTCTATTACTTGTCTCCAATTTCTTTAGGGAGAAGTTTGCTTTATTTACAAAGATCAAGAAATTAGACTTTGGGCAGCTAGGTGGGGCAATGGATAGAGCACTGGTCCTGTAGTCAGGAGTACCTGAGTTCAAATCTGGCCTCAGACACTTAATAGCCGTGTGGCCTTGAGCAAGCCACTTTAACCCCATTGCCTTGAAAAATCTAAAAAAAAAAAAAAGACTTTGAGGTCCTAGATTTCCCTGGTACCCCTCACAGCCCACTCCAACAGCAACAAACACCAAGTGATTGAGATGACAATTAAGTTACTGATTTCATTTTGAGTCATGACTCAAAAATATTTCAGTCCTTTTTCTTTGAAGCTACCTTGACTCTCCTCAGACTAAAAGGGTGGCAGTGGTGATTTAGGTGGGCAGCTTGATATCAAACTTCAATTTTCCAGGAGAAAGAAGATGAGCTTCCCTAGACTGGGGTTATCCATCATGTCGTACCTTTCAGCAAGAAAGTTCCAATGGCTAACTGCGTCCTAAGTCTTTTGATAAACTTACAGGCAAAACACCCAACATCTTTCTCAAAATCATCTTTTCCCTGGTGCTGTTCTCCCTATCTGGAATACTTTATAGTGGGAACAGCAGAATCAGAGGGTCTGGATTCAAGTCATATCCCAATACTCACTACCTAAATGTTGCAAATCAATTTACTTTGGGCAAATCAATTAACCTCTTCCCAGTTTCCTCATCTGTTAAAGAAGAAGTTTGGGCCGAATGGATTCTGAATTCACTTCCATAAAAAGAACTATGTTCTCTGACCTATATGACTATGGGCAAGTCTCTTTGCTTCTCTGGACCTCAGTTCCCTTATCTGTAAAATGAAAGGGTTGAACTATGACTTCTCAGACTCCTTGTAGCTCTTCTTCCTCCTTTCCACCAGTGTATATCCCTAACATCCATTAAATGCCAGGAAACCTTTCTTCTAAGAGAATTCTTCCTCCAGAGAGAGTAAAAGTGAATTTTTTTCTAGATCACATGGAGATTCAGTGACACAGCAAGGACTAAAACTAGGATCTCTGGCCCTCTAGTATTTTCCATATCCTGATCTCATTTAAAAATCTGGTTTGTGTCATCTTGACTCTGAGTCCATTTCCTTTGGGTTCAAAACAGCAATAGGCATATGAAATACCTATTAGTTAGGCACTAGACTAAGTGCTGAGGATCCAAAGGAAGTCAAAAATCAAACAATTTGGGACAGCTAGGTGGTGCAGTGGATAGAGCACCAGTCCTGGAGTCAGGAGGACCTGAGTTCAAATGAGGCCTGGCCTTGGACACTTACCTAGCTATGTGACCTTGGGCAAGTCATTTAACCCCATTGCCTTGCTAAAATCAACCCCGCCCCCAAAAAATCAAGCAGTTCCATCTCTAAAGATCACTATCTAATGGAAACAATGTAAAAACAATTATATACAAAAAGATGGATTTGGGATGAAATTGGGAGTAGTCTCAGGGGAGAGGCATTAGCATTAAGAAGAACTGGGAAAAGCTCCTTTGTAGAAAGTGAGATTTTAGTAAAGATGTGAAGGAAGTCAGGAGGCAGAGATTATGAGGGAGAATATTCCAACCAGCAAAAGTCATGTTGTCCAAGACATCAGGGAGGTGATGTCATGACATGCATGTGAATCGGATTTGAATGAGGGAGTGCCATACTAAGTCACCAACCTCATTTTTTCCTCTAGAGCCACCTGGGTCCAGTGACCAGATATGAATCAAGGTGACTGGAGATGACCCTAGTTGGAGATGGACAGCAAATGTTCAGAAAATCAGGAGACAGAGCATTTGGTACAAGGAACAGAAAGGACAATGTCAAAGGATTATAGAGTTCATGAAAGCAATGGAGGTATAAAAAGACTAGAAAGATAGGAAGGAGCCAAGTTCTAAAAGACTTTTAAAGGCACATATAGGATTTTATATTGGATATGGAGATAATTGGGAGATGCTAGAGGATACTGAAAGGAGGAAAAGGTTGTGATGACCTAGTCAGACTTGCTCTTCAAGAAGAGAGAACCAGTTTCATCCTGTAGAATGCAACATGTCAAGAAAAGTGCCTAATAAGTAAAATCTTTCACTGGTTGGGGTTCCTAATATTTCCTTTTGGTTTGGTTTGCTTTTTTTCTTTTTTGGTTTTTGTGGGGCAATGTGGTTAACTGACTTGCCCAAGGTTACATAGCTAGTATCAAGTGACTGAAGCCATATTTGGATTTGGATCCTCCTGACTCTAGGGTTGGTGTGCTATCCACTGCATCACCTAACTGCCCCCTCAATTTTTCCAATGGAACTGAGCAAGGGTCAGGCCACTGCCATCAATGACCATCTTATGGAGGCCCTGGAACTGATGGACATTATTACCACTATATATCAACACTTCATCACAACAGATGAAAAGAATGAAAAAGAAAAGAACCCAGCCTAGAAGGGGTCCCATCAATCCCCTTTCTTTATAGAATATATATAGTCCAGTGTATTATAGCTGCACCATGCTAATTGCCTTTGACAGGACGCTTTCAAATATGGTGCCTGCCCTTCCATAATCATCCAGAAATACATTGGTCTGCAATAGATACTGGTTTAAGTCACTGCTCTTCTCCTCTAAGTCTGGTTATGTGCTTTTTGTTCTACAATGTAGACTTGAAACAATCTGGAGAGAAAGTCATGGGGCAGTTTATTTTTCATAAATATGTAAACATCCCTCCCTCCAGTGTGTCTATTCATCTTGTCCTTTCCCTTTGAGGAAAGTCAAGAAGTCAGCAAGTATTTATTACATACTATGTATTAGTTACTGAAATAATTACTGAGAATACAAAGGCAAAAACAATCCCTACCTTCAAAGAGCTCACAGCCTAATGTGAGAGATGATAAAAAAAAAAACACTATGAACATACACACCATCAGCAGGATTAATGGGAGACAATCTCCAAAAGAAGGCACGTGGTGAGATACCACCATAGCTGGGTTGTATCCCACCATCAAAGGTGAAATTTGAAACCAGGTTGCAAAGCTATAACACCTTGGCCATTGCGGGGGGGGGGGGGGGGGGGGGGGGGGGGGTGTTGGAAGGAAGACCAAGAAAGTTTTAGCAGAAGATGAACTTTGAATTGAGATTTGAAGGAAGCTGGGAAAATTGGAAGGCAGAAATGAAAAGAAAGAGGATTTCAGGATCAGGGACAGCCAATGATGGTCTAATGTGAGTAAATAGAGTTTTGAGTATGAGGGATGGCAAGAAGGAACCAGGTTGTAAAAGCTTTGAAAAGCCTAATGGAGATATTTTTTATATTTGATCCTAAAGGTAATAAGGAGCCAATGGAGCTTATTGAATGGGGGTGGGTAACTCCCCACGACTTTAGGACCAAGTTTCCAAGTACTCAGACCACTGCAACTTCAGATAGCATTTTGGGGGTAATTCTACAATGCACCTGTTAGAATTAGAATTAGAATTAAAGCACCAGAGCTCGAAGGGACTTTAGAAACCAACCTCCTCAATTTAAAGACAGGGAAACTGAGGACTAATGAGTTTGAGTGACTTGCAGAAGCTCACACAAGTAGTGACCATCAGTGGTGGAATTTGAATCCAGATCCTCTGATTCCAAAGCTGAAACTCTTTCCACTGTAGCATGACTCCTCTTTTAAAAGGTATAATAGAGGGGTGGCTAGGTGGTGCAGTAGATAGAGCACCGGCCCTGGAGTCAGGAGTACCTGGGTTCAAATCCGGTCTCAGACACTTAATAATTACCTAGCTGTGTAGCCTTGGGCAAGCCACTTAACCCCATTTGCCTTGCAAAAACCTAAAAAAAAAGTATAATAGAATAGCTAAGCTTTGAGACTTATCTGGAATATATGGGTTTAAGTCCTTCCCCTGACATAATATTCACATGACTTAACCTCAGTGCTCCATATAACTTTCTGAAACTAATTTGCACTATTTCATAACACAGATTTCCCATATTGATGAAATCTCAGGTATGCTCCCCCAAGAAAACCATTTATCATGAAATGTAATGTATCTATAATTGTGTCTAACTGCTCTTACCACCTTAAACTGTTCTTTGAGAGCAGAGCTATAGGTTATGATTTTATAGACTAAATCCACTCTCTGGGTTGTACTCAAACAGTCACTTTCTCTTTGGTTTGTGTTGCCCCCCAGCTAGAGCTATCTCTGAAAAATAAATATTATATTATAATAATAGATAATACAATATAAAATGCAGTAATATAACACCATAATGTAATATAGCATGATAGAATACAAAATAGAATAATATAATGTTTAAATAAATATAAATTTAATATAACTCAAATCTAAATCTCTAAAAATATGAATAGAAAACTTCATAAATCCCCAAGACTCAAAATAATTATATTTATATTGGATTTAGGAAGTTTTTATTCTACCACATAGAAAACACAGAAATACATAAAGGATTCACAGAATCTCACAAATAATACAATTTTCCTTCCTCCACATGATTCTCATCTTACCCATATTATCAAAGAATTCCAATGTAGTATAGAGGAAAGATAATTGAATCTAAAGAAGGAGAATCTGCCATTTACAACCTATATAACCTATATTACCACTGATAACTCTCTTTCTAAGTCATTTCTTCATCTATATAATGAGAAGGTTGAACTAGACATTAAATGATCTATTAAATCTCTTTTACCTCTAAGTTCAGGGTGCAGTGCTTCATAACACACCATCTTGTGGTTTGAACTCCCCTCTGAAAGAATAAAAACTTGGTTTATTTTCCAAGTAGGTTGTTATTGATACTTTTTGTTTTTACTCCCCTTTCCCCTTCCCAAAGGGTCATCACTGATTATCATTTAAAAAAAAAGAGGAAAAAAATTACGTAAAACCAATTGACATTTCAAAAAATTACGTAAAACCAATTGACATTTCAAAAAAATCTGATATGTTCTGTTACACCCCTGGATCCCACCATACTTAATTCTATTGATTACTTAATTACTATAAATTCTTTATGTGTTTTCTGCATTTTCTATATACTGAAAAGGAGGGAGGTAAGATAGCTTCTCATATCTTTTCTTTGGGATCAGTCATGTTCTTTTGGATTACTTTGTGACTCTTGCTCTTTCCAATCACTTTGTTGAATTCATTGTGTATATTTTGTTCTGGGATCTACTTATTTCAGTCTATATCAGTTCAAGTAAATCTGTCCAAATTTCTCTGTTTTCATCATATTTTCCTATTTCTTACATACATGCCCCATAATTTGCTTAACCATACCCCAGAGGGGAAGCAAACTCAGGATTGTTGGAGAAGCAGTCACTCAACATTCCACTGAGCCCCACTTTTCCACCTAGATTCCCATGCAAACATCCAGATTTATGCTAGTATCCTCTTGTTTATATTACTTTTCAAGGAAACATCTGTATGATTACTGAACAAAATAAGGAGAAAAGCTTAATAAAAGCCCAATAATCTGCAAAAAAAAAAAACTCCCTTTAATAGATAAACCCCAAAAGGTGGCTCTTACTACAGCTGACTGAGGTCACCTCTTACAACCTCTTACATCCATGAAGCAAAAGTCCTGTCCTCTCCTGGCATCCAGGGACATGTCCAAATCCTACATAGGAAGATATAATTAGTCATTCGGAACAAGAGTTCCCATCCTCTAAGACCCTCATGTTTCTAGGATCATCGATCTCAGACTGAAAAGGACCTTAGGCACCATCTTGTTCCTCATTTTACAAATGAGGAAAATGAGTCCTAGAGAGGTTAAATAATATGTCCAAGGTCCCATAAAAGGCAAATTGATGAGTAGGATTTGAATTCATATCCTCATTTCTTTGCCAAGAAAACTCCAAATGGGGTCCCAAAGACTTGGACATGACTCAAAAACACCTGAATTACCCAACAGATGCAACTATATTCTTCCCCATCAACAGGCACAGCTAACTCCTGTTCCCTTTTTGTAGTTGATTGAATTATGCCCAAGACAGTTAGCCAGTGAGTGAGGGCCAGTGATTGGCGCACTGGGGAAGTCAGCCTTGGCTAGCAAACTGGCATGTCAGGCAGGATGCATCCCCATTCATTTCTGTTGACATTTAATTATATTTTTTTCTCATCAGCTGTCATTGCCAGTTTCTTGACAGGACATGAAATTATTTTCGAAGCCAATCATCCCATCGCGGGTGCCTTCCTTATTTGGTGCTCTATAGCTGGATAGCTCCTGGGGAAAACAAATCCAGTTTAGGGGAGACTCTCAGAAAGAAGGGAAGCATCCAGTGACATGCCATTTACCAGTTGCTTTCATCTTATTGACTTTCATTAAAGAAGATGAGGCTTTATTGACAGAGCTGTCCCTTATCAAGGGACTTGACAAATGTTAACCAATTTGTAAACATGCAACCTCCCACTGATAGGCAGTGGCTTAGAGTCCTGAAGGGCTGGGAGACAGGACTAAGTGCTAACCACATCCCTAATACTACCTTATTCATTTTATGCCAATGAACCTTACTTTCTCTCATCTAAGAAATAGGAAGTGAGGAGGAGGAAGAATTAGTCATTAAAAATCTTAAGAGTTGGAAGTTTGAGATATACAAAGAAAATAGAAAAAAAATGATTCTACCCTCAATAAGCTAGGATTTTACTGAGGAGGTATGACATGGACACAGATAAGTAAATACAACCTGTGTAAAATAAAATACCAAGGCAGGGGAGGGTGGAAAAGGCCATTTGTAGGAGATGGCATTTGAGTGAAACCCTTGAAGGGGGTGGCAAGAAGTAGAAGTGAAGAAAAAGAGTATTCCAACTACATGAGTAGTTGTCAGGAGATAGAATGGCATGAAAAGAGGAAATGGAGAGTGTGTTAGGGAGGCATCATGTCAAAATCAGTGTAGAAAGATAGATTGGAACCAACTGAGAAGGACTTCAGATGCCAGAAGTGCCTGCATTTTGTCTTAGAAATAATAGGAAATGTTCTTGAGTGGAAAAGTGACAAAGTCAGACTTGTGTTTTATCACGGCAGGATGAAGAGGAAAACAGTCCCTGCCTTCAAGGAGCTTTTATTTTCTGTTCACTTCAGAGGAAAACTAAGAGAGAGTATCATGGTGTATCTAAAGAATCTTGGATTTATAGTTAGAGGACCATGAGTCTGCTACTCATGATTTGTGTAATAATAAGCAACTCATTTTGCATCCCTATTTCCTCGCATGTAAAATTGTGCCTTACTCATCATAGTAGTCATTTAGTTGAATTCAACCAAAGGGTAATTATTACCTTGAGCTTCCAACTGAGGAGCTCTGTATCAATCAGTTCAGTCTCTACTTTGAGAGTCCCTTGTATAGCTACATCTTCCCTAGCTTAGACTAGGGAACTAGTCAAACCTTTCCATATTGCCCCAGATGGTTCTTCCCAATGTACCTTGTTGACGTAGCCAGTCCATGGAAACCAAGGAAACAGATCCTTCTATCCGATGTGTTTGAAGTTACAATTCATAGCCTATCTCCTCACATCAGTCCAACCTTCCCTCTCCTCCATGCCACTATGTTGAGGTTCAACTCCCCTGACACTAATATTATACCCAGTTATTCTATCTCATTGTACTAGAAAAGAAGGTGTGTGGGGGGGTCTAAGGAAAGTATTACAGCTTCTGAGGATTTTTTTTTGATATTGAGAATTCTCTATCAACTGTACTTTAATCCTTACCAGAAGGTTCTATTTTTTTTTTATTCTAAGGGACAAATCCAACCTTAACCTCTCAGCTTTGTTTCCCCTAGGGCACTTGAAAGTGTGGGAAATAAGACAATGGAATTCTTCCACTTCTCCCCTCATCTCTGAAGTTAAGATTCAATCCTATTCAAACTCCAGGACTAATAGAGTTAGTGGTATGTTTATTTCTTTCCTCACAGTAATTAGCACTTCAGCCTTTCTATTGTACTATTTATGTGTTTATGCGACAGAGTTAATTGTTTCCAAATGTACCAGCAACTCTAACTATAAATCAACCTAGAAATGTTGAATTCCATTAAGAAAAAAAAAACTTATAAGTTGATTTGACAGACACAAACACAAATGATTCTGGTGAACATTCTAAGAGGAATGAAAAAACAGAATTTCAATCAAGCAAGAAATATTTATTAAGTAGAGGCAAAAGACAATCCTGGCTCTCAAGTTCACAATCTAATGGATTACAATCAAAATAGAATGGGAGAATGATGTGAGGATCAATCACTTGCCTTCTCTACTCAGTTTCCTCATCTGTAAAATGGAATTAATATTAGCTATGATACTTTATTCATAAGGTTTTAGTGAGATGCTAGTGAGATACATAAATCACTTTGTTAACCTTCAAAAGCAACATAGGGATCAGTTATAATTGTTTTCATTTGGACTTCTGTGTGCATGGCATCTAAGATATCATCAAGTACCCAGTATTAGGTCATCATAGACAGTGCAGAAGAGACCTCTCAGGCCACTGAGGTCAAATTATGCATTTTTAGCTAAAAAAAATGTTTTTTGAGACCAGGTGAGGTTGAGGTTGGTGAGATAAGAGGACAAAAGTGAAACATTCTCTAGCCTTGAGGAGTTTATATCCTCTGACCTCAACACTGTGGAGAGACTATTCTAGCTTTTCTATTTGCTAACTGGGATCTTAATCAAATCTCTTTCTTTCCATAGGCCTCAATTTCTACATCTGTGAAATTAGAGAGATGATTTCTGAAATACCTTCTAGCTATAGAATCTCTCACTAATTCCCAATGATATATATATATATATATAATCACCTTCAGAATATTATAGGAGGTGGCATCATCATCCCCATCACTACCACCACCACCACCATCATCATCATCATCATCATCACATATAGATCTACTATATACTAGCAACTGTGATAACTGCCTTACAGATATCTGACTGCCCAGAAGCAGCTAGGGGGTGCAATGGATAGAGCACTAGCCCTAGAGTCAGGAAGATCTGAGTTCAAATCCAGCTCAGACACTTAATAATTGCCTAACTGTGTGACCTTGGGCAAGTCACTTAACCCCGCTGCCTTAAATTAATTAATTAATAAAAAATCAAATCAAATCTTAATGCAACTTGGGTGTGAGGTCAAATTTGAACTCAGTTCTATCCTGACTCAAAGGGGATCTATTCACTGTACCACCCAGTTGCCTTAGATCTTAAATCTAGTTTTTAAAGTCTTCAATGGCCACATGAAGGAGTTTGTGCTCAGAGAATCTAGCCAAGAGGGAACTCTGAGTATAGAAAGTATTTTTGATTTGTTTGTTGATAAGATAATGAATAAATGAATGAATGAAACAAGCAAAATATGAATAAAATTTAGTGGTAGAATCAAAGAATCATCAATTTAGAGCCAGGAGAGACTTCTGAGGCCATTTCGCCCACTCTCATTTCACAGATGAAGAAACTAGTCTTATAAGTTGTCATTAGGTGATACAAAATAGAGCTGAGATTTAAACCCAAGTTTCTTACTATAAAACCTATGTGTTTTTCCACTCTATCAATTAGTTTTAGAAGATTTTTTTTTTGTTTAGGTTTTTACAAGGCAGTGGGGTTAAATGGCTTGCCCAAGGCCACAAAGCTAGGTAATTATTAAGTGTCTGAGGTAGGATTTGAACCCAGGTACTACTGACTCCAGGGTGGGCGCTTTATCCACTGCACCACCTAGCAGCCCCTAGAAGATATTTTTAGAGGATCATACATACAAGATGAATTCCTCTACTTTATAAGAGACTACATCATAACTATATAGATTTTCAGTCAGAATAAACAATTAGCAAATTTCCAGTCATCCCTCTGGCTTAGCTTTCAACACCAAAAGTTATTCTATTTAAGTCTTAACAAGAGTTCTTAGCACAGGAAATTTCTTCTGGGAAGAAATAAAAAGGTAGAAATGGGAAAATCCAATATTCTTATGAAATCTAAACTTTGTTTCATTTACTAATGGCCACTCACTTGAGGAAGGCCCAAGATGCTCACTAAACCAACAGGGAGTTTGCTTGTTTGAAGTGTAAACAGAGTATAATTTATTAATTTACTAATTATTCTTCCCTGCTGAGAAGCAACCCTATTACCCACAATAAGCCTTTAAGCGGGACATTACCATTCTTCAGGGTTTATTAGGCCCTGCAATGTACTCTATAAACGTTTTATGGAAGCATTATCTATCTATTGAAGATCTATTGAAGATTCTATTTACTGGTGAGAAGAGAACAGCACAATTTGGGCACCCACCCTAATGCCTGCTAAGGGAAGTTTCTTAGCCTATAAAGTTAATTACTTTCTGTAGTCATAAAAACAGGGTTAATATGACAGAAAATCTAAGGCCAAATGGTTATCTCTAATTCCTCCAACCATTGGCATCTAGGGCATCTAGTCCCAACTCAGGACTTTGCCCTCCTTGCCAAGACAATTATGGCAAGTGAGTCATCCAGAGAACATATTCTGGGTTGATTCTCCTGGGATTTTTAAGGGCCAATCAAGTCAATAGGATCATAGTTTTAGATATGAAAGAGACCTTATATGATCATATAGTCATGGGGCTGGAAAAGATTTTAGAGGCCATCTGTTTCCAAACCCATAATTTTACAGAAAACTGAAGCAAAGAGATGTTAAGTGAATTGATCTGGCTCACACAGCATCTCTCCCTATCCCACATCCTGCTCCAGCTAATCAAAGTTTGAGCAGATGTTAGCAGTCTATGAGAATGATAAAGTAGATTTTAAATTTTAAACTTTTCCAACTAGGAGTCCCAATTTGAGCCTGACATATTAAAGCAAGCCATTGAATAGCTCTGGTTGTTAATACTATTCCTATCTCCCTTACTCACTAAAGTATGGCCAGAGCAGACAAGGGTATGGGACAATGAGAGCTCCCTGTTCAATAGAAATAATGCAAAGTCAAAAGGTCCAGATTCATCATTGGTTTCTACAAGCATTTCATGAAGGATTGTCCAGTTCTTTATGACCCTATCTGGCATTTTCTTGTCAGAGATACAGGGATGGTTTGCCATTTCCTTCTCCAATTCATTTGACAGATGAGGAAATTAAGGCAAACAGGGGGAAGTGACTTGCCCAAGGTCACAAATCACAAAGATGAGTCTTCCCAACTCCAGACTCAGCACTTTATCCACTGTACCATCTGAAGGCCTATTATATCCCAAGTCCTAGGCATTGAAAGCACTATATTAGGATTGATGCTCTTGGTGGTGATGGAGGATTATGGCAATGACAAAGTTAATAATAGAAATAATGATGGCTACTATGATAAAAAAGATGACATAATGCAGGTGACAATTAGGAGTATTCTCCAAGTTTTGCATGACCTTTATCCAAAGACTTACCTATCTGTGGCCTCATGGTTAGTAGATTATGTAGAAATGAAAGATTATCAACCAATGATACATTGAAGAGAACTCAAGTGACCTATCACCATGAGCAGCATTTGTAGAATTCAAAAGTTGAAAAGGACCTGGGATACCCTAGAAAACAACCCCTAGATGAAGTTTGTATTTCACAAATAAATCAACTGGATCTAAGGAAATATCTTGTCCAATACCAAATAGCTAGTGAAGCATCAGGGACAGAATTTGGCTCTTCTCAATTCTTAAATATTCTAATTATGGGAAATTCTTCCTTGCACTAAATCTGCTTCCATTCATTGATTCTACTTCTGACCTCTTAAGGACAAATGAAATTAAATTAGATCCTTCTTCCATCTGATGAATATTTAAGGATGAATATTTAAGTTGCCTTTACAACAGGCAACATGATCCAAAGATTAGTGCACTGGACTTGGTCAAGATGGCCTGCCTGGCTTCCACTTCCACGTTAGGCACTATCTATATCACCTTGGCCAAGTCATTTGGCCCCCCTCCAAGGTCTCACTTTCTTCACCTGTCAGAATAAACAAGGTGACTTCTGCGATTTATAAACCCTATAATCTCTTTACAAAAGTTCTATTTTTCCTTCATACCTCTCATTGATTTAACCAATGCTTTACAGACTGTTACTCTACTGGGTCCTATGCGGGGAAAGAATTAGACAAGTCAGCTTCCTCTCTCCACAGAACTTTTGGTCTATATGCTTAGCAGATTGACATATAATAGGCACTTACTAAAATTTATTGATTTGAATTGAAAGTTGAGAGAGAAGTTTATCTTATGAAAAATTATCTAATAATTATAAAAGATACCCTAAGGTAGTACATACTTACTGTCTAATGGTGGGGTATACTTATAATGCTAGTAGGGAATACAATTTAGCAAACTGGATTGAGAGCTAGACTGGGAACTATAAAAGACCTGTGTTCAAATGCTGATACTGCCCCTTAACTAGCTGAATAAACATCTAAAGGGTTCCCCTTTCTGAACCTCTATCTCCTTAACTATAAATTGGGATAATTGCTATCATGCCTACCACTCAGGATGGCTGCGAGACTCAAAGGAGTTAACATACCCAGAGAGATTTGATAGCAAATTTTAACTTATGTTTCTATAGCCCCTTACCATTTACAAAGAACTGGAGTCAAGAAGACTCATCTTCCTGAGTTCAAATGCAGCCTCAGACACTTCCTAGCTCTGTCTCTGGTCAAGTCACTTCACCTTGTTTGTCTCGGTATCCTCATCTGTACAATGAACTGGAGAAGGAAATGGTAAACCACTCTAGAATCTCTTCCAAGAAAATCTCAAATGGGATAGCAATTGTTAGATATGACTGAACAACAACAGCAGCAACAAAAGATATCTTCTAAATATATGATTATTTGTATGTTGTCTTCCTCCAATAGACTATAATCTCACTCAGGACAATGACTATCTTTTTGTCTTCTGGGTAACCCCAGCACTTAGCATAGTACCTGGTATATATTTTAGACTTTAATAAATGTGTGTTGAGGGGCAGCTAGGTGGCACAGTGATGGAGCACAGGCCCTGGATTTAGGAGGACCTGAGTTCAAATCCTGCCTTTGACACGTAGTAGTTATGTGACCTTGGGCAAGTCACTTAGCCCCATTGTCCACACATAACAAAAAAAAATTAATACTTTTTGATTGATGGACTGATAGGAGCCAGACTGGTCTCTTACCTACCATGTCTTCTTTGCCCAGTTGGACTGATTTACAAGATCAACTCCATTATCTGAAGGAGAAGAAGCCTTTCAGCCTCTCCTGCCCTCAACCCTTAATTGCCAAGTCACTTTTTTCCATGACTCTATGACTCAGCCCAGGAAGATGACATAGTGGTTCATTACCTCTCAAAGACCTGGGGATGTTGTTGTTGATTGAAAAAGGAATCTATTTCCAAATATCAGAGTAATGGGAACAGTTATAGAAATTGCACAGAAATTAAATTAGGGGAACGCACAAACAAACTTGGCATTTATCTTCCTTTGTGTAAGCCTGCAAATCGGGATAATTATATGCATCCTCCAAGCAGATGGCAGATCCCAGGCTCTAGCTGCAGTGGTGGCTGGGCTGCTGTTTCTATGGGGTGGGGTGGGGGGGGGGGGCAGGTTAGTTTATTCCATAGTATCTCTCCTGAAATCAGAAGAATGATAAAGAAACTGTCTGTTATTGTTTGAGACCGAGCTCCCTGTGTCCTTTTGAGAGATGCTGAGATTTCATCCGGACTTAGCTATGTGCATCTTATCTTCAAGTGGTGGCTGCCAACTGTGACTCTGTGCATGGGTGCTGATGGAAAACCTAGTAAACTGATATCATCTTATGTCCTTTACCGCATGGGGTTTTTCAGGGTTTATTCTCTTGCTTCAAGCCTAGGACATTACAATAAATATAATTAGACAAAGAAGAGAGATGGTGGTAACTAAAGGAGGAGTGTCTATCATCTGAACAACTAACTCCTCTGTGGTTCTCCAAGATACCATCTGTAAAATGGGGAGTCAGAGAAGATGGAAGTAATGGCCTCTGAGGCCCTTCTCAACTTTGACAGTTCTATGAACTATCTAGCTCTAATGTTCTTTGCTCTAAGGACTCTCCCAGTTCTGACATTCTCTGTTCTAAAGCCCCTCACAACTCTAATATTATATGTTCTAAAGCCCTTCCCAGCTCTAATATTATGTTCTAAGGACCCTGACATTCTCTGTTCTAAGACCTTCCCACCTCTGACATTCTATGTTCTAAGGCCCCTGCCAGCTCTGACATTCTCTGTTCTAAGACCCTTCCCAAGTTCTGACATTCTGTGTTCTAAGGGCCCTCTCAATTCTAACATTCTCTTCTCTAAGACCCCTGCACCTCTGAAATTTTTTGGAATCATAGAATCTCAGACTTAGAAGGGACCTCTGTATTGTCTAGATACAGCACCAGACCTAGAGCTAGGAAGGCCTGGATTCAAATCCAACTGTAGAGACTTACAAGGTATATGGCCCTGGTCAAATCATTTAATTTCTTTGGGTCTCAATTTTGTCATTTGTAAAACAAGGGGTCAGGACTTGATGGCTGATAGCTCAGGCCACTTCCAACTCTAAAGTCTCAGTTGCCCTTCCTCAAGGGTGGTGGGCCCCCATCTCAGATGCTTTCTATTTATGAAGGACCCAAGAAGGAAACTCACTTCAACAGTCATTGGATTCCATTTAGAAAAACACCCCCAGATATGTGCTCTGCCTCAGAAGTTTCCAACTCACGCCTGCAAACTTCAGGCCTCCTTTTCACAATAGGGTTTCTGGGATATAAAAAGGCTGTAATTATGAAAATCGTGTATAGAGGAGAATTTGGCCTCTCATTCAAGGTGTCCTAATGATGCTTTAACAATGGGCCAGAAAGATAATAGGCTTGTAGCAATGACATGGCTTGTCAAAGGCAGTTCGGGAATGATTCTGATGCCTGCTCAGAGACGCAGCCACAGCTAACCTCAGTGTTCTTGCTCAGACACAGCTGCTTCATTGAAAAAAAAAAATAAGAAAAAAAATTGGCTGAATTTGCCAAGCTGTCTGTTAGGCCAGCTGAAGGTTGAAAACTTAACTCCTTCGGGGACCCCTGTCCCCTGTTACTGGCAGACTGGGGAAGAACAATAATAAAAATGAACTCTGATTTTGTGATTTAAATCTTTCAAAGCTATCTTCTCTGGACCTTGAGAAAATGTGAACCCTTTATGACACCTACTATTATCACAACTTTACAAATAAAAAAAAAAACTGAGGCTATAAAGTGAAGTGATTAGCCTAAGATCACACAGTTAGTGAGTGTCAAAGGAGGAATTCGAACACAGATTCTTCTCTATCCTAGCCCTTTATCTATCACAACATATGACCTTTTTAGTTTGGCTTGCCCTCCCCCTGCTCCTGCCAACAAGTTGATGGACTCTGCACCATTTTAATTCTTGGATCAGTCCAGATTAATTTGGATCCTAACATGAAAACTTCCTCTACCAATGCAGATGAGAGTCTCAGAATTGTCTGGGCAGAATGGTCAAGGTCAAACCCTCCTCCCATTTGGGCACCTTCTTTCAGAGTGTGGTCCAAGACAGAGGAAAGTGTCTTTGAGAAAAATTGAATAAAATAAAGAGAAATACAAACTGAACATAGATTCTATTAATATGTGATTTCCTAAGTCACCTTGATGCTTGCAGGAATTCTTATGTAGCATCTTCAGATGACTTTCTATCCACTATTTTATGCTGCTGCTTATTACTTGTTGTTCTTTATGGAAAGAGAAGTCTATACTTTAACCTTTCCTTCCTCCCTTCTTTTTTCCCTCCTTTCATCCCCCTTCTTTCCCTTCCTTCTCTTCTCCTTTCCTCCCTTTCTCTCTCTTCTTTCCTTTCTCCTTTCCTCTTTCCTTTCCTTCTTCCCTGCCTTCCTCTCTTCCCTTTTACCTTCTTTTCTTTTTTTGTTTGTTTGTTTGTTTGTGTTTTTTTTTTTTTTAGCAAGGCAATAGGGTTAAATGGCTTGCCCAAGGCCACACAGCTAGGCAATTATTAAGTGTCTGAGGTCGGATTTGAACTCAGGTACTCCTGACTCCAGGGCTGGTACTTTATCCACTACGCCACCTAGCCACCCCTTCCCTTCTTTCTCCCTTCCTCACTTCCTCTTTTCCTTCCTTATTTCCTTCCTCCCTTCCCTTCTTTTTTATTCCCTTCTTTCTTGTCCTTCTCTTTCCTTCCTTCCTCCCATCTTTCCTCCCCACATTCTTTCCTTCCTTCCTCCCTCTCTCCCTTTCTTCCTTCCTACCTTTTGAGTATCAACTTCAGATTTACCTCTTATGGATATTAGATTCATTACTCAGTTTCCTCTTTCATAATAGGTAATTAATAACTGACAGGTGAATTGAGTGAAATGCAGTGGACTTGCATGGTTCCCATATCTCCAGTCCCCTCTAAGAATGACTTGTCCAACCTCTTCTGCAGGTGTCAGTAACTGGTGAGGAGGCTAGCAGCTCCCCAGGGCCTCCTCTCCTAAACCCTCTGTTAGTACAAGGTTCGATGTCTGTAGTTAAGCATCGAGTTCAGTGTCTCTGGAGCCAAGCATTCTGTAATGTCTGTAATTCCAGAAAGCATCCCATTGTGATTGGATGTGCTCCATTGGTAAACATTGCAAGCCTGTTTCTGTTTGTTTCTTGCAGCTGTGAATACAGGTGTTTTCACCCCAGCTGCATGGGATTAAAATAGAAGCCATAGTATGAGCTACACACAACACAGAGATGGACTTCTCCCATAGGGAGTCACTAGTCCCTACCAGCTGTAACAATAGTGGTTTGCCAGTGTCTATGTCATCACATGGTGGAAAGAGCCTCAAAGTTGGGACCTAAGGTCTTGGGTTCAAATTCTGACTTTGTTACATGCTCCTTGTGACTTTGAGCAAACCATTTGAACTCTTTGGGTCTTGGCTCCCTAATCTATAAAATGAGGGATCTAAGATTATATGATCTCTAAGTACCCTTCCAACTTGAAATCTGTGACCCTTAACCCCTCTCCATTTTTTCTGGATACCTAAGGAAAGGAAGAATGAGTTAAAATACCATTTGGTTATTCATTTGTTCAATTAGCAATTTGTGAAGAAGAAGAAGAAGAATAAACAATAATAATTAGTTCATGTCTCAGGCAATATGCTAAGGACACTATTTTTTCATTTGGGCGTCACTACAACCCAGAGGGGCAGATGCTGACATTAGCCCCATTTTTAAGTGGCTTACAGCTAGCTGGTGAGGTCATATTTGAACTTCAGTCTTCTAGACTCTAAATACAGTGTTCTATGCATGATGACGCCATCTAGCCTGACCATTATGAGCCTCACATTTTCTAGCAGTGTTTTACATAATAGATGCTTAGTACATGTTTGTAAAATCGAATTGGATTTCAGTGACCTCATGATTATTCCAGGGTACCTGCTTGCTAGGGTAGCTCCAGAATGCTGTAAAAATGTTCTTCCTGGGGCAGCCAGGTGGCACCGTAATAGAACATCAGCCCAGGAGTCAGGAGTTTAAATCCAACCTCAGACACTTAATAATTACCTAGCTGTGTGACCTTGGGCAAGTCACTTTTGCCTTGCAAAAACCTTAAAAAAAAAAAGAATGTTCTTCCTAAAGCACAGGTCTGACCATGTCACTCCACTTCTCCATAAGCTTCAATGGCTTCCTATTACCTCAAAACAGAATAGCTTTAGTATTCAAAGCCCTTTATAAACTGATTCCAGTCTGTGTTTCCAGATTTCCTTCACATGATCCAGCTAAATTGGCTATTTTCCCAACTTGACCTTCTACCCCTGAATTTTATGGTTCTGGACAACCTGTTTCTCATAGCTAGAATGTACTCCTCCCCACTGCCTTTCCAAATTTCCAGCTTCCTTCAAAGATTAACTCAGATGCTACCTCCTGGAGGCATACTGTTCTTTTGTTAATCAGTCAATAAATTTTTATTATTTAAAACTAGTCCTTGTTAGTACTTTCTATTGCCAAAATTATGCCGCATTTCCTTATCTTTGCCTTTGACATTATCTCATTGGAATGTAAGCTCTTTGAAGATAAGGAATACTTGAATATTTCCTGTGCATCTCTATTATATAGTGTTTTTATTGTACTTAATAGATATTGGATTGTAAAATGACAGGGTTGGACTGGATGGTCTTGGAAGGTTCTTCTAGCTTCCCATCTATCATCTTATGGTCCTATGATTAAATGATTGAATGCAGTCATAAGTGATAAGAAAAGAGGGTAAACAGTGTTATGGGAACTCAGAGGATAGAAATATCCCTTTAGACTGAGAAGCCCATGGATGACTTCATGGCAGAGGAGACTGGCGCTAGGCCTAGAAGGATGTCACTAGCTAATGACTGACTTGACATCACTGAGGATTGGAAATGGGAATCCAGGCAGAGCCTAAGTTCCTGAGATGGAAACATTCAGGGTTTATTGGGGAAGTGGCAAGTAGGCCAGTGTGGCTAAAACATAGAGTATTATTAAGAACAGAGCAGGAGAGATGACCAGAAAGCTCATTCTACAAAGTCTTGGCTTTTAGACTGAATGTTGTTGCTGTCATTTAGTCATTGTCAGTCATATCCAAATCTCTGTGACCCCATTTGGAGTCTTTTTTTGACAAAGATGGAGTGGTTGGCCATTTTCTTCTCCAGCTCATTTTATAGATAAGGAACTGAGACAAACAAGGTGAAGTGACTTGCCCAGGGTCACACAGGCTGGATTTGAACTTGACTCCAGGCTGGTACTCTATTCACTGTACCACCTAACTGCTTAATTTCAGTTTAAATTAACTTTAATAGTTGATACTTTAGAGAAGGAGGAATAAGGGAGACACCTAAGGTTCTTAAGTAGCAGCCATTCAGAGCCTCAGTCCCTTGTAATCAATACTCATTGTACAAACTTGTGTGAAATCTCAAAAGTGGGATGATAAAGTATGTGGGGGAAGAAAAAGGGAGGGGAAGAGAAAGAGAAAGGAGAGGAGAGAGAAGGGAAGAGAAATGGAAGAGAAAGGGGAGAGAATGAGAAAAGAGAAGAGAGAAGGGGGGGGTATGCAGAGAGGGGCATAGGCCCAACTCCAAGCTTGCATTTTGATGCCCTTTATCATCAAATAACAACATTTTCTATTAGTCACATATCTTTTGAGTCTTTTAAAAAAATATTTGTATGCAGCAGCTGACCAGCTAACCCAATGAGGCAGTCAATTACATGGTCTGACTATGACGCACAGGGAAAGACAACAGAGTCAATGCAAAGTGTTCAATGCACAGTCTGATTAAGAAGAGGAATTTTCTGAAACCTATTTTCAAAGTCATCCTGGGGCTGTTTACAAGGCCCTTTCCTTCGATACACATTTGGGGGCATTATTATCTAGATAACAGACAAAAGCTCCACTCTTCCCTCATAGGTACCAAATACCCTTCGGAGAAAGAACATAAGTACTGGATGGTTCTTGGGGCCACATGGTTGTCACGTTTATGGAGTTGCCCTGCAGGTGTTGTGGTGAAACCTTGTGGATAACTAGCTGGCCTTGCAGTTAGGAAGGCTTAGTTTCAAATTCTGCCCAAATTCTAGGTGACAATGGGTAAATCTCTTTACTTCTGGCAGCCTTGTGGAGAGGGTTAAATGTGATAATGTGTGTAATATAGTTGGCAAACTTTAGCAGGCTGTCAGTCATCTTTGAGCCTATTTCAGGAAGTCTGCTCTGGTCCCCTCCAAGGGAAGTCCAAGCTGGTAGTTTTCAAAATGTTTGGACAAAGCAAGGGAGAAATGTGCTTTGTTTAGTGTGAATCATTTATTATTTAAGACAGTATCTAAAAAGAATGAATGATGTTAACAATTCACATTTTGTGTTTTCTTTGTATCCCCCTCACTCAGCAGAGTGCTGGCATACAGGAACTACACCATTAAATATTGGTTGATTGTTGATTGATTGAAAGTTTACAAAGCATTTTCCACCCACCAGCCTGGTGAGGTATGTGCTGTGGCTATGATTATCCCCATTTTGCAGATAAGGAAACTGGGGTTAAGAGAAGAAAGAGACTGGCCTAGGGTGACATAACCTCCTCATCGGAGTCCAGATTCAAACCTGCTTTCATGATGCCAAAGTCTTTCACCTCTCTGACTAGTGGTTAAACAGAGCCCCCAGCAAATGAGCCCACATGGGGTCATTCTCTAAACTTCTGCAAGAGCTGAAACTTCAACAGGCTTTGATGAGAAGGACCTTTCCAGAAGCTAGTCTTGGACCTTCTCAAGAAAGGAGAAAAGGAAAGGAAGAAAAACAAAAGAGAAAGGGGCGGCGGGGGAGACAGGAAGAGAGTCATATCTGACTCTTCATGATCCCATTTGAGATTTTCTTGGCAAAGATCCTGGAGTGGTTTGCTGTTTCTTTCTCCAATCACTGTACAGATGGGGAAGCTGAGGCAAACAAGGTGAAATGATTTGTCCAGGGTCATACAGCTAGCAAGTATCTAAGCCTGAATTTGAATTCAGAGACATGAGACTTCCTGACTCTACACTCTACACAACATCCACTGAACCACCCACCTGCCCCAATTCAGTAACTGTTTCCAATGTTCCATGGTTCTTTATTATCTTGGTTATTCTCCTTTAGATATAGTTCAGCTAATTAATGTTCTTCTTAAATTGTGGACCCAGAGCTAATCTAACCTAAGAAGACTCATCCTTCTCTAATGATGCTATCTCCATTCCTTGCCCTTCTTTAAGCTGTGTCCACCAGATTCTGAAAGAGGGAAATGTTTCTAGTATCCATAGACAGTCTTACATTGTCTGACATATCCATAATGGTCAAGGGAACCAATTTAAATGATTCCATCTCCTTGTCAGGTGACTAGAGGGTGACCATTTGCATTTATTCCATTGACTTTTTTATTAGGAAAAGTTAACTTCCATGGAATATAGAATGACTCACTCATTCAGGCCATGCAAATGTCATGTAACCTGGGTTCTGCTTTCATCTTCTGCTCCAAATTCCTTACCATAACAGGAAATAGGAATTTAAAGATTCTTTAATTCCACCATCCTATTTGCTACTCACCCTGCTGGCTATGAATAAGCAAAGATTTTTTTTCCTGGAAGAGTGATGAATAGTCAGTCAAATGGAATAACAATGACATTGACAATAAAAAATTTAAACAATATATAATATAATAATAAATAAATAATAATAAAAACCTTTAGCATTCACATGGTCACAGATTTAGCTCAAGAAGTCACCACTGAGTCCATCTCTCTTGTTTTGCCTTCATACTCAAATGCTACCATACAAAGAGGGGGAAAAAATCACAAAACCATTCTGATTGAGTCCATTATGAATTTATCTTAGATAACTTCAACTGGGCCCTCACTGCAGCAAGGCAATCTTCTCACATCTCCCTAACTATGTACTATCCCACTCACCAGAGCAGCCCTTTTAAACCTTTTAATCCCTTCTCAAATTCCCATTGCTTCCCTTCTATCTGCCCTCTCAGTTAAGAATTTTGTCCCATTTTTTAACAGAAAAAAAATTGAGGCCATTTGGCATGAGTTTCCTTCTCTTTGACCCTTCCACCTCCTTGTCTCATATTGCTTAGATGCCATCTGCCATGATCTCCTACTCCACCCCTGTGTCTTAAATGAAAAGATAGCCCTTATCTCACCAAACACAACCTCCCTACATGCACAAAGTGATCTGATTCCTTCCTGTCTTCTCTAGTAGATTGCCCCAACCATCATGGTCACTTTTTTACTAATCTTCACTGACTGATCAGTTATGCCGTGTTTAAAATGCTAAGCCAAGCACAGTTGATGCAAACACAAAAAAATAAAAACAAACAAAAAAATCAGTTCCTGCTATCAAAGGGATGGCATGAGCCCGACATAATAGAAATCCCTTGGAGTCAGGAATTGGATTGGAATTCTAGTTTCATGATGAAACTGGACCCCTCTTACCTTCAGATTTCTCATCTTTAAAATTAGGGTAATAATCACAGCTCCCTCCCAGGTTTGTAATGAGGACCAAGTGAGATCATGTACGCTAATCACTTTTCAAACCCTAAACCACCACATAGATGCTATCTGCTATCATTAGGGAAGTTTCAGTCTTCTGGGGCATCCAGTAAAAAGAGACTGTATGAAAGAGGGAGATCAAAAAGACTCCCTGTGGAAAGCAACTCCTGAGGTTAATCTTGAAAGAAGCTGAAGCTTTGAAAAGACACAGGTGAGGAAGGTGTATACTCCAAGCCTGATGAAAATTATGGTGGCACAAAATGGACACCAAGTTTGGGAAACAGTAAAGAGGTGGGTTTGACTAAAGCATTGGCTGTATGAAGGGCCAATTATATAAAATCAAATCTGATAGGTTAACTGGAGCCACACATTGGGTAGGACCTTAAATACCAGGCTGGTAGAGCTTGCATTTTAATCTGATGATTAATCTGAAGACCATGACATGGGGGTGGGGGGGTGGGGTGATGCCATGACAAGCATATCTCCTCTGGAGCCAATGATCAGATATGAATCAAAATGACTGGAGATGGCACTGGATGTGAGGCAAACAGGGTTGAGGGACTGACCCATGTTCACACAGCTTGGAAGCATCAAGTGTCTGAGGCTGTATTCAAACTTCCATCCTCCTGACTCCAAGGCTAGTACTCTATCCACTGGAGTCAGTAGGGAGCCCCAGAAGATTCTTGAAAGGAAAAGTGACTTGATCAGACTTGGGGAAGTGGATTTTGGTAAGCAGTATAAGGTGTGGAATGCAGGGGAAAGAACTGAAAGCTAGACCAGCACAGCCCCAGACTCCAAGTGCCATACACGATTAGCCAATGCACATTCTCTCTCTCTCTTAAAGCAACTTGATTACTGTAGTTAAAATGTGTATCCTTGCACAGCATAAATATTCAGGACCCTTGAGATTATATCTCAATTGTCTTATTATCAGCCTGTTTTATTCCAGTACAAACAATAAATACATTCCAGAGCAAATGTAAAACTGTGTTTAAGAATTAACCCGATTACTAACAATTGAATGGAATCATTAAAGCAATCAATTGGTAATGGGATCCTTTTTTGGCCCAAGAGGGAGATGTATGACCCTTGAGACTGGGTCTTTGTTTATTGGAGGTTGCTACAATTACTAGAGGGCATCTAGGTGGTGCAGTGGATAGACTATCAGACCTAGAATCAGAAATACCAAAGTTCAGATATGATTTCAGACACTAGCTGTGTGTCCCTGGGCAAGTCACTTAACTCTGCCTCAGTTTCCTCATTTGTAAAATGAGCTGGAGAAGTACCACTCCAGTACCTTTGCCAAGAAAACTCCAAATGGGGTCACAGAGTCAGACACTACTGAAAGTAAGTAACCCACCTGTTAGATAAGGTGGGCATAGACAGTTGATAGGTTTCCAAGACTTTAAACAGATTTGATGAGTTAGTACCTGAAGATGAAAGATACTTTAGAGGTCACTTAGTCAAGCCCTTTCATTTTATAGATGAGAAAATGGAAGCCAAAATAGGATAAATAATTTGCCAACATACAAAGAAAGGAAGTAACATAACTGGAATTTGAATTTCTTTCAACTTTACTTCCAGAATTCTTTATGCTCCATCATGTGAAATTAATCATCATCAGTCAGTGGTGATTATTCTTTTATCTGACCTCATAATAGTTCACCCTTTTACACCATTCTCATTTGAATTATACTTATTGAGTATATTTCTATCTGTCCTATTAAACTGTAAACACCATGAAGATAAGAGCGATATCTTCCCTGTCTCCTAGTTCCTGTCTTGTATGTAGTAGGTATTTAACAAATGTTGATCAAATTGTTGAATAAATAAATGACTAGCAGCCTCAATTGTTCCATTTACATATATCCCTCATTTCCCTGTCCCCTTCAGCTTTCCTTTTCCCTCCCCTTCATTGCCCCTGGTCTTGTCCAACTGCTTCCCTCCCCAGGTATTGAAGACTGCATTGATCTCCTTTGACTTTAATTAAGAAAAATGATGAAGTGTTTCCTTGTGGCTACAGAAAGCAATGACACAGGGACTATGTAAGTGATGGCTTTCCCATTCTAGAGATATCGATCTATTCCATTTAGCATGCTGCGTGAATTGTTAAGGGGTTTAATCATGCTCGACATTTCATGCAAATATGAATTGGCCTTTCAATATGGAAGAAAGGAGCATGTCTCAACCACTCTTGGATACTTGGCAGTGGAATGTGCAGTCTTAGGGAAGTCACCTAACTCCTCTGAGTTCTCCATTTTCTCATCTATGGAATGAGGAGACGAAAAAAATAAATAAAAATTGTGGGGATCTCAAATAAGATACTCTCTGTAATGTTTGTCCATTTTCAAAGAACATGGCATCAAGGGAGGTGATGCTATGACAAGCACATAAATTGAATTTGAATGGGGGGGGGGGGTGCTGTGCTAAGTCACCAACCTCACTTGCTTCTCCAGTCATCTGGGTCCAGTGAATAGCTATGAATCAGGACAACTGGAGATGAATCTTCATGCAAGGCACTCAAGCTTAAGTAATTTAGCCAAGGTCACACAGCTAATAAGAATCAAGTATCTGAGGCAGGATTTGAACTTCCATCTTCCTGAGAACAATGCTCTCTCCACTGCACTATCTAGTTGGCCAATACTCCCGGTAGATCAGTGCTTTGTGACCTATTGTTTAATGTCCCCTGAGAACTCTCCTAAGTCAAGGATTTGACTTCAAAGTCCACCCTTTCTGCTCCAATCTAAAGAATCATTATTCATTTAATCCAAAACAGCAAGAATGAACTGCCTATTACATGAAAGGCACAGTTCTAGTTACTGATGAAACAGAGAAAAAACAAACCAGCTCCCACCCTCAAGGAGCCTACAGTCTTCTGGAAAAGAGATTCACAAAAAAAATAGACCTGTCATGTTAACAGGCACAAAATATAATAATGATTATTTACATAGTGTTATCTTTTTTGATCCTGACAATAGTCCCTTTATTATTACCCCCCCATAGTGCAGAGGCAATCTAGAATTATGATTGACAGATTGCTTTCCATGGAGGGGGGAGGGAAGTAAGATTGGGGGGAATTGTAAAACTCAAATAAAATCTTTAATAAAAATAAAAGAAAAAATGCAAAAAAATAAATTAAAAAATAAAAAATAGAATTACGATTGATTCTCCCAGGGACCTGGAGAATCTGAGTTCCCAAGTCTTTCCTCTAATACTCTAGTACTCCAGTGTGACTGGAGAACTATTTCTGAAGTCAGAAAATTGTTGCTGTTGTTCAGCCATTTCAATCGTGTCCAACTTTTTATGCCCCAATTTGGGGTTTTCTTGGGAAAGATACTGAAGTGGTTTGCCATTTTCTCTCCTATTCATTACAAATGAGAAAAATGAGCAGAGTTAAATGACTTGTCCAGGGTCACACAGTTAGTGTCTGAGACTGGATTAAACTCATCTCCTCCTGATTCTAGATCTGTACTCACTGTTGCACCTAGCTGCCAAGAGTCAGGAAGATCTGAATTCAAATCCATCCTCAAAAACTTATCCTGGGTTAAGTCACTCAACCTTTGTCTCAGTTTGTTCAGCTGTAAAATGGGGATAATAAACATCTGTCTCTCCTTTTTCTTTCCCTTTTCCCTTCCTTTCTCCATCCCTTATGTGTACCTGGGCATGTCACAACCTCTCAGTGTCCTAAATAATTCTAAGTTTCACAGAAACTGCACTGATAGAGGGAGTTTAATTATCTGGGAGTTACATATTACAATGAAATCACAGGTCCAGACCTCATCCTCTTAACATAGAGGGTCAAAGAGTGTAACTTACTTGTCTAGGTCATATAACTGGGAAGTATCTAAGATAACATTAGAACTCAGAATTTCCAGTGCCAATTCCATTGGAATTCATCTGATGGACCACTACTTGATCTCCTAAACATACACGTGTATCCTTCTATTATCACTTCCCTTCACCAGACATTAATAAATATGAACATAACTAGACATTTCATGCAAATATGAATAGGTCTTTCAATATGGAAGAAAGGAGCATGTCTCAGCCACTCTTGGATACTTGGCAGTGGAATGTGCAGTCTTGGGGAAGTCACCTAACTCCTCTGAGTTCTCCATTTTCTCATCTATGAAATGAGGAGAGAAAAATAAATAAATAAAAATTGTGGTTGTGATTGGTAAAGTGCCTTAACATATTATCTCATTTGATCATCACAAAATCCCTGAGAGGTAGGAAATTGAAGCAGATAGAGTTTGGGTCAGACAATGAGTCCCAGAGGTAGAATTTCAACTCAGAGCTTCCTAATTCCCACATCCAGTGTTCTCTCCACTATACCGTCTAGGTGTCTTTATACTTTTAGTCACATAATAACCCAGGTAAAAGAGACTAAATTAACTCAACCAACATTTACTAGGTAGATTCTGTGTCTGGCACACTCTAAACCCTGGGAAATAATTCCTGTCCTCAAATAGCTTCCATTCTAGTAGGAGATTTAAAGACAGGATTCAATTCTACAATAATTAATAATTATCTGCTCTGTTCAGAGCAACTTACAAGGCCATGTGGTTGGCATTGATTAAACAAGAATAAATATGAGATGGTTGCTGCCCTCAGGGAGTTTATAATCTACTTCTACTCCATAAAACCTATCCAGTGAAATCCAACAGAAAAAGGGAAGAGAAAACTGGGCCCCACATCTCTGCTGTCCAACCTTCATAACCACTGTTAGGAAGCCCAATAACAACACACTCACTTCCAAGACTTTGATGAGCAACATAGTTAATTAGCAATTTGTAACAGACACTAATCCCTTCACTGAGCCCAGCTCTCAGGGCATTTGCTATTCATAATTGCTCACCACCATGGATGTCCCCCCCTTCCCCTAGAATGGCACTTGCCTCCTCCAGTAATTGTGAGGAAATGCAAATCTTCCCAGATCACAGCCTGGTTGTTACAGAATAAGGAGCCTTTGTTATCTCTTTAAGTAATATTTCATTCTCACTCTTGCCTTCCCTCCCCTAATCCTTTGATCCTTCCCTTTGCGAGATGAGAGTCATTCATCAGCATAGAAGTTGTCTTCACAGAGAAGGTGATTGACATCTGGGATATTTTCATTAATATTCAGGGGCTATCTAAGATCTTGTGCAGTTAGGTAGGGGGCATCTGAGGGTCTTTCAAGGGTCTCAGATCACTTGGATGGTGATAATTTCATCATGGAACTTCATGACATTGGGGTATGCGTGATTCTGCTGCCAGACAAAATTGGGTGGTTAGTGACCCAAAGGTCACCAAATCCAGTCCATGCAGGAACAAGCCAATTGGATCTTCCCTGATGTTTCCCTTTCTCATCCTGGCCAACTTCCTTTGGTTGGCCTGGCACAAAGTAAGTTCTTAATAACTGCTTATTGACTTGGCTTGATATCTAAACATAATTGACACATGCTAACATGTAATATATATATATATATATATATATATATATATATATATTACATTTTATACATGAATGTTGCACCACCACACAGAATGTAAGCTCTCCGACAGCAAGGACTGGGCTTCTGTCTTTGTCTCTCCCACACTTGTAATGATAATCATAATAATATCAGTAACAACAACCATCATTTTAATAGTTCTTGATGGCTTGTAAAGCACTTTAGATGAAGCTATGTCATGTAATCCTCACAGTAAACCCATGGGGCTAAATGCTTTCTATATTGTTGTTCCCATTTTACAGATGAGGAAACTAGGGCTAAAAGAAGCAAAGTAATTCATCCAGAGTCAGGAAGCAAGGGAATGTCTGAGGGAGGATTTCTCCTCAGTCTTCCAATCTTGAATTCCTCTAAACTGCCCAGGGTGCCACCTAGCAACCTAGTACAGAGGAGTTATTTGAGCAAAATGTGTTTGCAAAAAAAGTCGCTCCTCTGGACAAAACAGATCCCCTCTACAACCTACTAGGAAAGTTAGCCTCTGCTTGGGAGCTCCAGCAAGTCAGACAGCTTTTACCCCTAAAAATAGCCTAATCCACATGGAGAAGACTCTTAGATGTTAAGAAATTTTAATTTTCCTCTTTGCAGCTTCTACCAACAGATGAAATCCAGCATTTCTACACATGCACATACTCACACTCATACATACATTATACTTCTGCTCAGACACACACACTCATACTCACTCTTACATGCATACTCACACTCATGTTCACACACACATACCCCCACATACACTCACTTGCTCACTTTCATATACAAACACCTACTCACATACACTCCCACTCTGACACACTCAAGTTACCACTCATACTCATACATTCATAGACACACACACAGACACACAGACACACAGACATACATACACACACACACACACACACACACTCACTCACTAACACCCCTTTCCTTCTCTAGGATAAAAATCAGCTCCCTTAAATACCTCCAATCACCCTTCAGGATGAAGGGTAGAATCACTCTTCCTATCTGGGAGAATCCAGTCTCCTAGACACTGGTCAAATTCCTTTGTTTTGAAGCTTCAATTTGTCAATGTCCTTTCTGAAATGAGACCCTCAGCCTCCCCCCACGACACATACACACACACACACACACACACACACACACACACACAGCAAAATGATGCACAATCCCTCATATGATCATGGCAGCCCCCTCCTGGATGTGGACACTGCCAGTGCTTCTCTTAAATGAACCCAAGATTCCATTAGCTCTTGGGGCTGCCATGTTACACAACAGACATATTTTTCACTGTCAGCTCATTAAATGCCAAGATCTTTTTCATATGAACCACAGTCTAATTCACTTGATTCCAACAAGCTCTTATTAAGTGTTCTCACTCTTTCTTCTCTCTGTGCTTTCCCTGATGACTGGGTTTGTTTTTTTATGCAAGATGGCAGAGATGAGTACCTCAGTAACCCCCAAGAGAAAGTGAGGTCTCCTGGAAGTATCCTTCCTTGTATTAAATGCTCCTATTAGAGTGACTATAACTACTCAAGGAACCCTGTCTTAGGGGACCTGAGACTTGTGCGACCAAAGCCCCTCAGGGTTGGAGTAGGAAGACCTGGAATCTCAACTACCCTGTGTTATTTACTTCTTCTGTTTAGCTGTTAAAGCCCTTCCTAACATGGCTTCTTCCTACTTTTCAATGTCCATATACTCTGTGGTTCAGTGATTCTGGACTTCTAGATGTTGTTCAAATAAGATACTCCATTTCCCACCTCCATGTCTTTGCAGTAGCTGGACTCCCTCTTCATCCCAACCTCCTGGCTTGGATCAAGAATCAACTCAAGCCTCATCTTCTACATGGGTTCCTCCCCTACTCAGTGTCTTCCCTTTGAAAGAGTCTTCCATTTACATTTTATATCTCTTCTGTTACCACTTTTTATATGTGTCTCCTTTAGAATGTGAACTCATGGAGGGCAGAGGGACAATGTTTTTGCCTTTCTGTATAGACCCAATGTATAGCCTAGTAACTAGCACATAGTTTAAGCCCTGAATAATGGCTTGTTGACAGACTACATAACCTTGGACAAGGTTCAACTTCCTAAGCCTCTATTTCCTCATCTGTAAAAAGAGGAAACTGGACTAGAGGGCCTCTGAACTTTCTTCCAGCTCTTTCTTCAGGATCTACAACTGTCAGATTTTCCCTATGGTCCCATTCAAGATTGGAACAACAACATCCAGGGCCATCTCCAGCTGTCCTAATCCATATCTGACTACTAGACAGACCTAGGTGGCTCTGGAGGAGAAAGTGAGGCAAGTGACTTAGCATAGCCTGCCCCCACTCAAATCCAATTCACAGGCTTGTCATGGCATCACCTTCCTAATGCCATGGTCTTCTTTGAGAATGAAGGACAAGCATCATTATCATCATCAGGGACCCCGAACAAATTCTACATGACTGCCCCTTCCCCAATCCTTGCTTGCTTAAAAGGAGGTATCAAAGCATCCATTTAAGCATCTAACCATGCTCAGCTAATATTTCAGATATTATCTCATTTAATGCTCAATAACACTGAGAGGAAGGCGCTATTATTATTATTCCCCCAGTTTACAGTTGAAGAAACTGAGACAGATAAAGATTAAGTGACTTGTCCAGGATCACAAAACTGGTAAGTATTTGAGACTGAATTTGAACTCAGATTTTCCCAATTCCAGGCCCAGCACTCTATTCTCTGCACCCCCAGCTGCTCTAGGTACTGTGGATAGTGTGTTCAACTTGGAACCTCAGGACCTGAGTTCAAATTTCACCTTATTACTTAGGTAACTTCTGGGCATTCACTTTACATCTCTAGACTTCAGCTCCCTCATTTGCAAAATAAGAGAATTGGACCAGATGACCTTCCACCTCTTAAATTCCTGATGATTTACAAATAACGAGGACCTCCAAGTTATTAGGGAAGTATTAAAGGCATCTTAGCTTAATGGATAATTTTTTCCTGATTTAATCAGAAGTGAGAAGCTGAAACGGGAAGACTTTAAAGGGGAAAGTGGGCAGTCTTCCCAGGTATTTTGAGTCAGAAACTAATAGGATAATAGGATTTAAAACTGGAGAGACCTTAGAGATCATCTAATCTAACTCAGCTCATTTTATAAATCGATGTTGAAGTGGGAGAGGGAAATGAAGTTTCCCTCTCCCTGTTGGAGAATAGAGAGTCTTTTCCCTGAAAAGAGGGAAGCCTCTAATGTTGTGAATAGAACACTAGATTGGAGGAGGGAATTGCTGAATGGGAATTCTTTCTAACTATGTGCCTCTGATCAATTGAATTAACCTTTCCCAACCTCAGCATCTTAATCTATCAAATGGGGATAATAAGAGCATTTATGTTCCAAGGTTGTTGTGAAGATCAAACTAAATGATATATTTAAAGTTCTTTATGATCCTTAAAATGTTAAGTAAATGACAACTTCATTATAATTATTAAAATAGGGAGGAATTATACCCTCTCATATATACATATATATAATATATATATATATATATATATATATATATATATATAAAATGCACACACACACAAACCTGAGATATTTTGCCTTTAACAATACAAATTATTTTCTTAGCACGTATGGAAATGGGAATTGTGGGACATGGTGATGGGTAACCTGTAGTCAAGTTTCCATTCTAATAGTCCCTCAATTCCAGTAGTAAGAAGGGAATGGCAAAGCCCCACCTTCAGGGAGAGTTTAAGAAATCCCCTACTGACCCTTCTCCCAAAGTAAAAGAAACTTAGAGGCAGGTAGGTGGTACAGTAGATAGATCACTAGTTCTGGAGTCAGGAGGACCTGAATTCAAATCTGATAATTATATGACCTTGTGCAAGTAATTTAACCTGCATTGCCACCAAAAAAAAGTAAAAGAAACTTCACTGGGTTTTTCCCTGTTCTATGCATTCCTGCAGAGAAGAAAGCTATAGACTGGTTCAATAATCCCAAGAAATATAAGTAGAAACATCCCACCTAAAATCACATTTCATCAAATGAATTTTTTTCATAAAGCCAGCATGGGGAAAGAAGCATAGACCTAAAATAAGGAAAGACTCAGGTTCAAATCTTACCTCTTATATTGACTAGTTGTATGACTGTGGGCTAATAATTTGCCTCTCTCAGCTTCTATAAAATGGTGATCATAATACAAGAAGGCTATACAATACAAGGCTACCATGAAACTCAAATGAGATAGTATTTAAGAAGAGTTTCACCAACAACTTTAAATCAAGATAGAAGCCTTAGCCATTGTTATTATCCTTATCAAATCCAGCTGCCTTCTACCTTATAGAAGAGGACAGGCCCCATTACTATTTCCTGTATTACTTTTCAAACCATTTCAAGGAAGCCAGCAATGAAATAGTTTGTCAATAGCGGTGAATCTCTGCACTGAAGAATATGTTTGTTTATTTAAAATGCCCATCATACCTGGTGATTGTTCTTTATCACATTTGGAATCACATTGTGTTCCTCTTACCGGCTGTCATAGGCATCTATAAGGACCTTGCTGTGTGATCACTCAGAGATACGCTGCTGTAAAAATTGCCAGAACGGGAAAGGATGGCGAATTTTTGACTGCCCATAAATTAGAAAAAGGCAAAAATGTAATGCTTGGCAAAGCACTCTAAGATGTTGTAGATGTGACCTGGGTAGGCCCGAAGGGCAAGTTGCAATCTTGAGATATGAGGAAGCTTCTCAGGCTCAGCATCTCTGTGAGTGTGACATCAACTTGCTAGCAGAGGGCAGAACAGAGATACTTCCATAGCCACAGAGCCAGGAGGGAATGGTGAAGTCTGTCTACAATGACTCCTTCCTCTCACTTTGTCATTGGGGTCACTGCTTCTGCCCCCAGACCTTTTTCCCACCCCCACCCTTAGTTTCCCAGGCATCTCATGCTTTCACAGTTTGGCACAACCCTTCCACCCCCAACCCAACTCCCTTCCTTCAACAAAACTGACCTGACCTATGTCCATTCTTTCAGATTCCTGTTCTTCCTTCAGGATCTAATCCAAATCCATGGTGATGATAGATTTAGAACTGTACATGATATATGATATTAGACTTGGAATCAGGAAGACCTCCACATCAGCTTCTAGTGATGTGAGACTGGACAAGTCTTTTACCTATCTTCTACCCTATTTTCTTCATCTGTCAAATGGGATTATAATCACACCTATCTCATAAGATAGTATATATTATATATAAAGTGACTTGCAACCTTTAAGAACTAAATAAATCTTAGCTATTATTGTCATTGAAAGGAACCCTAGAAGTCATCTGAGCTGGTGTCTTCATTTTACAAATTACAAAATTGAGAACCAGTGGTGAGCATCTGGCTAAACTGAAACAGCAAGAGGCAGAACCCTGGCTTCATGGTTCCAAAGCCCCTGAATTTCCCATTGCACCAATATCCAATGATCATAGTATTAATAGCTAAGAATAGGTTACCATGACCAAGAAAAACATTTGTAATTTAACTGGGACATGTTGGAGATCGTGCCCTAATTCAATTCAATTCAACAATCATTTATGAAAACATTTTCTACAAATAAGTCTAGGACTGTAAGGTAACACAGTGGATAGAGCACAGGGTCTGTCTGGGATCAAGCAGATTCAACTTTATGAGTTCAAAACTGAGTTCAGATACTTTATTTCCAAAACCAAATGAACTTTCATCATTTTTCACAAGTCATTTTGATTCTTATGGACCAAAATACAAAGTCATATATCTTCAAAATACTCATTTTTAACAGGTTTGGCCATTTTAGACACCTGTAGGTCTATGCAAAAGGGAACTCAAAGTAGTGGAATAAACACTGAATTTGAAGTTAAAGAACCTGCGATCAGTTCCTGGGTCAAGTATTATTGTTGCTGTTCAGCGATGTCTGACTCTTCATGACCCTATCTGGGGTTTTCTTGACAAAGGTACTAAAGTCGTTTGCCTTTTTCAGCTCATTTTATAGGTGAGGAAACCGAGAGCAGCGGGATTAAGTGACTTTCAGCTACTAAGTGTCTGAGGTTAGATTTGAATTTATAACAAAGGGTCTTCCTGATTCCAGGTTCAGTTCTCTATCCTTTGTGGCACCACCTACCTGGGAGAGCCCTAGTAGTCTAGTATCAGACTCTTAGATCTGGAGTTAGAATAAGCCTGAGTCCAACCTCTTCCCCCATGTCCCCTGTTTGACAGTTAAGGAAACTGAGACCCAATATCACCCAAGTAATAACTGCAGAGATGAGATGTCATAGCATATAGATTTGGGGCTGAAAGGGGCGATAGGGAGTATCAATTCCAACCCCTCAATTTTACAGATGAGGAGGCAGAAACCCCCAGAGGTAAAGTGCTTTGCTTGGAATCACACAACCAGTAAATTAATGTCTAAGGCCAGATTTCTAAAACAGGCCAAAATTTCTAATTCTGCCTCTTTCCTTGGACAGATCACTTCTCCATTTAAAGTTATTGCTTCCTCCCCCCCATAAAATGAAGGGATAAAACTACATTAGCTCCAAGGCTCTTTCTAGTTTGAAATTCTGGGAATCCTATTTTTCCTTTCAATTCTGCATCCAACCTCTGCTTCCACTCCTTTCTGCCCACCACACTCTTCAGATTTGGAGTCGGAGGACATGAGTTCAGATTGTTTTATTGTCACATGCTACATTGTGTGACCTCAAATTCCTCATGTCAGATGAGGAGGGCTTGACTGGAGGGACTCTGAGGTTAAACTAGATGGTCTTCAAAATCCCCTCTAGTTCTAAATCTGATTCCATGAATCTCCTTTTATTTTCTTTGGATATGCTGACGTCTGTATTCATCTTGGAAAATTGCTTTTTTAGGAGACAGACCAAATGGCTCCTTTTTCTTGCCTTTGGCCTTGGCCAAGATCCAATCAAGTCACTTAGTTCATATAGCCGTGTGGTTCTTAACATGGAGTCCATGAACTAACTGTAGCTGATGCTGTTGTTTTTCATTCTGATATCTGTATTTCAGTAACATTAGTGTCCTTTTTTATTTTATGCATTCAAAAATAGGCTTTACCAAACTGCCAAAGAGGTCTATGGTTAAACATTAAAACCTTGGTCTAACTGTACGCTGACCAATAATTTAGAGTTGAGCAACTGGAGGGTTTGCTCCCCAGGGTGCTGGAATGTAGAGTTCAAAATTTTAAATAATTATTTTTAAAAAGAATTTCTAGTTTTAACTCCTGAAGACCTTCCCCCATATTATTAGCTGTCCATAATTTCTGTTAGACCTCTGAGGTATCCTGGGTCTTTCCCCCAGAGACTGAGTGACAGATGACTTAAACTCATTTAGTTGTGTTCACCCCAGACCCCAAAATGACTGTTTGGAACTCTGGATCCAAGTCTACTTTCTCATCTCCTGGCCATTAGGTATAATGAGCCTCCTTGGGACAGTTAGGTGGTGTAGGTAGTGGAAAGAGCCCTGGCCCTGGAGTCAGGAGAACCTGGGTTCAAATCTAGCTTCAGACATTAAAAAATTACCTAGCTGTGTGACCTTGGGCAAGTCATTGAATCCCATTGCCTAGCAAAAAATAAAATAATGAGCCTCCTGGTCAACTAGAGCTTTTTCCTCTTTCAGAAACAGATGCCAGCTCAATTTTGACTTGGTCAGTCCAAGCATTCTTCACAGAAATCTTCTGAATTGTTTTTATTTCTATTGGCTGTCTAAGGATTACCAATTCCCTCTGAGTCCTAATTGGAAGAAGAAAGACATCATGACTGTTGACTCCTTCCTTTCTCATCGAGGTCAATTGCTTCCTTTTTAAAATAATAGCAATTGAAAATGATGGGATTGTTGGGCATCTTCAAGGCAAAGGAAAACTCACCCCATTCATAATTGGTGGTCAAACATTTCAGCTCCTTCTGCCTAATCAGGATCTGCTCATCCCTCTGGCCCATTTGAAGCGGCCTCATGTTCACTCTGCTGCTGGCACTTCTGGTATTGATGTGTGTTGGTCTACAGGTGCACGCAAGGAGATAAGTTCACGGAGCATATTCAATTTTTCTTAAATAGAAAGGCACAGGCAAAGGCTCATTTTTTTCCGATGCCAAGAAGCGATTACTCTGTGAAAATGTCTGAGTCAATTATTCTTTCAATCAGGAACACTGAGCAGCAGGTGATGGAGGAAAACCTGAGTTGTGATTTGCAGAATCCGATTGAAAGGGGAGAGGGTTGAGAAAGAGGGAAATCATAGAACTGACAAGTAACCAGAATCATAACAAGGGTGGGGCAATTGGGACTTTGGTCCAGGGGGTGTATATCCAAGGAAAGGTAGAAGAAAATCTATTCAGAAGAAAAGAGAGGAGGGAGACTCTAGGTCTCTAGTAGATTAGTTCTGGGGTCAGGAATAAGTCAGGACAGGGTCTTTTAGACAGATGCTTTAGAGTTCAAGGAAGTAGGGCAGCACAATCCCTAGGCAGTGAACAGGGATTTGGCTTCTTGGATTAATTTCTAGATGTTCAGAGTAAGACCTTAGAATCATAGCGCTAGAAGACATCAAGGAAACCTTTTAGTCCAATTCTCTTATTTTACAGATAAGGAAACTAAAGTCCAAAAAATATAAATGACTTACCCTGAGTCACAATAGTAGTACCCATCTCTCAGAAGAACTTTGGTATTGATTATAAGACATGGGAAACACTGGCACAGGGCTGTCCAAAATGCTTGACCATATCAAAGAAGACAGTATGCTCTCTGAGTGAAGCAGAATTGCAGTAGCTCAAAAGAAATTTGAGATGAACAAATTTCCATTTTAAATGTTCCCATGAACTATTGTGCCTGACCTGTGTTAAAGCATCCCAAGTTTGTATTGGTCTGATGAATTACCGTGGGCCACAAAGTACCTTGACTCCAACCTAGCTATGTCATTCTGGTTCTCTTCAAGAATGAAGGACAGTAACCAACCACCAGTATTAATCACAGACTGGATTTGAATCCAAATCTCCTATTTCTAGAACCAGTGGTTTTCCCACTGTAATATTTTGCTTTCTTCAGGATCCTCTCTTCTTTATAGAGGCAATGTATTTCTCTGAACGTCATTCTTCCTAGAAAGTGAAGTACAGCTGTGTGACCTTGGGGAAGCCACTTAACTCCAATGCCTTGCAAAAAAAAAAACAAAAAACAATAGAAAGTGAAGTTCAGTTCCTAACACACACACACACACACACACAGAGCCAACTTCAACAAACTTTCTCCAAAGCCAGAATTACTAGTTCCAACTCTGCAAATCCCATTGATATTTGAGCACCAAGATGGCATACCTTTAACCAAGTGAGAAGAAAAACTCAATTCTCCCCTTCAGTTGGCTGGCTGATGTATTAAGCTATCTCTAAGGGCCATGCCCTGTTGTCCATAATATACTCAATAGATGTCCTTAGACATAGCCTTGAATTTCAGTCAAAAGAATGATTTTACTTGGTAAATGTTGATTTCATGGGAGTTCCAGGGAACCAAGTTCACAGCATTGTGGGGGATTTTTTGTGTGTAGCATGTGAAATTCAGTCCTCAATGAACTGTGTATAGATGCATAAGGCTTTACATTAGAGGGAGCAATGTAAGGCCGAATCTGCTTTCAGGGTCTATTATTGAGGAGACTTCAAGCATATTGTGGGATTTAAAAGTGTTAGCAAAGAGCTGTCCAATAAATGAGTTGGGAAGAATATGGGTTGGGTCTGAGCTCTTTCTGTCCTTTCCCTTACTAAACTATAGCATTTACTTACAGCATCCTTCACTTAAATGAATTATATTATGATTATTGTTGCTGCTAGTTAATGTTATGGTTGTTGTTTTATTATTTCTCATATTCTCTCCTTGTGACACTTTAGATTCTACAAATGCTTTTATCTGCAAAACCCTAAGGCTACAGTGGACAGGGCACTGGCCCTGGAGTCAGGAGAACTTGAGTTCAAATCCAGTCACAGACATTTAATACCTTGGGCAAGTCACTTAAGCCCACAAAAACAAACAAACAAACCAAAGGGGGAAAAAAACCAAACTTGTAGCTGTAATAGGTCATGTGATAATCCCATAATTCAATTTTGTGTATCTTTCTTAAAAGTTTGCTAGATTCCATGGGTTGTATTGGATGGTAACCATAGCCTCTGCCCTCAAGGAGCTTACAGTCTGCTTCAGGGATACATCAACAATTAACTGACTTACCAAGCTGCCTTCTCTCTCATTTTCATATATGACATCTCATCTCCCAACCTCTTATCTTTGCTTTGGCTATATACCACATCCCTAGACTGCATTCCCTCCTTACTTCTGCCCCTTCTTGTCATTGTTCCTCCTTCCTTCTCCAAGAGGATCAATGACATCCGGAGGGTGATGTCTTGGCTTCAAGTGAATTGGATTTAAGTGAGGCGAAGCTGAGCAGTCATCAGCCTCACTCTCTCCTCCAGAGTCATCGAAGTCCAGTGGTAAGACTGGATGAACCAGCCCAAGATGAATTGTGGGACCTTGGCCTTTCTAAATTGTATGAGGCCTCAGTTTGTCCTTCAGACCCATCTTTGGCAGGTAGTCTTTCTCAGTTCCCCTTAACTGCTGGTACCCTCCATCCCAAACTGTCTTTTATTTAGCTTCTTGGTATATATTTGTTTTTATTCAACTTATATGTATATATTATATATTTATATAATATATGTATATATATATTTAGATACTTATTGTCTCTGCTCTTAGAATAGAAACTTCTTGAGAACAGATATTCAATTCTTTATATTTTCATCCACCATCCCTTGATCCTTGATTGGCAGTGATTCATTGACTGTTCATCCTGAATCAAAGCTGAGCCATAATGTAAGTACTTACTTGGGGGAAGTGGTCTAGGTGATTCTGTCAGAGAACATGTAACAAGATGGCCAGCCCACAAAATATAAACAATGGATCATGGAGAATTGTCCATTGGTTTCTTCCCTGAGGGTCAAGACATAATTATTTTAAATAAATTTATTTATTCATTTTTACAACTAGATGCAAACATAGTTTTCAATATTCATTTTTGGTAAGATTTTTTGAAGTCCACATTTTTCTCCTTCCTTCCCATCCTTGCCACCTACCCTTAACAGCAATTAATCTGATATAGGTTTTACATGTATAAATGTTAAACATTTTTTCATATTAGTCATGTTGTGTAAGAAGAATCATTCTGAGAAGGGTCTCGGCTCCTTTGGATGGACTCCTGCTGTGAATTTCTAAGAGGACACGAATAAGAGGATAGGCAGGATATCAGTGAGTTGCAACTGACATCACTGCATCATTGGAGGGAACTCAAGCATCGAAGTTATAATAATAATAATAATAATGACGAACATTGATATTATGCTTATCATGTGCCAGGCACTATTGAGTGCTTTAGAATTATTATCTGATTTGATCTTTACGATACTCCCCAAAAGGGAGGTAAGTGTTCTAATTATCCCAATTTTACCGATGAAGAAACTGAAACAGACAGGTTAGTCGCCCATAGCTTAGAAGAATCTGAAGTAATATTTGAATTCAACTAGCTATGTGACCCTGGGCAAGTCTCTTCATTTGCCTCAGTTTGGTCATCTGTAAAGTGAGCTGGAGAAGGAAATGGCAAACTACTCCAGTACTTTTACCAAGCAAATCCCAAATGGGATCACAAAGGGTCAGACATGATTGAAACCACTGAACAACAATGTTCTGACATCAAATTCAACTCTCTACTGTGCAAGGAAGATGCTTCAGATCTGCTGCCTTTAAGATTGTTGTCAGGAATCTTAAGGTATCAATATCCTGGCATAGTCATTTCCTGAAAAGAACCCCCAAATCTACTAAGACACCCATTCACACATAATTTTTCTGTTCCATAAAAAAAAGAAAGAAATCCAGAAAGCACAGAAGACTTCCAATGCCTCCTTTTTATTCTTTCTCTTCTTTCTGCAAGTACAAGTATTTCAGAACCTGTGAGGAATGGCTCCTCTTATCTGGAGGATTATAACTGGCTCACTAAACAGTCTAATGCCTGTATCCCCCAAGCAATTTGTCAGAAGGATCTCAGGGAGGGTTAGAAGAGATCGTTGGCCTCTGCATGTTGTATTCTGAAGAATAGAAGACACTTGCATGCCACTGTGTATACATGTGGCCTTGTTTACACACACAGGTCGCACATCTGTAGTTATATACATCACATACCTGGGTCCGTGATTCCCAGGAGCCTTTCTCTTGGTCCCTAGGCAGCACCCCCTCCTTTTCTTTATTCCCACCCCTCTTCCACTCACCTGCTTTAAATCTCCAGTCCAGCTCAGTCTACATGACCCTTTACCTTATCTGTAATTGGTCTGATTGCTATCATTTAAGGGTTATTCCAGGTGTCTTCGAATGCACTTTAGAAGATTTCTAGACTCTGCAGGATAGGATTTGCAGCAGCCCTACCCCTTCTCTTGGAAAGATTTTCTGAGTGGGGTATATGACATAATCTCAGGGATTTCTGGGAGCTTAAAAATTTATGATTCAATAGTCTGGCCAAGGCAGGATAATTATTATAATTATATTATTAATTATTTTATCATTATGATATATTATATTATTGATTTCATTATATTATTAATTGTTATGTTATTTTATTGATTATATTATTAATTATTACCCACATACTATTGTATAATATAATAATATACAACACTACAATATTATATAATATGCAACACTGTATAATATAATAAAACAACTTATTGTATGCTATGATAGTGTTATATAATACATTATAAATATACTGTATTATACAATAATATGTGATTATTATTACTATTATTATTGTTATTAGAAAAACTGAGTGGTACAGTGAATAGAGTGCAGACCTAGAGTCAGGAGAACCTCAGTTCAAATCTGGCTTCACACTCTTACTAGCTGTGTTACTCCGAGCAAGTGATTTCACCCTGTTTGTCCTATCTGTAAAATGAGTTAGAGAAGGAAATGGCAAACCACTCTAGTATCTCTGCCAAGAAAACTACAAATGGAGTTACAAAAAGTAGGACACAACCAAAATAACTGAATAACACACAAAAAATCATTATTATTATATAATGATGAGGAAGATGTTGGTAATGATCGCTATCACTTATTTGGTACTTTAAGATTTGCAAAGCCTTTAACATGTTATCTCATTTGATCTTTACCACCCTGGGAGAAAGGTATGGTTATTATTTTAATTATGTTAATTACTCCCATTTACAGAAAAGGAAACTGAGGCCACAAGAGGCTGAGTGACTTCCCCAGAGTCATATAGCTACTAAGTGCCTGAGGCAGGATTTAAACTCAGGTCTTTCTGACTCCATATCCAATGGTCATTGTGCTCCATTTAGTGAAGCACCACCTTCCTTATTCTAGATAGCATGCCCTCCCTTCATGCAACCTAAAATCCTTTTGACCTTTTCGGTTGCCATCTCTTTGTCTGCTCATACTGAAGTCTCCTCCCCATGAGTTTTGACCTCATCCCACATCTCCAGGTGACATTTTCTAGGGTCCACAAGCCCAGGGCTCAAGAACAGATGAAAAAAAATATGTCCACCAGCCAAAGGGTGAATGACTCCCTTGAGCTCCCTTCATGATTTTTAGCTGGAGCAGGGGCTAAGATGTCAATTAAGGAAATTTCCTAAGGAATGGCTGCTGGGAGACCTGATAGGAATCATTTACATTCCAAGGCCAAGGATGACAGTACATTTACATGTCAGTAATGAGCTCCTTAAATAGGGTCCTGAAATCAGTGTCTCCTTGGACTTTTATTGACTCATTTGGTAAGTGGTTGGTCCAGGATTCTGGCATTCCCTAAGAGGGTTTTATCCTAAAAAATGACAGTTAAATAGAGCCCAATGGGAACAGTGCACAAGATGGTGGAAACACCTTGTTGTCAGGGAATTCCTTAACAAAAAATACAATTCAACAGCAGCTCAGCTTCCTCTATATCTACAACATTGCCAGGCCCATCAAGGGCCTTCAGACTCATAAAAGCTCCCGTTTCTATAGCCCTCAATGGCTTTAAAAGGTTTTCTTCATAGCTTCCCTGGGAGGGATGCCATGCAAGTTCCCTTATCGCCATTTTATCACTAAGTAAACTGAGGCTCAGGAAAAATATGAGAGCAAGTCTGTGATCACTTCAGCCTTAGACGGTACACCCTCTCCTGTCCTCTCTGACTTTCTCTCTGTTCTCTGTCTCCCATCTCCTTAGTTTTGTTCGGTTCCCCTGCCTGAACCACATTCCCCACCCTTATCCCCCTCCATCCCTCAGCCTCTTATTTCTTTCAAAACTCTCTGACCCACTCTCCAAGTAATGACTATCTAAGCTAAAACTCGAATAGCAGCATTTCAGAATATTAGAACCAGAAAGGACTTTGCAGTCATTTTTCAGTCATATCTGTCTCTTTGTGACCCCTCTGGAGTTTACTTGGTAAAGATACTAAAGTGGTTTGCCATTTCCTTCTCCAGTTCATTTTATAGATTAGGAAACTGAGGCAAACAGGATTAAGTGACTTGCCCAGGGTCATACGGCTAGTGAGGGTATGAGGTCAAATTTGAACTCAGGTCTGCCTGATTCTGAGTCTCTCATAGCTGCTCTGAAAGGGGACTTTAAGAATCACCTAATCCAATCCCCTTATTTTTCAGGGGGACAAAGAGAAGCCTCGAGAAGATCATTAACTTGTCCAAGGTCACAGGCATTAAGAGTCAGAAGAAACTCCTTAACTCAGGTCCTTGGACTCCAAATAAGAGTTCTTTCCACTTGGGAATCTGCTTACAATTCCCTTTCTTGGCAGAGGAAAGGAATAAATTCCCATTTCTAGAGGTCCTAAACAACATACCAAAAATAAACTGCAAAACTAAATTTTGGGGGGTGGCTAGGTGGCATAGTGGATAAAGCACCAGCCTTGGAGTCAGGAGTACCTGGGTTCAAATCCGGTCTCAGACACTTAATAATTACCTAGCTGTATGGCCTTGGGCAAGCCACTTAGCTCCATTTGCCTTGCAAAAAAACCTAAATTTTGAACCCAGGTCTCCTGGCTTCTAATTCAATCCTCTTTACACAACTTTTTTATAAAGGAAACATAGTAGACTGAACACAGGCCTGCAGTCAGGAAAAACTGAGTTCAATTCTAGCCTTAGATACTTACCAGCTGTGTGACCTTGGGCAAGTCACTTAAATCCCTGCTTCAGTTTCATCATCTGTAAAGTGGGATGATCTCAGCATTTACTTCCCAGAGTGGTTGTGAAATCAAATGAGATGAATAATTGTGAAGTGCTTTGTACGAAGTCTGCCGCATTGGAGGAACTAAATAATGTTAGTTTTTATCATCATCATTAAATTTCTCATCACACACACACACACACACAGAATGTGCATCCCTTCCCAGTAATGCTTCCTCCTTTCCATCTAACTCTGTCTTTGGAAGGAAAGCATTACATTTTTACAATAATAATTTTTGCTTTAAAATTCCAATCTATCTCTTAGAAACAAGTCCCTAACCCAAATCCCCAACCAGATGGATTCTCTTTGCCTCGGCTTCCCCAGAGCCTACAAAGAACTAGACAGGGCAGCCTTGACAGACTTTGAAGGCTAAACCACTAAAAATGGAAATCACTTTCTTCTGGTTACAGGGGGTGGGGCTGTTTTTAATGGACTTTTCTTTTTCTTCCCCCATTGAATATTCAGTCTCCCCAGAGAACCAACATCAGAGGGTTCTCTAAAGAGAAGCTATTTTCTTTGTAATTGGCGCCTTCTTTGCTTCCATTAATAAGCCTTTAAAGTCCATTTTACCAAAAAACCTATTTCTGCCTCATTCCCTGATGCTGCCCCACTGGCCTGCAGGTGGACCTCTCCTCACACAATCTACACAGACCTGACAAGAGAGATGGTGCTTGAATTTGTACAAATCAGATTTGGTTTTAAAAGCACAAGGTGCAGTGATCTATAACTGTTCATTGAATTGAAACTTAGATACATAGGACCAGAGCTATACCTTAGGTGGAGCAAGGGGCTCTTTGTCTCAGAATGGCAAATTTAGAGGGACTGGTGCTGCTTGAAGATCAGCTACAACAGAAAAACAATAGCTAAGTGACTGCTCAGCCAGAATAATTTATTAAAATAGGATGGGGAAACATCGGATCATATTTTTCAGGCTGCAAAGGAATTCCTTCAATTATGGATGTATATAAATTTCATTTTTAAGTTACTTAGTCCAGTCACTCAATCCCATCAGAGAATTGCAATCCAAAATAACAAGAAATGAGCCAGAAAGATATGAAACCAAGCACTTGGTGAGGTCCGAGAGCCACCATTGACCCAGGGGATCAAGGCTGAATCATAGAATTGAAACAGATCTAGGGGCCTTGGAGTCCAGGTCTACTACTTCACCAGGAGGTGGCCAAATGGCCTCTAGGCTGACATAGCCTCTGGCTTCAAATTCTTGTTTTCCACTATACCATCCTAGAGCTGGAAGGGGCCCTTGGAACAGAGAATGTCAGAACTGGGAGGGACTTTAGAACAGAGAATATCAGAGAGCCCTTAGGAAAGAGAAAGTCAGAGATGGGAGGGACTTAGAACAGAGGATGTCAGAGCTGGGAGGGCACTTAGAGCATAGAATGTCAGAACTGGGAGGGACTTTAGCACAGAGAATATCAGAGAGCCCTTAGAAAAGAGAAAGTCAGAGGAGGGCACTTAGAGCATAGAATGTCAGAACTGGGAGGCACTTTAGATCAGGGAATGTCAAAACTGGGAAGAACCTTAGAGAACCCTTAGAGAACAAAGAAAGTCAAAGATGGGAGGGACTTTAGAACATAGATTGTTAGATCACAAAGATCATCGATTCTAAACCCCTCATTTTGCAGAGGAAATACCTAACTTGATTTGTCCAGACATACAACCAGTAATATCAGAATTCATATTCCACCCCCAAGTCTGCTGACTCCAAGTCCAACAGTCTTTGGACCAGCTTTTCATTCTTCTCTTCAGTCTGCAGAACTTTTTCCTTCGGAGAGGGCCACCAGGACAGCTTGGTGGCCGGTCTGGGAGACAGCAGTGGAAATGATTCTCCAACTCCAGTGGCCTCAGAGTCCAGCCCCACAGCCACTTCCCCTCTTCCCATCCTTGTCCCAACCCACCCCCTTCTCCATTGGTCACAATGACTCCTGAAACAGCAGCTGAAGCTTCTCAGACTCATCTCAGAGCTTCTTAGCTTCACTCATGGTTAAATGAGTCTCAAGTCTCGGAACTTTATTGAAGAGACCTGCCTTTGGGCCCTATGCCAAGGTTTAAATGAGATTTTTCTCAATGAAGGAAATTTAAACAGCAGAGGTCTTTATTTCTGTCCCATCTGAATTCGAATCAACACAGATGAGCGGATGCCTTCCCAACAAAGAGGAATTAATCCAGTGCCTTCTTCCCAAGTCTCTTCTTGTGACTTGCACTGTGTTTGCAAGGGAACCCTTCAGGAGATGACCCACTATGTGACAAGGATCTTGATTCTTAGCTCTCTTAGGAAACTTAATTACCTTCATTCACCCCTCACTCTGGGAAAAGGTTCTTGAGACACATAAAGCTACCCCCCCATGCCCTGAATATACCTGTTGGGCACTCTTGGAAGGCAAGGATTATCTTTTGCCCCTTTTTGTATCCCCAGCACTTAGTATGTACATAGTAGACTGGTACATAATAAGCATTTAATAAATGTTGCTTAATTGGTAGGTACATGGCAAGGAGTTGGAGGACGTGGATTTAAATTCTACATTTGCTATTTTATTATATGGATGACCTTAGTCAAATCCTCTCCCCTTTTTGTAGCTTTTAAAAAAATATATATTTTTTTATTTTTATTTTTTTTGCAAGGCAATGGGGTTAAGTGGCTTGCCCAAGGCCACACAGCTAGGTAATTATTAGGTGTCTGAGGCCAGATTTGAACTCAGGTACTCCTGACTCCAGGGATGGTACTCTATCCACTGCACCACCTAGCTGCCCCTAAAAAATTTTATTTTTAAGGCAGTGGGACTAAGTGACTTGCCCAAGGTCACATAGGCAATTATTAAGTGTCTGAGACGAGATTTGAACTCAGGTCCTCCTCACTCCAGGGCCGGTGCTCTATCCACTTTGCCACCTAGCTGCCCCAAATCTTCTCCCCTTTTTGGATCTCAGTTTTCTCATCTGTAAAATAAGGGTGTTGGGTTAGATTATCTCTAAGGTCCCCCCAGATTCTAATTGTATGATTCTATGACCCATTAGCAGGTCTAAGATTCAGACAGTGAAGAAGAGATGAAAAAGGGAAAAAGACAATGTCAGCAAGAGCGATGAGGAATGGAAGAGGAGTAACTCACATTTCTATGAATGGGGAGCTTTTGCCTGATACCCTAGTAGCTGGTGCTCTCTCCCTCCTGAAATTGCTGTTTATTTGTACACATTCAATAGCATGCAAACTTCATGAGTGTAGACATTGTCTCATTTTTATCTGTAGGTAAACAGGGGCTGCCAGAATGTATATGTGCATAGTAGGTCCACAAAAAATGTTTGTTGAAGCATTCTTAACCCCATTTGATATTGGGTCCTGACCAATTCTTTGTGACCCCCTTTGGTATTTTCTTGGCAAAGATACTGGAGTGGTTTACCACTTCCTTCTCCAACTCATTTTCTTTTTTCTGGCCAATCAGGAATTTATTTCCTCCCAAGAGAAATTCATTTGAGGTGCATGCTGTACATTACACATATTTGGTAATCAAATCAGAAACCATTTGATTTGTCCAGTTCATTTTTCTTATGAGAAAATTGAAGTAAATAGAGTTAAGTGGGTTTACCCAGGGTCACTCAGGGTAGGCTAAGGTTAGATTTTAACTCTGGTCTTCCTGCCCTCAGATGTAGCACTCACTGTATAGGAAACAGCAGCTGGTATTTTTATAAAGCTTTATTTTATAAAGCTTCAAATTATGTGCATTATTTTGTCAGAGCCTCCCAAGAACGTAGATGCTACTGTTATCTATATTTTACAGACAGGGAAACTGAGACTCAGAGAGATACAGTGTCTTCCCCAAGGGTAGGAGTTAAGATTTGAACCCAAGTCTTCCTTTCCCAAAGTCCAGGACCCTATCCACCATACCAGGATTTTATGCCATAACTGGATGATAGCTGAGATTTGGACTGGGCAGAGATAACTGTAGAGGAGTAAATTGAGGCTCAGTCAATATAAGTGACTTGTCCAGGGTAACGAGACTCGTAAGTGGCAAGAACAGGATTTGAACTTACATCTTCCCAGATCCAAGTCTAGCCCTGTATCCACAAGGCTTCAAATCACGGCTAGTCAGTGGTTGAAATGTAGCCACCGGTCAGAGATGCAGATGAGAAAATTGGGGTGTAAATAAAATGAGTAATAATCATAGTCACACAGCTGGTACTGAAGGCAAGATTTGAACCCATCTCCTAATTCTTAAGTTCAGACAGAGCTCTTTGCACATCCGTGAGACTGTCTTGACTACCCAAGATCCCAGAGGGAGCTAACCTCCCTGACGGGAAATTCCTCTTTCTACATCCAGTCTCAGCTCCACCCTCCCCCTCTCCTGCCCCTGAAGCCCACATCCTCTCCTCCTCCCTCCTGGGAAATGGAAAACAGCTGATCCCCATCCTCCTCAATCAGCCGGCAGCTTTCCTGGAGCCACTTTTATCTGGGGGCAGGCAGGCCTGGCATTCTTAGCAACAACTCAGCAAACTCTCCCATCCCCATCAGCCCACAGCAGGAAGTGGAGAATGTGCCAACCCATGAACTATGGGGTGGGAGCCTGGATCTCTTAAAACTTTCTCCTTACCGGTAGACTATGGTTGGAAGACAAAGGTTAGACTGAGTAGCCCAGAAAGTGGGCATAGGGTCTTTTGGCAATCATTACACTTCTTCCCCTGTTTAGGATCATAGATTTTAAGAGCTGGAAGAGATTATAGAGAGATCATCTAGTTCAACCCTTTCATTTCATAAAGGAAAAAATGGAGACACAGGGAGGTGAAAGAGAATCAGGGAGAGGGGAGAGGGAAGGAACAAACATTTATGAAGAACCTACTATGTGCACCACACCGACCTGGGGAGGTAGGTACTATTAGGATGCCCATTTTACAGATAAGGAAACTGAAGTAGAGGAAGGGGTAAATGACTTGCTCAAGATCATCTAGCCAATACAAGTATCAGAATCAGGATTTGAACTCAAGTCCTACTAACTCCAAACCCAGTGCTATGGCTTGGCATCCCCTGGCTGCCTCAGTGAACAGCACATTACTAACCTCTCTGGTTCACAGTTTCTTCATCTATACGATAAGGGGATTTGGTTGAGATGACTTCTAAGGTCTCTTCCGTTCAATATCTAAGAACTCATAATCTGTAAACATATTTATATAGCAATTTAGTTTACAAGGTATTTTTCATGATAACTATTAGGTAGCAACACTAGTATTTGCATTCTCATTTTTCTGGGAATCAAAGTGGATTGAAATGAGTCTTCAATGGACACATAATTGGCAAGAACAAGGGTAGAATTTGAACCCAGGTTTCCTGACTTCCATATGACGAATGAGGCAATGTGGTACATAGAACTCTGGGTTTGGAGTCTTTCTCTTTTCCATTTCTCTTCTTCCCTCCCTTCTCATTTCCTCCATTGAAGGGCAGTCCAATTTAGTAGAAAGTGTCCTGGGTGTGAACTCTGAGAATCTTTCCTAGGTAGAAGCTGTGTGGTCTTGGTCAAGTCCTTTCCCCTCTTTAGACCTTAAGGTCTTCATCTCTTTAATGAGGAGTTTCACTAGGGTTATGTGTGTGTGTGTGTCTGTGTCTGTGTCTGTGTCTGTGTGTCTGTGTGTGTCTGTGTGTGTCTGTGTGTATCTGTGTATCTGTGTCTGCATATGATGACCCTTTTAGCAGCCTAATAAAACCTGAGATCCCTTTTTAGAATCATAATCCATAAAATAAAGTTTAAAGGATTACAAAGGAAATGAATTATAATTTAAGTTCATAGACCCCTAAATAAAAAAAATCCCTGGTCTAGGATAATCCCCAAAGTGGTGGTTATTGTTCAGTTGTGTCTGACCCTTCATAACCCCATTTGTGATTTGGTAGAAATACTGGCGTGATTTGTCATTTCCTTCACCAGATCATTATGTAAATGAAGAAACTGAGGCAAACAGGGTAAAGTGACTTGCCCAGGGTCACATAGCTAGTAAGTGTCTCAGTCCAGATTTGAATTCAAACCCATTCAGCCCAGAACTCTATTCACTTGAGCACTTAACTGCCCTTAATCTCCAAAGTGGTCCCATCCCATTCAGATTTCTAGAACCCTATGATGGTCTCCAGGCTGAGAGATGGATCAGGGGAAAGCAGCCTGCAGAGATGTCTGGGCATCCCCAGTGGGGGCTCCACATGTGGGGATCCAAGGCAGTTGAACTGGACCCCAGAGGAATATTGACCTCATCTGGGCCTTGTCCTCAGCTCCTCCCCACAGGGCCTAGGCACCAGTGGAATCCAGTCACCCACATTTGAGTGGAGCACTGTGTGACCCCCTCTCTATCATGACTCTGAAAAAGCCCAGGGACTATAAAGAGGAGAATCTGTCCCTCCCCCTCATTTCTTTTACTGCCTTTGTTTATCTCAGGACGAATCCTGGCTGTTTACATTTGCATTCCTAGCACAATAAAAATGAAAGACATACTGGCAGTCTGTTTAAGAACTTGTCCTGAATCTAAGCCTTCAGGCTCATGCCTTTGCAGTGTTCGTGGCAATGCCCACCTCCTTCTCCAAGGGTTTCAGAGATAGTTAACAGACAGCTAAGGTTGGTGGGGAAGTGACTGACCTCAACATTAGCTGGGATAAGCCTCTGTGGAACAGAAGGGAGAAGGGGCCTTTTCTTTCACCTCTCTTCCTCCCCCCCCCTTCTCTCTCTCTCTCTCTCTCTCTCTCTCTCTCTCTCTCTCTCTCTCTCCTCTCCTCTCCTCTCCTCTCCTCCTCCCTCCTCTCTGTTTCTCTGTCTCTCAGTCTCTCTCTCTCTCTCTCTCTCTCTCTCTCTCTCTCTCTCTCTCTCTCTCTCTCTCTCTCTCTCTCTCGTCCCTCTGTCTCGTCTCTGTGTTGCCACTCCCTTGCTCCATTTTTCTCCTTCCCCTCCTTTCTTCTCTCCATATCACCCTCTCCCACCTCTTGGCTGCTTGTGGCCAGAACTTGGAACAGTCAGTTCAGCCAGCCCCCCTGACCCTCTTAGCCTTTGTGTGACTGAATGGGAAACCAGAGAGTTCCAGGAGTTCTTGAACCCTCTTTGCATATCAGCTAAGTTGTACAACCAGGACCCAGAAACTCCTCCTCCCCTCCCCCCGCTTCTTGCTCTGGTCCAGCAAGAAGGAGATAGGAATTTTCTTCTTCCTTCTTTAGTACAGAGCAGTCAGGCCACAGAGACAACACGTTCCAATTGTCCACTGCCCAGAGGATAGGAAATCTGGGTATGGTAATGCATCGGGATCATCAAGGTAGATTTGAATGGGGTCTCATTGGTCACCTAGTCCAGCCTCCCTCATTTTTCAGAGGAGAAAACAGAGATCCAGAGAGGCCATGTAACTTAGATAAGTTCACATGTCAGCAAGCAGCAAACCCAAGTTTCAAATCCAGGTCTTTTATAACTATCAGTGAAATTAAAAATAAAGTACCTCATCAGCTGAAACCAAATTAATCTCATCATTCCAAATTTGGGAAGAGAACATGGTTACAAGCTTCACTTATAATCCCTGAAAATACAGGAATAAAGTAGAACTGCTCCCAGATCTCATCTAAACTCTCTATAGCTTCAGGGACCAGACATGGATTTGGGGCTGGAGATGGGGGGCAGGGAAGGGAGGGTCAGAGAGGACTACTGGACTTCAAATAATCCTGCCCACCCGCCTTCCTCCATCTGTCTGAGAAAAACCAACAGGCTTTATGAAAAGTTGAAAAGTATCTCTGTACATAGCTTTTCCCTCAAGCTATTGTGACTTGAAAATAGTCTTGGATTGACATTTTCCTGGTGATTAAAACCAACTTAATTGGGCATCCGGCTGGATGTGGTATTGATTGACTCATGCATTTGTAATTAGGGTTCCAGTGCCTATAGACACATCCCTCCAGCCTCCCCAGTCTGCCAGCAGACAGCCCACCACACACTAGGCTGTTGTTTACTTGCAATCCATAATGAACCTTCATTAGATTGTCGCCCCGTGTGCTCTGGCATTCCATCTGCCTAACTTTACCAGGGTAACATGGCTTAGTGGGAGAAAGGACAAGCAGGGCAAGTAGGCTTCCTCCTCAGGCTTGGCTGGCAGTTATGGTCACTCATGTGGGTACCATTGTAGCCTGGAGCCTGGAGTCCAGAGATGAATGATAAGCTTTTTTATGTCATCCTTGAAATGTCTCCCCTTGCTGCCTCTCTGAATCTTGAACCTCTTGGTCCAAGGCTCCCTTCAGTCACAAGACAGGACTAGTTTTAGAGACAAGAAAGTAAAACATCAACCAACCCAGACAAGCAGACCCTTTCTCTAGACTACAGGGTGCTGCTCAGCTCAGTTCTGAAATCAATGTTTGTTTCTCCAAGACCACTTTTGGAATCATAGAATCACAAAATGTAGAGTTGAAATTAGTCTTAGTACATAAGATGTCAAAACTGGGAAGGACCATAGAACAAAGACTGTCAGAACAAGGAGGGGCCTTAGAACACAATGTCAGACCTGGGAGGGACCTTAGAATATAGTGAAAGGTCAAAAAGTGAACCCCCGGTAAAAAGGAAGATAGCACTAGAAATGGAAGTGAAGGCAAAGCTGTGTATTGAAGGAAGGAATGGGGGGAGGGGGTGCTGAGTCCAAGCAGACTCCAGGAGTGGGGAGTGGGGAAAGCAAGTCTTTAGGTTATTGGATATGGGAGGCAGGGTGATATGGTTTCTATAAGGACTGGGAGCCGTTGGGTCTCCTTGGAGCATGTGTTTTGTTTGGGGAGTCACCAAGGTGCGATTGGGTGTTGTTTGGAGTTTCTATGGAGGTTAGGATTCATGTTCTTAGGAAGGGATAATCAATGGGGCTCTACTGAAGAATGAAATTCAAGTCTAGAGGCCTTAGAACTTAAAATGTCCTTAGAAGATAGAATGTCAGAGTTGGGAAGAGACTTGGAACATGAAGTTCTGGGAGGACTCTAAGAACAAAGAATGTGAGAGCTGGGGGGACCTTTAGAATGTAGAATATCGGGGCAGCTAGGTGGCACAGTGGATAAAGCACCAGCCCTGGAGTCAGGAGTACCTGGGTTCAAATCCAGTCTCAGACACTTAATAATTACCTAGCTGTGCAGCCTTGGGCAAGTCACTTAACCCCCATTTACCTTGCAAAAACATAAAAAAATGTAGAATATCTGATCTGGGAGGGCCCTTAGAGCATAACACATCAGAGCCAAGAGGTCTCTTATAGGACAGAATAATATCAGAGCAGGGAGATCCCTTAGAACACAGAACAGAACCACCGGGTACAGAACATCATTGCTGGGAGAGCCTTTAAAACATAGAATGTTAAATGAAAGGACCTTCAAAAAGAGAATGTCAGCACTCAAAGGGGTCTTAGAACACAGAACACCAAAGAACATCAGAGCTGGGAGAACCCTGAGAAAGCAGAATGTCTGAACTGAAAGAAGTCTTGGAACAGAGATTGTCAGAACTGCAAATAATCTTGAAGCAAAGAGCAATTAAGATGGAAGGAACATTAGCACTTTGGATGTTAGAATTAGAACGGTCTTTAGAACAGACTGTCAGAGTTGTTAGAAACCTCAATGATCATTTAACTATAGATTCTTTTTTTTTTAATTTTTGAAATGCAATGGGGTTAAGTGACTTGCCCAAGGTCGCACAGCTAAGCAAGTATCAAGTGTCTGAGGGTACATTTGAACTCAGGACCTCCTGACTCCAGGGCCAGTGCTCCATCCACTGTGCCACCTCCCTTCAATATTGAAAGATTAAAAAATATCTCATAATTAAATAAACAGTGCGGCTTAACCATAGACTCTTAATCTAGAGAGGAACCTAGAAGTATTCTTCCATTACAAACAGAAATCTCTTTAAAAATTAGGGACAAAAGGATAAAGGTGAATGATGATGATGATGATGATAGAATAACTTACACAAAAGAAATGTCACATGTGGTGAATCCCTGCCCAGCATCCCCCACCTTTTAACTATTGTTGCAGCCACCTTAAACTTTTTAAAAGAGGAAATGCCAGATCCCTCAACCTCAAGACTGTAGACTGGGGGAAAGAGACACCAAACCCTGAACTTGTGGACTTTTTTGAAGCTGGCCAATACTGGAGGAAAGGAACCATGCCTTGAGGATAAGGCTGAGTGTAAAGGAGGCTCCCATCCTTTGTCTTGGCTAAAAAATGAACCACTTCCTCCATACCCTGCCTCTCCTAAGGTCCTATGACCACTGGGGATGGCACCTGGAGATACCTACAGCTTGACCCATCATTCTGGGACAGACCAGTAAGGTGGAGTAAAAGAATTGTGCTATTGTCTTGAGAAGGACAAAGGGGAATCCTTCCCTCATCCCCTGGGCAGCAATGCAATTAGCACAATGAAGCCTTCCTATATTTTTTCAGAAAAAAAAACAACATATTCTTAACTTTTCATTCATTTAAACATTAAATATCTACTACGCAAAGATTACTGGGTACTGTGCTGGCTACTGAGGGAGATGAGGCATGGTCCTTTCTGTCACAGGAGTTATCAGCTAAAAACTAGATAGAAACAGAGATAACTTTAATACATCTTAAATATGTTTGTAATATATCATGAGAAGCAGTTAGATGGCATGGTGGCTATAACACTGGACCTAAAATCTTTTTTCCAGGCCTTCCCTCTAGCTGTTCCCTATCCCTAGAAGCTTTTCCCTCCTCCCTCTGACTACTGACCTCAATCCTATCTTCTTCACAGGAAGCCTCCCCCAATACCTCTTAATTCCAGGGCCTTCCTTCTGTTAATTATGTCCTATTTATCCTGCATAGAGCTTTCCAGATAGATAGATACATAGATAGATAGAGATAGATAGATCTTTAGATATATAGATATATGTAGATATAGCTATAAAGATGTATTCATTTGCATTGTAAGCTCCTTGAGGGCAGAATCTGTCTTTTGTCTCTATCACTATCACATAGCACAATGTCTGAATCATCATAGTTACTTAATATTTATTAGCTGAATGACTGTTCAAATTCAGATTGGGGGCGGCTAGGTGGCGCAGTGGATAAAGCCCTGGAATCAGGAGTACCTGGGTTCAAATCCTGTCTCAGACACTTAATAATGACCTAGCTGTGTGGCCTTGGGCAAACCACTTAACCCCATTTGCCTTGCAAAAAACTAAAAAAAAAATTCAGATTGGAGGAGAGGGAGACCAGTGTTATTGAGACATCCATTTTTGGATATAGTGATATAGGAATTTGTTTTGCTGCGCTGTTTATTTATGATATAGTTTTTAATCTTTCAATATTGAAGAGAGGGCAACCAGAGGGAGAGAGAGAATAAAAACATGTAATAATTAATGAATTCATTTTAAAAAAATTCTCTTGAAAAGACCATCAAGTTCCTGGATCTGATGGAACTATACGACTGTTTTTAAGGGTGTTACAGAGTCCCTTCTGACTCCCCCTGATCACTAATGTTCCTTCAACATCTCAGTCCAGAGGGGACTCTACTAGGCCAATAGCAAAAATGCCTCAAAGCATCTGCTGGGGGCTTCCTTAATCGGACAGATGGTCTGTGCAAAATTCTCTGCTTTTGTAATCAAGGGAGGGTCATTCAAAGGAACTGGTTTTTCCAAGGGAAGTTGCAAGACACTGTGATATGGTTAAAAAAAAACCAACTCAATCTCACCTAGTTCTGCCTTCTGGAATGAAGTTGAAAAAGTCCAGTCCCTTCTCCATGGAATAGATCTTCAAATACTTGAAGACAGCTATGGTGCCCCACCTAATTAGGTCATCTCTGCTCTAGTTCCTTTCCTCCAGCCTCATATAAGATTAACTGGAGACCCTTCAACATCCTGGTTACCCTGCCCAGTAGCAAGTGACTAAAAGTGGGCACTTATTAAGCATCTTCTATTTCTAGGATTGTACTGGAGATGGCAACTCCTAGATTCAGGAAGACAAGTTCAAATTTCATCTCAGACATTTATTTGTTGTGTGACCCTGGGCAAGTCACTTAACCCTGTTTACCTCAGTTTCTTCTTCTGTCAAATGAGCTAGAGAAGGAAATGCAAACCACTTCCAGATCTTTCCTAAGAAAACCTCAGATGGGGTCATACAGGACTGAATCATCTTAGCAACCACAGCAGTGCTGGGGATATAAATAAATATACATTACAACTCATGCCAGGCTAGGTTTGGGGGATTTTAATACAATAAGTGAAACAATCCCTATTCACAAGTAGCTCACATTGTAATGAAGGACATGTATTCAGAATAAATATAAAGAGAAAAAATTAAAAGTAGCCAAATACAAAATATTTTGAGAGATCAATAGTTAATCAATCAATACTAATCAATCAACAAACTAGTAGGCGTCTACCAAACGTCAGACACTACACTAAGCACTTCTGACTCCAGGGCTGATGCTCTGCCCACTACGCTACCTAGCTAGATAGAGTGGGTTGTTCTGCAGTCTAGAATTTTTTGGGGGAAATACAACATTTATTCTGTCAGGCCCAATCCCAATTCTCTCAGTATGGAACCTGTTCCATTTTTCCAGTGTCCTTAGGAGCCTGGTAGCATCCTATGCTAGACAGTGTAGATATCCAATCAGAGTTAAGCCACCTGCCGCAGAACTCCTAAATCCAAGAGATCCACCAATGACGGCCCCCTTCAGCCTCAAGGATTACAGGCCACTCACCTCTGACCTAGAATTGAGCCTACAGATGGCCTCCAAGGTCCAAGCTCCAAGGGGCTGGGACGGGTCTTCAGCATGATGTCACATTCACCTCAGCTGCCATCTTCCCAGACCAGTCTTCCCCTTTCCCCACCCCCATCTCATCTGTACCCCTCTCTCCACAGGAAGAAGCTGTGGGGGTGACCCAGAGCTAGGCTTTGCAGGGGGGAGGGGTTGCCTTGTCCCCAGCAGTCTGGGTTAGCCAAGATTCCCACAATCCCAGGCCCTGTGGAGAGCCTGGCCCCGGCTATGTGCTGAGCAGGTGGGCTTGATGAGCAGCTTCTCCAGAAACAAAGGCCTTGTTTCTTTGCTGGAAAAATGAAAAAGAAATGAAAACTGGGAACAGACCAATCCATTGCTCAGAGTTCTCCCCAAACAGAAGGTCATTCAGGACTCTCAATGAGGCAGGCATTGGCCTTTAACCCTTTGTGGGGATTAGAAGCCAGAGCTTTTAGTTGATAACAACTTAAAAATACCCTGCCCTGCCTCCCCTCCCTCAAGTACCTTAGATGTCTTTCTAGGGCATATTTCTGTAATCTCCTCCTACTCTTATGGAGTCTCAGATTTGGAAGATTTCTTAAAGATCATCTAGTTCAATATACCACTCCACCCACACCTCATGCAGGAATCCAAGAGAATTCTGCATCACCTTCCAATAAACAGCTCCCACTGAGCATCACCTATACCCGCTTATCTCCATATCATTGTTCAAGTCACACCTCCCACCACCTTGTCTTTGCTCAAATCATTCCCCCTCTTGTTGTCTACTGGGAATTTCCACCTATCTCTTGAAACCCAGTTCCAATGCTACCACTTCTAGGTAGCTTCACCTGATATTTTTGGTAATAAATATCGCAGGAAACCTTACCTTTTACTTCTCATAGGATCATAGATAGAAGGGACCTCAAAAGTCATTTAATCTAATCTGTTTAGGTTCATTGATTTTTGCCCAAGGTTACACCACTGGTATCAGAGATGGACGTTCGAATTCAGGTTTTTTGCCTCCACAGCCTATTGATTCACTCTCCTCTCTGATGGAGTGCCTCCTCCTCCTCTAATTCCCTTCTTGTCTTCATTGTAAATCATAGCTATCTCTGCACCTGCTTTTCAAAGACTGAATGGGCCAAGAGAACAAGAACTGCTTTTATAAACCATGTCTTCCCTCAAAACTTAGCCTGGGCTTCTCTAATCACAAATCAGTACTTCATAAACCCTTGCTTCTTTTTATTTGACTTGGAAATGGCAAATCTTCAAACCAATGCAGGAAAACTCACTGCTATCTCCTGCCCTGCTCTTCTGCAAACATCTTGTTTCCAAGAAAGGCTTGAAAATCCATCACTCTATTCCTATCTTTGGAATGAGCACAGATATTAAGCCCAAGGATCTGGTTTTGAATCTCAGCTCTGCCACTGGATGAGACCTGGGCAACCCATGTCCCCATATTGGCTTCAATTTTCTCCTTTGAAAATGAGTAGAATTATACTTAATAATTGCCTAGCCGTATGACCTTGGGCAAGTCACTTAACCCCATTGCCTTAAATAAATAATTTTTTTAAATGAGCAGAGTTTACTAATGAGTCTTCAAGATTCCTTCCATTACTAAATACCATGATCCCACCACACTCTCTCCCCTTCCCCTTTATTTTCTCCCACTTTTTTTTTGGTGGGTGGGAGATTCTGGGCTCTATCTGGCATGTTAACTTGCCTGGAGGCACTGGGAAGTGAAGAGATTTTTGCATTTTCACATGACTCCTGTATGGGAGTCAAGGGCTAAATCTGATCCTTCTAGCCCCAAGACCAACTCTGCCCCATACTGCCTATTCAATTTTTCTAATACATCTAAGAGGGAAAAAAATCATTTTGACCAAAGATGTCAAACATTCCATCCAGTTCCCCACCCACAGATTTGAGGGTTTGTTTTCCATTTCTGCCTTTCCAGGAACATCTGGGAAGGACTCGGAAAAGAGACTTTCATGGGGAAGAGGTATCAAGTGATGGGCCGTGCTGTGAGGACAGAGGCTTTTTGATCCTTGTGGGGCTGCTTATCTCACACAGCTGGGAGTTGCTGTTTGGCATCAAACATGTGGTTATCAGATGACATTAAAGGACTTGGAAAATTAGGGTGACTGGCTCTGCCTGGAAGGCAACAAGCTCATGATATTGTCATTAAAGCCTTCCCCCCACACACTCCATCCTTTAGACTTTTACCCTTCTTCTTAAGCATGCAGCACAGGGCTCCCCAAAGCTCTGCCATGGATAATAGAAACAGGAAGAAAAGCCCCCATCAGTGTTTCCTGGAACCCACCCATGTCAAAAATGAAGATCCTATTAGGAATGTTTCCAGAATGCCAGATGGCTTCTTCCATAATGGTAGTATGGTTAAAATGCAAGTTGATTTGAACCCATTAGTAGGAAAATATATCTAGGGATTGGGGTACGGGTGGGTTCTCTGCACTGAATCCAAATGAGATTATTTTAACTGAGATTTGTAGACTTAGCCAACTGATAGCTCAACTTGTCATAGAACTCTGGAAATTAGAACTGGGAGGGAGGGGATAGCTAGGTGATGAAGTGAATAGAGCACCAGCCCTGGAGTCAGGAGGAACTGAGTTCAAATCCAGTCTCAGACACTTGATTACCTAGCTGTGTGACCTTAGGCAAGTCACTTAACCTCATTGCCTTAAATATAGGGACTGGGAGGGATATTAGGGTTCAACTAGTCTAACCTCATTTTTCATCTGAGAAAGAAAAGACATCCCAAATCACATGGTATCTCAATCCATTGCTACTGATTTTTTTTTCAAAAGATCTTTTCTTACAAATACATTTTATTAAATGAAGGGTAGGAATTGTGATTTAAGGGGAGTGGGTGAAAAAGAGAGAGGAAGTAAGCTCTAGAGTCACTTTCACCTGAAGGAGAAAGATTTGATGCCTCTGGAAGGGGCAGCAAACATGGGGTATTTATATTGGGTGTGATGAGAATGATTCCCAAGTCCTGGGGCAGCTAAGTGGTGCAGTGGCTAGAGCACCAGCCCTGAAGTCAGGAGGACCTGAGTACAAATCTGTCTGAAGACAGGTTTGTAATTACTTAGCTAGGTGACCTTGGGCAGGTCACAAACCCATTGCCTTACAAAAAACAATCAAATCCTTTAGCAGAAAGAAGAAGAATCAGTGACCCTGGTGAGGGCATCCTCCTACCTGCCCTAGTATTTGGGCCATATAATGTTATGTCATTCTTCTTATCCTTCTAAGAAGGACACCCATGCTATCCTGCACAACAGATTAGGAAAATATCCTGCCTTATACAAAAAAAAAAACCTAGGTAATTTATTTGGGGGGAGGGGTCCCTCATTTAGACCATCTGATTGATTGCCCTCTCCTGAAATCATAGTGAGGGGGGCTTCAAATTAGTAAGGTTGAATGGGAGATGGCGTTTCCAAAATCTGAGATTTCAGATAAAGAGGGTTCCAGAGAAGGAGAAGTTATGGGATATGAAGAGAGAGAAAGGGCATCTGTCAAATAGCAATAGACAGGGGGAACAAGCATCTTTCTAGGTTAGTTTACATGTGTAGAACGGGAAGCCAGGATTTGAACCACAGTCTTCTGTCTCCAATCCATTGCTTATCCAACTATACCTCAAGAATTGATGGTGGACAAAAATGTTCATCCCAAAGATGGAAGAATGCTATCTTAAGGCCATATGGTATACTTCAGTCCTACTCTTGATGGCCCCATTTAGAATATGATTGGTAGGGACAACTAGGTGACACAGTGGATAGAGCACCGGCCCTGGAATCAGGAGGACCTGGGTTCAAATCTGATCTCAGACACTTAATAATTACCTAGCTGTGTGGCCTTGGGCAAGTCATTTAACCTCGTTGTCTTGCGGGGGGGGGGGGCAGGGAGAATATATAAGAATATTATTGGTAGAGATACTGAAGAGATTTGTCATTTCCTTCTCCAACTCATTTTACAGATGAGGAAATTGAGACAAACAGGATTCAATGACTTGACTAGGGTCACACAGCTAGTAAATACTTGAGAGAAGTCTTCCTGACTCCAGACTTGGCAATCTATCCATAATGGTGTCCCTAGCACCCCTTCATTTGGGGTAGTAAAAAGGGTCCTGAACATAGAGGTCAAGGAAGTATATTCAGTGAAGTGGCTTCATTCTGCCAGTTATTAATGGTAAAACCTTGGATAAATTGCTTGACCTCTTTGGTCTTCAGTTTTCTCATTTGTAAAATTATGGGGTTGGATTAATTAGTCTCTGAGCTCTTTTACAATTCAATGATCCTAGGATCTGTTTGGGGCTTGAGATGCAAAGGTCCCTTTTTAGTGTGAAGTGAGACTTCTAAGAATCTGATACTTTAACTCATTGTATTGTATCATTGTATTCTCTTTGTTGAACCTAGGCCTCTGACCAAAAATTTTTGACTCCAGAGCTCATAACTGGCATTCAAAGAGATTCATTTTCCTGGATTGGTGGGGAAAGGTGGGGATTGACCCAAGGCACTACAAGGTTGCTTCAAGAAAAGGGTGCAAAGGGGATCAATCTGGGTCAGATGGTAGAGAATACCAGGGATACTTTCTGGTGGGGGGAATCATCTAAAAGCTTCCTATTTTAACTCTTTTTGTTAACTTGATACTCAGCTGGCTTATTTCTAGCTAGGTATTATAGTGCATAGAACTGCAAACCTGGAGTCAGGATGGGAGTTCAGATTCCCCTCCCAGACACTAGATGTGTGACCATGAGCAAGTCACTTCACCTGCATCTTCCTGTTTTGTAAACCTTAAAGTATTATATGAATGCTAGCTATTAGCAGCAAAAAAAACCCACACACATAATCTTCTAATATCAGCTCCCTAGGCTAAAGTCCCTATTGTTCTGCCCTAGTTACAACTCAGTGTGTGTAAGAAAAATAGAATGCTAAGCATTGCCCTTACAGTTTCTCAGAGGTGGAAGGGACCTGGGAAAGTTACTCCAACTTGAACCCCTCAAACCAGAATCTCTTCTACAATTCTTCTGTCAAGTACAGCCAGTTTCCACTTATATCAAATGATATATTTAGCTCATTCACTAATCCTCATGATTGTCCTGAAATCCACAATATCTGTGTCCAAATACTCAAGTTTTCCCCAAGTCAGAGATAGGCATAGCCCACACAATTCTGCAGCTTTATCTCATTGTCTGCCTGCTTATCTGACTACTTGTTTCTTCCCTTACTTTAGTTAAAAACTTGGAATCATGATCATGAATTTGGAACAGAAAGGGAAATTTTGTTTCCTAGTCTTTTTTTTCCCTAGGCTTTTCTAAGGTTCAAAGAGTGATGTGATTTGCCTACACTGGGAGGAAAGGATACCCTAGTCCTCTGAGATCTCTTTCCCCTGTGCCAGACTTAACAATCATCAATAAAAATACACAACCCCCAAACAGGCAGAAAATGGGTAAGATCTTACCCCAAAACAAGATGGACCTAAAGGAATGAACATTCAACCCTACCCAGCATTGGTAACACCCCCTCCTCCAGATTTTCCTCCCTTCTTTCTTTTCTTCTATTTTTTTAATAGCTGCAGTCAGCTTGTACACAATTTTGATCTCTCTGATTTCCATCTGCCTCACTTCACAGAGAATTCCTCATATTTTCTCATATGTTTCCTATTTATCATTTTTATGGCACCATAACATTCCATTATGTTAATATACCATAATTCATTTAGCCTTTTCTCCAAATATTGGACATAGATGTTATTTCCAGTTTTTCCACTCTTACAAATAGAGCAACAAGAAAGATTTTTAAATTGATAGCTCCTTTTCCCTCTGATTATTTCTAATCTTAATAGCAATTTCCAAAGTGCTTTCTGAGTTGCTTAGGCATGATAAAACCTCAAAAGAAAACAACTGGCTTGGAGACTCAAGGAAATCAGAATGACTAACACTAATATCTTTCCTGTCCTCCCAAGTGATCAAAAGAAAAAAGGAACAATAATTCCTACCCTAATTTTTTCCTTCCCCAATAACTGACATAGTTTGCTTTTGGGGCAGCTAGGTGGCTCAGTGGATAGAGCACTGGCCTTGAAGTCAGAAGGACAGGAGCTCAAAGCCAGCCTCAAACACTTGACTCTTATTAGCTATGTGATCTTGGGTAAGTCATTGAACCTAGACTGCCTCACATCCAGGGCCATTGCCAGTCATCCTGATACTTATCTGGCCTTTGGACTCTGATGGCTCTGGTCGAGAAAGTGAGACTGGTGACCTAGCACAACACTCCTCACTCAACCAATTCACGTGTTTGTCATGGCATCACCTTCCTGATGTTATGGTCTTCTTCGATATAGGACATACATCGTTATGAACCAGAAGGAACTTGGCAAGGGCAGCTAGGTGGCACTGTGGATAAAGCTCAATCCCTGGAGTCAAGAGGACTTGAAGTTTAAGTCAGACATTTGACAATAGCTCTTGACTCTGGACAAGTTATTTAACCCTGTCTGCCTCAATTTCATCATCTGTAAATGAACCGGAAAAGGAACTGGAAAATGATACCAGTATCTTTGCCAAGAAACCACAAAGAGTCAGACATGACTGAACAGCAATTTTCTGTTATTGTCCCCATTTTACAGATGAGTTGTAGAGAAGTTAAACAACTTCCCCATAATAGCAAAACTAATACGTTTCAGAGACAGGACACATGAACTCAGGTTTTATTGACTCCATATACTACAATTCTATCCACTATAACACATCACTATTTATGGAGAGATAGCAGGACTTCCATGAACCCATTGCCATCATCTGTCCAATATTCTCTCCATATTCCAAATCACCTGGAGGTGACTTCTGTTCATCCTCTGCTGACTGGTGAGGATGACTGGAGCCAGCCTCCCCCAAAATAATACCAAGGTTATAGCTAATTCTCTTTACCCAGAACCCCAGCACCCTGGCAAGACCAGGTGCTCAAATAAACACTCAAGATGAGGAGAATGACAACAGTGGGTGTTCAGTATGTGTTTGGATCATTAAAAAAAATAATAATTTGTTCTTACCATCTAAGTAATAAAATCACAGGCCAGGCAGAGGTCAGATTTCAGCTTGAGTAATTATATTATGCTTGGATGCCCATCATAATTCCATATTTAATGAGCTGACTCTATGAGTAAAACAATACCAAGAGCCCACCAGGCATGGCCTCAGCCTTAGAGAGACTTTGATTTGAATATAGTCCCCATTATGTGGCCCAGGTGCCTTCTTCTTCTTCTTCCCTGACTCTATAGGATGGAAGTTCTTGATCCTTTCTTTTTATTCAACAACCTTTTCATCAAGGACAAAACTTCTTTAGGTTGGACTCTAGTGGCACAAATAAATCCATCAATCAATCAATAAGAATTTATTAAGTTCCTACTATGTGCTAAGGAAAAAAACTGGTATCTGGCCATCCCCAGGTGGGTTTCTGTTGTGGCAGAGGGCACTGATTCTATTTGTCCTCAGTTAAAACATTTTTAAATGTTATGTTGGTCTTTAAAAATAATCACTGTCTTTTTCCAATATCTCCCCTCCCCACAAAAAAAAAGAACCCTCACTTCTAATTTAAGCAAAACTGGAAGACATATTGACCATGTTTGCCAATGTATATTCCATTCTGTCCCTTTATTACACCACTACTCAGTCAAATCAAAGGAGGTATGTTCATCATCAGTGCTCTGAAGCCCCTTTTAGACATTTCCTTGATCTAACCCTAATCACTTCCAATGTTGATGTCCTCATGGGTAATCATAGTGATATGTATTGTTCTCTCTTCACTTTGCATTAGTACCACTCAGTCTTCTCAACATTCTCAGAATTCTTCATCAAATGTAATGTTTCTTATCATAGCATACTATGTTTATTGCTTTCGTGTATGTCCCAGTTTGTTCAATCATTCCTTGATGTATGGGCAGCTACCTGATATCCAGTGCCTTGCTACATCAGAATGAGCTTTCATAGAATATGAAGTGGCATAATGGTTAGAGTGCTCCATCTGCAGTCAGGAAGACCTGAGTTCCAGTTTGACCTGGCTTTTGATCCTTTACAAAGTCAAATAGCCTCTATCTCCCTCAGTTTCCTAATCTGTAGAAGATGGAATAATATTAGCATTTATCTCTCGGGATTTTTATGAGGATAATATGAGATAATATTTGTAAAGTATTTTGCAAAGATTAGGTACCACATAAATGCTAACTATTATTATTGGAATTATTTTTAGGATCTTTTTCTCCTTCTCAGACCTCCTAGAAATAAACTTCCGGCTACAGGATCTCTTGATCAAATAGCAATTTTCTTCATGTAGTTCCAAATTATTTTTTTAGAACAGATATGCTGAGGCAAAATTCACAGCAGTGTGAATTCCCACAGCACCCCCAACATTGGTTATTTCCATTTCTGGCCATCTCTACTCATCTACTGATTGTGAAGTGAAACCTCAGTTACCTAATTTGCATGGTCTTTTTTTAACCTGAGATTTACAGTTTATTTTCATAGGGTTATTGATCATTTTGGTATTAGTCTTCCAGGAAGCTAGCTTCAGGGGACCATCTGGAAGCAGTTCCCCAGGAGGTAAGCCTCAGGGAGCTCTGGACAACAGAGTCCCATTGTTTGACTGAGAGCTCAGTGAGAAGTTTGGAAAAAAAAAGAATTCATTCAGCATTATAGATGGAGTGAAAACAGAGAGCCAGTCCATAGATTTAGGACTGGAAGAGACCTTATGATCATCCAGCCCAAAGGTTCTTAACCTTTTTTGTATCATGGATACATCATCTGATAAAATCTAAGGACCCTTTCTCACTATATATTTTCTTAAGTCATAATTGAAGGAAATGCTAAATTTCAATTATGTGTTAATGAAAATAAAGATATCATTTTTTCCTCAATCAAATTTGTGTACCTCCTGAAATAGTAAACATTTATTAAACTCCTACGGAGTACCACATACTATGTTAAGCATTGGGGGATAAAAAAAAAGGCAAAAGATGGTCCCTGACCTCAAGGAGTTTACAATCTAATGGGGAAGGCATCATGTAAGCAACTATGTACAACTGATATACAGAAAAGTTCAACATGATCAACAGAGGGAAGACTCTAGAATTAAGGGGGATTGAAAAAGGTAATCCCTGGACTCCAAGTTAAGGGTTCTAAAGTACCTTAAAAAGATGAGGAAACAGAGACTGGGAGAGATGAAGGAAGGTTCCTAGAGTCACATAGCTAGTGAGTATCAGAAGTCAAATTTGCATCCAAATGAGTCTTCCTTCCCAACAAAATAATAATCATCATAATAGCTCGTTTTTCTATAGATTTCCAAGTTTGAAAAGCACATTCTGTATATTATCCTGTGAAGAAGGAAATGAGTATATTGTTAGGCCCATTTTACAGTTTAGAAAATTGAAGCTCTATAAAATCATAATTATAGAACTGGAAGGGACTACTAGGGTCATATATTTTAACCTCTTCATTTTACAAGTGAGGAAACTGAGGTCTAGATAGGTTAAGTGTCTTGTCCAAGTTCATACATGTCCAAGCATGAGAATTTGAACCAAGTGCTCGGATGCCATGAGATATTTTACTCAAGATCAAACCACCAATAATATCAGTGCCAGAAATGGAGCTGTGATAACTCCATGGAATCTCATGATTTGCTCATTTGGACTAGAGTCCAAACAAATAAGAGTTCATTTAGAATAGGAACTCCTAGGGAAGAGATCCCTCTGTGAGTACAAATCCATACCTTCTCTGCCCATGTCTCTAAGGAGCTACCTAAGACACTTAGAGATTAAATGACTTTTCACAGCCACTAGGTGAAAGAATCTATACTTGGACCCATGTCTCCTTGCCTTTAAGACCAATCTCTGTCCATTATCACACATTATCATCATCACCACCACCACCACCATCATTCTTCTACTCCAGCATTCCAATAATCCTGTGAATTGACTGATGGGGGTCCTTTCTCCCTTGCTCAAGTCTAACACCATCACATTAAGATGAGAAACTGAGGCAGGGTAAGGTTAAATGACTTACCCAGAGTCACATAGCCAGTGTGTGTCCATTGCAGGTATAGGAAGACCCTAAGACCAATGCTCTAACCCATTATGTTCCTTTGACATCAAAAGAATAGCAATCATTTTATTTTTCAATAATCCCCATATTAGTATATTGCTACTAGTCAGGTAAATAGCAAAAGCCTCATTATCCTCACTTTCCCCAGATGAAGAAAATGAGGATCAATTAGATTAAATGACTCATCCTCCAGGCTGATATGTGCCCAAACTGTAGTTTTCCTTCTGACAACAAGCATCCTTCTCATGACATCTGCCTCCCACTAAGAAATAATAGGAATAGTCAACATTTATGGAGAGCTGTAAGATTCACAAAGTTATTTACATAAATTATCTCATTGGTTCATTGGATTGGAAGAATGTATTCAAATATAGTGAGTTCCCAAAGCTCAAATCAATCAACAAACTGGAAGTTTCAACTATGGAGTAAGGGATATATATTTCATAGATTTGTCTTCTTGAGTCTATGTTATGCCACCTGTGTTGTAAAATCCTGGTAATCACAATAAGACACTCTCCAGACAGAGCTGCAGGCAAAGGTCTCTCATGCCAGCAACAGCTTAGTGCAGTCATGTCAATAAAGTAGACAGTCAGGTCCCCAGAGAATATGACCTCAGACTCCAAAGATGATGAAGGAGACATCAGAAGGGATGTACCAGGCAGGATGATGGGGGAAGGAAAACTCCCGGAGAGACCCTTAGTAATGAAATCAGATGGTACCAGGCCAGTGGAGTTCCTCAAGGTGTGGGATGACAGGCTGGAGAACCACAGCAAGAGGATAGCATGTCCCTTGAATGTTTGGTGACCTTGAAAAAACCCTAATTGCTCTACCCTAGTTAATGAAACAGTCCCATGGAATGACTATATTTGTGAACTGTATCGACTGGTGATTAGTTGAAACCTAAAATCTCTGATTATGAGAGGCCAAATTTGTGGAGGCTCAGGTAGGACTCTTTAAGGAATGGGAGACCACATGTGACGACTGGTCCAAAAGTCTACCTCCTCACCCCACCCCCATTTCAAGTGATTGCTGGCACTGTGAATGTACTCTGCTTTTTGATGGTTCTCCAGTCATTTGCTTCCAACTTGCTGAACTGATTATGATTTTAAAGGAGGGAAACATTCTGTATACTGTGCCCTGCCTTATTATCTGTCTCCCTGCTGCACTGCAGTTATTTTTATCTGTTGTATATTGTTCTCAAGAGAATTATTCTGCCCAGGCCTGCTGATAAGGACTGCTGCTAAATGAATTTGCACTTTGCTTGAAGGTTAAATGGCTGTCTTTTACAAGTTTGTGAATAGCCCCTACTCCTTGGCTATCTCCTACTTAAAAGGCTAACTGATGCCTTTCACCTTGAGAGGCAGCGTGGATAAGGAGTTAGGGGGAGATGGCCTCAGAATCAGGAAGATCCTGGGTTCTACTCTTGTGTCTATACACCAGCTGTGCAGCCATGGACAAGTCGTGGACCATAGACCCAGAACTAAAGACATATAAGAGGTCTTCTCATTTTATAGATAATGAAAGGAGGCAGGGGAAAAGAATAGTATTTATATTAGGCCTATGCTAGACATTATACTAAGTAATTTACAAATATTATTTCATTTGATTCTCATAGCAATTCTGGGATGTAGGTGCTATTATTATGCCCATTTTACATTTGGGGAAACTTCTTGAGCCTCAGTTTCTTCAACAAGTAGAATGAGCAGCTAGGTGTGGCACAATGGATGAACTCTCCCTGAATTAAAATCCAACATCAGATACTAACTGTGTGACCCTGGGCAAGTCACTTTATCCCATTTGCCTTGATTTCCTCATCTGTAAAATAAGCTGGAGAATGAAATGGCAAACTTCTCAGAATCTTTGCCAAAAAAAAAAAAAAACCCAGTCAGATGCAACTGAAAATCTAATGACTGAACAACAACAAAAAAGGCAGAGGGAGGTGTAAGACTAAATAAATCCTAAGCTTAGCTTTAGAAACTAACACTCCTACCTGTAAAATCTGTGATTTCACTGAGGCAGGCATCTTCTCATTTCCTGGGCACAAACCCTCCATATCTTCCTAGACAGTCTTCCTAAAAGTCTTGTGCCTGGAAACATTCCTTAGCTGCTGTCCAGACTTGTGGTGCTGAGAGCCTCCTCAAATGGATGTAGGCTCCTTCTGTAGACAGCAGTAATGCAGTTCTCTTGCCAGCCCCATACTTAAAACTTGTCTAGTTTGGTGGAACCCATCAAAGTGCAATCTCCTCTTATAGGGCTTTGGGGAGTGTGGGACTATTTCCAGCCCATAAAGCGACTTTGGAAGAGGACTTTAACCAGGAGTGATCAGACAAATTATATATATATATTTACAGAGAATGTGATGATGAGTAGAAACCAGCCTTAGAGGCAGCTAGCTGGCACAGTGAATAGAATATGTTAACTCGGGAGGACCTGAGTTCAAATTCAACCTCAGAAACTTACTAGCTGTGTGACTCTGGGCAAGTTATTTAACTCCAGTTGCCTTCAGGAAAAAAAAAGGAAAAGAAAGGAGAGGAGAGAAGGGGAGGGGAGGAGAGGGGAGGAAAAAGGTATCCAAACTCAGGGTAAGAAACATTTGAGTTCAAGTCCCCCTTCTGGTGCATACTAGCTGTGTAATCCTAAGTGAGTTCTCATCTCCAGAGATTTTTAATGAATCTCCAAGGAGATCATAGATATATAGTTGGATTTGTGCAGCACTATAGATTTACAAAGTGCTCTCCTTATGTATGTCCAAATGAAATAATATATATGAAGTTCTATATAAATGTCAGTTATAATTACTATATTATATAAAGCTGGCATTGAGAGACTTGACATCTACCCTTAATGGGAATCAACAGTGTTGTTGTAGACTTTTACTACAAAGAGGGAATTTTCAGGGGGGATCATTGGGACCTGAATTTCATCATCAGGAGAGTGAAAGCATAGGATAGAGTGTCTAAGAGATCCCAGGATAATGTATTTCAAACTGGAAGGTGCCTTTAGAGTCATCTAATTCAGCCTCCTCCTTTTCCAGATGAGGCAACTGAGGCCCAGCAGAAAAAGTGATTTGTCCCAAGGCACACAATTCAACTTAGTTCAAAACAACAGACATGTATTAGATGAATACTATGTGCAAAGCTCTATACAAAGCCTTGGGGACAAAAGTAAAATTTCAAGAGTCATCCAGGGGAATATCACAGGGACATGGAGAAGAAAGCACAAAATAAGTCAAGGCTCTCCCAAATCCAAATCTTGTGATCCTGAGATTTGACTTAATGATGTATATCTAGATGATGGATTCTGTTCCAATGGGTTTCTACTTGAACTGCCCCACATCAGTGTCCCTCCATCAATCAACCCACAACCCACTTTATTAAGTGCTTTCTATGTTCCAATCACTATTCTTTGTGCTGGGAATAGGAAGACAAAAATAAAAGTATCCTTGCCCTCAAGGATCTTGGAACATTATGCCCATAATCAAGAACAAAATGCATATGAAATAAACATACAAAAATATTAGGGAAGCAGGATGATGTCCTAGCAGCTGAGGAAGTCAGGAAGGTTTCATGTAAGAGGCTAGAACTGAGATGACCTTTTTGTGGGGCAATGGGGTTAAATGACTTGCTCAAGGTCACACAGTAGATATCTAGCATCTGAGGCTGGATTTGAACTCAGGTCCTTCTGACTCCTGGGTTAGTGTTCTATCCACTGCACCACCTAGCTGCCCCCCTGAGATAAAGTTTTAAGGAAGTCAGGAACTCTAAGAAATGGAGTAAAAAAGGAAAGCATTCTAGGTATGGGGTCTGGTGGATGATCAGTTGGCTGGTATGTTTATGACCTCCAATGTCCATTCTAACTTTGCAATTCTATGCTCTTAGCCAGTGCAAAGTATACTGAAAATGGAGACTATTGGGTGGTCTGGCAGGGCTTTAAGGATGAGCTAACACAGGCAAGGCTCAAAGATGCTCTATCCTCTCTAGATCTAAATCATCAATCATCCATTCAGTTGAATTAATTCAACCAAACAAAGGAAAAACTTTTTTCATCTTTAGGTTTGCTCTATTAGCTAATGTGACAATCCTAAACTTTTACCCCAAGCTGCTTAGAGTTTAGGGGACAGAGGGCCAACAGGACAGATTCCCTCATTCTTATTGATGGCCTGCTATCAGGTAAAGGATCAGGTCTAACAGCCACTTTTTTTTTTTGCAAAGCTATAGTATAGTTTGACTATGTGTGAGTTAATGATTGATGACCTTGGATCTGGTGTCACAGTAGCTTTGTTCAAATCTAGGCTCCATCATTTATTCCCTTTGTGAACCAACTTAGAGAAAGTGGGTTTCCCTTCAACAGAGCTCTTCAAGCAAAGACAACATGTCCCACTTGTTGGATAGGATGTAAACAATGGGTTGGATGGGGTAACCAAGGAGGCTCTTTCACCTCTGAGATTCATGAAATGCCACTTCACTGGTGTGGGATCTTGGTCTTCTCTGTAAAGAACACAAAAGAATTTTCTAAGATCAATTCCAGCTCAGAAACTCTTGACTTGCCTGATTCCAGGACAGAAAATGGCCCTGGGTCCTGTGAACTCTGGTTTCCCTACTTGAAGGTAGCTTTGTTGGGCCTCAGTCAAAGGACTTGCAAAGGAATTGTATCAATTCTTGACTGGAAGGGAGTTAGCTGGCCATGTTGATGCAGAAAATAACTGATTCTTTCTATCCCCTCTCCCCTAAAATGTGCAAACTGCTGCTGTCTTAGCCATTCAACTGAAAGATGGATTTTCCAATAAAAAACCAAATGATGGCATATTTACTTCTCATTTAGCTGACAAGGAACACGTTCATCATTGGAAAGTTACTCTGAGTAATGTCAGAAGGCTAATGTTGTGATTTATGTCTTTGGAAACTTTGATTCTATCTGCACGAGTTATACCAAGAGCCTAAGCTACAAAACTGGACAAGAATGGGTCTGATATACCCTGCTGGAGGAACCTAATCAATCTCCAGTATTTTAACTCATGTTTAAAGGTGAAAAAAGAAGAGAGAACCGAGAGATACATTCTTCATGCCCTCTACCTCACCCCACCACCACCACAAATACTATGCTTGGTATTTGTTCTAAATAAAACAATGAAAATAGATTTAGAGTCCAAAGATCTGCATTCAAATCTTGACTTTATTCTGTGGCAATAGGAAAGATATAATATATACAGACAGATCTAATTTTAAAGTTTGCAAGCACTTTACATGCATTCTCACATATAAATGTCATAGCACACCTGGAAGTTATACTTCTTTCTGAGTCTCCATGACCTCATCTGTAAAATGAGGTATTTGGATGAAATGGCCCCTAAGGTCAGTTAACAGGTGAAGAAACTGAGACATAGGGAGATTAACCAGCCTAAGATCTCACCTCTAAGGGATATGAACCTATTTCTTCCTGACAAGAGGTTCAGGAATCTTGTCTACTACCAAATGGTACCATTCATTGGTCTCTGGACCTCAATTTCTTCACCTATAAAAAGAAGAGGATGAACACTTTGACTTCTAAGATCCTTTCCAACTTCAAAACTATGACTGTAAGTCACCTAACCCCATTGCCTTGCAAAAATCCAAAGAAAGAAAGAAATAATAAATAAAAAAATTTAAAAACTTAGACTAAGACCCAGGCATCCTGACTCTCAATCCTGTATCTTTTCCCACTGTATTCTGCTCCTCTTTAGTCTGTTTTTCATCTGTAAAATGAGAACATTGGACTATGTGGTCTTCAAGCAGAGAATAGATATCTACTTGGTTGTATTTCCATATTGTTGTGGTTCAGTTGTTTCAGTCATGTCTAATTCTTCATGACTCTATTTAGGATTTTCTTATCAAAGCTACTGGAGTGGTTTTCCAATTCCTTCTCCATCTCATTTTTCAGATGAGACAACTGAGGCTAACTAGGTTAAATGACTTGGCCAGGGTCACACAACTAATAAGTATCTGAAGCCAGATTTGAACTCAGGAAGATGAGACTTCCTGACTTCAGCCTAGAACTCCATCCATAATGCCATTTAGCTGTCCAGTATTGGCATAGGAATTAGGTTTTTCTCTTTTTTTCCAGTTATGGGTTGAATTAACTACCAAGGTTTCTTCTAGCTCTGAAATTCTTCAATTCTCTAATTCCATGATCTCCAGTATACCTTTCCGTTCTATTCTATGCTTTTAAGACAACCCTAATTTCTGAGAATCTGATGCTGTTGACCCAATTCAGTCAACCTGGTCCAAAAAATCCCCACCCACCTACTTGATTTGGTAAAATCAAGTATAATCAAGTAATCTCCTTCTACTCTGGTGCTTCTAGGTTTGCAAAGGGCTCATGTCAAAACAACACTAATAAAGGGAGCTTAGTGTTATACCCATTTCATAGGAGAAAAAACTGAGATTCAAAGAAGTTGTAGATCGGGGTGGGGAACCTTTTTTGTGTTAAAGGCCTTTTAGATATTCATAACCTCATTTGTGGACTATACAAAATTATCATCTTAAAAATTAGCCTGCTATATTTAATCAAACATTTAATTAATTCACCCCTAAAAACTCATAGATTTATTGGATTTCAAGTCATACATGTGGTTGCCATGGCACCTCCGGACCAATGATTTTGCAGACCTTATATGACCTGCAGGCTAGACATTCCCTGCCCCATTCTAGATTGGAAGGAGCATTAAAAGCTACCTAGATCGATTCTTTCCTTTTAAAGATGAGGAAACTGAGGCAAAGAGAGGTCTTGGCATCATAGATCTAATAGGAGAAAGGGCATAGAGTTCAATCCCTCCCTTTCTGAACATCATTCAGCTAATAAGTAAGTAAGCAGGGTAAAGATTTGAACTAAAGTCCTCTGATTCCAAATGTCATTCTTTCCAAGATCACAGTAAGTCATAGGAGCTTGACTGAGAACTAGAAGGGTCCATAAAGTTCACAGATTTCAGTCAGAGGTTCCGGATCTGCTGCAAGTCAGGGCAGGATTCAATAGCATGTCTACTGATGTCCAGTCTCCTTAACTGTTTTTCTACAAATGATTATATCCATTTGTTAATAAAAGTTATTTTTTATCTGCTGGGATAGTAATACTTTGCTATGAGATTCAAAATACTAGGGGTTGTTGTATAATATTCAGATAGTCAATGCTGTGTATTAAATGGTTTTTGAGTCAAAAGCCCAAAATCAGTTGTCTAAGGGAAAAAAATGAAAAATGAAGTTAAAAAAACTCAGAAGATGAAACTCTGGCCCCTGGAGTTTGCTGTATAATGGAAAAAATAAAATATAGACATGGGGATAACAAATAAAAACAATCAAAAATTCTATCCAGGATTCCAAACTCATCCAGCTTGATGGAGGCAGTTTTGGGTTGCGTCTGGGCGGTTAGATTGGCAGGCAGAAGACCTGAGTGCAAATGTGATTATTTGTGTGAGGGTGGGCCTCAACTGACAAAGGAAGGAATTGGACCGGACCATCTCCAGGGTCCTTTCCAAGTCCGATTCAGGATCCAGCCTGTCTGCAGAGATATGTGTGCGTTTGGTATGGGCCTAATCCTGATAGGCTATGGAAGAACTATGCAACAGCTGGAGGAGAGGGGGGATTTTAAAGACCTTTATGAAGCCGCTGAAATGTCAACAAGTGCTGAAAGACAGTGACAGCTCACGCAGATGTTGGATTCCTATGCTTGTGACAAGCACAGTAAACAAAGCCAAGAAAACCCATTAGATTAAGGTCCTTGTAAGACATTAAGGCTTTAATGAGCTAGGAAAAAAAACCAGAAAGACAGAACCAGTTCTCATGTGGGGAAGAGTTTGAATATCCTGCTTAAATGAAGTCAAAATACCCCAAAGTTTTGAAGGACCCCAGATAGAGTCAGACAACATCAGAGCTGGAAGAGGCTTTTTTGGCACTGTCAGAACTAGGGGGGCCCTTAGGAAACAGAATACCAGAACCAGGAGGGTCCTTTGAACCCAAGATGTCAGAGCTGGGAGGACCCCTTAAAACACACAATGTCAGAGCTGGGAGAACCCTTAGAATACAGGATGTCAGACCTGGGAGGACCCTTAGAAAACAATGTCAGAGGGGCAGTTAGGTGGTGCAGTGGATAGAGCACTGGCCCTGGAGTCAGGAGGACTTGAGTTCAAATCCAGCCTAAGACACTTAATAATTACCTAGCTGTGTGGCTTTGAGCAAGCCACTTAACCCCATTGCCTTGCAAAAAAACCTAAAGAAAGAAAGAAAGGAAGGAAGAAAGAAAGAAAGAAAGAAAGAAAGAAAGAAAGAAAGAAAACAATGTCAGAGCCAGGAGGGTCCTTAGAACCCAAGATGTCAGAACTGGGGAGGGACCTTAGAACACAGGATGTCAGAGCTGGGAGGGTCTTTAGAACATGGAATGTCAGAGCTGGGAAGGGGTCTTAGCACACTGAATTTCAGAGTTGAGAAGGTCCTTAGAATCCCAAATGGTAGAGCCAGGAGGGACCTGAAAGTGTAAAATGTAGGATCAAGTTCATAGAAAGACTTAGACTAAGGGAGCAGTGAGGTGACACAGTGAATAGAGCACTGCCCTGGAGTCAGGAGGACTTGAGTTCAAATCCAGCCTTGGACACTTAATTGCCTAGCTGTGTGACCTTGGACAAGTCACTTAACCCCATTGCCTTGCAAAACTCCAGAGAAAGAAAGAATAAATAAAAAAATTTTTTTTAGGTTTTTGCAAGGCAAACAGGGTTAAGTGGCTTGCCCCAGGCCACACAGCTAGGTAATTATTAAGTGTCTGAGACCGGATTTGAACCCAGGTACTCCTGACTCTAGTGCTTTATCTACTATGCCACCTAGCCGCCCCTAAATAAATTTTTTTTTAAAAAAACTTAGACTAAGGATGGCTAGGTAGCTCTGGGCACTGGTCCCAGAGTCAGGAGGACTTGAGTTCAAAACTGGCCTCAGACATTTAATAATTTCCCAGTCTTGTGACTTGGGGCAAGTCACTTAACCCCAATGCCTTGCAAAAAACCAAACAAACAAAAAAGATAAATTTGAAATAAAGATTCATAGGTCACTGAATCTATGGTACCTATTCACAGCAGTGATTTCTTCCTTCTGGAATGTGCTCAGGAAAAAATCTTTTTACTAGCCATGCTGGTCATCTGTTTTTCTGAATCATTGCTTTGCTTAAAATGATTTCTTTGATGAACTGTGCCCAATATGTGGACATATAAAGAGGTCAGGTAGCCTAAGAGTCTATAGAGCTTAGGAGCTACTGTAAAGAAGACCTAGGTCCAAGGAGAGTCTCAGATACTTGCAAGTTGCATAACTACGAGAAAGGCACTGAATCAGAACCTCAGTATTCTCATCTGTAAAATGGGCATAGTAGTGCCAGCCTTAGGGCTGGGATACAACTCAAATGAGATCATGTCTTTTTTGCTTCACCAGCTTTACAAAGGGATGTTATATAAGCATCAATTATTTCAACCCAGGAAGTATCTCCATTTCTGGGGGGCATGTGGAAGACACCAAACCAGGGCACAGGATTTCACATCCCAGTTCTGCTGATGATCAATCCCATTGTCCACTCAATTTCAGACTTTGTAGATGTCTAATTGCTCTGAATTGATTTTTGTCAGCATTTTTCTCCAGATGTGGAACCAAGGTGGAGAGCAGATACACAGGTCAGGGCTAGTAGCAATTGGCATCTATGAGAACTTGTTGCTTAAGAATAAAATGTAAACTGATGACAAAATGAGCATCTCCCAATAGCCTTCCACACACAAGGGCAGGCACATTGTGGTGGAGACACCAGCAAGGTTCAAGTTTATTCACGATGGGATCTATGATGTCCCTGGCATGGGGACCCTTGAGTGAGGAACTTCCTCTACCAGAATAGGTCAACAGCTTCTCTGGAGTTTGGGCTCTTGGAGTGCTCCAGAGAAATGGCCCTGAAGTCAGGAGACCATAAATTCATATCTGATCTCACAGACTCAGTAACTGTGACCCTGGGCAAGTCATTTAGCCACAATTGCAAGAGAGAGGGGCGGGGAGGAAGGGGAAGGGGAAGGGGAAGGGGAGGAGAAGGAGGAGGAGGAGGAGGAGGAGGAGGAGGAGGAGGAGGAGGAGGAGGAGGAGGAGGAGAAGGAGAAGGAGAAGGAGAAGGAGAAGGAGAAGGAGGAGAAGGAGAAGGAGAAGGAGAAGGAGAAGAAGGAGAAAGGAGGAGGAAGAAGAAGGAAGGGAGGGAGGAAAGAAGGAAGGAAGGAAGGAAGGAAGGAAGGAAGGAAGGAAGGAAGGAAGGAAGGAAGGAAGGAAGGAAAAGGAGGAGGAGGAGGAGGAGGAGAAAAAAGAGGAGGAAAGGAGGAAAAGGGGGGCAGGTGTTGGATATTGACAAATTGGGAAATTTGTCCAGGATAACATAGCCAATCACACACACACACACACACACACACACACACACACACACACACACACACACACAATGTGTGTCAGATGCTGGACCTGAATTCAGGTTTACCTGACTCCAAGACCACTTCTCTAGCCATTAATCAAGGCCATGTCCCAAGAAAAACCTTTTCCAGAATTGTGTTTCTTATTCACCACATCCTTCAATACTCAAATTAGAAAACCCCTCCTACTCCCACCCCACCACACTTCTAGTTACGTTGAAGCTTAAAGAAGGTGGTTTTAAACCAGATTAAGTACTGCTTTGCTCAGCAGGGACTAACCTCAGAAAACATATTACCAAGAGGAATTATGCTGCCTAAAACAGTTTCAAGAAGGCTTCTGATTGCGGGATTTAGAGCTGAGAATAGTCTTAAAAATAGTCTAGCTTAAGCCCTTTTTATACAAGTAAAGAAACTGAGGCATAGAGAGAAAAAAAGAATTTGCCCAAATCACTCTACTTGTAAAAAAGCCAGGATTCAAAGCCAGGTACTTGGACCCCAGTCTGCCTTCTTGTTCCATTTTCCAATGACACCAAAATCTTAAGATTATTAATCTGTAAACTTGGAAGAGAGAGAGAGAGAGAGAGGCTACTGTAAAAGTATAATAAGTGGCTCAAAACTATATTCCTAATTAAAAAAAAACCAAAGAATGATTTCTTTAGAATAAAAAAATACTGATTTTTATAGAGAGTACTCAATCTTTATTTCTCAGTCACCTTGCCAATAGGTAAGAAGTCAAGACTCCTGGATATCTCTCCCTGTGTTAATTAGAAACTCAGGAAGACAAACATCAGGATGCTGGAAGACTTGTCCTGCCAGGAAGAGACAACAATTCATCAGCTAGTATTGTCCAAGGATGATATTCTTTGAGGAGCAATTTGGGCAACTTGATAATGTGCAGCCTTCATTGTCAGACCACAAAGGAGGTTAATAATTTTCCCTATTCATTGTTTTTACATAAATATTTGCCCTCTATCCCAATTCGGAGATGGTTATTATCTTAATGGCCTCCACCTATAGTTTAGAAGTAAAATCTTAGAGAATAAAATTTAAAATGTGTAATCTATATTTTTCTGTTATTTTATTTTAACCCTATATTTTTAAGGGTTTTGTTTTTTACAGTTTTAAGGTTACAAAGGGTTATCCTTTCAAGGGCAATAGGGTACATGGATTTAGAAGTGAAAGAAACCTTTGTTGTTCAATCATGTCTAACTCTTCATGATCTCATTTTGGGTTTTCTTGGCAAAGATACCAGAATGGTTTGCCGTTTCCTTCTTCAGCTCATTTACAGATGAATGAAATGAAGCAAGCAGGGTTAAGTGACTTGCCGAAGATCGTACAGCTAGTAAATGACTAAGACCAGATTTGAAGTCAGGAAGATATATCTTCCTGACTTCAGGCATGCTACTGTACCACCTAGCTTGCCTGTTAGAGGAGGTCTTAGGGAACATCCATCTAAGTTCTTTATTTAACAAATGAGAAAACTGAAGCTTATAAAAGGGAAAGGGATTACCTAGGATCACACATATGTAATCAGTCACAGTCGAGATTTGAACCCAACTCCTCTGATCTGTGTTTCACACTGTATCACATTGCCTCTCAATACAAGTCATGGAGGGTAGCTACCCCACACCCCAACAAAGTGTTGTGAAGATCCCACTTACCATAAAGACACAGTCTTTGACTACATGGACCAATGGATTAATACAAGCAGGGCAACTCACATGCCCTCACATTCATTCCCATCTTGTAGCAGTTGATCTGAGACAAACCTAATCCCCAAACAAAAAATCATGCAACTGAATATCTATCTCTCTAGATTTCTACCTATATCTATCTGTCTGTCTATTTATCAATCATCTGTCATATCTGTCAATGTATGTCTATCATTTATCTTTCATTGTCATGTCATCTATATCTGTATCTGTTTGTGTATCCAGCTATCTACCTATTCATCTATCTTTCTATCTTTTCATCTGTTTATGTATATTTTATCTGTCTATTTATCTATCCATCTATTTATCTAGTCATCTATTTATCAATTTATTGTAGATAGAAGATTGTGATTGGCCCATTATGGATTATATATAATATTTAGCTCAGGGCTTAACCAATGGGATGTGGAGGAGATATTATTCTGTAAATGTGAGTTGCATAGTGGATGGATGAGTCAGTTGTGTTTATTTGGTTTGTGCAGTTGTAAAACAGGAACCTCCTTCTTTCCTGAGAGTCTTTTTTAATGCCTTCAAAGTATATCTGGTCACATTTATCCTTTATCAGATGAAGTAGCCAAGTACTGTAAAATAGAAACTCCTATGAAGGGGCCCAGTATGTAGAAACTGGTGCCTGAGACCCTTGGTTTGACTCCATACTTCATAGACAATCAGGGCTAGAAAGGAGGTTCCCAGAAAGATGTTTCCGCCTTGCCTTCTCAGGATGGAAATAAATTGCCACAGGAATGGAGCAGTTAATGAAGATGATAATTAGAATTGCTTATTAGGAACTCACTTCTAAAGTTTACTTGTGCTTATAATAGAATCTACAACACATCTGCTTAAAAAGGATGGCAGATTTTCTTGTTCTGATATATTTTAAATAAAGCTCCCTAAGCCTTTTCTTTTGGTCTGCTCAGTTCATCTTCTCTTTTTAATGTTGATGGGTAGGGAGTCCCACCAGCTAGAGAATTATGTATGTGGTGCCCTCCCCTTACCTCTCTTACCAGTCAAAACTATTTTAATTGCCATAAGAATGAGATGTGGGCTGTTCTCCTCCCACATTTTTTCCCTTTGAACCAAGGAACCCATACAGGGAGATGTCTTATAAAGCTTCCAGTTTAAACCAAGAGTCCTAGCCTTCTGACCCCATCCTAGAAGTCTTATGTCACACAAGAAAGTATCTATCATCTTTGGCATGGATCACCTTGGCCAAGTTCATGGTTGGAAAATGAGGCACTGGGATTAAAATGTAGTAAAATCAGTGTTACAGAATTGAAAGGAGTCTTAGAATCTAGAATGTCAGTGCTGGGAGGGCACTTAGAAGAGGGAATATCAGAACTGAAAGAGACCTTAGAATCCAGAATTACATAACTGGGATGAGGCCCTAAGAACACAGAATGTCAGAGCTGGGAGGAACCTTAGAATACAGAATGTCAGAGCTGGGAGGAACCTTAGAATACAGAATGTCAGAGGTAAGAGGGTCCTTAGAACATGGAATATCAGAGCTGGGAGGGCCCTTAGAATAGAAAATATCAGAGTTGGAAGAGAACTTAGAACATAGAGTGATATAACTGGTATGAGGCCTTAGAACACAGAATGTTAGAACTGAGAGGGCCCTTAAAATACAGAAGGAATGTCAGAACTGAGAGAGCCTTTAAACACAAATGGTCAGAGTTGGATATGGGAGGGTTTAGAGAAGACAATATCAGACTGGGAGGGCCCTTGGCACATGCAATGTCAGAGCTAAGAGGAATCTTAAAACACAGAATATCAGAGCACAGAGAGTCCTTAGAACATGGAATATCAGAGCTAGGAGGGTCCTTAGAACACAGGATGTCAGAGCTAGGAGGGTCCTTAGAACACACGATGTCAGAGCTGAGAGGTCCTAAAAACATGGAATGTCAGAACTGGGAGGAAAGCTGATTTATTGAGTCAGAAAACACCATTTGAAAGTTGTGCTTTAATGCCCCCCACCCACCCATAGCCCTTCTCAAAGATTTACTGTTCACTGTGTAACAGTTGAGCAGGAAAGATTTATTCTTCAGTCTGCTGTGAGTGGGCCGAGAGGAGAGAGAAAAACAAACTGCATTTGACTCTGGCCATTGGAACCAAAATAGGAAACAAAATCTCTCATTGCCCCGGAGACTCAGCTTCCACTCTAGTTTTCCTGTGAAACCCTTTACTGCTCCATTCCTGGACTCCTGGTTCACAAGCTAGGGGGTCTCACAGCCTCTGTTGTTCTACTGAGGGGGTCCCAACCAGCTCCCACAAGATCCAGACTTGGCAGATGACTGATAGTTGTCTGCTGTGTGTCTGAAATACCAAAAAAAAAAAAAAGTGACCAATTCCATGGGAGGAAGAAATCAAAACTATTCAAGGAGCAAAATAAATCATGTTCATTATTTGTAAATTATTTGGTTAAATTTGTCTCCCCTCCAACCAGTTATTTTGGTATTGTGTAGAGCTAACCTGGAGGTGGACTCCCTTATCAGACTGCGACTTTTGGTAGAGGGCTCAGTGAATGGAGGACCTTGTGGATCCAAAAATGCCCCTAGTCCCTTCCTGTTGGCCCTATCCCCAAAGCAGCAGGAATTGGAAATTGGAGATAGGGGCAGAAGAATAGCTAATTTTCCAATCATAGGATGCTATGTTTAAAACAGAAAGGGATTTTAATGATTCTCTAGTCAAATGCTTCTATTTTACAAAAGAGACATAGAGAGGGGTCATAAGTTTAGAGCTGAAAGAAACTTAAGAGATCATCTACTCTTTTGGTCCCAGGGACATCTAAGGGTCTTTAAGGCTCTTTCAGAGGTTCTGTAAGATCAAAACAATTTTCATAATCATACTAAAATATTTTCATTTCTAATATGATGAATATAATTCATATCAATAAAAATTCTTTTGGGGAGGATCTTCAATAGTTTTTAAGAGTGTAAAAATTTGAGAACCAATGGTCTAGTTTATCCATCTTTTATAAGAAAATTGAGGCACAGATGGGTGAATTGATTTGCTCAAAGTCAAACAAGAAATGAGTATCACCTCATGATTTGAACCCAGGTTTCTAGCTCCTCAACTCAGTGCCTTCTCAACTATTCCATGCCACTCATATAAGATCATTTCTTTTCCACCTTCCCCATCCCAAAAGGAGTGTTCCTGTGGGCAATGGTGATTCATGAATGTCAGGTGATAAAAATCAATTAATTAAAAAGTCTTTATTGAGCACTTGTGCTGGATACTGGGGAGAAAAATATAATTCCTATCCTCTAGTGGCTTACATCCTATTTCAGGGATATATTATATTCACAATTAAATATTTTCAGGAGATGGATAGATCAATCAATTGATGAACAGAGAGATGCTAAGAAAAAGCTATATGGATGGTAGATAATAGAAAGATGGGGAGCAGAAAGATAACTAATCAGATGGTAGATAGATGGATAAATAGAGATAGAGATATACATACAAAGGGATAAGGGGGTAAGGATGAGGGTGAGGGTGAGGATATAGGGCAATAAAGAAGATAAGTGGTAAAAAAAAAAAGATTAGTAGTGGTAAGGAAACTGAGCCTTGAGGGAGCTGTGAAGGGAGAGCCTTCCAAGCACTGTTCAAAAACACAGAAGAGGAAAATCCAATGTTGTATATGGAAAACAGCAAATAGGCTAAATTTGGGTTGCTTCTTGAATTCATGAAGATGAGGAATATGTAATCACTCTGAAAATGTCAAGTAGAGCTATAATGTAAAAGGTTTTAAATGCCAAAGACAACAATTTTGTGTTTTCATATTAGAGGTAATAGGGAGCCACTGTGCTTTAGGAATAGCAATTTGGCAGCCATGTGAAGGATGGATTCAAGAAGGAGGGAGGCTGGAAAAGAAAGGTCCATTAGGAGGCTATTGTATTAAAACCTCGCACTTATCAGATTGGTTAAGATGACAAAAAGGAAAAACGATCAATGTTGGAGAGATTGTGGGAAGATTGGGATATTAAGGCATTGCTGGTGGAGTTGTGTACTGATCCAACCATTTTGGAGAAAAATATGGAACTATGGACAAAAAGCAATAAAACTGATCATATCCTTTGACCAGCAATATTAATATTGACCTATATACAGAAGAAATCATAAAAAAATGGGGCAAGTCCCACGTGTTCAAAAATATTTATAGCTGTTCTCTTTGTAATGGCAAAGAATTGGAAATTGAGGGGATGCCCATCAATTGGGGAATGATTGAACAAGTTATGATATGTGAATATTATAGAATACTATTGTTCTGTAAGAAACCCTAAGTGGTCAGACTCTATAGAGGCATGGAATGAATTACATGAACTGATGCTGAGCAAAGGGAGCCAGAACCAAGAGAACATTCTACACATTAACAATAACATCGTGGGGGCAGCTAGGTGGCATAGTGGATAGGGCACCAGCCCTGGAGTCAGGAGTACCTGAGTTCAAATCCAGTCTCAGACGCTTAATAATGACCTAGCTGTGTGGCCTTGGGCAAGTCACTTAACCCCATTTGCCTTGCAAAAACCTAAAACAACAACAACAACAAAAACCATTGTGAGTTGATTAACTTTGATGGATGCAGCTCCTCTCAGCAGTTCAGAGAATTAGGACAACTCTCTCAAGTTAACTATGGACAATGCTGTCTCCCCATCCAGAGGAAGAAAAACAAAACAAAACAAAACAAAAACCCTTCACAATCTGATAAACACTACATTCACTTTTTTCTTTTTTTAAGTTTTTGCAAGTCAATGGGGTTAAGTGGCTTACCCAAGGCCACACAGCTAGGTCATTATTAAGCATCTGAAGCCGGATTTGAACCCAGGTACTCCTGACTCCAGGGCAGGTACTCTATCTACTGTACCATCTAGCAGCCTCCTACATTCACTTTTTTAAAAATATCTCTTAGGTAGTTCTTTCCCTTAATCCTAATTCCTCATACCAAAAATGACTAATCTCTAAATATTTAATATAAATGTATATGTACAATATTAATCTGACTCTTTGCCGCTCAGGGGAGGGAGGTGGGAAGGGAGGGTGGAAGGAAGTTTTGTAACTTAAAAATATGCATATTCATGTGGATGAATGTTGAAAAACTTTCATAACATGTATTTGGAAAAGTAAAATGTCAATTGAAAAAAAAGGAGGCTACTGCAAAAGTACTGGCTGGAGCTGATAAAATTGAAGTAAGAAGGTGCTTGAGATAGGCCTGAAAAGAAGGATGCAGATCAGAAGACATAAGATTCCATCACTTGCAAACTACAGGGGATAAGGGACAGGAAAGAATTGAGGATGATCCTGAAATTGCAAATTTGGGTGACAGGAAATATAATGGTACCTTTTATATAAAACAGGGAAACCAGTCAAAGGGTAGTTAAATGAAAAGATGAAAGCCTTTATTAGACATGTTGAGTTTGAGATGCCTAAGAGACTGACTGGAAGTACCCTGCAGGGGAGGGTGACTAGGTGGTGCAGAGGAAAGAGGATTGGAGTCAAGAGGATGGGAGTTCAAGTCCAATCACACACTCTTGACTCTCACTAGCTGAGAGACAAATCACTTCAGCCTGATTGCCTTGCATCCAGGGCCATCTCTAGTCATTCTGATTCCTATCTGGCCACTGGACCCAGATGGCTCTGGAGGAGAAAGTAAGGCGGGTGACTTAGCACAGCACCCCTGACTCAAATCTGACTCATGAGCTTGTCGTGGCATCACCTCCCTAATGTCATGGTCTTCTTCAAAAATTAAGGAGAAACATTATCCTGCTGGGTGAGTCAAGAAATCTTTATCAGGCACCTATTATGTGACAGTTACTGTGCTAAGTGCTGGGGATACTAAAGAAAGAGAAAAGATGATCCCTGCCATCAAGGAGTTTACAATCTAGTGGGAGAGAGAACTGAACAAACAAATCCATGTGACCAAGATAAATAAGAAATAATTCATAGAACAAAAGCCCTAAGATGAAGAGGGAAGAGGCTCGGTCAAATATAAATCCAACCTCCTCATTTTACATCAGGGGAAACTGAGCTCCAGAAAAGTTAAAGTTTTCAACTTACCCAGATGGCATAGACAGTCTCTAAGGAAATGTGAGATGCTTAAGGTTGGGATAACCATCCAATATCTTCATATGGACTATTTGCACCTGATCTGGGGCAGAGCATTCTGAATTTATACTGTTCTCATCAGCCACAGTTGGACTGACTGTAATTCATCTCTAAAGTAGTGATGTCATTTTGGTCTTCTTCAATAGTGAAGGATAAGAACCAACCAACCAGTAGCAAAAACAGAATTTGAAGTCAAATCCTCAGACCTGGAAGTCAGGGCTCTTTCCACTGTATACTAGCCAGGGACTAGATGATGTTTCTTGAGGACTAGATTCTTAATTCCCTAATGTTACCCTTCAGTCTAGAAAATAGACATCTAGAATAGACAATTCCATTTGACCAAGCCCTGCAGTACCAGTCTGCCCCAACCTACCTGCCATCTCACCGGAGTGTCGATCTTTGCCTCCTGGCATTTAAACTTTCATTTACTGCTGGCATTTACACAGATCTGTGGGATTGTTTTGATTTCTTTTTTGAAAATTTTCATTAAACTTCAACTGTCCCTCCAAATCTCCACATTAAATTCAGACTGACTTTGGCCATCATATCATCCTCTGTGTTTGAATCTAATCTCATTTTTCCCCTCTGGCATGGGTGAAATGGAGCTTTTCGATGTTCCTAACCACATGATCCGGGGGCAGATGCTGTGCTTTCCCTGCTGCCATCTCTACTGGGCTATACACGTGTGTGTTTGCATGTGAGTGTTCATGTGTTCATCTCAGTTAGACTTAATTACATGCTGCACAGTAGAAACTAGTCATCTGATGAGCCATTAACCCACGTGACTGTCCTTGATAATATCTTTTGACAAATTCTATAATTTCTCCATCTTATGATAATGATGCCTTCATGGAAAGGGAAGGGGGTGGAGAGCCAGTGGACTGTGCTGTACCCTAAGATAGCTTCAACTTGATACTAAAAGGACCTTCTCTTGAATTTCTAAATGAAGAAAAATGTTGATTCCAGAGGGTTTGGGGGTTCAGAGCTGGCAGACTTCTCTATGGCCCACTAATCATTGTTGCTCCCACGAAGGATTGCTGGTGATGTCTGAGGGTTCTCCCATTCCCCTTCATACTGGCAAATTACAGGCTTTCAGGTAAGGCTCACTTCATTTTGCAATGATTGTGAGGAGTAGGTTTAATTAGCCATAGACTCAGCAGGGGCATGAAGCAGACTAGCATTATTAAGATGCAGTTTCCCTGCAAAGTCCCCAGCTCCCTCTCTATAGCCCCTTTACTCCCCACTGCTTCACTCATTTTGTCTTAGTCTCCAGGGAGAAGGGACATAAAAAATAAAAGAAAAAAAATTAAAAGGAAGGAATATGAGGCCAAGGATGTCTCCTCCCCTGTAGCAGTCCACTTGGTTACCTAACCTGTTAGGACCCCCTCTCTGGCATCCAGAAGCCAACAATTGACAAAGATTCTCACACCTAAGGGACTCAAAACATCTTACCAGTTTCACAGGCTTGATGAGGGGTTCTGAAAAGCCTATAGCTAGCTTCCCCTGCCTTTGACCTTCATTCCTAGCCCAATGACCTCCCCACACCTACTGAATAGGGACACAAAAGATGGGGTCAGAAAGTTCAAAATAGACCATTTAGACCCTCCTCCCATTCCTGTCTAGTGGACCTGAGGGCAGGATGCAGAAGCATTCAATGTTTGTTCAATGAGATTGAATTGAACTTTTGATTAAATTAGCATCCATTAGAGAACACTGTGCCCAGACTCTTCTGCCTGGACAGCTGTTCTACAAATGGACCTGAGTACTTCATGTTTCCATTGTTTCATTGGGTTTTATTTAATTCTAACCTAAAAATCCTTTATTTTCTACCTTCTCCATTAATTAGTCAATTTATTTATTCACTCACTTAACTCATTCCTTCATTTGTTCATTGGTTAAGGATTTTATTAAGCCCCCCTCCTATCCAGTAAGATGCTTGGTCAAAAAGGGAATCATTGAATCATAGAATTGGAAGGGCACTCTGAGGAAATCTAGTTCAGCCTCTAATTATCCTGAATATTTACATAGAACTCCAAGCTTTGCAAAGTATTTCCAAGTGTTATTTCATTTGATTCCCATAACAACCCAGTTAAGGAAATGTTATGATTCAGCCCATTTTATAGATGAAGGAACTGAGATGTAGAGAGAGATGAAGTGACTTACCCAAGGTCTCACAGCTCATATGTGTCAGAGGCAAGATCTGAACTCAGATCTTCGTGACTCCACTCTTTACAACCTACATGACTTTAGTTTTGCTAATGGGGAAACTAAGCCCAGAGTAATTGTTACTTTCTCAAGGTCACAAAAGGAGTAAGGCCAGTCTTAACACAGTGCTGGCATATAGTAGATGCTAGGTCTCACAGTAGATAGAGCAAAGTTTGGAAGCAGGAAAACCCCTCTTCCTGAATTCTAATCTGATCTACTAGCCATGTGACCCTGGGCAAGTCACTTAACCCGGTCTTGGATCTGTTTCCTCTTTGCTAAAATAAACTGAAAAAGGAAAGGACAAACGACTTTACCAAGAAATCCCTAAATGGGATCACAAAGTCATATTCAACTGAAACAACTCAACAACAACCAGTGTTTGCTGACTAATTGGCAAAAGTAGAATTAAAACCTAGATTCTCTGACTCCAAATGCATTACCTTTCAGCTGCATTGCCCAGTTCCTTCCCTCAAAGAACTTTCTGGGTAGTTGAGGAGATGATGGTAAAATGTGGATTTCGAGTCAGGAAGACTTAGCTCAGATTCTATTTTCTATCCTTATTAACTTTGTAACTCTGGGGAAAGTCATTTAATTTCCCATTTAGTTTCTGTGCCTCAGTTTCCTCAGCTGTAAAATGAGGGTAGACTCTAAAGTCTCAATCTATGCTACCTTCTTGGTAAATCAGCAACTGTCATTGCTTCTGATCAGGAATGGAGGTGTGGGTTGGACTAGATGTACTCTAAACTTTCCAACTTTGAGATTCCAGAATTCTGACATTGGATTGCTGCTGGGATTAGTCAGGAAGTACTCCCATTTCTGTTGCTTAGGAGTTTTAGACATTTTCCTTGAGCACTAAGAAGACAGACTCTCACTATACCCCTCATCTTCATATACCAGAAGTCCCCTCCAATCTAAAGTCCTTCTGTCTGACCTCTTCCTTCCAGAAGTTCCATTTTAGGTGCTCTCCCTCTTCAAAACAAACATGCACATGTTTATCTGCTTACAAATTGTACCTTCTTGGAGAAATGTAAGCTCCTTAGGGGCAACAAACAGCATTCCTTCTATTATATCTATAACTCCATAACATGTTCATGGGACATAAGAAAGGGATGAGTATAAAGTTTGTGATTTTGTGGGATTAGCAAATCCTCCATGAATATGGATTGACCTCAAACTCTACAACTAGCAGTTAGTACCTATAAAAAGTTCAGCAACTTCCCAAGTCAGGGAGCCAGTATGTTACTGCTACATTGGGAGGCAGTGGTCAGTGAGAGTCCCAGTTCCTCCATTTTCATTTTGAGATTGGACAGAGTCACACAGGATGAACAGGAATGAAAGAGTTGACATCTGGATCACAGATAAGTATTCAATTATCCTCTTCCTTTCCCCTCAAAATGAAAATCACCCATCTTCCTAACTTCCCTATGTTGGAGAAAGTACCATGTTTGCAAATCACCTAGGTTTTCAAACCCTCAATGAAATCTTTGACTCACTTGGATGCAGTCCCCTTTTATATCTAGTTTCCAAATCTTGTGAGAGGCAATTTGGTGGTACAATGAATAGCCTGGAGTCAGGAAGACCTGAGTTCAAATCCAGCCTCAAACCTTTACCACCTGTGTGACCATGAGCAAGTCCCTTAACCTCTGCCTCAGTTTCCTCTATTGTAAAATGAGGATAATGATAGCACTTACCTCACAGAGCTTTTATGAGGATTAAGATATTATTTGTAAAGCATCTCACACATAGTAGTCATTCCCTTCTCTTGCTATCTGCCTTTATTTACCTTCCTATTATTTACACAGCTACCACCCTAGTTTCCTCATCCCTTCTTACCTGAACTACTACAATATTTTACTAGTATCAGGAAATCTATTCTGTCTTCATCCTATACAATGTATAAATAAAGGAAATACATGTAGTTTGGAAGGGAGGGAAAGAAGTACAAAATCACAAATGTTTAGAGACCACTACTACCCTTGCCAAGAGAGTGATTCATTCTAATAACTAATTGCTGATTGCCTCAGTTTCCCCATTTGTAAAATGAGAATCATTTTGGTTGGTTCATTGGTTTGGTTTGGGTGGTGCAATTAAGCACCAATGTGCCAGGGTTATTGTGAGGATCAAAAGAGATTATAATTGTTTGGTGTTTAGCATAGTGCTGGGACACGGTAAGTACTCTGTAAATTTTAGCTGTTATTATCATCATTATTATCATTATTATTATTAGGCAACTAAGTGGCAAAATTGATAGAGTGCCCAGTCTGGATTCAGGAAGACTCCTCTTTCTGAGTTCAAATCTGACCTCAGATCCTAAGAAGCTGTTTTTTGACCCTGGACAAGTCACACAAAACCCTGTTTGTCTCTGTTTTCTCATCTGTAAAAGCAGTTGAAGGAAATGGCAAAACCACTCCAGTTTCTTTGCCAAGAAAACCCCAAATGGGGTCATGAAGAGAAATGATAGAATAACAAATTATCATCATTATATCAATCATCATCATCATCATCTTATCCTTCCCACCTCATTCAGTTTTTTTTGATCACTCATTTTCCTATTGTCACTTCATGCATTTCAAAGTTGATTTCTAGGCACTTTTCGTGATTTTGGCACCCATGAATTGGCATTGCGCCTGATCTGGAATGGAGGTATGGGTTGGACTAGATGCCCTCTAAACTCCTTTCCAACTTTGAGATTCCAGAATTCTGAGATTCTATGCTATTCTCTTGAATACTGAAAATAGCAAGGAATGAAAAGGTAGAGAAGAGTCCATCTCTGTGACTGTGGATGTATGTCTTTGGGGAGCAAAGATTTCCATTTGGGATACAATCAAGTCCTTCAAAGTTGTCAGAGATGCAAGATGCTAACCAATCCATCCTCATTTTCCTCTCCCCTTCACCTGCCAAAAGTCCTAGCAAGAAGAGGGGGAAAAAACTTTCCTGGTGTTCATAGAGACTTAAGTTGGATAATTTTTAAATTATGTCGATTCCCTCCTCTCCCTACTTCCACCAGACCATACACGCTGCAGTGGACCACGAGACAGAGAAGGACCAGGATTCAGATCCAAACTTGATCATTTACTAGCTGTTTAAGCTTGATTTAGACTCTCAACCTCTCTATACCTGGACACAGAGAAGAGACAATGGGAATAAGAGAAGTATCTCCTTGAGAGAATTATTGGGAGGAGTCAATGAAATAATATGCATAAAGCCTGTTCCATGCTATATGAATATTAGCTATTATTATGGCTATTGTGCAGGCACTTAATCCCTCTGGAACTGTTTCAGCATCTCTATTTTTTTGTTGTTGTTTGCAAGGCCATGAGGTTCCAAGTGACTTGCCCAAAGTCACACAGCTAAGTAATTATTAAGTATTTCAGCATCTTTAAATTGAGGAGGTTGGGCATGATGATGTTTTTGGTCCTTCTCCAGCTCTAATCCTATTCAATCCTTATACCTTGGGTAAACTTCTCCAGTTGAGCCTGTTTCTAGTTATCACTGATTCCGAGACATTCTTCTCATTCTTTGTCAGGAGAGTGTGGAGGCAGGGGTCGACAAGCCCTTCTCTTTGATCCCCTTCCCAGAATGGAAGGAAGGAATGAAGGGAGGGAGGGAGGGAAGGAGGGAGGAAGGGAGGGAAGGAGGAAGGAAGGGAAGGAGGGAAGAAGGAAGGAAGGAAGGAAGGAAGGAAGGAAGGAAGGAAGGAAGGAAGGAAGGAAGAAGGAAGAGGAAGGAAGGAAAGAAGGAAGGTAAAAGGGAGGGAGGCAAGTGAGAGAGAGTTGAAAAAAGGAATGAGAAGAGAGGAGGGAAGGAGAAGAGAGAGGAGAGAGTGATGACTAGAGGCTCTGATTGTGATCTCAACAGAGGTTAAGATTTCCATCTCCGGTCTTTAGAATCCCTGCAGAGTTTGGGGAGACCCCACATCAGAGAGGGGAAGATAGAGGCTGTGAGTGAGTTGTCCCTCTGCACGCTCCCGTGTCCAGAGTCCAATTGACCCAGGCTCCCGCGCTTCCCTTCCCTGTCCAGTATTCGGGGCTGCTGGCACTGCCCTTGCTAAGCGGAGACGGCCTGGGGAGAGCTTGGGTAGGCCCTGTGAAACCCAAAGCTGGCTGCCAGGCGGCTCATTAAGAAATGCCTTCGGCGGCAGAGCCGGGCAGCAGCCCCCGAACAGCTGAATAGGAGGCGTTGGGGGTCCGGGCCCGGGCTCACCGCGGCCGTTCGGAGGAATGCGTGCTGGCCCCTTGGCCAAAACCGCGGCCCTTAGGGGAGAGGGTTCGGTGCTTGGAGGTGGGCAGGGCACCGGGAAGCCTTAGCACTGGCACCAATCAAATTATATCCTCCCCCACCCCCACCCCCACCCCAGATTCTCAGGTCTTAGAGCTGGAAGGTCCCTTTGGTTTTGGTTTTGATTTGTTTTTTAATCTTTTCCTTCCTTTCTCCTTCCTTCCTTCCTTCCTTCCTTCCTTCCTTCCTTCCTTCCTTCCTTCCTTCCTTCCTTCCTTCCTTCTTTCCTCCCTTCTTACTTTCTTTCCTTCTTTCATTTTTCTCTTCCTTTCTTTTCTCTCTTTCTCCCTTCCCTCCTTCCTATCTTCCTGCCTTCTTTCCTTTTCTCCTTCATTTCCTCTTACCTTTCTTTTTCCTTTCTTTTTTCCTTCTTTTCTTCCTTCTTTTCTTTATTTCTTTCTTCTTTCCTTCTCTCCTTCCTTTCTTCCTTCCTTCTTTCTTTTTCCTTCCTTGCTTCTTTTCTTCTTTTTCCTTCTTTCTTTCCTTCCTTCCCTCCTTCCTTTCTTCCTTTCTTTTTTCTTTTTTCCTATCTTCCATCTGTCCTTTCTTCCTTCCTTCCTTCCTTCCTTCCTCTTCTCATACCTTCCTTTCCTCCTCCCTTTCTTTTTCCTTCCTTTCTTTACTCACTTTTCTTCCTTTCTTCCCTTCCTACTTTCTTTCTTTCATTTTTCTCTTCCTTTCTTTCCTCCTTCCTTCCTTTCTTTTCTCTCATTCTTTCACTTTCATTCTTTCTTTCTCTCTTCCTTTCTTCCTTCATTCCTCCCTTTTTCCATCATTCCTTTCTTCTTTTCCCTTCTTCCTTCCTTCCTTTCCTTCTTTCTTTCTTCCTTTCCCTTTCTTTCTCTCTCTCTCTCTCTTTCTTTCATTTTCCCTTTTTTTCTTTCTACAATCCTGTAATTGCATCTCCAGCACTTAACACATGCTTGACACTTGAGAGGTACTTAATAAATCTTGATTGAGTAACTGTATTCATGTGGTGAATTCCTGGTGTGGGAATTCCCTCCCCTGCCGCAGAATGAGTTTCTCAGTGGTTTGGCTGTCCATAGATACATGTGAAATGTGTCAGAAGAGAGTCCTGAATTTAAAATTCTGCACTTCCAATCCAAAATTATCTTACAGATGATCCAAAGTGTTGTTAAGTCAATTCAGTCAGGTCTGACTCTTCATGACCACATTTAGGCTGTTCTTGGCAAAGATACTGGTTTGCCATTTTCTCCTCCAGCTCATTTTACAGATGAGGAAACTGAGCAAACAGGAGAAATAACTTGCCTGAGGTCATATAGCTAGTAAGTATCTGAAACCAGATTTGAACTCATGAAGATGAGTCTTCTTAATTCCCATGATTATGCTCTATCTACTGAGCTATCTAACCATTCCATCCAAAGTGGAGTGGAATCAAATCTAAAGCATTTGATGACCTTCTGATACTTAAAATCACAGACCTCAAAGTTGCAAAGAGCCCCAGAAGCCACATAGACCAACCTATTCCTTTTTTTTTTCTTTAGGTTTTTGCAAAGCAATGGGGTTAAGTGGCTTGTCCAAGGCCACACAGCTAGGTAATTATTAAGTGTCTGAGGCCCGATTTGAACTCAGGTACTCCTGACTCCAGGGCCAGTGCTCTATCCACTGTGCCACCTAGCCACCCCTCAACCAAACTATTCCTAAATAAACATTCCCAATACATCCCCAACAAACCTCCAATCAATGAATGTCTCAAATGGAGAGGACCTCACGACTTCTTCAAATAGCCCATTTCATTCCTAGACAATTATACTATTAGATGAAGACAATCTTTACTTCTCCCATCATCCCTGGTTCTGCCATCTGAGAATCTGAACCAAGCCCTTTTGAACCAACCCAAGAAGTCAGGGTATAGTCCCCTGTATTGTCTCTCCCTCATTGTGAGGATCAAATAAATTACATCTAATGCCCCTTTCACATGACAGTCCTGGAGATACATACATACAGATTTCAGGTCCTCTCTAAGTCTTCTCCAGAGGAGACACCCTACTCCATCAGTTGGAGTTAGTCAACTGATGCTCATACTTGTCTCGTTCTGAGTCAGACTGTGCAGAACTGATCAGACTAGAGATTCATAGGAACCATGATAAATTTTCTGTGACATAGTACTACTGACCCAAAGTTTAGTTGAGTACTGAAATCTTAAAGTGAATAAATTGCCACCCCACAGCCACTCTAAATTTTTTGGTGGGACTCACTAGGAGGGAAAAATCCATTCATACTGTTTAATGCAAAGAATCAATAATTGTTTGATTGCTCCTGTGACCCACCATTACCACCAGTACTAATCACATCTCTCTTCAGCCGTAGGCTTCTCCCCGTTGCTGTGGTTACATCTCTCCCCAAGATCCCCCTGGGAATAGTGGAGTTGATTGAATATTAATGGACTTACGAGTGCTATATTGATTGATATTGAACTGCATCCTTGGAAGCATATGAGTTGTCCACAGAACCTACCCCCAAGTATCCTGGCAGGGTTGGATTCCCATTTCAAAGGGAAAGTCTCCTGAGAGACAACCTTCCTGAGGATGAAAATGGGATCTTGGCTAAGACAGTCTTTTCAAAAGCCTTTTTCAATCTCCTTTACTCACTTTAACATATCTATGCTAATAGTCACCATGGTCACTAAAGACAGAGGACTTATCAAATATGAGCCCTTCCAGTCTTTCTATAAAGAAATCACCCAGGGCTTTTCTGTGCCTTTATCACAGGGTTTTTCAGTCCAAATCCTTAATTATTTTGGCTTTGGTGAGTTATACATTGTAAGAAAATGGATTGTCATGAATACTGCATTAGACTAAAGTTAAGAAGACTGTAAGTTCAAATTCTTACTTGGGGGGAAAATGTTTTGCTTGATTATGAATATTTCTTTTTTTTAAAGTTTTATTTTTAGGTTTTTTGCAAAGCAAATGGGGTTAAGTGGCTTGCCCAAGGCCACAGGGCTAGGTAATTATTAAGTGTCTGAGGTTGGATTTGAACCCAGGTACTCCTGACTCCAAGGCTGGTGCCCTATCCACTGCGCCACCTAGCCGCCCCCTGAATATTTCTTATAAAGGTTTGGTTTCTTTTCTCTGAAAAAAGAATTGAAAGGAAGAGAAAATAGATTTTTTTTCCACTGAAAAAAATATATCTTACCAACTGTATAACCCTGGGTAAGTCATTTAGATTCTTCATGTCTCAGTTTCTTCATTTATAAAATAGGAATGATAAGAGTACCTCTATTACAGCTTCATGCAGTGTTAGAAGAATTAGAGTTTGAAAGCACCTCAAAAGCTATCTGGTCCCACTTTCCCATTTTAAAGATGAGGAAATTGAGGCCTAGGGAGTTTAATTAACTTGGTAAGGTTTGTGCAGTTAAGTCTCAGAAAGAGAATTTGAACCAAGCCCTCTGACTGGCAGTCAGTGTATATTCCCCTGTATTGTCTCTCCTTTGTTGTGAGGATCAAATAAAATACTAGATGCATGATACTTTACAAATCTTAAAATCTCAATAAAATATAAATTATATACTTAGCTGTATATATGGCATTCCTCCCTGTCCCAAATAGAATATAAGCTCTATGAAGGCTAGGTCTCTTTCTTTTTTATCTTTCTAGTCCAATCATCTAGTGTACTTCCTGACTTACAGAAAGAAAGTGTGAAACAAATCCTTGTCACAATGAATTGTAGGGGCAGCTAGATGGCAGTAGATAAAGCACCGGCCCTGGAGTCAGGAGTACCTGGGTTCAAATCCAGTCTCAGACACTTAATAATTACCTAGCTGTGTGGCCTTGGGCAAGTCACTTAACTCCATCTGCCTTACAAAAACCTTAAAAAAACACAATGAATTGTATTTAGTGAACAAATGTTTGATGAACTGTTGAATTGCTTTGCAGAATGAAACCCAGACTATATCCAAGTCCAGAGGCTAGAATTCATATCCAGAAATTCAATTCATTTTAACAATTGTTTATCTAACTATAATCAATCCATCTCTGCAACAACATGCATAAAATTAAATCATAAGAATTTACATTTTGTAGCACATTAAAATATATAAAGCCCACCAAAACCCTAAGGAGGTAGCATAAATATTCTCTGCCCCATTTTGTATAATGAGAATAAATCCACAATCAAGCAGATATATGACATTGATCTATAAAAATTCAGAATCAATCATTTTGAATAAGTAGAATATCCCAAATGCTCACAATCTCTAAGCTACATGAAATCAAAAGCTTTCAAAATATAGAGACTGACCTTAGAACTTCAGGGTCAGGTGGAAATAGCAGGAAATAAGTATCATTCCTCTTGACCTATCTGCTAATCAAGTTATCCCAAGAAAAGTTAAGCTTCCATCCTAATATTTTTAAGATAAAAAAGCAACTGTTTTATCCATCTGAGCATTAGTTCTTAGAATATTTAATATGAAAGAATAATAGGATGGTAACTTTTCTTTTGATTGAAATGTTAATTTTCCAATTACATACAAAGGTAGTTTTCAACATTCAGCCATTTGCAAATTTATGAGTTCCACATTTTTCTACCACATTCCCTCCCCTTCCTGTCCCCCACGGCAGTGAACAATCTGGTAAAAGTTATACATGTACAATTGTGTTTAATATATTCCGTATTAGTCATGTTGTGAAAAAGGAATTAGAACTAAGGGGAAAAGAAAAGACCATGGAGTGGCTAGGTGGCACAGTGGATAGAGCACCGACCTTGGAGTCAGGAGTACTTGGGTTCAAATCTGACCTCAGACACTTAATAATTACCTAACCGTGTGGCCTTGGGCAAGCCACTTAACCCCATTGCCTCGAAAAATCTAAAAAAAAAAAAAAAAGACCATGAGAAAGAAAGGAAAAACATAAAAGAAGTTTTTTTTATAAAAAAGTGAACATAGTATGCATTGTTCCACATTCAGACTCCATATTTTTTTTTCCTGAAGGTAGATGGCATTGTCCATAACTGGTCTTTCAGGATTGTCCTTAATGTCTGAATACTGAGAGGAGCTCATCCATCATAGTTGATCATCTCATAACGTTACTCCTTGCTTTGTTCACTTTCACTTAATATCAGTTCATGCAACTTTTCTAAAGTCCCATCACTCATGATTTCTTAAGAATAGCAGCTCCATAATATTCATATACTATAACTTGTTCAGCCATTCCCCAATTGATGGACATCCTCTCAATTTCCAATTCTTTGCCACTACAAAAAGAACTGCTATAAATATTTTTGAACAAGTGAGACTTTTCCCATTTTTTATGATCTCTTTAGGATATAGACCCAATAATAGTATAGCTGGATCAAATCTTTGCTGCCCCTTATACAGAGTTCCAGATTGCTCTCCAGAATGGCTGATAGTAACTTTCCTATGAAAAAGGTTGACAAATGAGATGAATAATAATAATACTAAATAACTAACATTTACATCATACTTTAGAGTTTGCAAAATACTTTCCAAATATTATCTCATCTTATCCTCATGACAACCATGGGGAGTAAATACCTTTATTATTCCCATTTTACAGATAAGAAAAGTGGAACAGATTGTCTGATTTGCCCAGGATCACATAGCTAAGAAATGTCTGAGACAGAATTTGAAATTAGTTCTTCCTGACTTCAGATCCATGATTCTACCTCACTTTCTAGTTCTAAAAAGGGCCCATTTCTATAGCATTTTGCAGTTTGCAAACTATTTTACATTTATAAGTTCATTTGAATCTAATAGCAAATCTACACTGGATAGTCAGTCAGTCTGAATAGCTCAGACAGGAGAGCATCAGGCTCTTTTTAAAAAAATTTTATTTATTTAAGGCAATGGGGTTAAGTGGCTTACCCAAGGTCACACAGCTAGGCAATTATTGAGTGTCTGAGATCAAATTTGAACTCAGATTCTCCTGACTCCAGGGCAGATGCTGTATCCACTGTACCACCTGGCTGCCAGGAGTATCAAAGGGTCCAGGATTCAAGTTCCTATCTAAGTACTTCTCCAAGCAGCCAGGAACTAGAGGTCTAGACCTGAACTCAAGATGACTCCTCTTCCTGATTTCGAATCTGACTTCATTTACTAGCTATGTGACCCTAGACAAGTCACTTCACCCTGTTTGCCTCAGTTTTCTCATCTATCAAATGAGCTGGAGAAGGAAATGGAAAACCATTCTAGTATTTTTGCCAAGAAAACCTAAATGAGGTCAAGTAGAGTTGGATATGGTTGAAACAACTGAACAACAAAAAGAGGAAACTGAGGAAGGTTAGATTGGATTATCCTAATTCCAACTCTTGCATTCTACTTCAATGCAATTTAGCATGCATTTATTAAGTACCTACTGTGTACCTGACCTCTCCGAAGAGCTAAATTTACATTGACAAAACCAAAATAGTACTTTTCTTCAGCAAAACTATATTTTACTGGGGAGTGAGAAGATTTCAATACCTCTCCTAAACCTCCATTCTCAATCCACAAATACAGTTTCCAAAATCTGGTTGGGGAGCAGTCCTCATCTGTATTTGAACCCAGTAAAATGCCAATATGAGACAGCTTGTCATTACGTATCTCGGAATTCAGCCAACACCAAAGTGGCCCTAATAAAGTCTTAAGAGAATGCAGTTGAAACCGAGGGCAGATTTAGATCTAACATCATCATAAAGGGATTTCAAAAAAATGGAGGTGAGAGGAACAGAAGAATGGAACTAGATTTCAAGATCTGATAGAAAAATGTTCTTTGAGAAAAATCAGAACATTTTACAGTGACAAAAGGACCAGACTTGGAACCAGAAATTGTGTTCTTGAGCATGGTGTTTCCCTTCCCTGAATCTCAGTTTCCTGATCTGTAAAATGAAGGGATTGGATTAGATTCAATTCTATTCCCCTTCAATGAACAATTCTTATTTTATGCAACTATAATTGTATGTGTTTATATAAATATGCACACACAAATAAAGATTTGGTTTGGTTTGGTTTGGTTTGGTTTGGTTTGGTTTGGTTTGGTTTGGTTTGTTTGGTTTGGTTTGGTTTGGTTTGGTTTTTTTAGCCTTCTCAACAGGAGGAGTAGGGAGAGAAGAGAGGGAGAGAATTCAAAATTGAAAATAAAATTGAATTTAAAACAAATATATCCTGAGTAACTACTATGCGCTGAGCACTATACTATATACCAGAGATAAAAAAGAAAACCTCTTTCCCCAAGATTATATTATGGGCAGAGAGGGAAGAGAGGGAAAATGTGTACCAGTAAGTAAAAAAATTTAAATGTGCATGTTCATATACATGCATTTAATTTATATGTATGTATCTCTAGATCTGTGTACATGTGTGTTGTGTTTACATATTGTGTGTGTGTGTGTATGTAGACATATACACATACAATAACTTCAAGAGGGAGGGAGCATTAATAACCAGAAAGGTGTGTTGTAGGAAGTATCTCCTGAGTAGTGTTGGGAAAGAAGTCCTTTAGGGAAGCTCTAACTGTCCTTGTAGCTCTAAATCTGTAAGCCTGGGAGCCTATGAAATGAGATGCTCTATGAAGAAACTTCTGTAACCTGAGAAGCATTCTATGTATATGAGCAATTATGATTATCAGTCATCTCTGCGAGGGTGGCCCATCTCTTCCTGCTCCAGGGTGGTTGGCTTTGGCTATATGACATAACTGCAAGAGAGTTTGTCTTGGTTGTTAACTAAAGGGCTGGCTCCCAGGGAGGCTGGTAATTACCCTCGGATGTCTCTTTACCAGCAGCCAAAAGAACCACACAACACCATTGTGGTGAGTGACAAAGAGGAGCCCACATGTTGTGTTTGGCCCACTAGAATGGAATGCTTCCCAAGACTACAGACCCCGGTAAGATACCGGCTGTTTCCGGTTGTACCAGAAAAGCCAGAAAAATGACTGGCCTCAGGGCTTCTCAGAGAACCCTGCTTCATTTCATGTCAGAACCAGTATGTTCAGGAGGCAAGCGAACGTCACACACAAGGAGGCAGCTAGTTGGCACAATGAACCAAGGGCTGGCCTTGGAGTCAGGAAGGTCTGAGTTCAAATCTTGCCTCAGATACTAGCAACTGTGAGACTCTAGGCAAGTCACTCTCTTAGACTAAATTTCCTCATCAGTAAAATGTAGAGTATAATACCACCTCAAAGGGATGCTGTGAGGATCAAATGCAATGAAAAATAGATACATACATGCTTATATGCTAGTTTGCATGCATGCCTATTTACATACATACACATATTCTATATGGTGCTTATTTCTGTGCTTGCTATTACTATTGTCATAAAAGGTCCTCCAGGTGAAATCCTATTCTCATAAAACCAATTTTCAAAGCAATCGAAATCTTTGAGATAGTGTGGATCCCTGAAAGAAAAAAAAATGCTTCATTTGGATCCTGAAGACTTGGGTTCAAATCCTTTCTCTTTCATTTCCTTCCTATTAATGAGATCTTAAGCAAGTCACTGTGTCTGGGGCTCAATTTCCTCATATGAGAAATGTGGAATGCTGGACTGCATCGCCTTTAAGCTTATTTTCAGCTATTAACCTATGACCTTATTATCTTTTGCCTCACTGGAGGAAATCAATGATGAGCTTCTAGCTTATAATATTCAGCACTTGTATGGTTGACCAAGTTGGTCTATACATTTTTATGTATATTAGAATTTTTTCTCTCTTAAAACGGGATTCCAGGACAGGGATCATTTATTCTTCTGCATCCTTCCCATCCCCCAGGGCACTCAATCTGAGCTTGGTAAACTCACACATAGATGGGTTGAAAGGAATGTTGAAGGTGGCTATATCATTTAGAAGTATGTATAGTGTAAATCATGAGCATAACATTTCTGGTCAACTGTATTTTCAGCTTCTAAAGAGGCTCCATTAGAACTCAGTTTTTGAGATTTCAGTCATTCTGCGTATGTTTCTAGTTTGCATTCATAGAACTTGGATTGCTTAAAGATGGTTGTTTGTGTGAAGTGAGGAATGTCTTGTGACATTCTTCTGGGAAATGGGTAGAAGGGGAGGCTAGAGTTATGCAAAGACTGACTCTGGGGATTTTGGTCCCTTAGACCTACCTCTTTCAAGAGAAGGGTATTGCCAGACCTCACAAATTCTAACTCATTTGAATGGAGGCCCATGTGGATATGAGGGGTTGGTCCTATTCTAGAATGTTATCAGAGGAATGTAATTGTGCTACTTTCGAACCAGTAACTGAAACCAAAGCAAGATAAGCAGAAGTAGATCCTTAGGGGAATGCTTTTAAGTAATTAATTAGTAATTATTGAATTATAATGAACACATTCTTTTTTCTACATATTGTCTAATCAAAAGTAGTTTATTCTATCAAAGTAAGCATTCTTCCTGCAATTTTATTTATTATCATTAAGGTGACTTATAATAAGAAAGACACTGTGATATGGTGAATAATATGCATCTTAGCATGCAGGTGGTGGCATAGTAGATAGAGTATGAAGCCTAGAAATAGGAGATTTGGGAGCTTTATACACTTCCTCTCATAGCAACACCAACAATAGCAACAATAATAATAATAATAAAGGATAGATTATGTGCTTGCCCCCAAACAAGATTGCTTGGTAATATCATTAATACATTGTTACTGCCAACCTGCAATCCTCATCACACCAGGATAGTGCCATTGTATGGATAACCCATATTTCATTGAGCTATCAAACTAACTACCCACTGTAATATTGTTTCATCTAATGTCTGACTTTTGCAGAATCCATTGCCTATGTGTCTATATGTACCTATGATAAACATATACAAAGTGAATAAAAAGTCATTTCAGGCAGTTTTAGAGATTTGAGGGATCAGGAAGGGCCTTACATGAAAGATGATGTTTGAGTCAAATTTTGGAGAAAGCTAGAGATTTTAAGAGTCAGAGGTGTTGATGGGGTGGCTAGGTGGTACAGTGGATAGAGCACCAGCCCTGGAGTCAGGAGGACCTGAGTTCAAATCTAGCCTCAGACATTTAACAATTACCTAGCTGTGTGGCCTTGGGCAAGCCACTTAACCCAATTGCCTTGCAAAAACCTAAATTAATAATAATAATAATAATAAAGAGTCAGAGATGATGAAGACTTGGGGAACAGCATGCAAAGTCACAGAGAGAGGAGATAAACAGTAGGCATTTAATAGAGAGAGGAGATAAATAGTAGGCATGTAATACATTCACCCAGCAATCTCTTCTTTCCTAGATCAAAGTTGAACACGGGTCCCATTCTTACCCAAATAAGAATTGTATAAATTGTCCATGTTCCTGTGCACACAGCCACTGGTGTACATCTTTAGCATGATCGGAATCCTGCCAGATTCCTCACACATAGTAATGAGTTCTCCTTGGGATCATGGATGCTCAGGGCTGTGGAATATTCGAATGAGTCATGGAGTCCATCTTCCTGCCTTTGGGCACTGAAACCTCCCCTGACTTGAGACATCCAAGTCCATTCCAATCTGTGTAACTTGAGCCAGAGCTAAATCCTCTAGAAGCCTGGCTCAAAAGAGACACGGGAAATATGCTTCACAGTCAGTAGAAATCACCATCAAATATTTCAGCAGATGCATGGTAGAGATGGGGCAGAAGACACAAGGAGCAGGGATATTAGTCGACCAACCATATTGGAGCAGCATTTAAAACACAACATAAAGCACAACTTAATGAAGGCATTAGCCTGGGGAAGGAACATTACTATTGAAGGAAAAATAACTGGAAGTCATTAATGTCTTCCCTGGCATGGCATCCTAAGGGGAGCAATTTCCAAAAGACTTTAATGAGAAGTCTAAAAATTCGAATTTCAGAAGACTTCATCCACACATGCTCCTTCATCAACCTGGAAAACATCGATTTCTAGACGCAGTTCATCCCCGTCGCCTTGTCTTCATTCATTAGCCTAGTGTATGACTCACAGTGCTGGTTTGGCAGTGTCCTCATACAAAGTAGGATGGAGAGGAAAATCTGTGTCTGATGATGAAGCCTGCCTCCTACCTCTTGGCAGAAAGGCAGCACACTATTAGAGAGGAGCAGAGCATACATGTTCAGTCAATGGGTTAATGTTTTTGTTTGATTCTACTTGTTACAAAAAAAAGGTTTCTTTGTGGGGAGAGGGAAGACAGTGTTATTGTGAATTCACAAAGAAGAGCTAGGGGGTGGGAGAAATAAACAAGAGAGACAGAGAGAAACAGAGTCATGTCTTAGAGTCAGAAGACCTGAGATTGAATTCTAGATCTGATTCTGAGACCCTGGCAAGTAACAGAACTTATTCTTTCTGTAGCCTCCATCCATTTATCTGGGGGGGGAGAAGATAAGGAAATCAGATTTATTATTTAGTAGGGTAGAAGACTCCTCGTCTGCCTACCAAGACAGACCAGCAACTCTTCTCTGTTTCATACTCTTTTAGAGAGAGAATAAGTAATTTCCCATGATCAAACAAACCATCCTGTGTCAAATTGGACATCAGTCCAAATCTTATGGACTCCAAAGGTGACCTATCTACTATGTCCCAGTGCCTCTATCACAATAATACTCACATGACCTACCAAAACTGGAGTGAAGAACTCACCTTAGAAAACATAAAGGTCTATAAAATGTGATTTGTTATCTGCTATTGAAGAGAGACAAGGTATTTTATCTTCTAGAAAAAAAGGAGGGAGGGAAGTCAGGTGGCACAGTGGATAGAGCACCAGTCCTGGAGTCAGGAAGACCTGAGTTCAAAATAGGTCTAAGACACTTGATACTTGCTAGCTGGACAAGTCACTTACCCCCATTGCCTTGCAAAAATAGAAAGAAAGAAAGAGAAAGAAAGAAAGAAAGAAAGAAAGAAAGAAAGAAAGAAAGAAAGAAAGAAAGAAAGAAAGAAAGAAAGAAGAGAGAGGGAGGGAGGGAGGGAGGGAGGAAGGAAGGAAGGAAGGAAGGAAGGAAGGAAGGAAGGAAGGAAGGAAGGAAGGAAGGAAGGAAGGAAGGAAGGAAGGAAGGAAGAAAAAGAAAGAAAGAGACAGTGTGGAATAATAAAGGACAGAAGTCTGAATTTGGAGTCAGAGAGACCCAAGTCCAACCATTTCCTCAAAAGTGTATTAGTTGTGTGACCTAACAAGTTAGTGTCTTAATCAATGAATAACCATTTATTAAATGCCTAATAAGCACCTGGCCCTGGAATACAATGACAAATTTCACTCTATTAGAAAGTCCCTTATTTCATGATATCATCCTAGAGGTCATATATTCAGAGTCAGAAGGAAGTTTGGAGATGATCTAGTCAACACTTCATGTCATAGATGACAAGGCTAAGATCTAGTGGGTTTTCCTGTCAACAAACACTTATTAAGTGCCTATGGTGTTCCAGCTATTGTACTATGCACTGGAGATCCAAGGAAAGGCAAAAAGAGAATCTCTGAACAGTCTACAAAGGTTCTGGAGCTTCCAAAATTACTAAATTTCCCATAATTTCAATAATTTTCTCTTCTCTTTTATAAAAGGGATTTATTGAAAAGGCAGAGCAAGAACAGTTATTCCCAAACAACCACCCCTACCTCTCCCTAAAGTAGGGGCACACTCTACCTTTACAACATCCTGAAGAGAGTAACTACAGATTTACAGCACAATGGCTGTGAGGCACATGAGCAGAGACCCTGAGCCACCAAGTGTTTCCCAGCTCTGGAACTCCAAAGTCCCTTTCTCTTCTCATGGAATCCTCATGAGGTTCATTTTAGGTGTTGCCTTCTTCTGGGCTGCAAAGATAATTGTCTTGTTAGAGTTTCAGAGTCAGTATTTCCCTCTGAGGCAATGAGTTCCAGTCCTAGAAACTGCTGCCATTCATGGGGGGACTGTCTTTCCATCTTCATCTGGTGATGCTTCATTAGCGATTGCCCATTATCACTTTCACCAGCTACTACACACTAGTTGCCAATAGGGTCACAGTTGGATCTGATATATCTCCTGCTTCCCTGGGCACTCTCATCTAGGAATACTCATTCACAAGAGACCAGAAAAGGTAGAAGGAAGCTAGACTAGAAAGATCTTTGAATGCCAAACATAAGATTTTGTCTTTGATCCTGGAGACAATAGGGAGCCACTAAAGTTCATTGAGTAAGGGGGTACCATGATCAGAACTGTGCTATAGGAAAATGGATTTGGTGTCTAAATTGAAGATGGATTAGAGTGAATTAAGACTTGAAGCAGACTATTGCAATAGTCCATACATGAGGTGATGAAGGTCTATACCAGGGTGTTGGCAGTGTCAAAAGAGAGAAGGGGTAGACTCAAGAGAAATTGCAATGGTAAAGTTGACAGGCCTTGGCAACAGTATAAAATTGTGGGAAATGATACTAATCATGGATCCTTGAGCTCTCCATAGACTCACGGAACTGCAGAATTTAGACATTATTGAATCTGACCCTCTCACTTGACAAAGAAAAATATTGAGACTCCAGTGTATAAAGCAGTGTGATGCAGTGGTTAGAGCATTGGTCTTGGAGTCAGAAAGATGGGAGTTTGAATCCAACCTCAGACACTTGCCACTTACTAGCTGTGTGTGACCTTGGGCAAGTCATTTAACCATGATTGCCTTGTATCCAGAACTATCTCTAGCTTTCTGATTCATCTCTGGTTACTGAACCTAGATGACTCTAGGATAAAGTGACGTTGGTGACATAGCACAGTAGCCCCTCACCCCAATTCAATTCATGTGCTTGTCTTGGCATTACTTCCCTGATGTCAGGGTCTTCTTCGAGAATGAAGGATAAAAAAAAGAGCAAACAAAACAGCCCAACTAAAACTAGAACCCAAGTTCCCCAGGTCCTGGTTCTTTCCTCTCCCCACCCCAATTCCCACATTGTCTGTGCTTTGCCCTTTCTCTCTCCCTTCATGCTCAGCATCTTTGGAGCCTTGTTAGAATGGAATGCAACTCCCCCCCTCCCCACTCTCTGTTTCCATAATGATCTTGATCATTAGGATGAATTAATTCCAAAGACTATTTTCTGTCTCTCATTACTGGGACTGGTGTGTGTTATGCAGGGTGGATGGTTGGTTGTTGTTGATGAATTTGGGTTTTTGGAGGGGTGGGGTAGTTTGGTTCTTATTTTGTTTTATTTTTTTCCTTTTCTGTGAATAGCTAATGGGAAAGAGAACTCATTGGGCATAATATTCTGTGATAACTACAGTCGATCACAGGACAAAAAAAAAATGCGATGAGAGCTAGAAATGGTCTGAAATGAGACTCTTTCTTGACAGCCTGGAGATCATCAGGAAGAATGGGGAGAAGACATAATAGCATTTGTCCTTTCTCCTTGGCAGGCGCTTTAATGAGGAAAGGAAATTAGCCAGTCTTTTGACATTCCTGTCAACTTGGGGCTCTGGGAATGCTGGTTATGAGGTTCCTTCTCCATGGCAATGAGCTCTGGGAACTCATATACACATGCTTTAAATGTCTCACAGGCTGGAGAGCCCTTGGGAAACCTTGTTTCCTTTGCTAGAGTCTGATCTTTTAGGGATGGGGAGTGTGATGACTCCTTCCTTTCACAGAATATCATTGCCATCTGACCCACCCACATGCCCACATCAGTATCTAAAGTCTGGTCTTTAAAACAGTGACTGGCTCTTTGTTTTTATCTTTTATATCCCTATACCAAATAGCTTATCTAGTATACAGCTGGAGTTTAATCAGTGTGGCTTGAATTGATTGTTAGATTATTTTTTAAACATATTTTTGAGCTCCAATTCTACATTAGAGAAGGTCAACATTTAATACCAAAATTAAGTGGAATCATATAATACATACAGTTCTTTCTCTGAAGGTTGATAGCAACTTTCTTCACAGCTCCTTTGTAATTGATTTAATATTCATATTATTCAGAATAGCTTAGTCATTCACAGTTACTCCACACAATATTGCTATTATTGTATACAACATTCCCTGGTTCTGCTCATTTCACTCTGCATTATTAAATCCAAGTCTTTCCATCTTCTCCTAAAATCAACCATTTCTTACAGCACAGTAGTATTCCATCACAATCACACAGCATGACTTTATTTAGTCATTGAGGGACATCCTGTTAATCTCCATTTCTTTGCCACCCCAGTTGCTAGAAACATTTTAGAACATATTTTAAGAATATCTAGTTCAGAACATATTCTTTCCTAATCACCTGGGGGAAACAGAGCTAATAGTGGTATTGCTGGGTCAAAGGGCATACAGTTTATAATTCTTTGAGTACATTTTCAGATTGTTCTCCAAAATGGTTGGATCAATTCACAACTCCACCAAAGTGTAAATTAGCAACCAATTTTCCTGCATGCCCTTCACTATTTGTCATTTTCCCCCTGCTTTCATTTTAGCCAATCTAATGATACCTCAATCTAATGGTACCTCAAAATTATTTTAATTTGTGTTTCCCTAGTCAAAAATGATTTAGAGCATTTTTATATGATTATAAATAGCTTTGATTTCTTCATCAAGAAAAACAACTGCCTGTTCATAAATTTTAACCATTTATCTATTAGGGGATGACTCCTAGCCTTAAAAATTTGACAATTCTCTATATTTGAGAAATAAGATGATGATGTTAAATTCTCAATGCTATAGACCTAAGGCCTCCTCACCCATTTCAGCATCTTCTTTGGGAGAGGCTTGAGGAAAGAAACATTGTATTGTGGGAAAAAACCCTGGCATATGAGTCAAAAGTCTTACCACTAGTCCTGACTCCTACACTATCCTGGGCAAGTGATTTCACTTTTCTGAGCATTTCTTTCCCTTTCTCAATAAAGGAGTTAAAGACAATAATCTCTGGCAACTCTTCCAAGTTTTAACAGTCTACATTCTGAAGTCTCTTACAGATCCAACATCCCAAGTTCTAAGGCCCCTCTGAGCTCTGACATTCTGTGTTCTAAGGTCCCTCCCAGTTCTAACATCATATGTTCTGTGGTCTCTCTCAGCTCTAACATTCAATAAGTCAGAGTTGATGAGCTCTCATTAACTTCAAAGGTCTATGGCAGAGAGCCATAGAGCTGGAAAGTTACGGGGAGGAGAAAGGAGGAGTCCCAATTAGCCCCCAAATGCTTATTATCTTCAAAGCACTCCATAGGTGCTAATGAATGAATCACCACCACCAAATTTGCTTTGTACAGTAGAGGAATCCCTGACAAGTTGGGTAGAAATCCAAGTTTTTATAAATTGAAACCATGTTTTTAATGAAATAAGGAGTTTGCTCAGATTGGAAGATTTCAGAGAATCCTTCCCAAAACCCTAAAATTAACCAACACTCTTCCCCCACAGACACACACACACACACACACACACACACACACACACACACACACACACAAACATTCTCTCTGCCTCTGCCTTTGCCTCTCCCTCTGTCTCTGTCTTTGTCTCTGACTCCGTCTTTCTGCCTTTGTCTTTCTCTGTCTCTGTCTCTCTGTGTGTCTGTCTCTGACTGGCTGACTGGTGCTCTGACTCTCTCTGTCTCTCTGTCTCACTGGGTAGAACATTGGCTCTCAAGTCAGGAGGACCAGAGTCCAAATTTGGCTTCAGACCTTGGGCAAGTCACTTAACCCTAATTGCCTGGCATCCAAGACCATCTCCAGTCATCCTGATTCATATCTGGCTACTGGACCCAGGTAGCTCTGGAGGAGTAGGTGAGGTTGGTAGTCATCAGCCTCAAATCCAATTCATGTGCTTGTCATGGCATCACTTCCCTGATACCATGGTCTTCTTTGAGAACAAAGGACAAAAACATCTGTGTGTATGGCGGGGAGGGGGTGGGTATCTGCTTCTCTCTCTTTCTCTGACACTGTCTCTGTGTTTCTCTGTCTCTGTCAGTCTCTCTGTGTCTCTGTTTCTATCTCTGTCTCTCTCTGACTCTATGTGTCTGCTTTTCCTCTGTCTCTCTGTCTCTCTTTCTCTCTGTCTTTGTCTCTTTCTCTGTCTCTGTCTCTCTGCCTCTCTCTCTCTCTCTCTCTCTCTCTCTCTCTCTCTCTCTCTCTCTCTCTCTCTCTCTCTCTCTCTCTCCCCACCCCCTCCAGTTTTCTGACCTTGCTAGCTTGAATGTTGACATGTGACAAAACTTGGGGTAAGCCGCCCAGTATATGCTCTGGCTGATTAGATTTCCCGGTCAGTGGAAGGTTAAGCAGATAATCTATTTTATGTCAAGCCCTGCTGAAAGTCTCCCACCATCTGAGTCCACTCGCCTGCCATAAGTCCAACCTAATGAACAGAGTTGAATCTTCTCTGATGATGGCGGGTCTGGCAGGGGGTCGGGGCCAGAGCTCTAGAGATCAATTCTCTTTGCCTAGCATGATGGGAATTAGGGGAAGGAGGTGCAGGCAACTGAACTGAACATGGGAGATGTCATTGAATAGACTCTTGGCCCTAGATGTAACCTGAGGACCTGAGTTCAAATTTACTATTTGAGACAACTTTAAGACACTCATTTTAGCCTTAGTTTCTTTGTCTGTAAAAGGGGAATTATGTTTTACTTTGTTTATCATGTACCTAGTACAGTATTATATAATGAGTTACTTAGGGTTCAGTGCTAGCCCTAGAATGAATTCAACCCATGGTGCAGTTGAATGAGTGCCAGACCCATAGACATGATGGAAGTTCAGATCTGGACTCTACCTCAACATTACCTCAGTCAATCACTTAGCCTCAATGGGCCTCAGTTTCCTCATCTGAAAAGTGAGAGGGTTGGCGTAGATGCCACTGAGTTCATTTACAGATCTTGCCCCCAGACACTGAGTGACCTTAGATAAATCACTTAACAATTTCTCTTTTGGTGTATATCAATAAATTCATTGGATACCTGGAATTTCCAAAGAGGAGACTCCCTCTACTGATTCAAATCGGCACTTTCCCCCATAATTTATAGTCTTACAGAGTTTTCTGAGGTACTGACAAATGAAATGACTTATCCAAGTTCCATGATATTTGTTCTTCATTCTCAAAGAAGACCATGATATCAGGGAGGTGATGGATTTGAGTGAGGGGGCGCTGGGCTAAGTCACCAGCCTCACTTTCTCCTCTGGACCATCTGGGTCCAATAGCCAGATAAAAATCAGGATGATGGAGATGACCCTGGATGTGAAGCAGTCAGGGTTATGTGACTTGCCCAGGGTCACGCAACTAATAAGTGACAAGTATCTGAGATTGGATTAGAACTCCTCTCCTCCTAACTCAAGGTCAGTAGTCTATCCACTGTGCCACCTAGCTGCCCTTCAAGGTTCTATAGACTTTGTGTCAGATGATGGACCTGAATCCAAGCATTTTTGACTCAGAAGTTAGAATTCTATCCATTCTTACACATTCTCTCACATGTATAAAATGTGAATTCTAATACTGCTAGCATCTACTACTTGCCCATCAGGGTTTTTCTGAGGCTTAAATAAAGAAAATGGAAATAAAGTATATTACAAAACTTAAAGCATTTTAGTTATCCAGAGGGAAAAATACTTTCAGATTTTAAAAAATAATTTAAAATTCTTCTATAAACCTGTTTCCTTATTACTCACATCTTGTAAATTGATTTATTAAGTCTCCTAATGAATAACTGGTTAGTTAGGTTCTGATTGAAGGAGGTTCCAATGTACCAGGACCATTTAATGAGTCCCATTAGTGAGACAGACAGACAGACAGACAGACAGACAGACACACACACACACACACACACACACACAAAAACACAAACACAAATACAAAAATCTGGGAAGTCACTTGGAGATGAGACGAGTATTTCATGTTTCCTTTTTTCCCAGTGTTTTAAAATTTTTATTTAAAGTTTTGAGCTCCAAATTCTATGCCTCCCATTCCCTCCCTCCCTGAGACCATAAGATATGTTATACATGTGCAATTATTGAAACATTTCCATATTGCTCATTGTGAACAAGGAGATTTTAATAAAAGAAAAAAATGAAAGAAAGAGAATGAAAACAGCATGCTTCATTTTGTATTCAATCAATATCAGTTCTTTTTCTGGAGGTGGATAATATGCTTCATTATTTCATCATTAGTCCTTTGGACTAGACTTGGATCATTGTATTGCTAAGAATAGTTAAGTCATTCACAGTTCTTAATTGAACAATATTGCTATTACTGTGCACAATGTTCTCCTGGTTCTGTTCCCTTCATTATGCATCAGTTCATGAAAATTATTTGACATTTTCAAGTCACGTCCCAGCAAGACCCCCTCCCTCACCACCACCCTTTCTCTTTCCACCTTTGAGGTTGTTGATGGTGTGACCCACCACAAAGCTATTTCTGTGGTTGGAAAATAAGGAAGTGGAGAAGTGTGTTGAGAGGTGGGGGAGTGCCCTGCGGCCCCCCAAATACTAGTAGATAACCAGATCTCCAAGAACTCAATATAGCAAGTACAAGGGGACAGAAATCTACCAAAGGGGGGAATATGATCCAGTGTGCATCTCAGGCCAGTCTCCTAACACTCCTAAAGTTCATAGCTAGTGATTTTATTCTTCTCTCCTCATGATCAATAAAAGTCCCTTTTCTCTGAGGAAGATTGTGACATTCCACTTACTGTTTTACATCCTTTTCTTTTTTAATTTTATTTTTTATTGATTTCTTTCATTTTTACATCACTTTTCTTTCCAAATATTTGCTACCTCTCTTTTAGCCAGCAGGTCATCATTTGTAACAAATAATTTTTAAAAAGAAAGGGGGGAAAAGGTAACTCAGCAAAAGTAAGAAATGTATCAACCAGGTCTGATGGTTTATTTGTAGGTTTATAGATTTAGAGCTGGATAGGACCTAAGTGGTGACCAGGTCCAATTCTATCAGATCTAACTCATTTTACAGATGAGGATGCTGAGACAAGACAGATTAATTGATTTGCCTGGTATCATACACTGGTCTCTATGGCAGAATTTGAAGCCAGGTTTTCCTAATTCCAAGTTCCATACCCTATCCGATTGTCTCCTCAGGAACCTAGGAACTCATGAGGAAACGGCTCCCTAAAATTACACCTCTCCAGATTACTTCTAGGGCACTTTTGCTTAGAGAAATATAAAGTGATTCACTATCCTTTCTACTTTGAAAGGAAAATTCCAAAGAATTCCATACTACACTTTCCATAGAAATGAAAGAAGGCAAAGCAGAGACAGAATTGCTTTTATTTTTACAGTCTGGTAAATGAACTTCTCTGCCAGTTAAAGGATTGCTTCCCCATCTCAAGTCCAAGTCCTCTGTTACTGAGCCACAAATGTGTGGGAGCCTATAGGGAAGTTTAGCACATGCTTCATAGGATACCAGTACCTGGCCTATCTATCTCCTCAAACAAAACAGAAAGGTATGCATGTATGTGCATACACACACACACACACAGAGCAAATATATAGTCTAGTCCATGTTATACCCAAAGAGAAATCCCATCTACCATGCTCTCATATCCACTGGAAAACCTCCACTGATGGGAAAACCAATATCTCCCCAAGAAATTGATTCCATTTTTGAGCAATGTAAATTATTTGGAAATTTTACCTGATGCTGAGCTGAAATCGACCTCTCTGCAACTTTTATTCATTAATTATAGTTCTATCAAGTCCAATTCCCCTTTGACATGGCAGTCCAACTCATGCTTGCTATTATGTTCTTCCTGTCTCCTTCTCTTCTCCAGGCTAAATATCTCTGCCCTTCGATGATATGGTTTAGATTCCACACTATCCTGGTGGTCCTCCTCTGGACATTCTCCAGTTAATCATTACCATTCCTAAAATATGGCACCCCAGATTGAACCAACAACTCTAGATGTAGCCTCACCAAGCCAGAAGACATGATTTCTCTCATTGCAAATAGAATGTAGCTATTAATCCAACCAAAAGACATATTCTTTCCCTCTCCCTTACTACACATACTACTGATTTATATTGAACTTGAAGTCTAAAAAATAAAAAAACCACTAGATTTTTATCCATGCTTCTCCCTCCTATTTCTGTGTATCTAGGTGATTTTTATTGCCCAAGTATGCAGTGGAAAGAACTCTGTGATAAATACTCACCATAATGTAAACTTGGGCAAGTCACAACCTCTTTGGACCCTGGTTTTCTCTTCTATAAATTGAAGGGATAGGATGAAATGACCCCTAATGTCCCTTTCAGACCAGGTTCTATGATGTCATACGGAAACTTTACATTTCTCTTCATTAAATCTCATTTTAACCTTCAACACAATGTTTTCATCCTTCATTTTTGAAGAAGACCATAACATCAGGAAGGTGATGCCATGACAAGCACATGAATTGGATTTGAGTGGGGGAGAACTGTGCCAAGTCACCAGCCTCACTTTCTCCTCCAGAGGCATCTGGGTTCAGTGACCAGATATGAATTGGGATGACTGGAGATGGCCCTGGATGTGAGGCAATAAGGGTAAAGTGACTTGCTCAAGGTCACACAGCTAATAAGAGTCAAGTGTCTGATGCTGGATTCGAACTCCTGTTCTCCTGACTCCAAGGCCAGTGCTCTATCCACTGTGCCACCTAGCTGCCCCAGCTTTCAAGTCAATGAGGTCTCTGTGAGATCCCTAGTTAGGGTAAATAGATGGCATAGTGGATTCAACAGACCTGAAGTCAGAAGAACCTGAGTTCAAATCTGGCCTCAAACAGTTACTGATTATATGGCCAAGTCACTTAAGCTGGATCGTCTTACTTCCAGGGTTATCTTCAGTCATCCCGATTCATATTTAGCCACTGGGCCCAGAGGACTTCAGAGGAGAAAGTGAGGCTGGTAATGCACAACACTCCTTCACTCAAAATCCAATTCATATGCATGTCAAGATATCACCTCCCAGGGGTGGCTAGGTGGTGCAGTGGATAAAGCACCGGCCCTGGAGTCAGGAGTACCTGGGTTCAAATCCCGTCTCAGACACTTAATAATTATCTAGCTTTGTGGCCTTGGGCAAGCCACTTAACCCCATTTGCCTTGCAAAAAAAAGCCTAAAAAAAAAAAGAGAACACCTCCCTAATATTGTGATCTTCAAAAATGAACATTCATCATCATCATCATCATTCCTCCCTAGTTATAGGACCTACCTGCAAATGTGATATTCTTGCCATTTCTTCCTTTGTCTGTGTCCCTGATCGACTATTGACTAGAATCTAAAGCTGAGGACAGAACCCTGGGGATGAGGTGGAAAATTCCTTGTCAATGAAAGGTGCAATCTCAGCATCACCTAGAAGGTGAACAACCTTGGTGTTAATAACACCAAGGTATCACCTGGCTGCTGTAACTAAGAGTCTCATTTCTAGGTGAATGTTACATGGAACACATTTCAAATGCCAACAAAGCTGAGGGAGCATGGATCTTATTCCAGTTACAAAGGTGGCTGCTAAATAGTTGATGAAAAATAGAATTAATCATCATCTAAGGCCATGTGACAAGATGTTTAAAGTTAACTGGTCTCAAGGCACTGTTTCAAGGTCTCTGTGATTTGGGGTAATACCCAGAAATCCCATTTGGTCTCAAAGTGACCTGAAGATCATAAATTGCCTCAACCCTTTGAAGTTACATAATCATAGAATTCAAAGTAAGAAGAGAACTTAGTGGCCATTTAGACTAACCAAGACTTGAATATTTCATTCCTGCCCCTCACCCATCCACAGCCTCTGCCACATTCCTGAATTTTGCTCATCCAATCTCTGCCATGTCCTTGACCTTTGCCTATCCACACTCTGTCACATCTCTGATCCTCACTCATCCAGCCTCTATTTTGTCTTTGACACTCACTCATCCAGTCTCTGTCATGTCTTTGACCTTCACTCATCCAGACTCAGCCACATGCCTGACCCTTGGGTATCCAGACTCACTGACTTGAAGACCTCACTATCACTAGAAGCAACCTAATGTGATTTTTAACAGCTCTCATTTTTGGAAAGCTTTTATTTTTGTTTTGTTTTTCTAATCTCTCACCTAAATTTCCCACTTTGTAACATCCACTCATTTCTCCTGCTTCCAAAAATAAAACAGAAAGTCACAAATGAAAAATCTTAAGATAGGATCTGGATTTCTAGAGCTATGATGTAATGAGGAAGCCTAGCATCCTGGTCTATTTCTCACTGCAGGTAACCTTCAGTCAGCCAAGAGTCCCCAAGCAGTGAACATTTATACTAATGGGGAGAAGGGTCGTCCCTTTATCCAGATAAATAAATACCAATAGAATACAAAAACAATTTCATTTGGGAGAAAATATCTTGATACTGGATAGACCTGGAAGGACTTGTCCAGCCCCCCTTCCTTTGATAAATGGGGAAACTGAAACTGGAGAAAGAAATTCTCTTATCTAACATCACATACGTTGTTTAAATATCAGAGACTACTTTACACTTAGGTCCTCTCTCACTCCAAATTTTCTGGCTACAGAACTGGCTCTTTCCATTGTACCATGCTGCCTCCTTAATGTGAGACCCAGAGAGGACAATCTATTTGTCCTAGTTCACTCAGTTAACTAAGATAGAAGAGAGATTAGAACCCAGGCTTCCTGACTCCAGTTCAGGGTTCAAGTGCATCTGCTTCCTGGTCCTAATGCTCTACCAGGAGCTTGAAAAATTAAAGGAAGATTTCCATGTCCTCAAAGAATTTGAAAGCTCCTTCCACCATTATCCCAGCAGGGATCCCTGGCCCTCCTTTTGGTAATGAGTCTTGTCAGTCTGCCCCTGCCAAGGGCACAGCTGACTATCTTTGTTCCTCTTAGGTTGGGTGGAATGGGCTTGACAAATTAGTTTGAAGCTCTTCCCCTTCCCCTGTGAATCTTTGAAGGCTACTGCACCCTCATGCTGGGTCTTCCCCACCAATTTCAATGTCCTTTCTTCTGGCTTGCTTTCAACCTGTCTTAACCCCTTCTTCCTGCAATTTTCTTTGACAATAACTTGCATTTTACACCATTTTCTAGTTTGCAAGGCACCTTCCTCATAAAAGATTTATAAAGGACATACCATTACTATTAGAATCATCTACATTTTTGTGGATGAAAAAATAGAAGCTCAGAGAGAGGAGACCCAAATTGCCTGCAGTCACCCAACTTTGCAAGGAGCAGAGCTGGAATTTGAATCCAAGTCTCTCTCTCTCTCTCTCTTTTTAATTCAGGTCTCTTGACTATAAATCTGAAGCTCTCTACATCATAACCCACTGATTCTCAACTGCCCCTTTACCTGAACAATCAGTTCCTGAAGCGGTAGCTCCAGGGTCTTTCAGGTACACAAGGCAGATTTCTGTCTGCATTAATTTTCTCTTTCCATGGAGAGTTTTTGGTATCTTGGGACAGAATGGGCTTGACTGGCTCTCAGATGAGGCCAGTAGTCAGGTTGATGGAACTTTACTGAGGTCCCTGGTTCAGCCTCTTTGAGGTTATTTCCCTTGCTCAAGGGCATCTAAATGGTAGAGTGGCTAGAGTGCCAAGCCTGGAGTCCAGAGGATCTGAGTTTAAATCCAGCCTCCAGCTCCTTCCTAGCTTTATGACCCCAGGTGAGTCATTTAACCCTGATCGCCTAAATTTCTTCAACTATAAAATGAGATGGAGAAGAAAATGGCGCACCACTCCAGTATCTTGGCTAAGAAAATCCCAAATGGAGTCAAGAAGAGTCAGGAACAAAACAAAATAATTTCTCTTGCTGAACAATACCTTAGGACCTGATGGACACTTCCATGCTCATCCCTGTCCTTGACCTTGGAAGTAATGTGTTCCCTAGGTTAAAAAGGGTTCTCCATCCCCTTCCCTCATTTTCCTTGATTCCTACATATCCCATTCAGCTATTTTTTGCTATATCTTTGATCCATGTTTTTCAGTCTTTTGTTTCTATGACCAGTGATAAAATTAGCTTGCAGAGAAAAGAAAATGCCCAGGCATTGGAGACATGACAAGGTGATGCCACTATATATGATGTCTGAGCTAACATAATTGGCATATGAGAGAAGACATACATGATTGTGGGAGTATCAGACAAGGATCTAGGGCTAGAGCTATCTCAAATGAAGTGGGCCTAGAAAACAGGAAGCAAAGTCAGGAACACACAAAGACAGAGTCAAGGTGTTAAGCCAAGGTCACAAGCACTGGGAATCCTAGCATGTGAAGCTTGAAATGCTTCAGAGTTCACTTAGTCCAACTCTCATATTTCACAAAGGAAAAAACTTCGACTTTAGAGAAGGGAAATTCCTTTCCCCAAAACACACAGTCCCATTGACATGTGAATGTAGGTCCTCCAGTCTAGTTCTTTTGTATACAGTTAGATTGTGTATTATATCCAATTAGATCAAGGTACATAAAATAGTTTATTAGACTTAAAGCCCTTCATAATATCTGGCTACCATTATCTTTCTAGTAGAATGTATGATCCTTGAATTTAGGAACCAGAAAACTTAACTAGGACAAAGTCCCTGAGGTTATATTATGGGGATCCAAATTTTAAAGGGAACCAACAGTGACATCCTCATGCAAGCCTTCTCACCCATCAAAAACTAGATAGGAGATCAGGGGTTACGGAGGCAGATGACCAGTAAGTAGTATGAAAATTCGAGACTTTCCTTGGTAAGGATTCCTTACCCCAGTTTACAGATTTGTCCCTTTATTCTAAACCTTCCTGCTCCCCCAGTGAATCAGTAGATCATAGAATCAGAGATTAAGAGCTACTTCCAGCTACTCCCCAAATCTGGCCTATAAGATAAGCTTTCATATTTCCACTGAAAGATAATGGCCAAAAAACAAAAACAAAAAACACCCAGCCTTTTTTTGTCTTGGGAATCGACAACTTAGACTTTGTAGATACTAATCGATCAGTTGATTAGTCAGACTAGGTCATGCCACAGGAGTCTAGGGAGGTGGGGGATGGAGATGGGGACAGGGTCAGTTCAGATAGAGGAAGAAGATAGCATATTTAGCCTGAACAACTTGGGGCTGAAGAAGTAGGGTGATATTTGAACCCCAATGGTGCTTTAGACCTAGAAAGGCATTTCAGGAGTGGATATATCATGATTAGCCAGCTTCCAGCTCTTGCAGGTCCAGGCCTGCAAGCTTGATAGCCTGAGGAGCAATCAATCAAAACATTCCACACCTTCATCTACTTCTCTGCTCCCTCCCCTCCTTCCTCCTGCATCCCTCATCCTCTGCTCTTTCCCATACAACCCGCCCCTGTAAGGTAACCATGGCAGTGGAAGCTGTTTAGTTAGAAGGATGTTGCCCAGGATATGTGGTCAGGTTCTTGTAAGGACTTGTATGAGAAGGCTTTCCTCATCCCCAGGCTCCCTTTGTTGCCCTGAATTTTTTCTTGGGGTATTTAGGACGAGAACTTCCTCCTAGATCCTCCCCTTCCTCCTCTCCAACCCCCAACAAAAGACTTATCCCCTAATCCTTTCCTCCAATCCAGACCACCACCCCCAACTATTCACCAAAGGATGCCTTTCATCCAAGAACCAGCTCTCTCCCAGTCCATTAGCCACTGGGTTCTCTTTGTCAATGAGATTTAGGGGCACACTAGCATCATGTGCCAAGAAATGACTGAAATGACCCAGGGAAGGGCCCCTAATTACCTGACAGCCCCCTTTTCCATCTAGCATGTGGAAGTCTCCATAACTTTATTTGAACAAAATAACCCAAGTCTTTATAATTTCACAGATTTATACAGAATAATTTGGGGCACTCTAGAATTAGACTTGAACCAAAAGATGTTTAAAACATAAAACGTCTGAGGTAAGAGAGCTCTTAAAACAAAGCATGTCAGAGCTGGAAGGGACCTTGGGACATGGGCCATCGGAGCTAGAAGAGGATTTAGAACAAAGAATGTTAGAGATAGGAAGGGTCTCCAGGATGAAAGTTCTCATTTTATAGATGAGGAAACTGAGGCTCACAGATGAATTGAGTCACCCAAGGTCATTCAGGTAGTAAGAAGCCAAATGTCACAATTATAGATTTGGTTGGCACCTCTATGGTCATCTGTTCCAATTCCTATTCCCCCCCCCCCCAGAAAAAAAAAAAACAACTCTGTAACAACATACTTGACAAGTGACCATCCAGCCTTTGCTGGAAGACATCCAATCCAGGCAAGCAAACATTTCCCAGAGCAGCCATTCTAGTCTGGGACAGCTTTGATTGTTAGGCAGTTTTTTCTGCTGTCAAGCCTAAATCTTCCTCCTCGGATTCCAGTCTCTGAGCCAAACAGAACAAAGTCTGATCCTTCAAACTGACAGCTGGCCAAGTGTTTGAAGGCAGGATCATATCCCACCTACCCCTTCTTTTTGAAGGCTAAACATCTCAGACCTTTCAAACATCTCAGTCCTTATAGCAGAACCAGGAGACCATTGTACATGGTAACAGCAATATTGTATGATGATCAACTATGAATGACTTAGCTATTCTCAGTAATACAATGATCCAAGACAATTCTGAAAGACTCATGATAAAAATGCTACTCACATTTAGAGATGTGAGTCTGAATGCAGATTGAAACAGACTATTTTCACTTTATTTTTTCATGGTTTTTCTTTTCTTTTTTTTTGTCTTTGTTCACAATTTGACTAAAATGGAAATGTGTTTTGCATAATTGCACATGTATAACCTATATTAAATTGCTTACCCGCTGGGGAATGGGGGAATGGAGGGAGAGCATTTGGAAATCAAAATTTTAAAAAATGAATGTTAAAATTTATTTTTTACATGTAACTGTGAAAAACAAAACACTATTAAAGAAAAAATAAAAATCAAAAACTCAAACTGTCCTGATATAGTGTGGCCTCGGGATCCTTCAGTGTTCTGGTTGCTCTCCTCTGGATATTCTCCAGTTTATCAATAGATTTACAGAACTCAACATAGAATTCCAGAAGTGACATGATGAAAGAAAATTTTTTTGACTATTATTTCCTCATTCCTGGAAGCTCCAACCTTCTTAAGAAGTCCAACTTTGTATTAGCTTTTCTGACCACCATATTGCATAGTGGTTCATAATAAGCTTACAATTCACTAAAATCTCCAGATCTTTTTCAGACAGGCTACTTTCTAACCATTCCTTTCCCACCTTGTATTCAGCAATTTTTTTTTAATTCATAAAAGCAAGACTGCAAGACTTTTAAGTTTTGGAACAGATCTTCTAACTCCAAATCCAGAAATCATTTCACTGACATAAAGAGGAATCAGCAAATTAGTCAATGACAGGGACTTACTCCATAGAAATGCCCTATGTTTAGCAAATCAAATAAGAAGCAAATTAAAATTTAAGGTGCTTCTGGAGGGAGAGATGGACCTCCTAATATCCTAAGTCATCCTCACAAGATCATAGGGAACCCTAGAGATCATTTATCCCGACCTCCTCCCTTAGTAGATGGAACCAGAGAGGGGACGTGATCAAGGTGGAGACAAAACAGATGGTAGGCATTAGAACCTAGACTACATGGACTCAAATCCAACTGCATATGCTAACACTGTGAACTTGTCAAGTTCACTTCACTTTTTAGTGCTCTGGGCACCTCTCTCTAAGACTTTCAATTGCAAAAAATAAAAAGGTGGTGATCTGCATTAGGAGAGGAAGTTTCCTCAATCGGAAGTTTCCCACATGAATAAAATCACAAGATTGTGATTTCCCTTTCTTACTTCCTTCTTCCCTCCCTCTCTTCTTTCTTTCATTTTACTTCTTTTTTCCTTCCTTCCTTTCTCCCTTCTTCCTTCCTTCTTTCCTTCCCTGTCTTCAGGAACTGTACAGTTCAGTAGGGGAGAAAAGGAAAGTACACAAATGACCTACCCCTGTCATCACTCAGAACCCAATTCTTTTTTAAGATCTTGCAGGGTGGGTACATAGTATTTACTAAATGTGCATGTGTTGATGGAATATAATTGTATAAGCTCCCAAGTCAAACAGAAACTGCCTTCCTTAAAAGGTTTGATGAAACTATCCTTGTTCTGCACTTGGAATAAGACATGTAAGAAATAAGAAACATGAATGGGAATTTTCAACCTTAAAAGGCAGGTCCAGGAATTTGTCCTCTCGGGGCAAGTTGGATGAGTCACTATATTGGAAGGATACTGAAAAAGACCAAAATATACCTAGATTAGTAATGGGCAGAATATACCAATGTATAAGAATTAGCTAAGAAAAGACTCAGAAGGTACATGATCATTGCCTTTGAGATTTCAAAGGGTCATTCTTGCCAGTATAGCAAAGGAATTTTAATTTTTTTTCTTTAGCCCAGAGGAAGATGAATAATGGGTATAAGTAAGGAAGAAAACAATCATTTATTAAGCAAGGCACTGTGTCAAATAGTGTATGATAATGATGTTTGGCACTTGGAAGACCATGACTTAGGGACCTGATGCCATGACATATGCATGTGAATTGTATTTGAGTGAGGGGGGCTGTGCTAAATCACCATGCCTTACTTTCTCCCCTCTGGCCCTTGGAATCCAAAGGCTAGATGTGAATCAGGATAGTTGGGTTAAATGACTTGCCCAAGGTCACACAGTAAGAATCTAAGGTCACATTTGAACTCAGGTCTCCCTGCCTTCAGGGCTGGTACCTCTAATCATTGAGTCATAGATATGATATAATAGATCCTCATAAAAATGCTTGTGGAGTAGTTGCTTTTAATTTTTTAATCTTATCTAATATTTTATTTTTTCCCAGTTGCACATAAAAACAATTTTACCTTTTTTTTTTCAAATTTTGAGTTCTGAATTCTCTTCCCCCTCTCCCCCTCATTGAGAAGACAAGCAATTTGGCAGTTATACATGTGTAGTTATACATGCAAAACACATTTCCATGAAAGTCATTCTGTGAGAGAAAACAGGCAAAAATCTTAAAAAAAAAAAAGAATGAAAAATATCTTTGATCTGCATTCAGGTTCCACCAGTTCTTTTTCTGAAGATGGACAGGATCTTTCTTCATAAATTCTACGGAATTGTCTTGAAGCATTACATTGCTGAGAATAGTTGTTACTCACAGTAGATCATCATGCAATGTTGATGTTACCATATACATTGTGCTCTGGTTTCTGTTCAATTGACTTTTCATCAATTCATGTAAATCTTTGCATATTTTCCTGAGACCATACTGCTCATCATTTTTAAAGCACAATAGTATGTCATTACAATCATATACAACACTTCCTCCAGTCATTCCTCATTTGATGGACATCTCCTCAATTTCTAACTCTTTGCCACCACTAAAGGACCTATTATAGATCTAGATCCTTTTCCTTTTTGGTTTTTATCTCTTTGCAATACAGACCTAGGTAGTGAAGATACTATTGTTAACTCCATTTTCCTGATGAGGAGACTTACCCAAAATTAAGTATCTGAGGCTAAATTTGAATTCACAGCTTTCTGATTGCAGGTCTAGTGCTCTTACCTGGTTGACTGCTGCATTATAGCAGATCTAGGTTTTATAACTAAAAATTAGAGCTGTCTGCCTCATAAGGTAGTGCACTTACTTTTGAAGGAGAACATCATGCAGAAGCTATCTACATAACCATTTGGATGGGTTCGTGTAGAGAACTCCTCAGCTATGGATGAGCTCTGAAGTTTCTTCTACTTGTGAGGTACCATGATTCATGCTGACAGAATATAGCCCAGCTCTGGGACTGATGAATCAGAGAGGGTGGAGGCTCTTTCTACACCATGAAACTCCCCAGGCTTTAATTCACTCATTTTAAAAGGTCTTATTAAATTTTTGCTCAGAGTCCCTACTTTGCTCTTGGGGTAGGTCTGTCTCTGTCAACTTCCCAGTCAAAATGCAACCACAGATTCTTTGGGACAGATTAGAATGACACAGTGATTTGTCACTCATGGAGGAATCCTCCCTTTAAAAGAAGGTATCAAAATTCGCACAGGGCAGCAGATGCTTGGAGCCAGTGAGCTTGATCCAAGAAATTTATGGCACGTGTATGTTCAGAGGATGCAACCAGCACAGATCTGTCAGACTCACGCCCAGGCATATTAGGGATATGGTGATAAATAGTAGTGCATCCCACCTGGCAAGGCTTATGCCCATGGTCTTAAATGTGTGGCCTTATAAATACTGTTTACGTAAAGGTGCTAGGTGAAAACAAAGAATTATTATATGCTTTGCATGAGTCTAGGATTTTATGGGTTGGGAAATCAGAAGTTCTTATAACTACCATTTTTTATTTTCCATGTTATTTTCAAAAGGGCCCTATTATGACTGCTAGAGCTAAGAAATATTTGACCAAAGCCTTCCCCCAATTTTTTTAGAATTTTTAAAATGCCACCATGAAATCAATGTGAACAAGATGAAAAATCTTGAAACCACAAAGAAAGAAAGGAGGATAGCTTGGGCTGTCCTGGCCAAAAGAAAGGGAGAGTGGTTATAGTCTCCAGAATTCACAGAAAAGCTTCAGGATATGGGAGAGAATTAAGCCAGTGGTGGGCATTTGGGTAGGTCCAGATGTTCCAGAGAGCCTGGAGAGGAGAATATAGACTCCCTGAGGAAGGATACTGTCAAGATATCTTTATCATGGCATTGTTAGTACTTAGCATAATACCTTTCTCAAAGTAGGCATCTCTTCCTTTCTGTATCTATCCTTTCTAGTGACATATTGACTTTGCTTTAGGTCAGGGATTCTTTGTTTAGTCTATGGACTTTTTTTTTTAGGTTTTTGCAAGGCAATGAGGTTAAGTGACTTGCCCAAGGCTACACAGCTAGGTAATTATTAAGTGTCTGAGGCCAGATTGAAACAGGTACTCCTGACTCCAGGGCCCGTGCTCTATCCACTGCACCACCTAGTCACCCCATAGTCTATGGACTTTTTAGGTAGATGATAGATAGATAGATAGATAGATAGATAGATAGATAGATAGATATTTAGATAGATACATAGATTAAATAGATTTAAGCATATTCCATTATAATTGGCTTCCTTTACAATCTTAATGCATTTGCAATTAGACATTTAAAAACATGATTCTGAGAAATCCATAGGCCTTACCCAACTCTCAAAGGAATCTAGGACACACAAAAATATTAAGAATCTTGATGTAAACATGCCCCTCCTACCACCTACTCCTTTTCCTCTTTTTAGGAATTGTTTTTGTGACTAGAGCCTCCCTTATTAGACATTCCAAACTCCCATGAAATCTTGCTAATCAGCACCTCCATGCCTGTGACCTAATATATCAATGTAAATTTAGAGCTGGAAGGAACCATGGATATTAACTAGACCAACTTCCTTATTCAAAAGATGAAAAAATTAAGGCCCAGAGAAGTTGAATCATGGAATTGGAAAGCTGGAAGGGACGCTGCCATCTTGTCTAAGCCCACACCCTAACAAGTGATCATCTGGTGGTCTCTGCTTGAAGAACTCCAAGGAATTCCAAGGAAGGGATTCTTCTAACTCCTAAGACACTGATTTGTCCAAGAGAATAAATAGCAGAGTAGGTCCTTCGGACTAGAAAAAGCTATTCTTTTAAGTTCTCTTACCACACTCCTCCCCTGTCAGATCAATTAATCCTGCTTAAAGGATCTTTGCTACTTCCTATAAAACCACTGGTCTGTTTGGGTATTAAATACAGGATTATCCAAGTGTCAAGAACCCAAAAGTGGGGAGAGTGGCAAAAGCAACATAACCTAGACCATCTGTCACTGGGGCATTAATCCCTTTCCTTTTTTTTTTTTTTAAGATTTTTCAAGGCAATGGGGCTAGGTGGCTTGCCCAAGGCCACACAGTGTCTGAGGTCAGATTTGAACCCGGGTACTCCTGACTCCAAGGCCAGTGCTCTATACACTGTGCCACCTAGCCGTCCCCAGATCCCTTTCCTTTTCTACCAGTGACCTTCCCAGGCTATGCCTAGAAAATCCTCTTCAACTCTGCCTTCTGGCTTCCCCAGCTTCCTTCAAATCTCAGCTAAAATCCCACTTTCTGTAGGAAGCCTTTCCCAATCCCTCTTCATTGTAGTGCCTTCCCTCTATTGACTTTTTTCCTATTTATCCTGTATAGAGCTTATTTGTCCTGAGTTGTTAGCAAGTTGTCTTCCTTCTCACCCTTAGATTGTGAGCTCTTGGGAGATAGAGATGGGTTTTTACTTTTCTTTGTATGCCCATCACCTAGCATAATACCTACCACATCATAAGCATCATAGTAGGTCCGGACATTTCTCTGTGAATTGAGTTACTAAAGTGGCCTGATTCTTCTTCCCTTCCACCCACTGCCTCTTATCTAATTATATCCTTGTTTCCAATCTCAATGGCTATGTACCCTACTCCTCATGGCCCTGGTTGCTCCAAGATGAGTCATAAGCCTTTCTTGTGAATAAAAGCCTATTAAAGGCCTATTGTATTGCTTTCAGCATTCACTGACCAGTCTGCCTCTTCTGTGTGAGCTGCTTGTCCCTTCCCCTCACACTTTCACCCATTCTGGACAGATCTTGTATATACCTAACTTGACCTGGCCATTTAGGGCACCAGTGGGCAGCTATTATTGAATGAGCAACAATAATCTGTATATACTATTTATTTATATGTTATCTCCCCAATTAGAATGTAAGCTCCTTGAGGTCAGGCACTGTCTTTCTTTTTGCTTGTACCTAAGTATTCTCAGGGGCAGCTAAGTGGTGCAATAAATAGAACACTGGCCTGGAGTCAGAAGGACCTGAGTTCAAATCTGACCTCAGACACTTAATAATTGCCTAGCTGTGTGACTTTGGGCAAGTCACTTAACCCCATTGCCTTAAATAAATAATTTTTTTTAAGTATTCTAAGAGATCAGATCAAGGTCTGGCATATAGTAAATGTTTAATCAAATCTTGTTGGCTGATGATTCTTAATGAATGTTTTGTTTCTTTGAAAGGAGTTCCAGCCTACTGGAACCTATGGACCACCCAAGGTGGGTGTTTAGTCCATTGGGTAGAGCAGTTGGTCACTGGTCACAAAATTGAGCTCTTTTCAGCTCATCCAAAGGAAGGCCCATAGGGGCTTTACAATTTCCCCAGGATCCCTTTTCTAGTTTATGTTCGCTGAGCCTTCCTCAAGAACTTGGAATCTCCCTGACCCAAGCACTCCTTACAAGATGGAAAGTTCCCCAGAGGGCCATCTAGGCGGTGCAGGGAATAGAGTGCTGATCCTGGAGTCAGGAGAACCTGAGTTCAATTTGACCTCAGAAACTTGATATTTACTAGCTGAGTGACCTTAAACAAGTCACATAACCCCATTACCTTGCTTTTTTTTTTAGTTTTTGCAAGGCAGTGGGGTAAAGTGACTTGCCCAAGGCTACATGACTAGGTAATTAGTTAAGTGTCTGAGGTTGTATTTGAACTCAGGTACTCCTGACTCCAGTCCAGTGCTCTATCCACTGCGCCACCTAGCTGCACCCCCATTACCTTTCAAAAAAAAAAAATTGTTCCCCAGACACCAGGTCAATGTAGTCTTCTCCTGCCTAGCACAAAGCTGGGGAAACAGTATTAAGCCATCTTAGTCAGTATGAGGGGGTTTGGAAGCTGTTGTTCTAGAGTAGAAAGTATGAACCTTGTGTTCTGGTAATGTCTGATGAATCCTATGAATCTGTTCTCAGAATCAAGTCTTCAAGTGCATAAATAAAATGCACAAGAAAAGAAATCTATCAGATAATAACAATAACAAACAGAATTTAATATTGTTTTGAGATTTGCAAAGCATTTTATGAATATTATCTCATTCAATCCTCACAATTGTGAGAGGTGGGTACTATAATTATCCCCATTTTATAGTTAAGAAAACTGAGACAGACAAAAATTAAGTGACTTTGTCCAAGATGATACAGCTAATGTTTGAGGCTGAATTTGAGTTTTTCCTTCTAGTTCAGTGCTCTTTGCACCATGGTACCAACCTAACTCCTATTTGAAATAAAGTTATCAAGTATTTTTCTTAAAACATGGACCCCAGATTAAGAACTCCTGTTCTAGAGGGATCTAGAGGATCTCAGTTCTGCTATTTCCCAACTCTGTGAACCTCAAAAGTCATTGAAGTCCTTGGAACCTAAGTTTCCTCCAGTCTAAAATTTTTGCCCTGCCATTTTTCACAAGGTAATTGTAAGGAAAGGCTTCAAGAAATGGAAAATGCTGAAGAAAGATGATTTATTATCATTTATTTTTTTTAATTGAGAAAGAATATGATAGAGAAGATAGAGAACCAGCCTTGAATCTGAGAACTGGATTCAAATCTTTACTGTGTGACCCCCAGACCAGTAATTCAACTTCCTGATGTTGTAGATGAATGGTTCTCAAACATTTTTATCTCAAGACCCTTTATACTCCTTATAATTATTGAGGACCCTAAATAATTTTTGGTTTGTGGTTTATATTCAGCAATATTTGTTGGTGGTGGTGTTGCTTTTCTGTCATTTCCATCTCTTTATAACCTTTCTCTCTAATCCTCCTTTTCAGCAACTGTAGAATTAGTGTTAGATTAGCTAATTAATCCCCAAGGCTCCCTCCATCTCCAAATTTTATAACCACCTCCCATAACCAGGATCATATTTGGAATATCGGCTTCTCTTTGAATGGAGAACTGGACCAAAGGGGTGGGCAAATCCACTTTCTGATCCAACAGGGATCAATGCCTGTTGGGGCACACTCATTTGGCCCAGAAGTTGTATTGTTCTCTTCAGGCAAAAGAATCAAGCATCCGGCACAAGGGTTCCTGCCAAGACGTCTGACCACAGCCCACAAAAGAAGCCCCAGAAACAAGCATCTTGTGTTAAAGAGAGGTCATCCAAGTTTGCCCACCAGATCGATGCCCTCCTAGCAAGAGAGAGCTGATCCAAAGAAAGGAAGTGAAGTGTTTTCCTCGGTGACAAGCCAAAAGGCTGGGGAAAAGACTGCATTCTGTACGATCCCCCAGTGTGCTGGCTCATTGGAAAGAATAACAATGATGAGTCTAATCTTTAATAAAAATGCTTTAATTAAAATAATCCATAGCTAGTCAGCTCTCAATTATCTGCCCTACTGGAGCAGGAACAAGTACATGGATAATCCAAAAACCATTTATCTATTTGACTTTGGAATATGTCATCATAGCATCTTCTTTTTTTTCCTTTTTCTTTCCTTTTCTTTTTTTGGCAATGAAATCATCTCCTGAACTCAGCTGCTAAGTCAAATGCTGAGAGACTGTATGGGATAGTCAGTGAGTAGAGTACTGGTCATGGACTATGGAAAATTGGGTTCCAAGTCTTGCCTCTAACACTTGGGTAACCTGAGGAAATGGTTGAACTTCTGACTGTCTCTCATTCCCACTTAACCAATTCCTATTGAATATTACAAACAAGATGTCCCAGAGATACATCAAATCAGACTGGTCCAAAACAAGGCTTATTTTTTCCCCTAAAACCTTTCCCTCATCTAAACTTCCCTATTTCTGTTGAAGGCACCATCATCTTTCCAGTACTCCAGTTGGTCATTTTCTACTCTCACCTTCCATATCAGTTCTCCACTTTTCCCTTTTCCTTCCCCATATCCAAATCCATCTCCCATGCCTGACCCTTCTCCCTGCTGCCATCACTTCAGTTCAGTTACCTCCTGTGTTGTTTCTTAAAACCACTACCTAATTGGTCTCCCTGACTCAAGACTTTCCTTTCACCAATCCATACTCCATACAGTTGCCAAAATGATTTTCTTCAAGCATAGATCTATCCATGTCATTTCCATTTCTATTATATATGTTGACCTTTCATTTGCAATGTTTACATTTTTCTCTCCCTTTTTAGAATCTTAGCTCCTTGAGGGCAGAGACAGGTTTTTTGCCTTTCTTTGTAGACCAAACATATAGCACAATGTCTAGCAGATTGTAAATACTTAATAATTAATGATGATGATGATGATGATGATGTTTGTTCTTCTTTCTCAAAGAAAACCATGACACCAGGGAGGCAATGCCAAGACACACGTGTGAATTGAATTTGAGTGAGGGGGGCTGTGCTGTGCAGCCTCACTTTATCCTCCAGAGCCATCTGAATCCAGTGTTCAGATAAAGATAAGGACAACTGGAGATGGCCCTGAATGAGAGGCAATCAGGGTTAAGTGACTTGCTCAAGTTCATACAGCTATGTCAAGAATCTGAGGCCAGATTTGAACTTGGTTCCTTCTGACTCCAGGATTGGTGTACTATTCCCTTCACCACCTGGTTGTCCTATAAATAAATACAACAAATAGTTTCTGACTGAGAAAACACTTGCAGCTACCTATTACTCCTAGGCTGAACTAGGAACTCCTCTTTTTAGCTTTTAAAGTCTTTCCCAATTTGGCCCCAGTCTATCTTTCTTGGCTCATTGTACATCACACTGATCATCTTCACTTTGCTATCCTGCAAAACTGGCCTGCCCTCTGTCTCTCTTTCAAGACACCCTTCCCATCCCAGTTACTTGGTGCTGGCTGCCCCTCAGACCTGAAATGGACTTCCCTCTTACCTCTATATCATGAAATCATCCTCTCTAAGATGCAGCTCAAACATTAGTTTCTGCATGGAGGCTTTCCTGATTCAGCCTTGTGCCTTTTCTCTCTATCTGATATTTCACTATTTCATTTTATTTATTTGTTTGCTTTGTGTTTTTATTTCTTATTCTCGTCATCCTTTTTTTCCCATTTATATTACAAAGGTTGTCTCTCCAACATCTCTGCCATGTGACATTGATCAAGTCACTTAGCTTTCTGGAACTCAAATTCCTAATCTGCAAAATGGGTAGCTAAGATTAGAATATCTTTCAAGGTTGACTTCCAGCTATACCATCACCTAGCAACAGGAAGGTCTAACACATTTAACCAATGGAGAACAGGAAAAGTTTTAATTGATAATGTTGGAGAGTCAGAGCAGACAGAGACTTGAGCAGATTTTGAATACCCAGCCCAGGTATTTGAAATTTATTCAAAAGGCAATAAAAAGCCTCTGATGGTTTCTGGGCAGAAGAATGACAAGACCAGACCAATACATGAACAAGCTTATTCTGGTAGTGGTTTTTAAGAAGGTTGTATCTTTCTGTCTCTTCTGGTGCTTAGCCCAAGGCCCAAAACTTTACAATAATAGGTGTTTAATAAGGGTTTGTTAAGGGAGAATGTCTGAGTGAATTGCTGGTCTCTTGATGCAGTCCAGCCAGTCTTCCTGCAGGCATTCATAATGTTTGGGAGAGAGGGAGTTGATGAGGGGAATGATGTCCAAAGGCAGTATCTGCTGCTTCCCATCTCTTGATTAGGCCTCTGTTTCTTTAATTACATTCATTATTGACCTTTTAATCATGAGTCTGTCTATAATGATATCTCCTTTCTTATTAGTCCTAACAACAAATGAGAGACCATGCTGCCTCCTGCTCGGCCCCAGGCTTCCTGGTTATGAAAAATGAATTGGTCTGGAAGGGTGGCCTGGGTTTGATCCCTGGAGTGGAGCCCACTTGGGTTTTCTCCATCTCTCTGTATCCTCTGCCCTATGATTGCCCTGGCTTTCTCTCTGTCCCACTCTGCTCTGATGGTATTGGTTGTTCCCAGTATAAAATGGGGAAGGATAGGGGTAGGAGAGGAGGAAAGAAGAGAGTCATAGATGAGCAAAAATCCACCAATGGAAGAAATCGGAATATCTTTCCTGGCAGGCATTTGGACATGTCCTCATATTCCCAGAATCTCAGAAAAGGAGGGGAAGTCATCTAATTTAACAGTTTTACCTTTTGTAACATATTCAAAAAGGAGTTCTCTAGTCCCTGCCAGAAGGATCCAAATAAGAAGGAAATCTCTGTTCATGACAGCCCATGTGACCTCTTAACCCCTTTAATTATTATGAAATTTTTCTTTAATCCAAATACAAAATAAATTTCTCTTTCTAACTTCTAACCATTGATCATAGTTCTTCCCTGCAGGGTCAGGCAGAATCAATTTAAAGTCTTCCAATAATTCCTCCAAATACCCCAGCTATTATGAGCCCCCATCTTCAAGTCTTCTCCTCTACAGGCCAAATATCCCCAGTCTCTTCAATAAGTCTTACTTTGGCAGAGTTTTCAAAGCTCTAGCCTTCTAGCTTGTCCTTGGGATGGGCTCCACCTTGTCAATGAGTTTTTTAGAATGTGGCACCTAGAACTATTCTCTATGAAGACAGTAGGACTGTTGATTGTCCTTTCTCTCACACATTGTTCAGATGACCCTCAGTTTGAGGGGCCTGGAAGTCCATCACAATTCCAAGGTCATTTTGGCCAATCATCACTAACCATCTTCTTTTCTAGAATGTTTCTGACTCTTACCCAAAGGCAGGAGCATGGTATCCCTAAATACTCATTAAACTTCTTGCCCTTGGTCACTCTGCTCTCTGGAAAGGTAATGACAATAATGATGGTTCCTCTTATATAGCAATTTATGAATAATAAAGCATTTTACATCCATTAACTCATTCCATCTTCATAACAAACCTATGAGGAAGAAAAAGATGAAGATGAGGATGCTTAAGAGGCATTATGCAAAAACGTTCAAATGAATTAAACACATGGAATCAAGAGACATTATACAAGGAAAGGAAAGTGTCACACTTGTAGGAGACATATTCCTCTTCAGTGTCATCAACCTCCCCCTTCCCCTCTTTAGCTTCCTTTTCTTTTGTCTGTCCTTATCCCTTTAAAATGAAATCTGCTTGAGGACAAGGAGTCTTTCCTTATAGCTTTTGTGTTTGGCAAATAAATAGGTGCTTTATCTAATTTAATTCCAGACTCAGAAAGCCCCCAGTTCAAAGCCAGCCTCAGACACATACTAGCTATGTGACCTTGGACAAGTCATTAACCCCGTTTCCCTCAGTTTCCTCATCTGTCAAATGAAGTAGAAAAGGAAGTGGCAAACTATTAGGAAATGGCCAAGGAAACCCTAAATGGGGCCACAAAGAGTCAGACACAACTAAACAACAACAAATCTCTTTAATATCTGGACTACTCAGGTGGCACTTAATAAATGCTTGTTAATTGATTGAAATAATTCACATGTCTACAGAGCATCCTAAAAACTAATAAAACTATACTGAGACTTTTGGGGACCCTGTGTCTAGTGCTTTGTAGTTTATTGGGCTATAAAGTAAACAAAACACTTTGCATATATTATCTCATTTAAAATCACAACAACATTGTGAGCTCAGTACTCTTCCCCAAAGGCAGGAGCATGGTGTCCCTATTATTATCTCCATTTTTCATATTAGGAAGCAGAGCTGCCAACCAAGGTCATACAGAAATAAGTGGCATAGCTGAATGTTAACTCCATTTGTTGAACCCTAGGCAGGGCTCTTCTATCTACAAATTTTTTTTTCTAGGATGGAAACCATTCTATCTCCTATCATTTGTTATAGGGAAGCAAGGATGTAATTTTTGGGAAAACAAAAACTTTGAAAAACTACCAGTTTTGGGATGGCTAGGTGGTGCAGTGGATAGAGTACCGGCCCTGGAATCAGGAGTACCTGAGTTCAAATCCAGCCTCAGACACTTAATAATTACCTAGCTGTGTGGCCTTGGGCAAGTCACTTAACCCCTTTGCCTTGCAAAAACTAAAAAAAAAATACCAGTTTTATAGTTAGAGATGCAAGATGTATACACACATGGGATACTCTGGGAAAATGGGTCATGCTGATATGGTCCCCACCATGTACCCAAATGAGAAAAACTGGACTGTAATGCAGAAGGCAAGAATGAAATTAGAACAGTTTGAATTTTGAGTAGACATGGTTATTGCTATTTATTGATCAATCAGTCAACAAATTTTATTAAATGCCTACTACATAGTTCTAAAGCATTCTGCTTTATTAGGGGTAAGGTAAGAAAATAAAGGAAAGAGTCAGGAGATTAAGTTCTAGTCCTATTTTTTTAAATTTTATTTATTCAAGGCAATGGGGTTAAGTGACTTGTCCAAGGTCACAGCTAGGCAAGTATTAAGGGTCTGAGGACCTATGACTCTCTAATGTGATATTGAGCAAACCCCTTAACCTCCCTGGGCCTCAGTTTCTTCATAAGTTAATGATAGGTTCGAACTGGATATTCCCTAAGATCCCTTTTAAATTCTGTGATCCTGCTTGCCCAGGAAAAGACAGCTCTCCAAGAAGAATACAATTCCTTGTTGTTGATTGATGGATTGATTGACTAATCTAGAACCACCACCAAATGGCAATTCCTAGCCCAAGAAGGGAAAGGTAGGTGGTGTCATAGTGTATAGAATTCCAGGTCTAAAATCAGGAAGTCATCTTCCTGAGTTCAAATCAGGTCTCAGAGGCTTTCTAACTGTGATCCTATTTGCCTCAATTTTTTCATCTGTAAAATGACAAACCTCTAATATCTTTACCAAGAAAATCTCAAATGGAGTCATGAAGAGTCATATGCAACTGAACAACAATCCTGAAAAGTCCTTGAGGTTTTTCTTAACCTCAAGATTTAGCTAAACTTTTTCTTGCTTTGGTTTGTCTTAATAGGGAACTTTTGAAAGAAAAGGCCAATTCTACCTACTTTCTGTTATGCAAATACTCCTGGTCAAAGGACTCGAAGAGCTAATTAAGGGAGAATCCAGAGAATGAAGTGATAATTAGTCCCTTTGGGAGCAAAACCCTTTACAGATTTTGGCCCTTGGGAGTTAAAAGAAGAAAGAAGCAGGTTATTGTTTCTACCTATAACTAGAGACCCAAGAGAATGGGGCAGCAAACAGAGGGTGGCTAGCTCAGGACCTGTCCCCCTGATGGATAAGGTTGAGGATGAGGTAGGTATAGCAGGTCCATCATAAAGGCACTGGACTATGACCCACTTGGTACAATTTAATTCAATTCTAGAAGCATTTCTGTACAATTAAAAAATCCTCAGGGAATTCCATTATACTTCAGAAGTGCAACATATTCATAATCGGTAAACACATAGTATACAGACTAAGGTATTGAAATTTCAAGGAATGGGGGCAGCTAGTTGTAAAGTGGATAGAGCACCAGCCCTGGGGTCAGGAGGACCTGAATTCAAATTTGACACTTGATACTTATTAGCTGTGTGATCTTGAACAAGTCACTGAAACCCATTGCTCCATAAAAACAAAAACAAACAATAAACAAAAAAATGAAATGTCAAGGAACTGGAAACTCAGTCTAGTCTACCTTGCATTTGCTACTTTGCCTGGTTTCAACTCCATGGAACCAGAGCAGGTAACTTTCCAGAGTCTCCTCCCTTTCCTGATTCTTTTCAATGTTGTCTTCCCCCCCAACCCATTAGATTGTAAGCTCTATGAGGGCAGGGACTTTTTTAAAATTATATTCCTAGTACTTAACCGTTAAGTATGTGCTTAATAAGCAAACTTGTGTTGGATTAGATCAGACAATTAGGAGAAGATATCAGACTAGAGTTCTAGATTTGGTTCTCATTCACCTAGCAGAATTTATTAAAATCATAGGGATGGAGGAGATTGCCAAGGGAGGGGGTACTGGGAGAGGAGTTGGGCAGACCAAGACCTAAATCAAGAACCCAGCATCCTCAGGAAGAATCAAAGGTATCAAAGGAGACAAGGAACTGGGAGGGAGACAGAGGAAGGATGAAGGAGGACTGGTATGACATTACTGCATGGATATCCAGGGGGGAAGAAGTTTCAAGAGAGGGCCAACAGTCACAGATTCTTCAGAGGCTCTGGAAAATGAGCTCAGAGAAGGGGTCATTTTATTAGATAGTTATTAGGAACTCTAGTGAATGGCACAGGATGGTAGAAGCAGAGGCAGTTCAGGAAGTCTGCCAATAATAAGAAAGAGAGAAGTAAGATGGCAGCTATGGTTGGTAGCCATGAGGGACATTCCATGTGAAGTTTTTTCCAAGATAAAGATTGAAGGAAGAGGGAAGGAGCTAGACAGAGATCAGGGATTCTAGGAAGAGAATTCTCCAATTAAACAAAATAGTGAAAAGAGGGAAATTGAGGCCTGTTTGAAATAATCATTCATCTAGTTTGTCAATAAGTATTTATTAACACTAACTGCTAATACTAACCAGGCAGGGTGCTAATCACTGGGGATTTTTTTGTTGTTAAGTCATTTTAGTCATGTCTAACTCTTTGAGACCCTATTTGGGATCTTCTTGGCAGAAATACTGGAGTGGTTTGCCATTTCCTTCTCCAGTTCATTGTACAGATGAGGAAACTGAGACAAATAGGGTGATGTGACTTCCCCAAGGTCACACAGCTAGCAAATGTCTGAGACTAGATTTGAACTCAGATAGATGAGTCTTACTGACTCCAAGCCCGGCATATTATGCACTATGCCACTTACCTTATTTTTGTTGGGTATACAAAGACAAAAAACTGTTTTCAAAGAATTCATATTATACTGGGAGAGACAACATGTAAAAACTATATTAAAAACAAGGTATTTGCAGAATAAATTCAGAGTTATGTCAGAGGACTGGGAGGTCCAAGGAAACAGAATAGGCCTTATTCTTAGATGTATAAGTAGCCCCATCATACCTGGGTGGGGGTGGTGTCTTGAAAGCTGGCAGGCAAAAGGAACTAGACTGGGAGTTTCATGATATAATCGAAAAAAAAAAAAAGCCTAGCCTAAAAAGACCTTGTTATACATTTCCCTTCTTCTCACGTTCTACAGACCAGCCAAACTGGTCACCTTCTGTTCCTTGGACCTAATACTCCAAGTTCCATCTCATTGGCTGTCCCTGAAATACTCTCACCTCACCTTCACTATTCTCTAATTTTGCAAACTCTGGGAAGTTGCTTCCATTGCTTTGTTCCTCAGTTTCTCCATCCTTAAAATGAGGTTGTTGTACTAGATGGTGTCCTCTAATGTTTAAGGTTGTGACTGTCTTTAACTACTTCCTCCTTCCTAGTCTCCACACCACATCACTGTCCTTTCTTCACAGGTACTAAACAGAAACTCTGAGAGGGCAATAGGAGTCTCTGCTTCTGTTCCAGAATTCCAAGTCCTCTAAAAAAATATAGTATCAAGTTTAGATGATTTAGGGAAAAGAATGGACTTTGAACCAAGAAAACTTGTATTCTAATCCTGCCTCTGATACTAGCTCGTTGTGTCACCCTGGGCAAGTCATTTTCCTTCCCTAGACCTATTTCTTCATCTATCCATAAAAGGAAGGGATTGTTTGAATGGTCTTAGAAGTCTCTTCTAGCCTTTAGACTATGTCCTTTTTGGAGGCTCTCATCCCCTCCTGTATCTAAGGGGATGGTCAGGTTACTCAGGAATATTCCTCAGGTAAATACACAGGAGAGAGCACAAGCAGAGCTGTTCTAAGGGCATCATCAGTCACTGGGCCATGTGACTCTGAGGAGCAGGTAATCACCCTGGCAAATATGCTTGTAATTCTGGCTGGCTAATGAAGCCCATAATTAAAGCAAGTACTATAGCAAACAGGAGGCTGCTCTCCCAGAGCCTGGTCATATGGCTCCCTCCCCAGAGGGAGGGGCAGGTCTGCCAGGGGAGTACAGATTTAGAGGTGGAAAACCAGTTCTGCCCTAACCTGGGGAAGCAGCAAAGTGATTACTAGTGCACAGCTGCAGAGAAACCAACCTGGCCAGACTTGGATCCCTTTCTAAAGAATGAGGAAAGGAAAACCCAGCCATTTTTCCTGATATGGCAATGTTGAGTCTTGTTCCTTGGCCTGGATTGGGGTGGGAATGGAGGGAAATCCAGACACCTACAGCTGTTACCTGATCTCCAGAATGGCATTCTGAGTCTCTGACAGTGTAACCAAACCTTTCCTAGAACTTCAGTTTTACTTATCTGCAAAATGGGTTCAGCCATGTGTTTGAAAGCAAAAGACTTGGCCAGGGAGTTGGGTGGAAGGATTGGGGAAGGGGAGGAATTGTAATTATTCTTTGGGGAGTTTTCTCAACCTCAGGATGAAAGGACCTGGATGTACATGTATATCACCCTAATTTATTGCTTCATCATGCTAATTTATTGCTGCTGATCCATGGAGCTGGGAAGTCGGACCATACTGGGTATAGTTGGTATTAATAAATGCTTTTAGGTACCATAGAAATATCAGTTTTATTAATATAATTTTTATCTTTTTTTTAACCTTACCTGTGATTGCACTGACTTGGGTAACTTCCAAAGAGAAAATATCTCCTCTCCCCCACCCCAGCATATATAGCCCAATTCTGCAATTTACAGTTTAGGCACTTGCCCAAAGGCACTGAAAGGGTAAGGATTTTATTCAGGGTCAAAGGTGGATTTGACCTGGTTGTCTTTATTCTGAAGTTAGACTTACTTTGGGGTTTGCATCCTGAGGTATTGATAACTGTATTTCAAGATAATGGACTTCCTTCAGAATCTTCTGGATTTTATTTTGTGCAATTAAAAACATGATTCAGGAAAGGATTTATAGATATTGCCAGACACTGCCAAAGGGGTCCATGAACCCGCCTCACTTACCCAGTGCTGATTTGCTAATCAATAGTCAATCAATAGATATTTATCAAACACAATTGCAATCCAGTCACTGAAGAAGAAAAAATAAAAATGGAATAATTCCTGCCCTCTGGGAACTTCCATTCTTTCAGAGATACATACAGAAGTAAATAAAATAAGTGTCTAATAACTCCGTTTTCATTCCAGCTAAAATAAAGCCAAGTCAACAAGCAATTATTAAATGCCTACTAGGGGCTTGGTACTGTGCTAAGCATTGGAGGGTTACAAAAAGAAGCACCTTAAGAAGCATAATATCAAACAGGGGAGAAAGCAATGAGCAAACAAATATATATAAAGAACACTATATTCGGGAGATAATTAACTGAAAGAAGGCACTGGAATTAAAAAGAGGATGGGAAAGGCTTTCTGTAAAAGATGGGATTTTAGTTGGGACTTAAAAGAAAACTAGGGGGTGGCTAGGTGGCACAGTAGATAGAGCACCAGCCCTGGAGTCAGGAATACCTGAGTTCAAATTCAGCCTCAGACACTTAATAATTACCTAGTTATGTGGCCTTGGGCAAGCCACCTAACCCCAATTAGCGTGATATACATGCAAAAACCTGGAAAAAAAAAAGAAAAAAAGCAGGGAGAATATTCTAGACATGCAGGTCAGCCAGAGAAAATGGTGGGAGTTAAGAGATGGATGGTCTTATTCAAGGAATAAGGAGCCAGGAGACGTATCATCCAAAGAGTACTTGGTAGGGAATAACACATAAGAAGACTAAAAAGTTAGGATGTGACTAAATTAGGAAGGGCTTTGAATGCCAGACAAAGGTTTTTTGTGTTGCTTCTGTACATGTAAATAACTTTGTATGAATAAAGCATATATTGGAAATAATCTCAGAAGGAAAGCATTAGTAATAAGGTGGACTAGGAGAAGCTTCATGTAGAAGGTGAAATTTTATAAATTATGATAAAATTATTATTGTAGTATTAGTAGTTGCTGTTGTTCAATCATGTCCAAATTTTCATATCCCATTGAGGTTTTCTTGGCAGAGATACTAAAATTGCCATTCCTTTCCTCCATTTCGTTTTATAGATGAGGAAACTGAAGCAGTTTTATTATCTTTGGGCAAATAGGCAACAATGGTCAGGGATTCATCCTGTTCTAGCAGGGTTTAGCAGAAAATAGCCTTGAATTTGGGGTCAAAGGCCCTGGATTTGAACCCCAAGTTTAAACTCCAGCTTTCTACTTTTGGGAAGAAGGTCCCCTAAACTTTCTGGGCCTCAGTTCTTCCATCTAAATAATAATCTCTTCCAGCTGTAAAGCTATAAACATAAGAATGGGCAGGCAACCTGAAATAGTGGAAAGGAGATTGGATCAGGTGATCAAACTTGAATATCCCAAACCTACTTTCTAAACATGTTCCCCTGGAAGACAAGTAGCTCTAAATCTCAGTTTCTTCATCTATGGAATGAAAATGGTCATCCTTAACCTTTCCATCTCAAAGGGTTATTATAAGGAAAGCACTTTGTAAAGTGATCCAGAAATCTATCTCTCCCTATCTTTCCCTCCTTCCAATCTCCCACCCCTTTAAAATGCAACTACATTGTGTAAGCTCCCTAGTGGCAAGGACCAAGTGATCAACTTCAGAGAGTCTTGAGAAGAATGCCTTACATAGACTAGGTCCTTGATTAGACATGAGGAATGAATGAATGAAGGCAGCCCCCTGATGGGGGAAATTTAATTCTCACCTCTCCCTCTTCTCCATCCTCAACTCCTGAGATTACTTACCATTAACACTGGCTAGATTTTTTGGTGTGCAAGGTTTTGTTTTGTTTTGTTTTTTTTGCAAGTTGTCTCTTCCCTGATATTGGGAACTCCTCGAGGGAAAGAAATGAATTTGGGTCTTTTGTTGTATTTCCAGCACCTAGTATGATAGCTGATTGATAGTAGCTGTTTAATAAGTGTTTGCTGAGCGATATTAGATAGGATCACAAAAGGGGATCTGGAAATAGGAAAGGATTTCTGAAGGCTTTTAGTTGAAGCTACTCATTTTATAGATCACAAAAGGAGACCTGCTGAGATCATATATGTAAATAGTGCCAATATAGGATTTGAACTCAACTCCTGTGACTCTGGGGGCAGTTAGGTATAACAGTGTATAAATTGCCAGTTTATACGTAAATTCAAATCTTACGTCAGACATTTACTAGCTATGTGACTCTGGACAAGTCTCTTAACCCTGTTTACCTCAGTTTCCTCATCTGTTAAATAACTGGAGAAGGGAATGGCAAACTACTCCCAGATCTTTGCTGAGAAAACCCCGAAAGAGGTCAGGAAAAGTCAGAAAAGATTGAACAACAATCTGTCATTCTAAAATTATTCTCTGTCCTGGATTATGCTACCTTGCAAAAGCTCCATAGCTCAAGGAAGATGAAATCTTCTGCTATCCATCTCCTCCTCATCTCCTCCCCTTCCTTAATCTGACCTGTTATCAGTAAAGGCTGGGAGCCAACTTTGAGCCAGCTAGACTGGATGCTGGCTGTGGATGCTGAGATAGCACCAAGAGGAGGAGGAAAGGTGGCTTATCAGGGTACATGCCAGGGCATGGTGTGTCACAGGGTAGGGTATGCAGGGAGGAGGCCGATGGAGTGCCCAGCCTTCAAGGATAGCTAGCATTAGTCACCAACTACTCTAGTCTGGGTTTCACTGGTTAGCACTTCCCAGAAAGCCCTGGCATAGAGATGTTCTCACTGATTGGCTTTGAATTTTGCCAAGTTGCTTATAGGAAGTGGGTAGGCCTGAGTGGCCTAATTTGGTAGGACCATTCCCAGAAATACCCTTGCAGCTTCTTGCTGCTCAAGGTGAGAGCTAAAAGGTAGGTGTGGTACCATGGATGGCCACCAGGAGCGGCAGAGATCAGCAGTTCTACTTAGCAGGCAGACCCCAGCTACTGGAAGAAAAGTCCAGATCTCCTTCACTCCTCCATCCCTGTGGCCTAGAGAGCGCACAGAGCCATTTGTGAAACCTCTTCAGAAAAAGAAATCCTTCACTTCACAATTAACGCCAACCTTTAAACACTGAGAAAAAAATGTAACTTACTTAAGGAACTTATGAAAACTTTCAAGAAAGGAATGAAAAGAGAGGAGAAAGGGCTAAATTCATGAAGAAAATGAAAAAGGGACCAGATCTTTGAGGAGCAGCTAGAAATAATATTTAGAGAAACTATGGACTCTAAAGGGTCCTATCTGTGATCTTAAGGATAGCCTCAGTTTCTACATTTGTGAGATGGGAGGGATGAGCTAGATGGAGTCTAAGGTCCTAATTAGTTCTGAATTTATGATCCTATTATCCAAATGAGTTTCATTTCTAGGGTGCTTGCCTCACTATAGAGCAATGGCTTGGCCTTTGTAGAATTAGTGACACTTATTTAAGAGAAAAATGAGACCCAAAGAGGTAGTGACTTGCTCAGGGTCACACAGCTAGTAAGTAACAGAACAAGTCTATGAATCTAGGTTTTCTTTTCTCCAAGACTAGGGGCCATCCAATGCCAAGGGCCATTTGGATATTTATGAATCATTTGTGGGTCTTACAAAATTATCAACTTAAAAATCCCAACCCTAAAAAAACCCCTAAATTTATTGATTTTTGAGTCCCATTTGTGGTTGCCTTGGCACCATCAGATCAAATGAGTCATGGACCTGCCTTACTCCATAACAGGTAACATGGGACCCTGGAAAATAATAGCTGATATTTATTTAGCCTTTAAAAGTTTGAAAGTTTTTATATACTTAATTGCTCATTTGAGCTTATAAATATCCTAAAAAATAGACATTACTATTATCATTAACCCATTTTATAGACAAGAAAACTGAGGCTTAAAGAAATTATGTTTGAAGGGTTCAATTTGAAGGAATATTTCCAGACATGACTGTTACTTTCAAAACAAAATAATGACTTAAAAAAAAGTTGTGTCCATTGATCCAACTAGGAGGTCTTATAGGTGGGATTTGAAATCAGGGATTGCATGATATCAAGTCCAGTCTATTATCCACTGTTGTTATTGTTCAGTCATGTCCAACTCTTTATGGCCTTTTTGGAGTTTTCTTGGTAAAGTTGCTGGAATGGTTTAGCATTTTCCTTCTCCAATTCGTTTGACAGATGAGGAAACTGAGACAAGCAGGATGAAGTGACTTGTCAAGGGTCATGCAGCTAGTATTTGAAGTCAGGCTTGAACTCAGGAATATGACTGACTCAAGACACTGAATTCTAACCATTATGCCACCTAGCTGCCCTATATTATCCACTAAAAAATTCCAAATAAATGTTCCCAGGACTAGAGTAGGCAATTGGCTAAGAAAGAATTTAATGTCATTTCATGTAGTTTCAAGAAAAGGGTCAAGATTCTACTTTCTAGGGTAGAGCAAGAGAGATGAACTTTGCAGGCCCCCAGAGCAATCTCAATCCTTGTCAGACCAGCTGCATTCACTGGCTGGCGGGCAGCATCACAAGACATGTGATGGCAGAGTCCCAGAGGCTCTGCCCAAGCTGATCAGGATCCACTGACTAGGAAAGTCCCAGAGAAAGGACAGATGGTAGAGCCAGACCAGAGGGATGTCCCCCTAGATTGAAAGGCTGCATCTGGAACAGGGCTGGGGAGAAATCCTCTTCTTCTTCGATCTCTCTTTAATCCTCAAAGCTGCACCTGTGTCCCAGAGACTCATGGTGAGGCCAAAGGCAAGGATGAATCTGATAGAATTGCGCCCCTGCTGGCAGCCTGGGGCTGGGAGCATCAGGGTACCTGTGAAGAGGCTTTCAGGGCATTTCCAGAAGTGAGTTTAAGACATTAGATTTCCAGAGAGATCTATAGGGATTAACCTGCTTTCTCTTGGGTGTTGTTTCTGTGTGTGTTTGTGTGTGTGTGTGTGTCTGTGTGGTTAGTGAAAGATGGGAGCAAACCTCTCACCCCCAAAGGTAAGGACTTCTTTTTCATAGAGAAGTACCATCTATTGTGCTAGCCTCTGAAGCTCAGAGGAAGGTCTTCTCAAGTCCACTGGGGCCAAAGTATTGCCATGAACAAGGAGGAGAAATGATTAAGTAATAAGAGCCAAAGTTGGAACAAGAATCTGGGATCACCCAGTCTAACCCACACTTGAATAAAAATGCCATTTTCTTAAGTAGTCCTTCAGCTTTTGTTTAAAGATCCCCCAGGAAAAAAAAAGATCCCCCCAGGAGAGGAGTCCACTTTCCCCTGAAGCAGCCCACTTGGGGATACCTTTTCTTGCACTGTATTGCCTCCCTGTAAGTTCTACCCTTTGGTGCTGGTTCTGTCATATGTGGCCAAACAGACCAAGTTGTGTAACTCATATATGATAGCTCTTCAAACCTTTGCCTCTACTCTGCCATCTTGGCTCCATCTCCTCCTTGAAGACAGCAATAGTGCCCCTTCCCCAAGTTGTGCACTACATATTCCCAGTCCATTCAACCAATCCCTCATGGAGCATGATCTCCTGGCTGCCATCTTCTAGGGCTCTCCAGCTCATCAATGCCCATCCTAGAATGTAGTGTCCCCAGGATTGAATAAACTACCCTTGATGTGGTTGGACCAGACCTGCAGGATTATCTCCAAGGAAAATGAGATTCTGTAACAGAAGCCCAAGTTCACTTCAGGTGATTTGGCTACCATATCACCCTAATGATTCAGATTTTTCTCAGATGAACTGCCCTATAGTCATGACTCTCCCCTCTTGTACTTGTGAAATACAAGAGATGGTACCCATGGTACCATGGAAGAAAAAAACAAAACAAAACATTGGATTTGTTGTCTAAAGACTCCTTTTTTCATCATCTCTGTGACTTTGAACAAGTCACTTGACTCTCCAGACCTCACTTTCCTCATCTACAAAATAGATTAGATGGCCTCCAGAATACCTGCTAGTCCTAAATTTGCTATCAACTCTCAAATTGACTTTTTGAGCCCAAGTAAAAGATTTTACTTTTGTGAAATTTTAAATTTGTGAAATTGATTTTTTGAACCATTCAGTTTCACCTTATTCAATTCAGTCCTATGTCTACCTGAATCTTTTTGAATCCTGACTCTCTCATCTGATGTTTTAGCTCTGGTTTATCAGCTCCCAGTCACCTACAAATCTGACTGGTTCTAGTGACAAACTGTGTCTGCTGTCCAGACTATGTCATAAAGCATGGAGTGATTCCTGCTAGGTGAGGAATTCTCTGACCTCTGTGATCATGAAGCAAATTATTGGTACCCACAAATTAAAATGCCTACTGAGGAGGTTAGAGAGAAGGGAGACGGGGTATCTCCTAGGAAAACATTTGCTGGTTTGAGTATGTTTTTTCCCTTTTTCTAAACCACATTCTCTTTGTTGTCAATTTCACAAAGCAAATTTTCTAGTTTAGCTCAAAGTAAACCGACTGTGTTACATAAATCTAGTGAAATAGGGGAATGTCACGAATGGGTTCAAGCACTTGACCTGTCCTTTCACTGGGGCCAGTCTTCTTTTGTGTTTCTGTTTCAGATCCCATGTCATTGCAGAGTCAGGGAGACAAGAGGCAGTGTCTGACCTCAGTTCGTGACCCTGGAGAGCTGGGGCCTCTCATTCCACATGTGTATGCCCACATTTCCTCTTCTTTAATGTGGAATCAAACAAAAGTCAGTTCTTATCTCCTTCCCTCCAAAGAAATCCTCCTGTTAAGGGCTGGAAGGCACATTAGGAATGATCTAGGTCAAGTGCCTCATTTTGAAGTCAGATGAGGACACTGAGGCCAGAGAGAAGGAGAACTTCTCCCAGGTCAAAGAGCAGAAGCTGAGTTCTGAAGCCAGGCTTTCTGACTCCAAGTCTGGGGGCATCAAGAGCCTCCCGGGAAGCTCCCAGGCTCAGCTGCTCCTTGCCCTTGCAGTTAAGTATCAGGAAATAGAAAGGAAGGATCCTCCACCTGTTACTTGCAGGCCTTTGTAAACATTATCACTGAGTCCCCAGTCCCACAAGACAAAATATACACCTTTTGGAAGGAGACAGGAAACTACATTTATTAACAACCTACTATGTGCCAAGCAACTTATCAAGGATCTATGATGTTCCAGGTAATTTATTAAGGGTCTACTATATGCTGATGATATGGTCCTTCATTCTCAAAGAAAACCATGAGAGAGGTGCGACCATGACAAGCACATGAATTGGATTTGAGTGAGGGTCTGGGGAGAGGGGCTGTGCTAAGTCACTGGCCTCATTTTCTCTGGTGCCATCTGAGTCCAGTGGACAGATAGGAATCAGGATGACTGGAGATGGCTCTAGGTGCAAGGCAATATGGGTTAAGTGACTTGTCCAAAGTGGTAAATGTCAAATGTCTGAGGCTAGATTCAAATTTCTATCCTCCTGACTCCAAGACCAGTGCTCCATCCACTGAGCAATCCAGCTAAGATCTACTATGTGCTGATGATTTATTAAGGACCTACTGCCAAGAAAAATTTTTTAAGGACCTACTATGTCATGGGTGAATGAGGACCTAATATGTGCCAGCAGATTTATTAAGGACCTACTATATGATGGGTGATTAAGGACTTACTATGTACTTGGTGTTGTGTTAAATGCTTTACAGATGTACCCTCACTTGATCCACACAACAGCCCTGAGAGAGAGGCACTATTGTCATACCCATTTAACAGTCGAAGAAACTGAGGCAAGCTAAGGTGAAATGACTTGTCCAGGGTCCCACAGCTAAGAAGTATCTGAGGCTACATTTGAACTCATGTTTTCCCAATTCCAGACCCAGTGCTCTGCCCACTCCTCTACCCAGCTGCCCCAGGAAACAATGGAAGTCCTCAAGCAAAGGGAGATTTACAAAGGACATTCTTCTTTTGGTATGGGTTGAACTATTTGATATCTGAGTTCCTTTCCAGCCCAAGGTACTTCTAATGAAGAAACACCCTCTACCAATGAAGCTCAGAATCTGTCCTATAGCTAGGAGAGCTGTCTAGAGGAAGGGAAGGAATGAGCTTGTATACAGAGTCTACTACTTTTTACAAATATTGTCTTATCAATGGCCTTGGCACTTAGAGATTAAGGGTCCCTCAACCAGTATATGTGAGGGATGGCCTGAATGCAGAATTTTCTGACTCCTGGGCTAGCTTTCTGTCCACCTCATCAAATGGTCTCTCTCATAAGTGATACAAACCATATATATAAATACAAACCTCATATATAAATATGAGCTATAAATACAAAACCTAGTATTTGGAGTCATCTCTTCCATCGATGATCTACCAATCAAAATTTGAACTCAGGTTTTCTGCCTCTAAATTCAATGCTTTTCCCCAGGATGAGGCACCTATGTTTCAGGTTGCTCCAAGGCAATTGTCCTCTCTAGCTGAAAAAACATTTCTCTGTTCTTCTGTTATAGCCTAGCATTGACATCTCTCAGTGAAGGCCTCCGGACGCCTCTTAATCAGAAACACACAAGGAAGAAGCCCCTCCTCCCACTCCTACCCAACCCCAGGCAAATGGTTTCCAGAATAGGAGGGATATGTCCAAGTCTGGGCCCCTGCTAATCAGTGTAGGAGCAGGAACAGCTGATACCCTTCCCCAAAATCTGAAAAGCTGAACAATTCTGTGGCAGAATGGAGGAGATCGGACTGGAGGAGGAGCTGCCACAGCCTGAAATCAGCTCCTAACTCTGCTATTTACTGCCTGTGTGACCTTGGACAAGCTACAACACATCCCTGCTTTAATTTCCCTTTTGCAAAGGGAGGAAGTTGGGCAAAGTGACTTTGGAGGTCACTTCTAACTACAGTCCTATAGATCTCAACTCAGATACTTTTATACAGTATGATCTTGGACAAGTCACTTCTTCTCTGTGCCTCAGTTTCCTCTTCTGTAGAAGGAGGAGGTTCAACTAAATGAGCTGAGTACCCTTTCTGCTTTGGATCTGTTATCCTCTGACCTCTATTTCAGTCATGTCTGACTCTCCATGACTCCATTTGGGGTTTTCTTAGCAGATACTAGAGAGATTTTCCTTCTCCAACTTATTTGACAGATGAGGAAACTGAGGCAACTGGAAGAAAGAAATTAGCCTAGGGTCACACAGTTAGTGAGTGAGTGAGGGCAGATTTGAACTCATGAAGATGAGTGTTCCTGACTTCAGGTCCAGTGCTCTGTTCATTAAGGCACCAACTAGCAGTCTCTGTGACCTCTAAGGCGTTTTCTAATTCTAAGTTCTGAGATAAAGGATTCTCATATCCTGGGAGAAGTTCAAACCACCAAGGTCACACCATGCTGAATGAGCATCATAACCAAGCTTCCCTGGGCCAGCTGGACAATGTGAGAATTGCTGAAACTTAGGGGGCATGAGGGATGTGGGCGGGGATGCAGGAGACAGAAGATCATTCTGAAGTCCCTGAAAGAGTGAGTTGATTTAACAATAATGAGAGAGACAGCAGGCTGAATTTGGGATCACAGGGCCTGAATTCCAGTCCTGGCTCAATCACTTACTACCTATGTGATCTTGGATAAATCACTTAACTGCTCTGTGCCTCTGTTTCCTCATTTAAAGGAACTTGATGGCCTCTGAATGAGCTCTGTTAGCTCTAGTTAACTCTCTAACTCCTATTATTTCTCTCTCCAATTCAACCTACTTTCCTGACACCAGAAGAGAAAGAGGATGGGGGGGGTGGGTTAAATTTAATCTCACCTAATGACCTTCTCCTATTAGAAGGGAAGCCCCTTGAGAATCTCAACTATGTATTACACAGTTTTACTAATCTATCTCTTCTGTCACATACCTTAGGATTGTGGCTCTTGAGTACAAAGGGATTTCTGAAGCCCTCTACTGGTACACCCAAGTAATAAGGGTTAGAGATGGGATTTGAACCCAGGTCCTCTGACCCCAGAATCACAACATTTCCCACAAGCCACGTTTCTTTCCCTAAGAGAATTACAGAACATTAGGATGAAAAGGGAAATCAGAGGGGAAGAGGTTTTTCAATGATGTTGACAAAGTGGGCCTCCTCCCTTTGAAGGGGAGCAGCCTGTCTGGCCATCCTTGGTTGAAGAAGGAGTCATTTCTCTCCTAGAAAGCTTCCATTTATCAGGAAGAGCTTCCTTACATCTGCCTTCCTAGGACAGTCACCCACTGCTCCTGGTTCAGCCCTTTGGGACCTAGCAGAACAAAACTAATCTCTTTTCTAAAAGCCATCATCAAAGACTGGAAGATAAGGGAGGGGCCCCTTCCGGGTCCTCTCTGCAAGTCTTGTCTAAACATCTCAAAGATAAACACCCCCCCCCCCCCAGTCCTTCAAACAGTGCTCAGGGATGACCCATCTGCCAGTCTTCTCCCCATGGGAAACAGGAGATTTCAAAGTAGGAGAGCAACATTGAAGAGATACACAGTTAAGGGGCAGGAAAGTGTAGTAATCTCAAAGAAAGAGAAGATGAGAGAGGGAGGGAGAGGACAGGAGCAACTGTAGAAGACCAAGATGCTCTTCACCTTTAGGGTGAGAAAAGATTGTCTCTTGTCACAGAAAATACTCTGGGGGACCTTAGGTTTATCAAAGGGAGAGACTATGGGACAATTAACCACAGAATAGAAGGAGCCTTAGAACAGAGAATGTCAGAGCTGGGATGACCCTTAGAACACAGGCTATCAGAGCTGGGAGAGCCCTTAAAACACAGAATGTCAGAACATAGAAGGTCCTTAGAACACAGGATATCACAGCTGGGAGGAGACACAGAATGTGAGAGGAATCTTAGAGGCCATTTTGTTCAACCTGTACATTTTACAAGAGAAAAACAAAGGCCAGAGAGTGAACGTGATTGATTGACAGTTGCACAGCCAGTTAGTGGCAGGAGCTGGGCCCAGAAATCTCTTCTCTTGACTTTTGGCTCAAGGCTCTTGGGTCGGTGTTTAACTGCAGTATTAATTTCCCCAGAAGCCAGAATATTGCCTGTTCAGGGGGCAGACAAGTCTGTGCACATAACATTAGAGGGTGCTAGGACACTGGGAACTGTTGGGCCATTTCAGACCCTGCCAGGGAATAACAGGAAGGAGTTCTGTCCCTTTGGACCTCTTTTATTGGGTTGATGTTGGGTAGAAGGGATGTGTGGGTGGCTAAGAAGCTATGGTAGACAAGCTGGGAAACCAGGATTGACACTGTTCAGTGGATTCCAATGGGGAAGAGGTGGGACTCCTCCCTTACTAATGGAATGATTTGGGTGGAGCTTGCAGCCCTGGGAGAAAAGCTCCTGGAAAGTCTCCCATAGAGTGACTCCCTCCTGGGCCCAGGTATTGTAAAGCCAGCACATCCTTACCCACCTAAGGCTTAGAGGTGGGGCAGGGGCTGATTCTGGGATCTAGTGGCTGTAACCTTTGCTGGAGGTGGGGAGATCTGCAAGACAGAAGAGAGGAGAGATTCTACCAACAGAGGACTGTTTGAACACTGCTCAGGCCCCGGAATCCATGCAGATTTTGGCGTCCAGCCTGGCTAGGCTTTTGATCATGCATTGACAATGGAGGGAAATCTGATCTGCCTCCTGGGGGTGCTGGGAGAGATAAGTCTGGCAAAGATGAGGCCTCCTGAGATGGGGGCAGGCCCACACCTGCCAAGTCCTAGTGGGAGTACCCAGGGAAGACATAGGGAAACCCCATATGAGAGGCCAAATCTCTGAGCTATCCAGTGACCAACTCTCCCAGATATGGGAATCTGGGTCTCTGACTGGAGGCTACAGGGAGAAAAGATAGTACCTGACCCCACCCAGGTTCCCACCACACCCCAATAGCTCAGGTGCTCCCTGCAAGGTCTGCCAGCTTATAAGTACCTCATTACCAGTTCACTTTGTATCCATAACAGGAAGAGTTAACAGGATTATTTGGGACAAGTTTCTAAAGGATTTGGCAGGACTCTTGTTAGAGGATATTGGGAGGGGGTAGGGAACTAGGTGACATAGTGAATAGAGGACCCCTGGAGTCAGGAGGACTTGAGTTCAAATTGGACCTTAGACAGTTAATACTTACTTAGCTGGGTGACCTTGGGCAAGTCACTTAACATCATTGCCTTGCAAAAAAAAAAAGGCTATCAGGGCCTCCAGTAGGGATAGGAGCAAGCAGCAGGGAGAGGCGGAGAAGAACTATGCCTATTTCTACAGGACTTCCTCATGAGCATCCTGAAAAGTCCACAAGACAGTTGCAAGCATAGTTATTCTCCCTTTGGGACAATGAACAGACCTATGATTTCATTAGTGTAAAGAGCTCCCAATAAGGAAATACCCCATGCTCATCAATATTTGCTCAGCAATTTAGCCACCTAGAGAGCCACCAGGGACATTTAAGTGACTTACCTGGTTCCACAGGCTTAAGATCATAGGGTCATAGTTGCTTAGCAAGCTTTGCAGAATGCATCTAGACTAATCTCCTCATTTTGCAGAGTAGGAAAATCAAGGTTTAGAGGCTAAATGTCTCACCCAAGATGTTGGAGGACTTGAAACCATGTCTTTTTGTCTTGGAAGTCAACTCTATACATTATATCACACTGTCTCTCTCTCATTAAACAAAAGGGGGGCAGCTAGGTGGTACAATGGAAAGAGCACTGGTCCTAGAGTCCTGAGGACCTGAATTCAAATTTGACCTCAGACACATGATACTTATTAGCTATGTGAACTTGGGCAAGTCATTTAACCCCATTGCTTTGCAAAAACAAAAACAAAAATGAATATGACTTGATTTTACATAACCATTATATTGCTTCTCTTTTCCAAATAAAGACACTAGTGATTTGCTTTGTTCAAGGGAACTTAGTCTTAAGATTCAAGGGCAGTGATTTGTAGTCAGGAAGACCTAATGTCAAACCCTGCCCCAGATGCTTATTTAACTTGGACCTTGGACAAGTTACTTTATCTGAGCCTCAGTTTCCTCATCTGGTCCATGAGGATAAGTAGTATCTATCCTACAGGTTTGTTGGAAAATAAATGCTTCACAAATTTCAAAGTAGGATGGGATCATAGAGGATCTCAGGGGTCATCAAGTCTAACCACTTCAGAGTATATAAATGTCAACTGTTTTATTCCAGGACTTGGCACTGGCAGAATTTTAGCTCCTAAAGCATCTGTCTGTTTATCTGTTAAATCCCCATATGTTGGGGGCCAACTCTTTCATTTTACACAGAAGAGAACTGAAGTCCCTAGAGGCAGCACTGGACTTGTCCAGGGACGCTTAGGTTATAGGTAACTTGAGTTTCTGACCCAAATCCAGGTGTTTCCTGAGAGAAGCTGAAGGTCTCTTGGCACAGCATAACTCAATATTTACAGACCTCCAATGTCAGTACCTTTGTGTGACATCTCTGAAGTACCTTCATTCATGTTTACAAGGATAAATGTTGAGGGAAGGTGCCTAGACACTGGGTGACTCCAGAGGAAAGATTTCTCTTTCAGTTTCCTTTCTTATAAAATTAGCTGTGTGATCTTGGGCAAGTCACTTAACCCTGTCTCACATCCGGGGCCATCTCCAGTTGTCCTGATTCCTATCTGGACACTTGACTCTGGAGGAGAAAGCCAGGCTGGGGACTTAGCACAGGACCCCCTCACTCACATTCACTTGCTTGTCATGGCATCACCTCTCTGAAGTCCTGGTCTTTGAGAATGAAGGGCAAACACTGGCCACTGGACCCAGATGACTCTGGAGGAGAAAGCCAGGCTGGCTCCTTATTCAAATCCAACGGTGGGTTTGTCATGGCATCACCTCCCTGATGTCCTGGTCTTCTTCAAGAATGAAGGACATCTGTAAAATGGGGGTGGGAGGGCCTGCATCCGAGGACCCCTCTCCTTAAAAGCTCTGGGTTTGGGATCAGAGGACCGGGATTGACATCCCACCCCCCGGGGAAGTCGTTTCCCGGCTCTAAGTCTCAGTTTCCTCATTTGTCAAAGGACAGGGTTGGAGGAGATGGTGTCTGAATGTCGGGTGCCTGAGAAGCGCCACTACTCCTTGGGTGAGCCAGGGCAGGCCGCCCAGTCCCCCGGGGCTCAGCGCGCGGCGGGTCCTGGGGGCTCGCTGGCAGGGTCCGGGAGCCGGCTGGCTCACGCCTGTGGGTGGGATGGAGGGGAGGAGCGGGCAGGGGGATGGGCTGGGGGCGTGGCCGCGGAGGAGCCTCCTGCCATCCCGGAAGGAGGAGGAGGAGGAGGAGGAGGAGGAGGAGGAGGAGGCGGCGGCCAGGCGAGCTCCCTTCTCACGTGAGAGGCGGCCGATGCCCCAGCGCCCCGTCCTGCTCCCCGCAGAGCCCGGGCTCCCCGAGTGACCCGCGACCCCGAGCGCCCCCGGCCCCGGCCCGCTCCAGCCCTGGCCCCGGGGTGCCGCGGGGCGCCATGAAGTGGGGCCCCTGAGCCGCCCCGGGGAGCTCCGGGAGCCTCCCCGGGCCATGCAGTGAAGCCCCGCCCCGCCGCCCCCTCGGCGCGCCCCCGCCCCCCGGCGGCATGCGAGCTGCCGACTCCGCCACCTGGGAGAGGGTCCGAGTCCTCCCGGGCCAGGTAGAAGCCTGCACTTCCTGCGGGGCCGCCCGGCCGCGAGGCCCGGGGGGGCGGGGGCGGGGGCCGCAGCCCCCGCCTCTTGGAGCGCCCCAGCCCCTCGGAGCGGCGCCCACCATGAAATCCGACGGGGACGAGAGGAAGCCGGGTAGGTGGGATCGGGGACCCGGGCCGGCCTGGGGGGCAGGAGGTGAGCTCGGCTCCCAGCCCCCCCCCCCCCCCCCCGCTCTCCTGGGCACCGTTAGAGACAATGCCCTCCCCGCGCCCCGCGGGCCCCCCGGGGACCCGGCTCAGCCAGCCCCTCCCCCTGCCCGAGCAGATGTTCGCGGGGAGTTGGCGAGCTCAAGTTCTCCGGGTCCCGAACTTGCCGGTGTGGGGCCGGGGGGGGGGCGATCGGCCTTCTGCTTTGCGGGGTGGGGAGGCAGCCCTTACCTGCGGAGCCCGAGTCGGCCTCTGTCCCGGGCATGGGTCCGAGCGAGGCTCGGACCCCCTCCCGGCTGGCGAGCTCATCCCCAGGTGCCGGGGAGAGGAAGCAGAGAGCAGGGAGGGCGACCGCCAGGCCGCTCCGGGCCGAGGACAGAGGCCGTTGGAGCCCAGCTTCAGGGCTGGAAGGGACCTAGCTGGTGACAGAGAGCGGAGCTCCGGCCCAGGCTGTCTCGCTTGTGGGACTTGGTAAGCCACTCGGTGCCGCCGAGCCTCAGTGTGCTCATCTGTAGAATGGGCTAGGGCAGCCAGGTAACCCAATGGATAGAGCTGGCCTTGGAGTCAAGAGGACAGGAGTTCAAATCCAGCGTCAGATACTTGACACTAGGTATGTGACCTTGGGCAAGTCACTTCACCCTGATGGCCTCGCATCCAGGGCTATCTCCAGTCAATCCTGATTCATATCTGGTCACTGAACCCATGAAAATCTGTGTCCTAAAATTTCTCCCCACTTAGACAGTCCATGTTCCGAGGTCCCCTCCAGTGAGAACATTCTCTTTCCAAGATTTCTTCCCAGCTCTGGCATTCTGTATTCTATAAGCCTCCCCTGGAGATCCCCTTGACCTATGGCTAAGTTGCTTCCTCCATGAAGGACTCTGGAGGAAAAAGTGAGGCTGGTGACTTAGCACAGTCCCCCCACTGAAATCCATTTCATGTGTGTATCATGACATCGCATCCCCTGATGTCATGGTCTTCTTCTAGAATGAAGGGCACATCAGAATGACCTCCAAGTCCCTGTCCAGTTCCTAACCTATGAGATGATGAACAGAAAGAGAAACAGTTCCATGGATTAGATGACCTCTAAGCCCCTCTGTCCAGTTCCAAACCTATGAAATGATAAAATCCTCTCATTGAAAAGCGAGGGAAACTGAGACTCATGGAATAGATGACCTCTAAGTCCCTCTCCAGTTTTGCCCCAGGTAGTAAGTAGTAGAAATGGCATTCAAAGACAGCTTCTTGGACTCTTAAGTTCTGGCTGGATTTCAACATTACAGAACTCTTTTCTTTCCCTGCTAGAGGGAATGTGTTGAAAAAGAGAAATGGAGCAGGAGAGAAGTTAAGGTCCCAATAACTCCCAATAACTTTAGTGGGTCCAGAAATGATTCAAAAGAGCCCACTGTCATCCGCAAGCAGAAGTTGGTTCTCATTTGTCTGAAGTGGAGAAATAGGTGTATCTCTTTAGTAGTTGGGCTCCTTGGAGATCTAAGAACACAGGAAGAGAAGCTTGCAGTGCTCAAATTGTAGAGTTCTTGCTAAAATTTGCCAAAAGCATAGAAGACACATTTTAGCTTTTAGAATGATCTCAGTTGAACTTGCTTGGACCATGCAGTGACATGGTCTGTTTCCTTGCCATCTCTTCCCTTGGATCTGATGTGTCTGTTCATGTCTAATGGTCTCATGATTTTATATGGAGGAAGCAACTTAGCCATAGGACAAGGCTCCGGGGAGGTTTATAGAATGCAGAATGCCAGAGCTAGGAAGGAATCTAGAAAAGACAATGTTCTCACTGGAGGGAACCTCGGAACATAGACTGTCCAAGTGGGGAGAAACTTTAGAACACAGATTTTCAGAGTCGAGAGGTCCCTTAGAACACAGAATGTCAAAACTGGGAGGAACCTTGGATCACAGGTTTTCAGAGTTTAGAGGGCCCTTAGGACCCAAAATGTCAGAGCTAGTGGAACCTTAGAATATAGAATGGGAGAGGTGGGAGGGAACCTCAGCCTAGAAAATGTCAGAGTTGGGGGATAGAGGGGAGGGTGTTGTAATGCCTTAGAAGCTGTCTAATTTAACCTACTCATTTGACAGATGGCAAAACTGGCTCTAGAGAAGTCAAGTTACTTGCCCAAGGTCAAATAGGGAGACCCTGGCACAACTGGAACCTGACTTCAGCTTCTCTGACCCCCTATAACCAGTATTTTTTTTCACCCTAAAGCATAATCCATCTTTGAAGTTTTGCCTGGTATTCCAGTGGTGAAAGATTTCCTGGCATTACCAGGGCTTTTAATTCTTTCCTTTTAAGTGAGGGAAGTTAGTTTGGAAGCCTCAAGCCCTAACCTGTCTAGGCTGCTCTGCTCTCCAGGGATAAGGGCCCTCAGACCTCTTTTCCTACTGCAGAGACTAGTCCTATCTGCCCACAGCCAAGCCCAGATTGGCTTCCACATTGGTCTGTTTCTAGGAGCAACTGAAATGCTGAAGTACTATTGGTGATTCTGGTGAACTCTGAATGAGACCATTCCTATGGAAAGACTGGCTCAGGAATGGACTTTCCCAGGGAACAGTCACTTCTGCAATCCTGGAGAGACCTAGGCAGGAAACTTGCACTGTTGGGACATTTTTTAGGAGACAGAGGGCAGCAGTGGCTTGGCCTCTTGCAAAGGAGCCCATCCTCCCATCCTCCCCTCATTTGGTCTCTCCTTCCCTCCCTCCCTCCCTTCCTGGGTCTGGCAGAGATTTGTGATCCCTGTACTACCAAGGAATGCTGCAGTAACCTAGGGGAGAGAGAGAGAGAGAGAGAGAGAGAGAGAGAGAGAGAGAGAGAGAGAGAGAGAGAGAGAGAGAGAGAGAGAGAGAGAGAGAGAAAGAGAAAGAGAGAAAGTATGTGGCTTTCCTGTACACAAGGAAGACACCTGAGTCTGGTCCAAACCACTCAAAACCTTTACCTCTCCAAGCAGCCAAAGCACAAAGGTATAGAAATGTCTGCTTTCATTTCAAGGTTTCATTTCCATTTCTACTGCTTCTACTGAATAGAAATATCATAGGACCAATAGAAAGAGAATGAGATCTCTCCTCCTCACTTAAAAAAATGTATTATTCAGATTTTGAAGTTGTTTATAGCTTTTGTATATCTTTGTCTTTTCATATATATGTGTATATATATGACTTTATATCTTTACATTTCTCCCCATTATATTCCTCTCTACAACTCCTCCTAGAGGAGTAGGTAAACCAAAGGACAGAAAAAAGGAAGAAGAGGTGGAAAATCAGCAAAATCTGTTACTAGATGTAATAAAAATCTGATGTCATGTAGGTACATCTGTGGACCTCCATACTCCTAGAGAAGGGGCTGTACCTCGGGGTTTTTTTTTTTTGGATTTTTGCAAGGCAATGGGGGTTAAGTGACTTGTCCAAGGTCACACAGTAAGTATTAGGTGTCTGAGGCTGAATTTGAACCCAGATCCTTCTGACTCCAGGGCTGGTGGTCCATTCACTGAACCATCTAACTACCCCCTGTATCTACTGCCCAGACTATGTAGGATAATGGAAAGATTGAATTGGAAAGCTTGAATTTAAATGCTATTTCCTGGATTTGCTATCAGTATAGTCCCTTGGACAAATCCTGTAACAGTTCTGTACCTTGGTTCCTCCATCTATAAAATAGAGATGATAGGATGCTTTGTAAACCTAGAAATACTACAGATTGGGGGGGGTCCCTAATATTAGGAAACCATAGGTGGGAAAGTTTATTCCTTATCTGGTACCTCAGTTTCCCCCATCTCCTCTGCAGGAAAGTGGAAACAATCCTGAATTTTTTGAAAAAAAAGTTTTTTAAAAGTATTCTACTGGGTGCTAGACATTGTGCTTATTTTATCCTCACAAAAACCCTAAGAGGTAGGTGTTATTGTCATCTCCATTTTACAGAGAAGGAAACTGAAAGTTTGGCTTCCGACTCTGTTAACTTGGGCAAGTCACTTTAATTCAAAAAAAAACTTTTGGGGGGAAGGAGGGGCATTTGCTGTGTGAAAGGGTTGTTTTTTAAATGCTGGGGATATAGGAATTGTTTGTGATCAGAGAGAATTTTGAAACTCTGGTTCATGGAGGCCTAACAATAGGGATAATGGCAGAATAGAGATCATGATCATGCCTTGTCTGTGTAGGTATGTGGGTGAGTGAAGATGCAGATACTAGGAATAAGTAGACATTAATTAACTAGGGTGTCTGATGATTGAGGGGACACTGACACAAACATGGATTTCCTCAAGATTGAAGGGAGGGGTTAATTAGGCCGAGGCATCTGCCTACCTGGGGTCAGGTAGCTTGGTTCTCCTTTCTTGAGCCTCAGTTTTTAAGTTCTTTGGTGACCTACAACCTTTTGTGGTGATGAATATACTGACATCTATACACCCTCGGAGTTCTGTCATTAAGTGTCCTGTAAATAGAAGGTGCTATTATGTAAATAATCGTGTAGAATGTAGCCAGACAGGGATGTGTATTTATCTTGTATATAAGTAGATGCCACTGGTGCATTTGTAACAACAAGATCTTAATGACACGGTCTGTTGATGGAACACCTATCTCCAAGGCACCATTAGCCTTCATGGCAGACAGTCCTTCAGGGCGGAAGGAGAGCATTCCTATAATTGACACTTTGCACATTGCACAGTTGCCAGATTGGGGCAACTTTATATCGTCTGCACTTGCCGTAAGTAGGCTACAGCACCTGTACCACAATGACTTGGATATGCTGGAAGTGAGAGAAAACACACACATCTACATACTCACATACATACATACATTCACATACTTTACAAGTGTGAAAGTTGGATAAATGATTTGTCCAAGCTACAGAAGAAGAAGAACTTAGGTCCTAAGGTTTGTCCTTCATTCCTGAAGAAGACTATGACATCAGTGAGGGGATGCTATAGCAAACATATGAATTGGATTTGAGTGAGGGGGGACTATGCTAAGTCACGGGCCTCACCTCCTCTGGAGCCATTTGGATAACTGGAGCTGGCCCTGAATGCAAGGCAGTCAGGGTTTAAGTGACTTGCCCAAGGTCACACAGCTAATTAGTGGCAAGTGACTGAGGTTGTATTCAAACTCATATCCTCCAAACTCCAAGGCCATGCTCTATCTACTGCACCACTTAACTGCCCTAAAAAACTCTGGTCCTAGGATTATGAACACAGCATTCTTTTTGTTAAACCAACTCTATCTGGAGAAGGAGATTAGGCTAAATAAATGACCTCTGGGGTCCTTTTCAATTGAGAGCCTACTATAAAAGGGGGGGGGACAGACCTGTGGGGCATTGTGTTTCAGGTTACAGATGGACAGACAGTGTTGCACTGGCAACCAGAAAATATTAAAAGACCCAGAGGTAAGGCCTCTGGCAAGTTTGAATGGGCAGGGAGTAGGCGGCCTACAATCTGAGCTGGTAAAGGTAGCTCTCATGTTGATATAATCATAGTGATGATGACATTTATATAGCTCTATATAAAGCTTATCTGACTTTATTATGTTATGTAGGTAAGTGATATCAGCCCCATTTTACTGATTGAGAAAACTGATTTGAAAGAAGTTCAATGACTGGCCCATATTCTATTAAAGCATAACATTGAGACATGTAACAGGGAACTGATTTTTTCCTACAACCAAGTCAAAAGCTTAGCCAGGATTTGGACTCCTGAAATCTATTCATTTTACTTCCATGCCCCTTATGTATAGAGACCAGCTAACCCTCCTCCCTTCTTTTCACCCCGCCTCCCCTTTTTGCTCCCTTCCTTCCCCCATAGTTTCCACAATGGCCAGGCACTGGGTTTCTCTCATTGCTCCTGGTTAGATTCAGGATTTTTTCTTGGGGAGATCAAAAAAGACTATTTTGGGTGAAAATTGTGGCTGAAGTAAATATTCAACCCTGTTACATGGAGGCTTTACCCTGGGAGTCCAGCAGATGAAATTCCCCGAGAGTTTCTTTACTGGTTTGAGGAGATGAAAGGAATTCCAAATTGGGTGAGGGGGTTGGGGAAATGAGAGCAGTTTGGAGATTTGAGGCTGGATGGCTACAAGGGGAAGGTGGGATTTTTCCACACCTACCTGACAGACAGCACTAAGGTATGACTTAGGAAGTAGTTTCTAGCTGATTGTAGGGGCCAGTTTGAGAGAGCCCCAACTGACCTGGGTGGTGTGGCCTTCTTGCTTGGCCCAGCAGGATGACACATATCTGGGCAGTAACAATAATAATGATGGCTGAGGTTTATTTAGCATCCCAGCCATGATCTCATTTAATAATGTATGTAATACATTGTCCAGGTGCAAAGTTGTCAACATTCTTTATTTGTTCTAAATTACTTTCCTTACTTATCTGGAACAGAAGAATCTCAAGAAGGCACGGGCAGGGACAATTTTTTTCTGCTTATCTTTGTATTCACCCCACCTACCTATCCATATTGTATCTACTAGGTGTATAATAAATGCCTATTTTATAGGGGGGGAGGGAGGAGGCAGGCTGGGGATAAAGAGGAGGCCCTCTGTGATGGAAATAAAGGTGGGGAAGGGCTTGTTTTGGATCTTATAAAGGGGATTTTGTGGATTGGACCACTTGGGTGGGGTTCTGAGAAAAGGGAACCACATAACTGGTGTTCAGATTCTACCTCTGAGGCTTTACCTTGGGCAAATCCATTTCTTCATCTATCAAATGAAGGTAGGGCAGCTAGGTGGTGAAGTGGAGAGAGCTCCAGGCCAGGAGTCAGGAAGACTTCTCATCTTCCTTCCTCTAACTTTAGACACTTACTAACTGTGTGATTCTGGGCAAATCACTCCACTGTGCTTGCCTCAGTTTCCATATCTGTCAAATGAGCTGGAGAAGGAAATGGCAAATCATTCTAATATCTTTGCCAAGAAAACCCCCAAATAAGGGATCACAAAGAGTCAGACACCACTGAAATGACTGACCAACAATAATAAAATGAGGATGCTAATTGAGATGAGCATATGCTCATAGACACATATAGATATAGATATAATGTTCATACATACACACATTGGTGGGATTCAAATAAATTAACAACCAGTTTGCTGAACTTAACATAAAATTAGATATTGGTTCTGCCAAACCGCTGAATCCCACCACAGCATACACATACACATATAATGCATCTACTCTTACCCACCCTGTCTATATGTATGTAATCATTTGTAAACCCCCACCCCTACCCCTACCCCAGCACACACATGGTAATGGGGAGAGAGAGAGAGAGAGAGAGAGAGAGAGAACCAAGCTTAAAAGTCAGAAAGATTTGATTTAGAATCTTGCCTCAGATCCATCTCCTAGGTATATGATGGAATTGGATAAGTCACTTCAACTCTCAACCTTAGTTTTCTCATCTGTTCACTGGAGATATAAATAGCATCCATCTCAAGGGTTTGTTGTGAGGCCCAAGTGTGATAATAGAGGGAAAGGGTATTGAAACATGAATGAATTATATGCATTCTATTGGTATTATTATTAGCACTTAATTCTCGTCTACTGACTGAGCTTCTGACCCTTCTGAAGCCTTTTCCAACTCTGAGATTCCAAGGTTATCCAAAGACACAGATGCCCAATAAACCTCCCTCATCTACCCTGCAGAAGCTTGGGAAGTTGCCTCACTGGTTGGTTCCTAGGCTGCGGACAGGTATAATAAGTATGGAATCTTTAAAGGGAAATTTCCACTGTGATGGTTTCCCTAGAGAAGTCAGCTCACCTGAGACTTTCTCCAAGCAGAAATAAACAGTCCCCCCCACCCCCCCACCCAGTCCAAGCCAGATGGTTTTTTTCTTTTTTTTTTAACTTGCTTTTCCTCTTGCACGAATGGGTGCCCTTTTCTTCCTTTTATATAGTTTAAGTAGTGGCTTATCTCAATGGCTTTAGTAACTTGTCGGTTTTCTATTAGCCCTGCTGAAAAGGCAGTGGGGATGAGATTGCATCTCCAATTTCTGGGAATTAGAGAGGCTGGATGAAAGCTGCCCATTAGGGCCAGTGGAGGGGATGATACATATTCAGAAAACTCCCCTGGCCTGGTAGTAGGAAAATGTGGTGTTTACAGCCTCCTTAAGGTCTGCAGGGAGTGGAAACAGCTTTGGAAAAGAAACGTGGACCCTCAAATCATCAGGGGAATGGATTGGGATCTGGACTAGTTATGTGTAAGAACTAAGTCAAGAGAGTATAATGGAGAGAACTCTGAACTTGGACTTTGAAGGTCTTTTCTTCTCTTAATTACCTGTGTGACTTTGGTTAAGTCACCCACCCTCCCTGGGTCTCCATTCCCTCATCTATAAAATGGGACCAGGTGCCCATGATGACCTCTTTCAGCTTTATGTCTATGTCTCTAGGAACCAGCTAGCTCACTGTATCCTTAAAGAGATTGTGAAACTTGTGTGTCACTGGGAAATGGATTAAAATCATGATTTGGGGAGAAAAAAGATTAAGGTGATTGACTGGGGTGGGGGGAAGAGGGACCATCTTGGGGCTACTTTGTGACCTTGGACAAAAGCTTTCACTTCCTTCCTTTTCAGGACTCTACTCTGGAGGAAGGAAGGTTTAGCTTGCATTGACCTATAAGATTTCTTCTATTTCTGACATTGTTCAGTCATCTTGTATCCTAAGGGCCCTCCCAGCTCTGCCATTCTTTGTTCTAAGTCTCTTCCAATATCTGATATCCTGTGTTCTAATGTTCTTCCCAACTCTGACATCCTATATTCTAGGATCTCTCCAGCCCTAACATTCTGTGTTCTACTATCTCCACCTCAACTCTGACCTTCTCTGTACTCATGTCTCTCTCTCAACTCAGACATTCTTTGTTTCAGGATCTCTCCCAGTTCTGACAGACTTTCTCTCTTCCAGCACCATAGATTTATAAATTTGGAACTGAAAATGACCCTAGGGAATATCACATCCAATCTCCTCATTCTGTTGAAGAGGGTGATGAGGGCAGAACAGAGGCTAGATAGCCTATTCCATGACTCTCAAATAGCCAGCACCCAAGTTGAGATTTGAATCCAGGTTTTTTGGGGAAATTTTGCTGTTCCAAGATTCTAGAAAGAAGAAAATCCAACCCACCTTGCTTCATGTTATTACTTTGAAGATGGCAGCCTTTCCTGGGCCAAGTGGAATTGGCTTTCACAGTTGGAACATCAGGGAATTTCTACTCTGATCTCAAAATAAAAATACTCATGATATATATACCCATGATTATCATTTTTAGGCCCTGCAAGGGGGAGAGAGCTCCCTGAGGCTTCCATCCCGTGAAAGTTTGGACAAGTGCAACACTAAACACACACAATTCTCATTCCCAAGGCCTCAGAGCTCAGGACTTGGCTTATTTCCTTGGCCCTAAACACTCAATAAGAACATTCTGCCCCTATAATTCAGTTTTGTGAATCCTAATGGCAGATGCTACCACCTTACTCAGCCTTACTTAGGCAACCAGAGGATGTGCAGTCTGTGCCTTCTTCAATTATTGGCTCCCTAGGAACCATATTTCTTTTTCAGATACTAGATTTCTGGTAATATTACTGTAGGAACTATTGACCCCAGTAATAAAACTGGATAGGACCATGTGGAAAGATTACTGGATGTGGGGTGAGGGAACCTGGGTTCAGATCCCAAATCTGTTATTTATTAACAGTGTTCAACCTTGAGTAAATCACTTCTCTCTGGGTCTCAGTTTACTCATTGGTGAAATGAAGTTGATGGAATATATGGCATCTGAGATTCTTGATAGCTCCAAGGCTATCAGTCTTCCTAGTGTGATGGTTGGAAGAATAAGAAGATACTTATACCTGTCCTTGGATTTTGGAATTTAGATTCAAAGGGAAGGAACCTCAGAAGTCATCTAGTATGCTCCTTCATTGTACAGGTGAGGAAACTGAGACCCAAAGGAATGACTTGACTAGGATCACTAAATATCTCAAGACAAAATTTGAACCTGGATCTTCCTGATTCCCAAGTCTACTGCTCTTTCTGCTGTGCCCTTTATCTGTCTGGATTACCTTGGGCAAGTAACTTCCTATCCTGAGCTATAGTTTCCTCATCTGTATGATGTGATTCCTCAGGTCCTTTTCTGCCCATAGTGCTAGGAGACTAGGAGCTAAAGTCTTGTCCAAAGACCCCCAGGTTACAGGAAAGGATTAAATAGTAAAGCTAAAACTCAGAGCCAAATGTTCTAACCCAAAAGTCTTTCTACCCCACCAAGCTCTATCCTGGTCAAGCTAAGAGCTGGAGAGCAAGATCTGGCAGTTATAAAAAAGTTGAGCTCAGGAAAAAAAAAACTTCCTTAGAATTCTATCTGGCCCAGGGTAAAATGAGTTTCATTGGAACATAGTCCTTTAAGCCTAGACTGGAATGACCTCTCATAAAGTGTGATTAAAGGAGCCATGTTGGAGTGGAGAGAACCACCCTGGCTATAGAGACCCAAGACCTGGTTTCAGATCCCACTTTTGCTCCCTGTGAGCCGGGGGGGAAGGTCACAAACTCAGTTTCTACCCTTATATAATGGGGGTTGGGCTAGATTTTAAAAAAATAAGCATTTAGTTAAGCAACTATTATATTCCAGACATTTTGCTGGTATAGCAAAACACTGGACAAGTTGGACATTTGAGATTCTTTCAACCCTAGATCTAGCCTATAAATGAATGATTGAAAAAACATTATGTGCCATTCACTGTCTGAAAGGCTACAAAGCAGACCCTGCCCTCAAGAAGCTTATGTTCTCATAGAGATCATGAATAGTGGTAAATGATGCTCAGGGAAGGGAGTCACTTTGTTCTGGGAGTTAAATATGATGAATGGAAGAAAATGGCAACCAATCTGTATCCTCTGATTTAGGGGTGGGTTGAACTAGATGAATGAGGTCCTACCTGGCCTCTAAGGTCCTATGATTCTGTGAAAAACAAACTATCTAGGAAAGGAGTGGAACTGCCTCAGGAAAAAGGTAGAGCTCCTAATCCTAAAAGTACACAAAGAGGTTGGATACCCAGCTGCTGATAAAGATGAAGAAACTGAGGTTCAGAGAGGTCATATTTTGCCTAAGTTCACATAAGTAGTAAGAGGCAGAAATGGAATGTGAACCTAGGTCTTTTATTTCCAAATCTAGTGATATTTTCACTGTCCACTTGGGATGGATCTTGATGACCTCTGAGGTCCTTGCCTCCCCAGCTCTGAGATTCCTGTCTGAAGTCACCTAGGGTCTAGACTTCAGCTTCAAGGACAGCACTATGATCACCATTGGCATGCATGTTTCATCAGCCTTCCCAGCCAGCCCTTCTCCATCAGTCTCCCTGGCCTTCTGTCAGCTGCGAGCATATTTGAATCATCTGTAGTAATTTTTCCAAACTGACATTCATTGTTTATCTCGGGGCAGGCTTGGTAATTATCCTTTTTAACTTCCTCCCAATCTCTTTCCTCAGCCAGATTGTTTATGTTTGTAGAAGATGTCTGCTCATTGCCTGCCTGCGCCCTCTACAACTCCTTCCCTATGTTGGCCTCCTGTCTCCCGTTTTGCTCCGAGGATAACTTTTCCTGATTATCATTTCTGCAATTATAATAATTCCTACCTTCCTCCAGCAAAATTTCTCCTGAGCTCTGGAAAGCCAAATGAGAATTCCTTGGGGGCGTCATTGCAGCTTCTTCCAATCTGAAGTAACAAGCAGCTGCTCTCCCCAGAACATAACTCTTGCAAAGTCTTCTCAAAGTGAATGGCAGCCCTTCCTCAGCATTGCTAGCCCCGGATGCTAGTGCCTGGGTTGGGTTTTTAACTTCCATGAACTCTCTCTTCCAAGGGGTTTACAGAACCTCCCTTAAACTTAGCTAGAAGAGACTTTAGAACTCTTCAGTTCAATCTGTAAGTTGTTATGAAAAGAGAACTAGTTCTAGAGTCAGATGATCTGAGTTCAAATCATAGTTCTGCCTCAGCTACCTTGAGCAAGTCACAACTTCAGTAGACCTCAGTTTCCTCACCTGTAAAATAAAAAGTGTGTGTGTGGGGGGGGATAGTATTGAACTAGATGACCTTTAAGGTCCTTCCTATCTCTAAATCTATGATCCCATTTTACAGAGAGGGAAACTGACTTGCAGAAAGTTAAAGGGATTTGTTCTGGATCACACAGCTTATGAAAGGCAAAGTCCATTCCATCTTCCTCCAGGTCCAGTTTTTCTCCCTCCATCCTTTCCCCCAGGAAGTCTTGTTATCTGATCCTTCACTTACAAACCTTTGACCATGGAAGAGCCTCAAGTTGGGTCATATGAAGATGGACTGAAGGAACTAGGGGATGTTTACTCTGAAAAAGAGAAGAACCAGAGAGACATGATAAGCCACCCTCAAGTATCTGAAAGGTTGTCATGGGGAAGGAGGATGAATTAGATTTGTTCCCATAGAGAACAGAATTAGGAGTAATGGAAGGAAATGGCAAGAAGACAGACTTTAGGTCATTATAAAGTATTAAGGAAGATGCTAAAGAATAGACCTTAGGATATATTTCTGAGATGATGATGATGACAATTATTGTTATTATCATTATTAGCAAAGTGTAGTAGTGAATAGAGTGCTATACTTGGACTTGGGAAGACGTAAATTCAAATCCTGCCTTGGGATGACCTCCCTTTTCTGTAAAATGGGGACATTAAGAGTTGTGTGAATGAAATGGGATAATTCATGTAAAGTACTTTGCAAACCTTAAAACACTTTATAACTATTAATTACCATTATTCTTGAATACAGTGTTTTATTCAACTTCTTTGGGGTTCAGGTTCTGGTGCAGCATCTAAGCCAGGCCTCTTCCTCCTTGGAACCTCCTTGGTCTTTCATTATCTTTCCTTTCCCCTTACCCCCTAGTCCCTTTCCCCAGGACACTGCTGTCTTCCAACTTCCTGGCAGTAAGCTAATCTCATCAACAAGGCCCTGCTAATGTTTATTAGTGGTTGCTTGGTTAGTGTGATTCTTCCTCTTAAGAAATGAATTGATATTTTAGGGGAAAGTGATGGAGGAAAATCTTCAGGAGACCCAGAAAATTTTAATATCTTCTATATACAGTGATCTGTTGGCCAAGACAAAAATCTGGATAAGGCATCATCCCCAAATGGAAGCATTTATAGGTCAGGTCATAGTCTAATTACTGCCAACTGTGACTGACAAATCACATAATTTCTCTGGGCCTCAGTTTCTTCATTGGTTAGGAAGTCATTCTAGCTCATTCCTGAGATTTTTTTTTTGGTTTGTACATTTGTTTTTGCATGGCATGGGGTTAAGTGACTTGCCCAAGGTCATACAGCTGTTAAGTGTCTGAGACCATATTTGAATTCAGGTCCTCCTGACTCTGAGGCTAGTACTCTATCCACTGCAATGCCTAGCTGTCCCCCATTCCTGGGTTTTTAATAGATGCCTTTTTGTCCAAGTCTATCACTTCACTAGTTTCCCAGCCAAGGCAGGCACCATTTTCTTGTCTCTTAGATGAGATCATTTCTTTTGATTTTCCAGGAGGATGGAAAGCTCCTCTCTTCTGTCCCTATGAGGCCACACTATCTCCATCCAGGACACAGTATTTTGGGAAGCCCAAGAGGCCTCCTGACTGACAAATTCTCTCCTTTTGATTTCAGCAATGTCAGAATCATCCAGAACACCCCAGGGCCAGGCTACGCTTCTTATCTATTTTACCAAAAAAAAAAAAAAAAAACTGCATGCCTCCAGACTTAGACTTAGAGGTGCATATATTTTCCCAAGGCCGCATTGCACCAAATCACTTGGACCAGGCGGGCCTGCCAAAATAAGTCACTGCTTCCGGGGAGACTGACAGGACTTCCCTCCCTTCCTCTCCCTCCATCCCAGCAGCTGATGCTTTGCATTCCTGACTTTGATAACACCCTAAAATTTAGAGCTGAAGTGGACCTTAGAAAGTCTCCCTCTTCCTATTGAGTTTGGGTTTGAAATAAAAGAAAATGTTGATTTCCAGGTCTGGTTCTGCTACTGATATAACAAACTGGAACATATCGTTTTCCATCTCTGTCTCAGTTTCCTCATCTGTCAAATACATAGATTCAGTTCCATGATCTCTGGATCCTCCACTCTCTTCACTTTACAGAGGAAGAAAATGAAACCTAAAAATGTTCAATGACTTACCCAAGGTCATTTAATAAGTGTAGGCTCATAAAATCAATCTTAGTGTCACAGAATGTTAGAATTCAAGTAGGACCTTAGACATCATTAAGTCTGAATGTATAATCCATGTAGGGAGCCTTCTTTGATTTCTTTTCTTTCTACTGCCCACGCTCTAATAGTCTTTTCCCCACCAGACCTTCCATTGCTTCTGATTTCCATAAGCTTAATATTTATTATTGTATCAAAATTACCTACATTTGTATCTGTCCCTTTACTAGAGACATAGGGAGGCAGCAAAAGAAGAAAAGACTGCTTCTAGATAATCAAAGGTTCTAGGTTCTGCCTTTGATGCTTATTTTTACCTTTGAATTTGGAAAAGTAACTTGATCACTCTGGGCCCCAGTTTTCCCATCTGTTAAATGAATCGGTTGAATTAGATGGCATCCAGCCTTTGGGCTAGAAATCTGTGATTCTGAGAAGTATGAATAGCAAGTGGATCTTAGAGAGTCTCCCTCTTCTGATTGAGTCTGGGTTTGGAATAAAAAATGTTGATTTCCAGGTCTGGCTCTACCACCAACTAGTTTTGTGATAAATTGGAACAAATCACTTTCCATCTCTGCCTCAGTTTCCTCATCTATCAAATACAGAGATTCAATTCCATGGTCTCTGAATCTAAGGTTCTTCATCCTCTTCACTTCACATATTATATAAATTTGGTATCTCCCCCCCCCTCCAACATTGAATATGATGGCTACAATTGCTTAATAATTTGTTCAGTGTTGAACACTGCATTAGAGTGTTGGCTAGCCAGGAGTCAGCAGGACCTGAGTTCAAAGTCTGGCCTCAGACATTAACTAGCTGTATGACCCTGGACAAGTCACTTAACATTGACTGTCTTGCATCCAGGGTCATCTCCAGTCTTCCTGATTCATATCTGGCCACTGGACCCAGATGACTCTGGAGGAGAAAGTGAGATTGGTGACTTAATGTAGCACCTCTTAACTCAAATCCAATTCAGGGGCTTGTCATGGTGTCACCTCCCTGATGTCATGGTCTTCTCTGAGAACAAAGAATAAATATCATCAAATGTTTATTAAGTACCTGCTGTCTGCTGAACATTGGAGTATTAGCTGGCTTGAAGTTGGGCATGCATTTTGTCCATGTATATTTATTAAAATGCCTAATATGTCCTGGATTAGATTGTTAGCTGGCCTGGGGTTCCACCCAAGCAGGCACAGGATAATTGGGGCACATACCGTAACCTCAACCCAGGATGATCCTGAAGAGTTGAAGGATGGGACTGCAGCAGGATAGAATAGAACCTTCCCTCCTAGCTGTCTGAGTAGCCTTTCCATCCTGGCCACTCAATGACATGAAATGCAGTGACCAAAGGGATGATCTAATTGAGCACCCCCCGCCCATCACATATTTCACCAACCTTTATATTCTGTTAAGAATAATTCTGCTTTTTGTGATCTGGGCTCTGACTTTTTATTCTCTCTTGCTAGTTATTCTTCCAGAAGGCAAATAAGGGAAGGTTCACCTTCCAGAACTCCCTCTTGCTCCCTAGGGTCACTGGTGTCTAGGGGATGAATTAGGAGCCCTGATTCTGGCCTGGTTTCAGACTGTTCTCTAAATATTTGCTTTCCCTTTTTCATCACCACCTGGCAAAGGTGGAGGCAGAAGACCTAGGTTTATATCCTGCCTTTGCTATTACTACCTTGTTCAAGTGAACCCCTCACCTTCATGCATTCTATGTTCTAGCCAAACTGATTTATTTGTCCTTGTATACAACAGTTATATCTCCCATTGCCAGACCTTTGCACATCCTCCCTGCCTGGAATGCCCTCTCCTGCCCACCCCCCAGTCCCTGCTCCTCCCATCTATCTCTTTGAATTCCAAAGCACAGCTCAGGTGTCACCTTCCATGTGAGGTGATCTGATCTCCATTCCTCCCATTTCCTCTCCTCTAGCTGATGTCACCTCCTGAAATGATTTTGCATTTACTCTGTATCTAGTTTGCATTTTCTCCTACATGTTGTTTATCTAGTAGAATCAAGGGAAGGGAAAATGTTTCTTCAGTATCTGACTGGGTGTTTGGGCAACAGATAGAGTGATGGATTTCAAATCAGAAGACCTGAGTTTGAATCCTGCCTAAGATCCTTATAGTCAGCATTACCTTGGGCAAGTCACCTTTGTTGGCCTCCACTTTGCCATCAGAAAAATTAAGGATTTATGATATATTGTCTAGTCATGTGGTAGAAAAATACTGAACTCACATGTATGAGACCTGAATGTGAAGCCTATCTCTGCCACTTAATTCCCTTCATGATCTTGGACAAGTAGCTTAGCCTCCCTGGGCCTCAGTTTCTTCAGCTGTAAAAGGAGTGGAGGTCCTAGACAGCTGTCCTCTGAGATCTCTCCCGGTGCTAGTTCTATAATCTTAGGAGAAGGACCTTTTTTGGTTTTTTTTGCAAGGCAGTGGGGTTAAGTGGCTTGCCCAAGGCCACACAGCTAGGTCATTATTAAGTGTCTGAGGTCAGATTTGAACTCAGGTCCTCCTGACTCCAGGGCCAGTGCTCTATCCACTGTGCCACTTAGCTGCCCCTAGTTCTATAATCTTATGTTCTCTAAGGTCCCTTCCAATCTTAAGGCTTATGTGAGCCTACATTGTCTTAAGGGCAGTTTGAAAGAGAGGGGGCAGGATGCCATCCTTAGGGCATTCTGGGAGCCAGAAGGGGATTTGGCATAGTAGAAAGAACTGTTGTGAATCCAGCATGTTCTAATGGTGTGACTGAGCACCTCAATCCTCCCATCTGTACAAAAGGGACAGTTAACCTGCCTCTGCCTCCCTCTCTCACAAATTGCTGTAAAAATGCTGTAAAGCCTCTGTAGGTCTAGATTTGAGAACCACTGTTTCATTTTTGAGGAGGAATAGGAGAGGTGGTAGAGAGGAGGAGGAAACAGGCTCTGTCCATTGGAACCAAAGACTAGAGGAGATCCGGCAAAGCTCATTTTTCCAGCGTCTCCTTGAAGGTGCCTACTCTGAACCCTCCCTGTCTTCTCTGCCGTTCCACAACCTGATTTGTTTCTCTTGCAGAGGGAGCCTGGCTCTCTTCCGGCTTCTGCTCAACTGCTCAGGCCTCTTTCCCTATTTCCTGGATTAACTTGCCAACCCTGCTTAGTGACAACTCTGACCTTGGTTTCTAGGAGACTGATCAGTGTCCTGCGGATTGGGTCTTTTGGATGGAAATGTCCAAATGCCAACTGGATGGGGCCAGCATCTTCTGGGCAGAGGCACAACCCAGCTCCCCAATTCTCCCAGTAGCCTTGAAGAGTCCTCTGCAAGTTCCTGGTGCCAAGATTATGTAAATAGATAACCCTGCATCTGTGACTCCTTCTAAGGGTACATTCCAAGCTCTGGAATGGGTCACGAGGAGCATAAACTTAGAACTCAAAGAGACTTTAGAGACCTTCAAATCCAATCCCTCTTATTTTAAAGTTGAGGAAACTGAGGCAAAGAGAGATTTCAAGCCACTTGCCCCAGACTACACAGCTAATAAGTGTCTGGGCAGAATTCGAATTTGAGTCTCATTGATTCTGATTCTACTTATCCTGCCAGTAAGCTTAATAATAGCTGGCACTTACAACACTTTAAGTTTTGCAAAGTACTTTCTGTATATTTTCATTTTGTTCTTAAAACAGTCCTGTGAAGGGAGTTGCTATTATGATCCACCTTGTTTTTTTAAAATATTTTTTTGCAAGGCAATGGGGTTAAGTGACTTGTCCAAGGTCACATATCTAGGTTATTATTAAGTGTCTGAGGCCAAATTTGAACTCAGATCCTCCTGATTCCAGGGTCAGTGCTCTATCCACTGTGCCACCTAACTCCCCTCATTCACCTTTTATGGATGAAGAAACTGAGGCTCAGTGAGGTTTTGATCAATGGGTGATCCCACAGATAATAAGTGTAAGGGGCAGGATTTGAACCTAGGTTTTTCATTCTTCTCTAAACGATATATGACATTCCTTAATCAATCAATAAGAATTTAAGTGCCTCAGTAGTTTTCATTTATGTCCCCCTCTTCATGACCCCTTTTGGGGAGTTTTCTTGGTAGAGATACTAGAGTGGTTTGCCATACCAAGTAGAAGGGATACACAGTGCAAAGTGTATGGATCTGAGCTCTCAAGCTTCCATTCTTATGGAAGAGACCTTAAGGAAGAGACTTGCTTTATCTAGACCTGAATTTCTCTCACTGCTTGGTCCTGGGAATTTTGCATAATAGTTGTTAGTTATATTAAATTCCAAGATTTAGAGTAGCCTGGCTACTGTAGGAGAAGATGAGTCCAACTTGGGGCTCTCCCATGACTGCCTACCTGGACAAGTTAACTAGCTTCACCAAATAATTCCCTCAGTGGTAAATTGAAAGAGTAGACATCCTGTGATGACAGCTCTGACATTCCCTGTGCTAAGAGCCCTCCCTGCTCTGACATTCTGGATTCTAAGGCGCCTCCTCAACTCTGACATTTTGTTTTCTAAGTTCCCTCCCAGCTTTGAAAATCTGATCTAAGAGCCCCCTTCATCTCTGACTTTCTGGGTTCTAAGACCCTCTCAGCTAAAGCATTCTAGTAGTCTTCCTTTAGGTGTTGTGGGATAGTTGAGAATACATTTGCAAAGCTATGGAATTTTTCCCACTTGCATGGATGTTGCCACATCTGGGGGCCCCCACTACTGCTTTCAAGTGATTCCATATGGATTTGAGTGGGAAGGGTTGGAAAGCAATAAGGGAAATGAACTAGAAGATTTCTTGGGAAACTGATGTGGGCATTCTTGCATTCTGAATGGGATCCTGCCTGGGGCTTCCTTAAAGAGTTATGCTCACCCCATATCCCTTCTTCGTTGTTCTTGGGTTTTTTTTAATATGTTATCCTAGACCAGGAGCAGAGACCCTCTGACTCTAGGACCATACTAGTCTGACGTTACCAAGGCAACTGCAGACCATACTTGAAGTTCAATAAAACTAGTTGCTTTTTATGGGTGAATTAATTAAATGTTTGACCAAATATAGCCTGCAAATGATACTATAAATATCCAAATGGACCTTGACAGAAAAAAGGTTCCCCATCCCTGTTAGAGAGAGCTAGGTGATGAAATGGATCGTCAGGACCATTTGAGTTTAAATCTAAACAAATGAGATAAATCACACTCCCTTACACAAAGGAGGCATTAAATATAAATGCTTATTCTCTTTCTCCACACCCCCCCCCAGTCTCAGACACTTTCTGTGAGACCTTGAGCAAGTCACTTAGAGAAATAAAAAAGCATCTCCCTCTGATGGCTCTCCAATGAGGATCAAATGAGATAATTTTATGGTGTTCCACAAATTTTAAAATACTGTATAAATGCTACCTTTCATCATCATTGTCCCCTTGGTCACTAGCCCCAGTCATCATCTTAACTGCATAGCATAGCACATGTTTCAATAGAGACCAGTATTCCCTGAAACTCCACATTTTGTTAGAAGTGCCTCACTGGTGAGAGTCCCCAACTTTGCCTGTTCCAGTAGTGTAGAGCATCTAGCTGTACCAATGGAGATATCCTTTAAAGATGTCTAAGATAACTTACGCGTTTAGAATTGATTCATCCTGGTCACTCAGGGAGATTTCTATGGTCATTCCTACTTTGTATGTGAGGGTGAAGGTTAGAAAAGAGGGGGTAGTTGGTAACATTGACACTGTCCACTGGCAACTAGTGCTGAATCTCTACACTGGACAGCCTGCTATCTCTACTTGGTAATGACCTGCCCAATCCTCTAGAAATCAAATTGCAACCACTCCATAAGTACCAAGTGTTCCCCTATCCCATCTCCAATGATGAAGGACTGAGCACCCAGAGAAAATAAGCAAGTCAGCCAGGAATTCTTTAGGACCTCCTCAGTCTGACCTCATCATTCTTCACCATTCCCTCCCATGAACTTGCCAGAGGGAGGGAGAGACTGGGCTTGGGAAAAGGGGTGAGGAGTAGAGGTAGCTCCTCCTGAGCCTGCCTAGCACTCCCTGTGGTTAGCCACCATCCTGGGGTGGCAAACTACATGCTCCAAACTATAAAGTTATACCAACAAAGTTTCCATGTCATTTCTTTGTACAATTTGGTATGGTGAATGATATAATGGGTAGGACATGGGACTTAGCATGAAAAGACAGGTATGTTGTTGGGAAAAAATTTGGGATTTGGAGGAATGTGGTTCAAATCCCATCCCTGACATTAACTTTCTGACCTTTAGACAAGAAACTTAACTAACTCTTTGGTGTTGCTTTTTTGTGTTAAATAACTGTATTGGAGCAGCTCACTTATTGGGTGAAGAGTCTTTCCATTTCTAAATTCACAATCCATGTAACTTATTACTTGTATGACTTCGGACAATATAGCTAAGCCCTTTGGACTTCAGGTTCTTCATTTGTCAAACAAAGAGGTTGGAGTAGCTAGTCTTATTGAACTAAGACCCCTTTCGTGAGCCTTTGATCCCATCGCTGACATTTAACAGCTATGTGACCCTGAAAAAAGTTGTTTAGCTAGGACCTCAGTTTCCTCATTGGTTAAATGAGAGAGTGACCTCTAAGGTCACTTTTATCTCTAAATCTATTCTTGATACTTCAGTTTGAGGTCTGTCTCCACTTAAAAAAGCAGTATGAATTGGGAATTGGAAGGGACCTTCTGCAGTTCATGTAGAAATCCCTCTCTCCAAGCAACTATGACCCCATTGTCCAAAGGGTCAATGGGATAAATCATTATCTAGAGCAAGAGTTCTTACCTTTTTTCGTGCTTTGGACCCCTTTGGCAGTCTGTAGATCAGTTTGTAGGACAGCATTCTTAAATAAGTGAAGGAAATTTTTAAATTTGATTAGAGGCTAGTGAAAATAAAGCTATAATTTTTTTCCCACCCAAGTTCATGGACTCCCAGAAATCCAACCATCCAACCTTTGGGTGTGTTCACACACCCCAATTTTAGTCAGAGTGGTAGAATGGATAAAGTAGTAAGTTCAGGCAAGGGTCCCAAGTTTAAATGCTGACTGTGTTCATTATCTGTCTGATCTTGGGCAACCTACTTCCCTTCTTTGGGATTCAGTTTCCTCTTCTGTAAAAATGATAGATTTAGATTAGAAATGGGCTCTAATATCTCTTTCTAGTTCTGATAGTGTGCTGATTCAGAGATTTTGTGTGCGTGTGGTTGTGGTTGTAGTTGTATGAAGGGGAAGGAAGACTCAGGTGTAGAGTTTCCACATTTTAGGTGGCCTGGAGGAATGGGTGGGCTGGGCTGGTACCCACCTGCTCATTTGTCTCTTCTGAATGTGGGAGCCCTTGGCTCTTTTGTCTCTGTTCTTTAGGGAACATAAGACTCTATTGACCTTCTGTACTGAATAGTGATAACCACTAGGGTTAACAGGTGGGACTGCAGCTTGTTTGTGTCTGACTACCTCTCAGCCTCTGGAGTTCCGATAGCCTGTGCTAACATCAGAGAAATTCTCTCTTTTTGAATCAGGGCTGGAGATGTTTGTAGAAGGAGGGAGGGCACCTTAAGTGTATTTGATTTCCCCGACATATTTCTCCAGGGAGTCCAAAGTATAGAACAACAGCACATACTGGGCATGTGGGGAAGATGGAATGTTTTCCTTTGATCTACCAGGCTGGGCTGATCTTCAATGTCCTTTCCCACTAGGAAGCGTTCAGAGTGGAATGAGGAGCAACTGCAGGAGTCTGATCATGGGAAGAGTTTGTTCTTTTCAGTTGATTTCAGTGGGGTCTGACTCTTTTTGACCCCCTTTTGGGGGTTTCCTTGGTAGAGATACTGAAGTGGTTTGCTATTTCTTTCTCCAGCTCATTTTACAGTTGAGAAAACTGAGGCAAACAAAAGTGAAGTGACTTGCTCAGGATCACACAGCTAGTGAATGTCTAAGGCTAATTTGAACCCAGATCTTCCTGACTGCAGTCCTGATACTCTATCCACTGCACTACCCCCAAAATGAATTATAAAATTCAGTATTTTGACAGTAGTGGAGAGGTGTCCAGGTGTAGCAGTCAGTAACTCGGGACAGGAGTTAAAGATCAGAGTTCGAATCCCAGATCTGATACTTACTGAGATCCACTGGACAAGTCATTAGCCTGTTTCCTCATCCATAAAATGAAACTAAAATCACTTGCATGAACTGCATTCCCTGTCTTTGTTGAGGAATGTATGTGGGAAACCTTAAATGACTCTAGAAATATAGGGTTTTCTGGTTAGTCCAGGAAGACAAGAGCCTACAGAATATAATCATCAAGCAAGCATTATTTTGTGGCAACAATGTGCCAGTCCATAGAGACAGCTCTCTCCCTCGTCACAGACCCCTGTGGCATCTGGCTGTGGCATCTGATCACCAGCTATGGGCCAGTTGGAGGAAGAGTGAGAAATAACCCATGGAAGGCTGACAAGTTGGAGAAGATTGAATCTCACTGCCTGGAAATGTTTAACCCAAGTACTTTTCCCTAGAAGACTCACCCAGATTTACAGCTAATAAAGATAGTTTAGTTTTTTTCCTTTCATTTCCTGAAAAATGGGACTTTTTTTTCTGGAGGTATATCTAATCTGCTATTTTCCTACAGGAAGGAGAACAGGATTGATTTGGGAATAATGGGTTAGGCTGCCTTAATTTTCGTAACTCTTTCAGGGATCACTGGTGAAAACACAGCAGTTTGCCATGTGTCTTGTATTAAGGATGTGATGCTTTTTTACTTCAAATGGGCCTTCTTCAAGTAGCCCTCTTGCCTTCTTCCTAAGCTCTGCAACCAAGTCCTAACTCTGGGAATCTGGGCAAAGAAATTTCACAAGTTGACCTTCAATCCACCATCAAGCTCCCTCCCCTCTTCTTTTCCCCGCAAACTCAGTTTGAGATACCTTTGGGTTTAATCTTTCCAATGGGTGTTGACCAATGGCAGATACTGGTCATCTTCCAGTGGTACACTTGCCCTAATCATAAAGCTGCTTTGGAAAGTTGAGGAGGAAATTTCACTGGGTTACAGAAATCCCAAATGAAGTGGTGTATTAAGCTGAGTTAAAATGTGAACACCTGCTCCCGATTAGCATTCTCGTTTCTCCAAATTGCTTATTTTCTCCTGCTTTGTCCAACTATGGAAGCATTCTTCTTTAAGTGTTCACAAGCTGTAGTTATCCCTTCCCCCACTCCTCCAAACCCAAGAACTCAAATTACAGATATGGGCCCTCTCTCCCCACCCTTTATAGGGCCATGAGCAATCAAGGCTTTTTTTCCCCTTTTTTTCCTTTTCTTTCTTTCAAATATTCTGCAAGAGAATAAAGCTGACAGGATCTGGAGAAAGACAAAGTGGTGTTATAGAAGGTGCCTAGAACTTGGTCTGAAGACTTAGCTCTTCTACTTAATAGTCAAATGGCCTTGGATAGGCTCCTATGCTTTTTGGGGCCTGTTTTTAACTGTTAAATGGGTGAAGCAGACTATATCACTTTAGCAATACATACTGCCTCTGACATTCCAGTTTTTAATAGTTCTCCCAGTTCTGACACCCTGTGTTTCCAAGGACCCTCCCAGCTCTGACATTCCATGTTCTGAGGGCCCTTCCAGCTCTGACATGCTTGTTCTAAGAACCCTCTCAACTCTGACATTCTGGGTTCTAAAGACCTTCCCAGCTCTGATCATCCCTGTTCTAAGGACTCTCCCAGCTCTGACAATCTGTTTTAAGGACTCTCCCAGTTCTGACATCCTGTGTTCTAAGCACCTTTCCAATTCTGACAATGCATGTTCTGATATCAGGCTGTACCCCCATTTCACGTCTCGGTTTTCAAATGGCAAGGAAAGTAGCCTGGGAGAAAAAAATTAAAGAAATTCAACACCACCTGTGGTGGAGAAAGTGATTTCTCAGCCAAGACCTTGGAGCTTAATCCCTGGACCAGGCTGGATCTGTTCTAATCAGTTATTGAGGCCTGGCTGGCAAGCCTAGGCTTGAAGGTAAAGATGGTAGCCTTGCTTAATCCCTCACTCGCTTAGAATTAGTCCTTTGGTTCCCATTTTCGGAGGAGAGAGCTTTGAAAGCTTCCAGTAGATTTCTGATTTCTAATCTTGGATTCAAAGTATTTCTCCTTCCCAAGTTGGAGGTAGGGAAGGGCCTAGTTATCAGGGATTGCTCTCCCTCCTCCCCCCAAGTCATTTATTATGATTGCTCTTGGCCTTGCTATTAAGACAGAAGAAAGCACACGCAATGCATGTTTGCCATGTAGGGGTTTACTAAAGTGGGCTGGGGGAGGTTGGAGAGAGCTACTCCCCCCTCCCCCACTTTTTCATTTTTCAAATATTTTTCTTCTCTGCTCTCCCAAGAGGCAGCCTGCAGAGTTGATTATAAACGCAGCATTTGACCTTTGCAAAATGTTGGTACAACGTCTCCAATTGTCAGAAGAAACATTGCGTAGGGAGTGAATAGCAGCAGCTAATGGTGTGTTACTGTGGAAAGAACTTCAGCATACAGACACAAGGCCCTGGCTTTCAAATCCTAGTCGGGACACTCGGGGCCCATGGATTTCCTGGCAAGTCTCTGGACCCTTTTGGCTCTCAGTTTCTTCATCTGTGAAATAAGGGAGATTAGACTAGGGGACCTCTAAACTCTTATCTTCCAGTCTTTGATAAATATTGGCCACAACTTTTTTAAGAAATATTTTTGTTTTTATACAATGTTTTTATACAATGCTAATTTTCACCCATCTTATTTTTTGCTAGGTTTTGAGTTGTACATTTTTCTCCCTCCTTCCCTTGTCTTCTCCCTCCTCCTGACAAAAGGTAATCCAATATATGGCCACAACTTTTAAATCTTAATTCTGGGATGAGATTTAGACCAGCTCTAAGCTCCCTTCCTAGTCTCAATTTGTGATTCTGGCAAAGTGGATGATCAGGGAGAGAGCTTGACTCCCCAGGCTCTAAGATTGGCATAACACGTTGAAGGATTTGTCTCAGCAGAGGCACTTGACACACAATGGGATAGCCCCATTTGCTTTCATAGGTCCCTGGGTTGGCCCTGGAGACTCCTGGTAGTTATCCACCTACAACTCTTGAGAAAGCCAGGACTTAAGAAGGTGTCTTAGAAATAAAGTGGATGATCACATTAGCAACTTGGAAACAAGAGAGTTAAACCAGAAAGGGTCAGGAAGACCTTGAGTCAATGGAGCAATAGGCAAATAACTCAGGAAGTCCTTGTCCTTTCCAGACTCTGCAGGGCCAACACAGTGTGGTAGAAATAACTTTGAGACTCTTTAACAAGAAACCTAGTTCTTGATTCTGCCATCTAAATCATTAACTTTTCTCATCTCTGGTTTCCCCATTCTGTAAAATGAAGGTAATAGTTTTGTCCTTCCTACAATGGAATTGTGGGGTTTTCAAGCTGGGCACAATCTCAGAGATCATTTTTAAAATGGTTGAGTTGAGTCTTGATTTGTAAATCATTTTCATTTGGGGCAGCTGGTTAGCACAGTGGATAGATTGCTGTGTTTGGAGTCTGAGGACTTCATACACTTAATAACTGGGTGACCATGGACAAGTCACTTCACCCTGTTTGCCTTAGTTTCTTCATCTGTTAAATAAGCTGGAGAAAGAAATGGCAAATCAGTCCAATATCTCTACCAAGAAAACATTAAATGGGGTCATGAAGAGACAGACATAGCTGAAAAACGATTGAATACCATGTCATATGTTGTTTCATCCTTGATGCCCCCAGATTCTAATTCTGTGACTGGAAAAAAATGCCTCATAATTATTTACTGGTCTGAGTTTTTTCACTTGATTATCTTCTCAACAGTTCCATGGAGTAAGTGCTATTATTATCTACTTTTTATAGATGTGGAAACTGAGGCTGAGGGCAGTTCAGGAAGTTGAATTGAATAATACATATTGAATTGTACTGGCACTACCTGTCCAGTAGACAAGTCATTAACAATCCCTGGGTTTAAGTTTTTTCATCTTATGGTAAGGGGGTTGGAGGCTCAGGCTGGTTAATACAACTTTCCAGGATTAGAGGTCAGACTTATGTCTAGAACTTCTCTTCAGGACCAGAAACCTTTTCCACTATACCAGAATTTTAGAGGGGTCTGTCTGACCAAGTCAAGAAACTAAAGAGGTCCTGGGGTGACTAGGTGGTGCAGTGGATAGAGCACTGGCCCTGGAGTCAGGAGGACCTGAGTTCAAATATGACCTCAGACACTTAATAATTACCTAGCTGTGTGGCCTTGGGCGAGCCACTTAACCCCTATTGCCTTGCAAAAAAACTAAAAAAAAAAAAACCCCAAAAACTAAAGAAGTCCCCTCCACATTAAAATATAAACTCTTTTCTTTGGTATTTAAAACCCTTTACATTCTCACTGCAGTCTGTCTTTCCATACTCCCCCTCATGAACTCTGTCCTCCGATCTTGATGACCTCTTTGCTATTTTTGCTCATTTCCGTACTCTCCATCTTCCCTCTCTGGCCCTTTGCTCCCCATATGAATCATGTGCCTTGTCCTCCCTTCCACCTCTGGCAGTCCTTTAACTCCTCTCAGAACAACACTCATATATCACCTTCCCCTAGAGTCCTTTCCTGTACCACCACCACCCTACCCCATTGTCCTTCAAATTATTTTATATTTACTTTGGTGTATACTTTTTTTTAAGGTTTTTGCAAGGCAGATTGGGTTAACTGGTTTGCCCAAGGCCACACAGCTAGGTAATTATTAAGTGTCTGAGGCTGGATTTGAACTCAGGTACTCCTGATTCCAGGGCCGGTGCTCTATCTACTGCTACCTAGCCACCCCACATTTGGGGTTCTTAACCTGGGGTCTGTGAACTTCTTTTTCTTTTTAAATATATTTTGATAACTCATTGTTTGCTCATTTTTAAAGTTATATTGTATTCTTTGTGACACCTTTTGGGTTTTTCTTGGCAAAGATACTGGAGAGATTTATCATTTTCTTCTCTAGCATATTTTATAGATGAGGAAACTGAGAAGAATAGAGTAAAATGATTTGCCCAGGGTCATTTGGCTTGGAAATGTCTGAGGCCAGATTTGAACTCACAAAGTTGAGTTTTCCTGACTCCCCATCCTTCACACTGTCTACTTCACCACTAGCTGCTCCTTGATAACTTCATTTCAATAGAATTGATTTCTTTTACAATTTTTTTTTTTAGGTTTTTGCAAGGCAATGGGGTTAAGTGGCTTGCCCAAGGCCACACAGCTAGGTAATTATTAAGTGTCTGAGGCCGGATTTGAACTCAGGTCCTCCTGACTCCAGGGCTGGTGCTCTATCTGTGCCACCTAGCCACCCCTTCTTTTATAATTCTGTATGGTTTCTTTTTATGTCTTTAGAACTATTCTAAGAATGAGTCTATTCCTCATCAGACTGGCAGAGTCATTACAAAATTGAAGAATCTGGTCTATATTATTTCCCCTACCAATGGGATGGAAGCTTGTTGAAGACAGGGACTGTTTTTGTTTATTGTAATTATATCTCCAGTGCCTAATAGTATATAAGTAGGGGTTGAATACATAGTTTAGAATTGTGGTTGAATTGAGGTTAGATGTGGATCAATAGGAAAACATTTGAGAAAAGCTAAAACTATCTTGACCGTGGCAAGGCTGCCTCAAGTACTATCATCTGCCAGCTTTCCTGTTAAAGAGAAGGGTATCCACTCACTTGGCAGGTTGATCTTAGGCCTTTACTGATCATCTTTTGATAGGCCTGCTAGAAGGCTCAGTGAATGGTGTGCCAGCCCTGAAGTCAGGAAGACCTGTGTTCAGACTTGGGCAAGTCAATTTTGCCTTGCCAAGACTGTCTCCAGTCATCCTGATCCAGGTCTGGCCACTGGACGCAGTGGCTCCAGAGGAGAAAGTGATGCTGGTGACTTAGCCCAGCCCCCCTCACTCAAATCCAGTCCATGTGCATGTCATGGTATCACCTCCCTAATGTCATAGTCTTCTTAGAGAATGAAGGACAATCATCATCATCTTCATTAAGTAATAGTTGGACAGTGTGTGTGGGGGGTGGTGCAGAGGAAGGAATGGACTTCCCCGTGGTCTTTCTGAGTCCCTATAATTGTGAACAGGAATTAAGGATGATGACTTAACACATCACCTCCTCATTCAAATTCAACTCATGTGCTTGTCACAGCATCAGTTCCCAGTAAGGGGTGCAGAGAAAGAAATGGCTGGCCTTTTCCATTGTCTTTATGAGTCCTTGTAATTGTGAACAGATTCCCAATGGCCCATCTCATCAATACATAAATACAAGACTTTTTTGGCACGCAGATTTCCCGAAGGTCCCCTCTTCCAACTGACCCGTGCCTGCATTTCCTCAGCCCTGTGCAATTAAACTTGACCGCCTGGAATCCGGTGAGTGACTAGAGTGTGGGAAAAGTCTCCGGGCCTGAAGCCTCTTCTACTCCACCCCCATTCCCATCCAGGGCTTTGCTTCCCAAGAGGGGCTCAGATTACATATCAGGACACAAATCATTTCATTCCACCATGCTCTGGGGAAAAGTCCCAGATGCCGAACTCTCAGGACCCAGGAGAAGCTGCCGTCTTCCCACTGGCAAATGCCCCTACCACACGGCCAGCCCAGCTTCCATTGGCTGGGGCTTCCAAAGCATCCCCCGAACCCGGAACTCAAATGTTACTTGTTAGTGATTTTATTGCTCAACAATTTGGAAAGGAAGCCTTGCCAGTTTTCATAAGTGAAACATTTAAAGTATGCAAAACATATTTTACTCCTTCCTGGAGCAGCTGCTCGGTTAGGCTGGAGAATAATCAGCAGTGAATTATATACATTTGTATGATGCCCTGCAGTGTTCTAAAGCTTTGAGACTCTGCCCAACATACCAAGTGACTGTTGGTTCCAGAGCTGGCAAACAATTTGGGGGCTGACTATCAGGATCCCCTCCCACCCACTGTATTTTTCCTTCCACTCTCCATATGATTAATAACAAAACGCATGAAGGAAAAGTTGGTAAACAAACTGGCGTATTTCTTTGGTTACCCCAAATGTCTTTTCCCCTTGCTTTGTGAGAATGAAGGAACAATCAGAGGACCAGAGATTTAGAGCTGGACAGGACCTCAGAGTCCAGCCCTCTCATTTTCCAGATGAGGAAACAGATTTAGAGAAGTAAAGTAGCTTGCTCAGGATCCTGTGGTATCATGCAGATGGAGCTGGTCACCATTGGTCATTGGAAGGGATCTCAGAGATTTAGTTCAACCCATATCTGGTCTCCCCGCCTACCCCCCCCCCAAAAAAAAAAACTGTTGTTGTTTAGTTGTATCTGACTCTAAATGACCCCATTTGGGCTTTACATGGCAGACATACTGGAGTGCCTTGTCATTCCCCTCTCTAGCTTGTTTATAGATGAGGAAATTAAGGCAAACAAGATCAAGTGACTTTAGAGTCCCAGAACTAGGAAGTATCTGAGGCCAGATTTATTTTGCTGTTTTTGCAAGGGAATTGGGGTTAAGTGGCTCACACAGCTAGGTAATTATTAAGTGTCTGAGACCGGATTTGAACTCAGGTTCCTCCTGACTCCCAACCCAGGGCTCTATCCACTGTGCCATCTAACCACCCTTCCTTCTGGATATTAAATATTAATATTGGTACGCTAAGCTAGTATTTATTAGTAAATATCTGATAATCAATCAGTAGGAATTTAGTAAAGCTCTAGAACCTATGCTAAGAACCACAGATAAAGAGAAAATAAAATAAGCCTTGCCTTCAAAAAAAACTTAGTGTTGAATCATAGGGAAACAACGCATACAGAGAAGGAAAGGGGAATGGAGAGAAATCTAGAGAGGGCTTTTCTAGGGGGTTAGGGCTTGCATGAAGTCTTGAAGGGAGCTAAGAATCCCAGGGAGGGACCTGGATTTCTGGGAAGCCCACTGTGAGTACACAAGAAGACCGTGGATGAGGAAGCATAATGGAAGAGGAGATGGGTGCCCCCCACCCCCAGAGCAATGACCCAAAAGCCAAGTCACAGACAGAGTCAATGACTTTCAAAGCAGCCTATCCCTTGCAGAGCAACCTTCTTCCAGGTATGCTCAGAGGCAAAATCAGGTCTGGCTTCAGACCATCCTTCATTCTCTTGGCTATCATCATGCCTTGGAGTCTGAAAAACTGGATTGTGGGCCTGGCTCACACTCATTGCGGGCTTGGGGCTAAGTCACTGCACATCTCTTTCCCAGTGCTGGAAGGGGACCTCAGAGACCATCCAGTCTGATACCTTCGTTTCACAGGTGAAGGTTAAGTGATTTCTTCAAGGTCACACAGGTTGTATTATGGGGCAAAACTTGTAAAGCAATTAAAGTGCATTTTTCTGTTTGGACCTCACCACATCATAGTGGGAAATGGGAGGTGGGAGTTAGATGATCTTACTATCTCCCATTTTACAGATGAGCATACTGAGGCTCAGAGTCAATGACTAACAGTCTAGTGCTTCAGTGTGTCCACTAGAGCAAGCTGCTTCCATGCCCATGGAAAAGTCCCCTAAGACTCACTTTCTTCATCTATACAATCAGCTTAACAATATTTGCCCTGTCTGCCTTCTGGGGGGGGGGGGGTGCCTTTCTGTAAACAAAAATACTCTGGAGATTGGATTTGGATGATATCTTTAATACATTGGAGTTTGTTGGCTGGAGTCAAGGACAGTGCAAATTGACAGCTGTTTACAGACAGATGTCTGGGTCCACTGGTGGGCTCTCTGTGACTGTCAGGCCCTGGGTCATTAGCATCAGCCTTCCTGCTAGAAGCCTTTCCCCCTTCTCCCATTTGAGACTGCTTCAAGGGACACAGATCTAGAAGCCAGGGTCCAGCTCTGACTGATTCTGCTAGTCCTGAAGCCCACCTCTTTCTGGACTTGACTAGTAAGCAGTCATACTGCTCTGCCGGCTCCTGAATCCATGCCAACCCCTTGTCCTCCTTCCCACGGGTGGCAGCCGAGTGTCTACTTCTTCCTCCTCCAGCCAGATGGTGTGTGTTTGGGGGGGTGAGCTTCCTCCCTGTGCCTAAGTAGCTGGCCAGACCAGATGCCCCTCCTCTCTTCTCCAACCCCTCACTGCCCTCATTAGGAGTCCTGGCCACTGGAAACTTCCCAACCTGAATGCCAGAGGCGGTCCCTATACCCACCACCAACTGAGCAGCCAGAAGATCCTTCAGGGGACCGAGCTTGGGAAGTATGGTGTGGAGCAAACACAGAGACATACCAGTAATTACAGGCCTTTGCGATGCCAGCCTGCAGGGGCAGCTTGCTGCAATTCTGGATCTGTAAATTTAGCTCCCAGTGGGTGAGCTGGAGAAAACTTTGAGCCTTGGAATTATGTAACAGTATGTTTTTCCTTCATCTTTCCTGCTCCATTCCCCCTCACCCCCACAGACACCACTATCTCTGCTTTCAATTTGACCTTTGACCCTTATGTTCCCTGGCGCAATGCTGTTTGAAATGGTCTAGGGATGCCTGCTGCCTGTGGGGAAGCCAGAGAATAGCCTCAGCACTCAGAGGATGATGGGAAACTCCCAGTCTCAGTTGAAAGCTATGTTTAACCACATCCCAGGCGGGGGAAGTGAATGAAAGGATGAAAGGAAGAAAAGGCAGTCACTGAGAAATCCCAGAAGAAGGTACCATCCCCTTGGTGTGATGATTATCTGATTCCTTCCCCCTACCTTTCAGTAGCCACCATCAGGACTTTTTGACTTAGGGGAGCCATGTAATATGGACAGCAGGATGGTTTGGGTCCATTGGGTTTTCCCCAATTGTTGTTGCATCTTTCAAAATCCAGGGACTTTGAGCTTGCCCATGTAGGGTTGCATGGCAATTGAGTACATGGAACTGTAATTCTACACTGGCACATGGGGCAGCTAGGTAGTGTAGTAGATAGAACATTGACCCTGAAGTCAGGAAGACTTGAGTTTATATATCCAGCCTCAGACACTTAATTACCTTAGCTGTGTGACCTTAGGCATTTCCTTGCAAAAAAAAAAAAATTCTACTGTGACAGCCTCAGCTTCCTTTTGACTTGCCTCTCTGCTATCACCACCATCCTTGTTACTAGCTCTTGGAAAGTCTTTCTTGGCATCAAAGGTAAAACAAGGTGGGTTCAGGAAAGTGAGTCCCCAAAGAACCAAGAGCATAGGAAAACCAAGACCCAATTTCCACTTAGCTCACTTACCGCAGGTCAGAGGGGACAGAATCTAGGAAGCAAACAAAAAAGAAATTGGAGACCACTTTCCTGACCCTTTCCTGCACTGCCTAGGATAAGCCCAGGGGTTGGAACAGATAAGGAAGACGTCTTCTAGGATTTCTCAAGTAACTACCCCTTCCTCCCTTCATTCCTTCATTCACCTCCCCAGCCTGTGATGTGGTTCAACATAACTTTCAGTTGAGACTCAGAGCTTCCCATTTTCAGTGGCACCTTAGTGTTTATAGAGATCTCTTAATAGTCCTAGAAAGGGGGTGTGAAAGGAGGAAGAAAAGATAGGTTGTGGCCAAGTTCTGAAAAACTTTAAAGCCAAATAGTAGACTGTATAGTTCTATTCAAAAGGTGATAGATCACTGCTTTGAATTTATTGAGTAAGGGAGTAACATGGTCAGAATGGCACTTTAGGAAAATCCCTTTGACAGCAATGTGGAGAAATTGGAGAGGGGAGAGGAACTTTTGCTATAGAATAGGATTGAATGGGTGCACAGGTGGAGACAAAGGTGAGAGCCAGGACTTGAACTCTGGTTCTGCATCCAGTGTACTCTTGAGTACATTGGGGTTTTTTGGTGGGGAGGTGGGAATAGGGGTCTATAAGGTATCTTTTCCCAAGACAATGAGTCCCAAACTGTGAATTCACAGACCATTTTGTGGTACCATTTTGGATGGGATGCTAACCCTGGGAATTCTCTTAAGAAGAAGCTCTCTCAGGGGCGGCTAGATGGTGCAGTGAATAGAGCACCGGCCTTGGAGTCAGGAGTACCTGGGTTCAAATCTGACTTCAGACACTTGATAATTACCTAGCAGTGTGGCCTTGGGCAAGTCACTTAACCCCATTGCCTTGAAAAATCTAAAAAAAAAAAAAGAAGTGCTCTCTATCATTCCAAGTCTTCACCTTGCTCTGGTGCTTCATACAATGTTTGTTATTTGCCTGGGGCATGGAAAGGTGAGTTGACTTGCTGAGAATCACAGTCCCTAGGAAGGAGATCTCCTATGCTACATGCATGGCTTCTCCCTTATCCCTAGGCCTTCTTCACTTCCATCTCTTTCTTAGTCTTCCTTCATGACTCAGCTCAAAACCTACCATTTCTACAGGAGTCCTGATCCAGTATTCCCCACCCTCCCAACCTTAGCTCCTAGTGCCTTTTCTGCAGTCTTTATTTTGTTAAGCACTTACTGATACAAACATTTTAGCATTATTTGATGAATGACTAGATCACTTCATATTAAGATAATTTACAAGTCAATGTATTTCACTTTTAAGTTTATTTGCAGGATCCCCTTGCCCTCTTTTTTGGGACATCCATGACCCTTTGAAGGTCACCAAAACCCAGGGCTTTCCTAACAAAGCTAGAATGTCCAATTCCCATGACCTAGTGGTTATAACATCTCATTTTAAGTGTCCTCAAAGCTGCTTTACCAAACTTGTTTTGGGAAAAGGATGAGTATGTTAACTTATTAACAGATGAGGATTTGTTGATCCAAATAGGCACAGACTGTATTCCTTGCCCTGGCTCCCTGCCTTGGAGATGTGTATCCTGGGGTGGGAGTGGGGGTTAGAGGGATGGAAGACAGTGCCTCAGTACACTCCATCTCTTTTCCTGGATAAACAGCTCAGAGGTCATGTCCTATGGTAGGGGAACCCAAAACATCAACTCCATCTCTGAAGGACCCTATTGTTGTGTTTTGGACTCTTCACAGTCATCTTTCTAGTGCTTTGGAAACTTCCTCACACTACCCCAAAGACTGTTTCCTCCCTTGAGAAATGTGGCTTAAGATGGGCAAAGCTTTTCCTCCCTTCTCTCCCTTCCCACCCAGTGTTGAGACCTGTGACCTCAAAGAAATTAGGAATGGAAAAAAATTTTTTTTAATTCATTTGAGTCCTGTCCTTGTGGTCAGGGTGGAATGGCTCCCCAAGGGAGCTGAGCCACTCAAGGTTTCTGGGTCACCATGCTCCCAGAGCTCTGTCCAACCTCATTTTCATTGTCTGTGGTGAGAGGGACCATAATGATTCTTGCCTTGTCCTAAACCTGGTTCCTCTCTTATCCCTCTCACTTCTTTCTGTACTTTTCTTCCTCCTCTTCACCTTTCCTTTTTTCTTCTTGTTCCTCCCTCAATTTTATTCTCTCTTTTTTACCGCTATGTTGTCTCCTCTCTCAATCTTCTCTTCTGCTTTCTCCTTGTCTTCTCCCTTTGCATCTTCTCTTTTTTCTTTCTTCCTCCTCTTCTCATTCTCCTTCTTATCATCTTTCCCCTCCTTTTCCTATTCCGTTCTTTTTCCTTCCTCCTTTCTTTGCCTTCTCTTCTTCATTTCCCTTTCCTCCCTTTTCTTCTGCCTCTTCTCTCTCCTTCCTCTTAACTCTTTTCTTCCTCCTTCTCCTCCCCCTCTTCCCTTTCCTCTGCAGGTACACCTGGATGGGAGCCTCCTCCCCCCTCAGAGGGTACAAGGGAGTTCCCAGCCAATCTGGGAGGCTTTGCCATTTGAATTGTAGTAATCGGATCGTTATTAGATTAAAAGATTTGGCTTTGCTTGAGCCTCTCCTACAGAGTTCTTTTATTTCTGCTCTCCTTGTGATTCATGCTTCCCTATGGGACTAATTCCTGTCTCATATCCAAGAAGGCCAGGCCTTTGAGATCCAAGGACCACCAGGGAATTTTGTCACAGTTCAACAAAACTGTTCACAAAATAATTGTGGCAGTAATGGAGTCCAGGGTTCAAGGGCAACAGGAGTCAGACTTCCTAGAGCAGTAGGGTACCCAGGGGTGAGGAGAGAGAGAATCCGTCTTCTAAGGGCATTGCTTAGATTATTTCTGTAAGCAAACTTCTTGACTGCAGGGCATGTCTTGTTGGGAAAGAAGTTATTTTGAGGGGTTTAGCCCCCCTGCCTCACCAGAAAGTCAATGAGGGAAAGAGAGGTCTTGAATCATAATAGAAAGAACATTGGATTTATTCTACAGAGATGTACCTTAGACAAATCACTTTGTCTTTCTGGGCCTCAGTTTCTTCTTCTGCAAAACGGGGAAGGAGAGACCAGACTGGATGATCTGTTAGGTCCATTAGTTCTACATCCTACATATCCCATAAATATTAGACAAGGTGACCTAGATGTCACCAGGATTCTGAGATCCTTTTCTAAGGGTGATTTTCAAATTGACAACTGTGGGAGCTTCAGTAGACTTTCAAGTTCATCAAGGCCAGACAGGTAGAGACACCCTGAAGGAGATGGGGAGCTCACCCTCTCAAGGCAACCCCAGCCTACCAACCAGGTTAAGGAGATCTTTAAGCAAAGGTGGGGTATGTGATTGGGGGAATTATAGAATAGATTCCAAGGTCCCTTCCAGCTCATAGATCCTGTGATCCTAATGGTCAGTTATTTCCTCTTAATCATTAAGCTGAATTTGAAAATTCACTGAATTCCAAAATGTGTCTGAACCTAAACTGCCACCACGTGAATCCTCCTGTCGGTATACAGCCATCCAGACTTTGGGGAGTCATGCCCTTCAGAGGCTGCCCATCCTGAAGTTGTTCTTCAGGGAGCCTAAATGAGCAACTTTTCCCTCCCCCTCCACTTCCCCAGATTCTTTTAGTGGGGACCAATCAATATAAAACTAATTCTAATCCCACAAGGCCAGCCTTCATATTCTTGACAGTTGTCATTCCCTACCCAGGTTCTCTCTTCTCTAGGCTATGCCTCTCCAGTACCAACAGCTGATCCCTTTATTGTCTGAACTGGAGATCTGTTTTGTCTAACTGAGAAGGCCCTCTTTTTTTTTTTTAAAGAATTTCCAGTCAGGTTTTGCACAAAGCTTATTCATTAATGATAATTTGGATAGTTGTATGTCAGTAGCACTGGGTTCCCTTGTAAAACTTTGTATTTTATTTATGCATTCTGCCCAAGGAGTCTGTGACACAGGGTAGGTGCCTCTGCCTTCATTAAAGCCAGGTTGGTAGGAAGACACTGCCGGAGTATACACTCAGCTGAAGGACCTCAATTCTAGTCTTTCCATTAATGTAACTCTGTAGCTACAAGGGCAATCATCATTACTCTGGCGAGCTCAGAATAACTATGTTTTCTCTAAAATGTAGCAGAAGTTAATATTCCAATGGAAATCTGAAGGGAGATGGTGTGTGTCTTCAGACATGGTCTGTGGGTGTCAGATCTGTCAACAAACAGCTCAGCCCATAAATGCCTAGTCTATAAGCATGTGGCAAATCAGAGAATGAGTCAAGACTCAAACCCAGGTCTCCAGATCCCCTCTTTGGGTCTTCTTCATTCACTCCCACCCCCAACACACACACACACACACACACACACACACACTCCCACATTTTCACTAGTGAAAAGTTTCATTCAGGTACTGCTGACTCTGCCTCCATTCTAGAAAATTCTATATTTTATGTGACCTGTTTTCAATGTATCCTTTAGTCCTTCAACATCAACAGTGTGATATGACAATTAGAAGAACTCATGTCCTTAGGAGAGAACCAGCTCTCAGCAATAAGGAGGTGATCAGTCCCATTGTTGTCTCTCTTGCTCAGACAACATGTGGGGTATCATAGGTAGCACATTTTTAGTTGGAGATTGATCTGCTGGATGGTGGCCAAAGGAGAAAAATTGGGATATTGAACCAGTCAGCCTATAAGAAGTTGATTGAGGGAAATGAGGGTGTTTAGCTTGGAGAAGAGAAGACTGGGGAAGGGGGAAAGGAACATTGCAGCATGCTTGTAATCTGGGGAAATCTTGGGACTCCATGAATCTCAGTCTTCTCATCTATGAAATGTGAAAAATTGAACCAGATGGCCTTTAGATTTTCTGTCTTTAAATCTATGGTTGTATGATCAGTCTTCAAACATTTCAAGGGTCATCTTGCAAAAGAGCAATGAGCTTCCCCCCACCTAGCCCTGAGGACAGAACTAGAAGCAATGAGAGGAAGCTGTAAGAGGTACCTTTTGGCTAGATATCAAGACAAGAAGCTGTCCCCAGTTGGAATAGAGAGGTAGCCTAGGGAGGCTCCCCTAATTAAAATGGGTAGGTAGCCTGGGAGGCAGTAAGACTCCCTTTCATCGGAGGCTTTTTAGATAGAGGCTGAAGGACCCTGCAGGTAGGATTCTTTCCTTAATCTGGGTTGGATTCAGTGGCCTCTGACATCCCTTCCTATTCAGACATTCCACACAGTTCTCATCACTTGATAGCTATAGTTAGAATTAAAATTCAGTTGTAATTCTGTTGAGACTCTGGAGAATGAGAGAGGCAGAGGACTTCAGTGACAATTACTTCAAACAGTTCACTTACTTTCCTCCACACTTGTAACTGGAGGGTCATAACCAGAGAGCACTTGATGAAGCTCTGAAGCCAACCCTTCATGAGCAGCCCATCTGTAGCCTTCTCTCCATCTAACAGGCTAAAATTGATTCTGAGTTATGCATTCTAGAAGGCCCAACTTAGCAGGACTCTAGAGTTAAAGCTCAGTCCATAAATGGAATCCTGCTGCCACCCTGCCATTGACAAATAGTCCTATAGCCCACTGACCAACTTGAAAGGGATAGGGCCATTTTGAAAATGATTCCTGCCATCTGCAGCTCAGAGGACCCTTGGAGATGATCTCACAAAGAATTCATTCAGATGAATTGTACCTTCAAGCCCCTAAGTCTCTGGATGGGGACTTAATGCTCTCCCAAGATCCTGAGGAACAGAGGAAGGAGTAAACAGATCAGAGACCAGTGAGATCTGGATCAGAATAAGAACTAAAGGGGAATTAAAAAGCTCTGAATGTATCTTGTCACCTGTATGGAAATGGGGATGGGGGAAGAGGGAATCTGGAACTGCAACAATCTAAATGTATTATCTTGATTGCAAGGGGAAGCCAGTAGCTCCAGGGGCTCTCACCACCCACAGATTGCATTGAGGCTGCAGTTTGGTGAGGCACAAGATATCTGACTAGTCAGTTCCTTGGCACCTGGAACTGCCATAACTAAGGAACCTAGTCTCAGTTCAATAACATGGAAGAATTTAATATCTGGAGCTGTCCAAAAGTTGGTACCTCAAAAAATAGTGATCTTTCCATTCTGGAAGATATGCAAGGGAGGTGGGATGATCTCCATCTCTTAGGGATCTTATGGAAGGGATTCCTGACCTATGGATGTCTTCTAATAGTCCTGAGGTTCTATGGTACTTCTGGCTGACATACTAGGTTCTCAGTCCTGTGCTTTAGACAATGGGGAATACTAAGGAGTATAAGACATGGTCCCTTGCCTTCACATAATCTAATAAGAAAGAGGAGTAAATAATAACTCCCACATACATAACACTCTCCTCCCTAGACTTCAATGAGGCAGATAGTTATCAGTAAGATTTATTCCCATATTAGAGGTTAAGGAAACTGAGCCTTGGAGAAATGAAGCATCTAATGTCACAGATCATTGAATTCAGAGGTGGATAGGACAGTGTTATTTGTCCTTCATTTCAAAAATGACCATTGACATCACAAATTCTCTCAAGTGAATTGGATTTAAGTGAGTTACATAAAATCATCACCCTCACTCTCTCCCAGAGTCATCAAAGTCCAGTGGCAAGGCAAAAGTCAAGATGATTGAGTGGTGATGAGCTAGCATGCAGTGGATAATCCTGGTATCTTTGATGTCTGACCAAATTCTCAGAACTCCATAGCACTTGCTTCAGCATCTTCACGGCTGCTGGAACAAATCATTCTCATCTGCCCATTTTTTTCAGGGAAAATCTTCCTGTACTTGAGGTGGATACTCCTGCTAATTCACTGAAGCCTAAAAGGTCAAGTTTATGGAGAGGGAGGAATTTGATTTTTAGCGTGAGTAAATTTGACAAAGAGACTAGACTTATTTTCAAGCGAGAACTCTTAAGTTGCAAAGATGCTGACCTGTCTTGATAGAAGTTACTAGACTTACAGATGAAATCCTAGAGCTGACCCCTAGCCCTATGAAATCAGTCCATTTGGAGCTATCCTTAGAGTTCCAGCCAGTGAACATCTGGAAAGACACAGGAGACCCCTTCTAGAAATAATGTTTTTTTTTAAATAATTGAAGAAAATGCTTACTTTCAGTCAGAGGTTAATGAAAATAAAGATGTCAGTTTTTTAATCCATCCAAGTTCCTGGATCCCCTGAAATCTACCTTACCTTATTCTTTTTTTTGGGGGGGGAGGTTATCTGTGTACCACAGAACCCCATGATATAGAAAATGGTGCTTAAGCTGTGTCTTCAAAGAGGATGGAGACTGAGATGGAGTTGAGGAGGATGACATTCCAACTATGGGGCAATAGTGCAAAGATGAGAGAAAGAGGTCTGTGTGACTAGAATGAAGAAAGAGGACTATAAATAGTAAATAAGATGAGAGAAAGGCCAGATTCTAAAGGATTTTAAAGTCCAAACAGTTTATTTTTAATCCTAGGGGATAATTTCAGTTTTCTTGCCAATACACTAAATTGAGAGGAAAACAAAATTCCTCTCTCCCCAAATTGTAATTTTTTCCCTAGGTCTGTTTCCTTGTATTTGATCATAACCCCTTACAATGGGGTAGGGCTGTGTGGGCACAGGGCCTCTTCCTAAACTTAATAGTGAAGTCAGGGCTTTTCAATCACCAGCTCCATCTGGCTAGCTCTAAGAGCATGGCCCTTCTTTCCCAGCTCACTATAAGGCAAGGGACTTGCCTCCAGTTGGTAAGAAAAGGGTTAATCTTAGTTATTCTGCTTGTCTGTCTTTGCTATCCTTCTGTTGACTTTACAAGAAAGTACAAGTTTAGACCACTGTGGATGGAACCAAGTTGACTCCTTCAAGGGTCCTTGGTCTCAGAAGAGTCCTTATGTGGTCACTGATGATATCTCTGCCAAGGGCAGATAGGGTTCCCCAGAACCCTTCAGACAATCAAAGGAGACTTGAAGCTCTTCAGGAGAAGGGAAGATTACTCAGCTACCTTTCCTTACCCAGTTGGGGCAAGCCCCATTTCTGGAAAGGAATTTTATCTGATTTAAGGCCCACATTTTACAGGTTTTTTTTTCAGGATTTCACTCAATGTGACCCATCTCCCAGTCACACAAGGGTCAACAGGCCAATGCAAAGCGGAGGGTGGAGGTAATCATCCAGGTGATTCAGGCAACAAAACCAAAAATGAAACCTCTTCAGCAAAAGGCTTTATTCTAAATTAACTGAAGAGTGCCTTTGGCTCCCTGCTTTGCATTGGCAGGGAATAGGAGGCCCAACAGTGTTTTCTGCTTATTCCCACTGAGGTATTTATCTAGTTGGAGAACTCAAGAGGATGTTTAGGAGACATTTTTGTTTTTGTTTTATTAGCATGATTTTGTTTCTTTGAGTCTAGGGCCAGGAATCCTAGAACATTGAACATTGTACCTGGAATGTCAAAGTTGGAAGGCTCATTAGAACCTAGAATATGAGAACTGGAAGGATCCTTAGGACCTGAAATGCTAGAGCTGTGAAGGCCCTTAGAACATTGAATATAAGAGTTTGGAGAGTCCTTACAAACAGAGAATGTCAGAGTTGGGAGGGCCCTTAGAACATTGAAAGTCAGAACTGGGAGGACTCTTAGAACACAGAATGTCAGAGCTGGGAAGGTCCTTAGAACATTTAATGTCAGAGCTGGGAGGACTCTTAGAACACAGGATGTCAGCGCTGGGAGGGTCCCTAGAATAGATACTGTGAGAGCTTGAAGAGTCTTTAGATTCTACAATATAAGAACTAGAATGTCAGAGCTGAGAGGGGCCTAGGGTGTCAGAGCTGGCGAGGCTGTTGGAAGAGAGAAAGTTGGATGCATTCTTAGAACACAGAATATTCTTGCTGAGAAGGGCCTTAGAACCCAGAAGTCAGAGATGGGAGATGGGAACATTAGAATATAGAATATTAGAGTTGGATGACAGGACAAAATATTTATTTTGGGGAGAAACAGAATTGAGAATGTCAGAACTGGGAAGGCCTTTAAACTTAGAATGTCAAAGCTGGGAAGGATCTTAAGACATAGAATTTTGGAGCTGAGGACTTAGAACATAAAATTCAAAATGGCAAGGGACCCTAGAGAATAACTAGCCTAATCACCTCATTTTATAGATGTAGAAATTGAGGCTCGCAGAGGTAAAATGATTTGTCCAATGTTTCACAGTAACAGGAGCTGTTATCCAATGCTCTAGTCTAGAACTCTTTCCTCTAATTTACTGTCTGGGACCAAAGGTCTTCAGAGCATTATCATTCCCTCAGCTGGTACAGTTTCAGTTAAGCTCCTTGGAACTTTTTTCTCTATAGAAGTGGTTTTTCCACCTATTCTGAAACTGGCTCCTGGGATCACCACACCTGGCGTCACCTCCCTCCTTTTTTTTGTTTTGGGATAGGGAGGGGCTGGGATGTCAGGTATACCTAATAGTAAGCTAGGCAGAAACCAGTATAGCTCTCATAACCAAGGACAACAGCCTTGGTGCCATAAAGGAAAAACAGTATTTCTCTGGTGGTGGGGGGGGGGGTTGGGGGGGGCCAGCCCAGTCTTGTTCTCCTCTTTATTCTCACATTGCAGGTAGATAGAGGAGTTCCCTGAGTTCTTTTGCCATTAACATCTGGGTTGTTCTTGTGAGGGATACCCTTTGTGTGGTGACTAACCCTTGAACTACTGCAAAAACAAAACAAAAACCCATCTGCTTACCTGCTGGTCAAAGAGCAGGAAATTTTACCATTGTTGATTCATTCCTTTGGTTTAAGAAATTTTTCCAAGGAGTATTTATTAAAATATATGTATATTAAACTGTTAGAAATAGCCTTGATAGTAGATAGAAGCCAGGAAAACTCAGGTTCAAATTCTGTCTTTGACTCGTACTTTGCTTTGGTATTTTTATGATCAACACTTGGCATAGTGCTTAGAACATGGCAAATAATTTATTAAATGTTTTTCATTTTTTTCTTGCATACTAGATGTCTGGCCATGGGTAAGTCACTTAAACTCTGAGTGCTCCTAGGCAACTCTTAAAAAGGTCTTTAAGATTTTAAATTACAGCTATATTGCCCAACTGTAAGAGTGGCGGAGGGAGTTTCTACATTGGAAATTGCCTAGACCAATGAGGAGAAATAGGAAAGCAGCTGTTATTAGTCACTAAGATTTTCTCATAAATTTGAAAAATGATCTCCCTTCTGACAGATATCTTATGAAGGGGGGAAAATGGGAGATTTTGATAGCAGAGTAGATTTGAGGGCGGGATCATTTGGAGGTCTGGGCCCAGAGTGGACCACCTAGATGGAAGGTTTGCCAGAAGGGACAGAAGTACAGGATAAGCGTAAAGGGGAGGCCTCCAGGATAAACTGTGTACTCTGAAATGCTGCTTAAGGAGAACCAACTGAAAATAGAATTGTTTGGAAACTGCATCAGAGGCAAAAAAATTGACTCTATATGTTAAATGTAAAGCAATCTTGCAGATAAGTCATATAACCAAGTCATATAACCAAGGGTTTGCTGATAAATATTAACAAGTAGTTCATTGTGGGGGTGGAGGGGGCAGGAAATGTATCCTTTAAAGTTTAATCTTCATTATTAACATTTTATTCATTGCTTTTTTTTCGGTCTAGAGAATCAACAAAGCAATGAGTGCCGAAAGGCTCATGTTGAAAATTTAACAATTTGAGCTGACTCAGTGTTCGACTAAAAACCCAGTAATGAGGAAAAGCTAAAGATCCTATTTTTTTGAGCTAGAAAGGGACAGTAGAGGTCATCTACCCCAACCTTCTCATTTAGAAATGAGAAAGCTAGTTCAGGGACACAAATGATTTATGTAAGGTCATTTACTCTGATTCTTGGCACTAGAGAAGATTTCAAAGGCTATCTAAATTTTTACAGCAGAGAAAACTGAGACCCAAAAAGTGTAAGTAACTTGCCCAAGGTCATCCAGATAGTAAGTACCAAAGGGAGAATTTGAATCCAGTTCCTTTGATTAAAGAGCCAGCTCTTTTTCTACTATAAGAAAAGTAATAAGGCTGAAGTATATCTCAAGTCCATTAATTCCAGAGCCATGACCCATTCTACTTACTGTTCTTCCTCCTTTGACCCCCAGTTTAGAAATCATGAATTTAGGCAAAAATGTTCAGCCTTCTTCCCTACATGTTTAATGTGATTCTCCGGAAAAATAAAATAATGCTGATCTCTGTAGTTCCATATTGCAGAACCAGGTTAGAATCCTGAGTATTATCAATTCAATCAGGCTTTCTCCTCAGGTCAGGAAGATGCTTGGGTAGACTGAAAGAGCCAACTGTGACTGCCCAAATGTCTAGAAAGGGCTTCTTCCTTGCTTCTGACTCTTAGAATCTTTGGTCTTTCAGTTGTTTTTCAACTTAGATGTCTGACATTGTGACCCTATTTAGGGTTTTCTTGACAGAGATATTAAAATGGTTTGCCATTTCCTGAGGAAACTGAGGCACACAGGGTTACATGACTTGCTCAGGGTCATACAACTTGTATCTGATATCAGATTTGAACTCATTTTCTTGACTTTAAATCCAGCACTCTAGCTACTGCACCACTTGGTGGAGAATCTTTAGTTTCCTTCAAAGAAGGTTCGGCAAATGTCCCCTCCTAAAAGAGGTTAATCCCATCTCCCCAGTTGTTATTGGCCTCCCTGCAGAAATTGCTGTATTTGTTTGTGTTTATGTGTGTGTGTGTGTGTGTGTGTGTGTGTGTGTCACACAAATTGGATGTTGGCCCTTTAAAGGCAGGGTTGTTCCATTTTTGTCTTTGTTTTTGCCCAAGGTTTAGCATGATACCTGCTGCAAAGCAAATGCCTGACAAATGAATAAAGGTGGATGAATGAATGAATGAATGAATGAATGATTGAAGATGACCTAGCATTGGGGGAGAAGGGAAGAGCAAGGTTGAAGTGAAACTTGTCTACAATTTGGTGTCATCTCTGGGTTTCACCTTATTAATTAGAGAGGGGATTGAGATAAAAGATTTCTACATTCCCTTCCAACCTTGACCTTCTGTGAGTGAATGAGAAGCTCTTGGCTTTGGAGTCAGGAAGGCTTTGGATCCTGCCTCAGACGTTTGTTGCTAGAGCTTACTCTATAGGATCACGTAGTTAGAGCTAGAAAGTTGCTGAGAGGCTGATAAGCCCAACTCCTGCATTTTACAAATAAGGAAACCAAACACAAAGATGAGGTTTGTCCAGTGTAAGCTCATAAGTATTTCAGGTGAAATTGTAACCCAGCATTTCCTGATTCCAAGTCCAGCTCCCTGACCACCACCCAGGGAGGCAGCTCAGCGGCTCAGGGAGTTCTGAGGTCAAGACCTGCTTCAGATACATGGTCTCCATGTGAACCTGGACAAGTCACTTAATCTCTGTCTCATTTTCCTCATCTCTAATGAGGAGATATTAATAACCTACCTTCCAGGGTTGCTTGAGGATCAAATAAGATCATATTTGTAAACCATTTCCCTTTTCTCTTTGCAAATTCATTTTAAATAATAGTTTATCATATATTTATGTTATTAGGTAATAAATAATATTATACATTATACAATGTTATGAATTAACATGTTTCATGGTAATATTTATTTTCTCCATTACATGTAAAATTATTTTAACTCTTTTTTAATATTTTGAGTTCCAAATTCTATTCTTCCCTGAAGCTGTAAGCACTCCAATATAGGTTATATATATGTTCAATCAAGGCGTTGCACTTCTCATCCCAAAGCAGTAATATTGTTATCATTATTAATTATAACTTACTTGCTGGTTTTCTATAAAATGGAGATAAAGGCTCCTACTGTATAAGGCAGTTGTTAGTATCCAGTAAAATGATGACTTTGTTGTCTTGAAATTCTCTAGAAATGTCAGCTATTGTTACTATTTTTATTATTTATGGCAGTCATTTTAAAATCCCATGACTCAGTTAATCAGAATTGCCTGGTAGATCCATTCACTGGAGTGAATTCCCCCACCTACGAAGAATTCTGGGTATATAGCCAATGGGAATACCCAATTGCTTTTTCCCTTTCTAGAAGCCTGAACCCCAATAGACTGAAGTTTTTTAAATATACCTACCTTACCTTGCCCCTAATGCAAAAAAAAAAAAAGAGATGGAGAATGGTTAGTCATTTCCTTGCATTGTTCTTGTTTCCTCCAGTGTTACTCCGAGAAGAGGTATCTCAGCTGCAAGACGAGGTTCATCTCCTCCGGCAGATGAAGGAAATGCTCACAAAGGACTTGGAGGAGTCTCACGGAAGCAAGTCCACAGAGATTCTCTCAGCCACTGAACTCAAAGTCCAGTTGGCCCAGAAGGAGCAGGAGTTAGCCAGAGCCAAAGAAGCCCTCCTGGGTGAGTAACATGTCCTGGATGCCCCCTTTGGATCCCTCCCTCAGTGAATCCTTCAACTACCCACCCCATTGGGTAGTCCTAAAAGAGTCGGGCAGACAGAAAGTTTCATGGCCAGGGTGGGAGATGGCAGGATAAGGCATGATGCTTTGACCAGAGAAGGTTTGGGATAGGCTAGGGACCACATCTGAGACCTAAGAAGGGCTCCAAGTTAGATTGGAATGATGTACTGTAGCTTAGACTTGTACAACTGCAAGGATCCCCTCCAGTGGCCCCCCGAGAAGCAGGAGATGGGGTCTCATCTGACTTTGAAGTCTGGGTAGTTGCAGGAAGATGGTTTATGTTGTCCTCTCTTTCTCAAGGAATAGGTCTATTTTGAGTATTGATGCACTAGCAAGAGGTGAAACTAAGGTAGGACAATTGAGCCTTTGTCCCAAAGGCTCTGAAAGCGCATGTCCTTTTTCGGTAATATAACCATAAATTAGAGGTCATAGATCAAGTATTTTTTGAGTCAGGCATTGGAATGTCATTACTATTATCATTATCATACCCAACTAGTTAAAATTGGCTACAAAGAGTGGACTCTTACCTTGACCTTCCATGCCTGTTCCTTCCCAACAGTAGCAACTTCATCTTAACAACCTAGAATCTGTTTCCCTATTTTGAGATGTCACCACCCTACTTCAGTCTGATTTCCCTCCTTTTCCCCACCCTGGCCCAGCTGGTGATTGTCTCAGTAACTTGACCCTAACTTTCTTTCCCACTAGAATCTTCTGTCGGGGTCTCTTTTCTCACCAGACTGCTTTATCTCTTGACTGTACCATTTCCAACAGCCAGAGATGTGACTTGATCTTCTCGGTCAGAAGATTTATCTGTTTTTCATCCAATGACTCATGTCCTTTAATCTTCTCAAATTGATTGACATCTTCCCAATTCTGTTATAGTTTTGATTGACTGGTAGAATCAGTGAAGAAGGCAGCCCTTCTGTGATTATATTAAGGTGAGAAGGTATACAGTTCAGCCTTTACACTTCTGGAAAGGTTTTTCAAAAAGCACCCGAATTGTTTTAAAGGTAACCAGGCAGCTGTACTGGACCAAAGCTAACTGTGGGCAGAGGATCATAAAGGGATGGATGCAAGGGGACACTACAAATTGATTGACTTATTCCATAAGCCTGGCAATATAAAAGTTTACCAATATTATTATAATATACTTCTTTAAATTTTATTTAAGGCAATAGGGCTAAGTTACTTGCCCAAGGTCACACAGCTAGGTAATTATTAAGTGTCTGAGGTCAGATTTGAACTCGGGTCCTCCTGACTCCAGGGCTGGTGCTCTAAGTTTACTAATATTGTAAATCCATTCCCTTTAAGGAGCATTGTGGTTTTTCTGAAAGATGGGAAAAAGGAAAAGGCTTACAGACTTAGATGCTGATTTGTTTATTGATATCTTTTGTCTTCCTTTCCAATCAATCAATCAATCAGTCAATCAGTAATTAATTATTAAGTACCCTCTTATGTTCTGGGCTCTTGCTAAGTGCTGAAAACAAAAATTGGCAAAAGGGAGTCACTGCCCTCAAGGAGCTTACAATGTGGGAGATGACATGAAAGCAATTATATATAAAACAAACTGTATACACAATAAATAGGAAATAATTAGAAGCAGGTAGGCGGCATAGTAGATAGAGTGCCAGATGTGGAGTCAGGAAGACTTGAGTTAAATGTTACCTCAGACATTTACTAGCTGTGTGACCCTAGACAAGTCACTTTACCCTATTTTCCTCAGTTTCTTCATCTGTAAAATGAGTTAGAGAAGTACTCCAGTACCTTTGCCATGAGAACCCCAAATGGGGGTCACAAAAAATCAAACATGACTGAACAACAATAATAAAAGAATTAAAAGAAGGATGCCATTGAAAATAAGGAAGGTTGGGGAAGGATTCCTATAGAAGGTGGGATTTTTAGTTGCCACTTAAAGGAAGTTGGAAGGCAGAAATCAAGAGGGAAAACATTGTAGGCAATAGGAGACAGCTAGAGAAATTCCAGATTCCTGCTCCTCTCCCATATTCATCCTAGCATCTTTTGTAACAAGAACAACAAAAAAGACTGGAGGAGAGCCATTGGCACCATTACAGAAGCATCAGGTTTGAAGAAGATAGGACAAGATAGGGCAAGATAAAGAGTCCTGAGTCTGATAGATTTTTGGATGTATGACCCTGGGCAAGCAATTTAACTTCAAAGTAACTTTCCCAACTGCTCTACATAGGTAGAAGGGTTTTTTCCACTGGGATTTCCCAACACTAAATGGGGAATACTTGTGTGTGTGTGTGTGTGTGTGTGTGTGTGTGTGTGTGTGTAGATAGATAGATAGATAGATATAGATATGCAAATATTCATAAAATGTAAACTCCCAATCCTGTTTCAGCATAATATAGGATATATAATCATAATTATAACAACATGATACAATAACATGCATGCATACATAAGCATAATGAAGACATACAGATCTCTACTTATGTATACATCTTGCCTTATGTATGCATGTTCATACATATATGTCTATATCCATGTATGTATGTGTGTGTGTTGTTGGAGCAGGACTAAGAGATCAAAGCTTCTTTGTTTCACATCAAAAACTTGAAGCCCAGAAAGGACAAGTGACTCTTCCAAGCTCACCCAGGTGAGAGCTTATATGAACTCTGTGTGAGATAGGTGTTGTATAAGCATTACTGATCCCATTTTACAGAGGTAGGAGAACATGAATTGAAGCCAAGTCCCCTGACTCGAGACCCTGCACTCTTTCCAATATTCCATACTTTTTTTTAAAAAATGGATCTTTCAGAAAAAAATCCACCCTCACATTATGGTAAAAATTGTGCTATACTTGTCTGGTTTTGAATCCTACCTCTTATACTTAATAACCTGGATGATTATGGGTAGACGGCATGCAAATTATTCAAATCAATAGCAACTTTTTCCTTACAGGAAAGCCCAAATCTCCCCTAATAATTACCCTTTCTTTATAGCCTATTCTGACTTTTGTCTGTCCATCTTTCCAAAGTTCAGCCTTTGGCAACTATTGTAGGATCCCTAAGTTTTCACTTTTCTAAGGCAATAATCCCAAGAATCTTTACCTATTCTATGTTTGATATGTTTTTCATTTACTTTACTGTCATTTTCATCATCCATTTGGGGGAAAAAATCCAATTTGTCAAAATCCTTTGGAAGTATGGAGCTCAGAAGTAGACTGAACAAGGTAAAGACAAATGAGACAATTATGTCCTTTTTTTATTGGATGCTGGGACTTCATGCCATCAAGGGTCATGTGGTCTTTTTGGGCTATTCTATCTCACTATTGACTTAGAATGAATTTGAAATCTAGTAGCTTTGCCCATACCCCTTCCTTTTTCACATGATCTACTAACTTTCTAAGTCTTCTTGTGTTGTTGATTATTTGGACCCAAGCTTAGGACTTTTCATTTATTCCTATTAAATTTCATTGTTTTACAGTTAGTCCCTCATTCTAGCCCAGTGAGACTGCCAACCCACATGTTAGTTATGCCTCCCACCTCTGCATTGTCTGCTGACTTTATCCCTGCTTGAGAACTATTAAAAAGACCCACGATCCTGCCCAAGTACAAATGTCTTTTCTTTACAATCTTATGCAGTTTTAGCCTCTCCTTAGTGCTACAGTAGTCTTCACCAAACAAGGAAAGCCTCCCTTGCTGGAAGCACTCAAAACTAGTCTGAGCAGAGGCCCAGAGACTCTCCCAGAAGGGAAATGCTGGCTGGCACTGGGTGGGGTGAGCTAGCAGACTCTACTCCCTGCTCTCTGAGCCTCTAGAGTATAGGGGTTGAGGCAGGCATCAGCCAAATGCTGTTTTCACAACCTTTCCCAGCATTCATTTCAGAGACCGCAAAACCTCTCTATGGAATTAACCTCAGAAAGAACCCTCAGCCCCATTCTCTCCCTCCCAGGTCTGTATCAGCATGCCCTATGGAGCTGGGAAGAGGAGAAATCCTTATTCCCTTGCCTCTTCCTGGAAAGGAAGGGAATGGGGAGAGGAAGAGCAGAGACTAGCCGGCCTGCTCTAGTCTAAACACACTGAGGGCTCCCCAATATAAAGTTATAAATATATAAAGTTATAAAGCCTGGTCCAAATCCACATATCAGGGATCAGACTAAAGTATTATAGAAGTTCATCTTGAGGATACCATGTTGTATCTTAACAGGTCTAATTCTGGTTCAAATTTGGTTCAAATGCTGGTTCTGCCACTTAGTATCTCTATGACCTTGGTTAAGTTACTTAATCATCCTGAGGACTATAGCTTTCATAAGAATTCAAAGGGATATGAAGAAGTCATTTAAAAAATTTTTTTTATTTTATTTTGAATTTTTTCTAATTTTTCCTCCTGATCTTGCTTCCCTCTCCCATTCCCCACAGAAGGCAGTCTGTTAGTCTTTACATTGTTTCCATGGTATACATTGATCTAAGTTGGATGTGATGAGAGAGAAATCATATCCCTAAGGAAGAAAAATAAAGTATTGTACCTGATTGTTGCACTAATGGAATAAGCAAGGCCATCAAGGTTGGTCATCACCCCATGTTGCTGCTAGAGTATACAGTGTTCCTCTGGTTCTGCTCATCTTGCTCAACTTCAGTCCATAAGAGCAAGTCATTTAAAAATTTTTTTAATTTACTTTTTTAATTGATATATTTTATTTTTCTATAAATTACACTTTTTTTCTCCCTCCCTTCCCCCCCCGCCACTCCACTGAGCAGCAAATAGTCATGTATATTTGTGTTTAACATGTTTACATATTAATCACCTTGTGTATGAAGAATTAGAACCAAGGGAAAAGAGAAAAAAAGTGAACATAGTGTTCATTCAGATTCGTTGGTTTTATTTTTCTTTTGTTTTTTGTCTGAATGTGAACTGTATTGTTTAGAACAGGTCTCCCAGGGTAGTCCTAGCTCTCTAAACTGCTGAGAGGGTCTCCATCAGTCATAGTTGATCAACTCACAATGATGTTAATGTGTACAAATGTTCTTTTGGTTCTGCTCCCTTTGCCCGGCATCAGATCATGTCATTCTTTCCATACTTCTTTAGAGTCTGACCATTTGTGATTTCTTATAAAACAATAGTACTCCATAACTTTCATATCCCATAACTTGTTCAGCCATTCCCCAATTGATCTGCATCCCCCCAATTTCCAATTCTTTTGCCACTATGAAAAGAACCACTATGAAAATAATTTTGAAACATATGGGACTTTTCCCATTTTTTTTATAATTTCTTTTGGATATAAACAGATCTGATATTGGTAATTGCCGGGTCAAAAGGTATAATCAATTTTGCTCTTTGGGCATAGTTCCATATTAAGAACAGTTTATTTAGAGATTGAGACTCGGGCTCAAATCCTGACCCAGCTAGGTATTAGAGCTGTTTGAACTCAAACAAGTCACTTCATCTCTCTTGCTTTGGTTTCCTCATCTATAAATTGAAGGAGGGTGTGGTGTTAGACTGTTTGACCTTTGGAGTGTCTTCCAGATTTAAATCAATAATCTCATGTAACTGATGTCCAGAGAGATACAAGATCACACAGCTATTAAGTAAGGGGATGGGTGGAGGTGGTGGAATCGGGATTCAAGCCCAGGATCCTTGCCTCTAAGCCCACTCCTATTTTCATTATGCCCTTTTGCCTATAGCAGGCAGGATGTCTGGAATCAATTCAATTCAACTAACAGCAGGAATCAGAGACCCAGGCCTAGTGATGAGGTGCAAGGACAGGATTTTCTACTCTTATGATAGAAAGGAAGGGAAGAAGGTTGGCCCATTCCCAGAAGAACTCAAATATCCAGGCAGGGATTTAGGCACTGGGGGGTGGGGCAGAGAAAAACAAGTCTGGGAGATGGAGACTAGACCAGGCAGGGGGAGAGTTACAGAGATCACTATAAGGTACTGATTCCTGAAAAAAACCACAAAATCAGAACATGGCCATCAAGGAAGTTGACTTACTACCTCCAATGTATGAAGTCTAAAAATACACTTTCTATGTGATGATAATACAGCAGCTGTAGTTTATCCCCATTTTACAGAGCAGTTGACTGAGGCTTCTGGGAATTGAAGTGTTTCAGTCAAGGGTCTTGAGGTCTCCTGTCTCTAAGCCCAACAATGATTCCAGACTTATTACCATGTTGCTTATGTCATCATAGTCGAGAAGACTAGCTGAGGTAATAGAGAACTGAGGCTTCTTGAATTCCCAACTAAGGACAAAGTTGACCGACCTCAGAGGCTAAGGTGGTCCTGACCCTGCAAGTGAGGCTAAAAGACCAAGTTGTGAAGGCTAAATGGCAATATCAGCTTGACACCAAGCAGATAACAATTATTAGTTTAAAAAAATAGAAAAACAAAATTAAAGATAAAAATTAAAATAAGAAATCTTTACAAATATTATTTATTCATCCTCTAAACTTCTCTGTAAATCATAGTACCATCAGTTGAGTTTTGTAAAGGACCTTTGAGACCATCTGACCTTTTTACAGAAGGGGAAACTGAAGCTCAGGAATGCCAGGAACTAGTTCAGAGACATCTAGTCCAACCCCCTAATTTTTTATAAGTAGGGAAACTGAGGCCCAGAAAGGGAAGGTGACTTATCTAAAGTAGGAAGTAGCAGAGTCAGGATTTGATCTCAGGTCTAATAGCCTCAAATTAAGCATGATCACAGCCCTTCTTACCTAAGTGGGGAAATCTTGGCACAGAAAAGTGTATTCTTTATCCTCAGATCATCCAGAAAACCAGTGTCTGGGAATCATATACAAGACTTCCAGTTCCAAATGTAGTAATATTCCCCATGATATTATCTTTTCTCTCTTCAATGATGAAATCACAAGTTTGGTTTAAGAAAAATTGATAGTTGTCAAAGCCACATAAAGATTCTTTACCTCCATCATAACAAATCTGTAAAGTAGCTATTATTCTTTTTATCTGTCTGGTAGAGGCAACAAGACTTGATGTATCAAGGACTTCAAATTCTGACTTTTATATACACTAGCCATACAACCAAGGGCAAATCACTTAGTCTTCCATGCTTTTGACAACTTGCTAAGACTACTAGATTCAGACTTACCAATCTGTTTTAGGGGAGGGAATTAACATACCAAGAGTTCCCAACATATACAAAAATCACAGGTCTGAGAAGCCCCCCCAAAAAAACTGAATGAGGTACCTAAAATGAGGAGATTGGATGAGGTGAACTATCTTCTTAGGACCCTTAATTTTTAAGTGTATGTGATCTATCTAGACTTTGGTTTCCCCAACTGTAAGTAGGAGTGGATTGAACTGGATGATATTAAACTCATCTGAGGTCACACAACAAATCAGCAATAAAAATAGGTGTAGAAGAGTCATCATAATTAATAATAATAATAATAATAACAATAATTGATATTTTCCTCAAACCCTCAATACACTTTTTACCCCCCATCTTGAGTCAGGTTGGATAATGATGATAATAATAGTTATTAATGACAAAATAGCAGCTAACATTATATGCACCTACACTATGTCTGCTAAGTACTTTACAATTAGTTCTTCCTTTATTTCTCACAACCTTAGGAGGTAGATGCTGCTATTAACCCCCTTTTACATGGAGGAAACTGAAGCAGATGAGACTGTGACCTCCCAAGGGTCTGAGGCCAGATTTGAATTCAGCTTTTCTTGATCCCAGGCTCCAGCACTCTGCATTATGGTTCCTCTTATGGAGGATCAGAAATGTGAGGCCACTTTTCCAGTGACCTGTATCTAGGAAGTGGCAGATTGGGGTTTAGTATTCTTGTCTCTTGCCCTTCTCTGGGGCCCCAGGGAGGGTCAGACCAGAATGAAAACCTGTGCTCTCTATGGAGGACATTGGCTGTGAGTTGTTGAATCAGATCTGAAGGTTCCCTAGTGGGGCTGTCTAGAATATCGACTCGGGTACAGCAGGGACCAATTCTTTTTTCTTGGGCTATGATACCTGGCCTGACACCGAAAAGATCCTTTAAAAATACTTGTTGATATGGATCTAGTCCAACCACCTGTTTTTACAATGAAAGAAGCTGAGACCGTAAAATAAGGTGGTTTGCCCAAGGCTCACAACTAGTAAGTAAATGGGCAGAAACAGTCCTCAAAGAATCCAAGTGCTCAGAATCTGAATCCAGGGCTCTTTCCATTGCTCAATGTTCATCAGTTTATGGTACATTGGGATCAGGGCTGTCCAGCCCAGCCTGGCCCGGCCCCAGGCTGATGCTGTCTTTATAGAATTTGATTTAAAACAGGTGCAATAAGAGCCCCAGGCCCCTCTGAGCACCGTGGTTGGGATCCAACTAAGCATTCAGCTGCTTCTACCTACAAATCTGGAGAATAAATCGAAGTCAGAGGCATGAGCAGAGCTTAGCTTGGGCGTCAACAAGAATGTATGAGCCTGTAAGGAAAAAAATTAGAAGGTAGCCATAAAGCAGGCAGCAGATGTTGGGCAACACCTGTTAACAACCAGTATCCCCATCAACATAGGAAACAAAGCCCTCTAAGAATTCCACTGTTGACTAATGCAGCAGCCAAACAGTGAGGTTTGAATAATCTGGCTTGGGGAGAGGATTTACAAGGCAGGAAACAGTCCGAAGCTCTGTGCCAACACAGAATCATTGCCAGTAAGAGCTGGGAGGGTCCTTAGAACACAGAATGCTGGAACTGGAGGGTCATTAGAAATAAAGTATGTTAGAGCTAGGAGGGAACTTAGAATGGGAGGGAACATAGATGAGGGTGTTAGAGGATAGGATGTCAGAGTTAGAAAGAATCTAGAACATTAGAAATGGAAAGGACCTTAGAACACAGTACATAGGAGCATATAAATGAAAGGTCAAAAGGTGGACCCTCAGGATAAAGGAAAGCAGCCGAGGCAAATGGAATGTGTATTGAAGGAAGGAATGGCGAGTTGGGTCAGAACAGACTCCAACAGTGGGTGCACTTTTTATAGGTTATGGGATATAGGAAGCAAAATGTTATGGTTTCCATAGGGATTGAGAGTCCTTTCAGGTCTCCATGGAGGTTGTGGATTGTTTGGAGTATCCTAGAGATTGAGTTGTTTAGAATTTCTATGGATATTAGGATTCATTTTCTCCAGAAACAATACTCAACTGGTCTCACCTGAGGAAGTGTGAAACCCAGGCTTGGATGCTACAATAAAGAGATTTTAAAACACACAGTGTCAAAGCTGGAATAAATGTTAGAGAATAGAATATTATATTTGGTAGAATAGAATACTGGACTTCAAATACAGTCTTCATAGTTGTTGGGGAGAATGATCTTAGATCATAGAAGGTCAAATCTGGGAGAAAACTCAGAAATCATTTCAGTAAATGAGGAAATTGAGGCACCTCTGAATTGACCTGTCCAGAGTCACACTATTAAGTTGGAAAATAAAGGCAAGATTCCAATAGATAGTCTAGATAGTCCAACTCCAAAGCCAGAATCCTGAGTTGCTGTCACTGTCTTTCATACCTTATACCAAGAGCAGTCAGTGTCCTAAAGGGACACATTTGATATGGCATTGTCATCAATGTCAGTCACCCAATCACCACCACAGTGAGCATTGTTGAGTCCTCTGAGACCTTGTACACTTATGAGCAAGCACCTGGACTGATGTGCTATGTGAGACCTGCTCTAAGGTAGCTTACATTGTAGATATAGAAGCCAGTAAGAAGTCAAATCATAATTTTCAGGATATTCTTAAAGAGTGTCCAAAGATCTCAGACACTTAATAATTACCTAGCTGTGTGGCCTTGGGCAAGCCACTTAACCCCATTTGCCTTGCAAAAAAACCTAAAAAAAAAAGTGTCCAAAGAGTCAGTATCTGAAAACGAAAAGTTGACCATCCCAGAAGAGGTTCATAGACCAAGTGGGGATTTAACCAGGATCCTGTGGAGATGAATAAGGCTTAAATGATTAAAAAGGAAAGAAAGAGACAATCCAGGTTTTGAGACCAGCCTAAACCTGAGTAGGCGGTGGAGAATTGTTGGGTTTGACCACAGTGGCAGGACAGAAGACAGTGGAGAGGAAGGAGGGAACAGAGTTGGGTGTGGAAATGGAAGCTGAAGCTTGAGCAGAATGGATGAAGCCCTGCCCTGAGAATCAGCAAGACCTGACCTACCAGCTGTATGACCTTTGTCAGCCTTACCTTCCTCATCGGTATTATAGGGTTGTTGAGATGATTTGGTGAGAAGGTTTAAAGTAAACCTTACTTTGTAAGCTTAAAGGCTATAGAACTATGAGTATGGTGGTTATTGAACTCTGTGACCTTGAGCAAATGACTTCCCCCTCCAAGTCCCTGTTTCCTCCTATTTACTAGGAGTTGTGAGTTGACATGTATCCAAACTTCCTTTCTAGGACTATGACACCTGAAGCTATAAAAGGTTGGGAGGGTCTTAAAGCTAATGTGTTGGGACCTTTTTGACAGGCATCAAAAGGCCTTCTAGTTAAATATACATAATTATGTCTTAAAAAGATTAATCTACTCTTTAGGGGCAATGGGGTGGGGCAGTGGGGCCTAGAATTAGAAAGACTCCTCTTTCTGAGTTCAAATCTGACTTCAGATACTTACTGATTTGCCTCTATTTCCTCATGTGTAAAATATACTGGAGAAGGAAATGGTAAACCATTCCAGTATTTTTCATTTTTATTTATTTTTTAAAATTTTACAATTTTTCCTCCATCTCGCTCATTCTAGTATTTTTGCCAAGAAACCCCCAAAAGGGGGTCACAAAGAGTCTGACATGACTGAAGTGACTGTACAACAACAATCTACTCTTTAATTTATCAGACTTGTCTATACTTATTTGTTACAAGGGAGGGTGGAGGTAGGTTGAGTCAGTATGAACTGATAGTGATGTCATAAGAAAAGAAAAGAAAAGAAAAAGCATTTAAAAAAAGTTAATCTGCCATTCCCCCAGGCACCATCTCTTTGGCAGAAGGAGAGAAGTATTCAAGACACTTCCCTGAAACATTAAAATTCAACAAGCCACTAAGCATTTTTTAAAATAAGTAAATAAATAAAACCGGTCATGCCCTGGAGATGCCCCGCTCATTGCATTCCAAAGTCCAGTTGGTATTAAACCTCAAGGCAAATAGGGACAGACCTGGAAGTCTCGAACAGTTCTCCTCAAAAGTCAGACTGTCTTTGATTCTGGGGCTGGAGATAAGAATTATAGGATTGGTGGTGTCCTGGAGAGGCATTTCAGTAACTGTCATCAGTGCTGATACAGCTGGGTAGTGTGCTGGCTTTGGAGCAAACTCCTGCCAAGCCAGGGAGGTTTGCTGATGGAGTTGGGTCCTTTACAACAACCTCACCCTGCTCATTCTCTCTCTGCATGCAGGCTTTGAGATTCTAGGCCGTGATCTGGCATCGAACTTGGACTGCCATCTCCCATGTGTCACTTCATATTCTATGAGCTCATCTTCTTGAACTTGAGTTTCATCATCTATAAAATGAGAGGGTTGGTCTAGATGGTTCCTAAGAACCTTCCCATGCTATATTCTAAGGACCCTCTCAGGTTCTAAAGACCCTTCCCTCTTACATTCTGTGACCTAAGGGTCCTGACTTTGAGTCAGACATACTTACTAACTGTGTGACCCTGAGGAATCACTTAACCTCTCTTGGTCTCAGTTTCCTTATTATAATTACAATTATATATGGCCTTGGGCTGGGACTCATCCTGAAATGAGGGCGTTGGATGACCTCAAGGTGCTCTAAATGTCTGAACCTAAGTATTGAGGCAAGCAGGCCAGTCCCAGTGGCCTACCCAAAAGTAACCCTGCTCCTTACAACTCACTAAAATTATTTTTGTACTTACTTTGAATGGACTTATTCGTGAACATTATTATAAAATAAAGGAAATGGACTTGATGCTTCTTTGATGGCTCAAATCCATAGTCCTATAATCATGTAAATTATTTTATCTCTCTGAGACTTAGTTTCCTCATCTGTAAATTGCAACAATTAGAGTCATTGGTCTTTAAGGTCTCTTCCAGTCCCAAAATCTGTGTCTATGTATAACAATAGAAATATATTTCTTTTTTGGAATTATCCCCATTTTACAAATGGTGAAGCTGAGGCCTAGAGATGGCTGCTAGAAGGTACAATGGGCTTGGGGTTGGAAAGACTCGAGTTGCAATCTGACTCTTGCTAGTTATGTGACCTTGGGCAAGTCATTTCACCACTGTCTGCCTCAGTGTCCTCATCTGTAAAATGGAGTGATATTTTTTCTAGTTATTAAGCTCTGACTTAATTTGTGTGAAAAGTGTTTTGTAATCATTTTCATATAGTTCCTGTATTTTTCTTGGCAGGTATTTTATGTTGTCTGTAGTTATTTTAAATGGAATTTCTCTTTTTATCTCTCATTTCTAGGTTCTGATGGTAATATAAAGAAATGTTGATGATTTATATGGGTTTATTTTATATCCTGAAACTTTGTGTGTTTGTTGTTGATTATTTCAAGTAATCTTTTATTGGGTTCTCTAGGATTCTCTGAGTATACCATTATATTCATCTGCAAAAATGTTGTTTGTGAAGATCAAATGAAATCAGTTATATAAAGGGGTTTGCAAACTTTAAAGTTTTAATAGAAAGGTTTATGAATAATAATATTAATAATAACAACACATTCTGGATAGTTAAAGCAAACCTCCAAAAGGATTGTTCACTTACCTGATCTCCAGCAACACCAAACAAGCTGTGGGACTCTGATGGCCAAGACAGTCTCCTTTCTCACTCTCTTCCTGAAATCATCCTTTTTCTTTAAAGTCCAGATCAAGTGCCCCCTTCTCTGATACCCCTATTGGCTTAAAAATGACTCTTCCCCTATAGAGTTTTATTGTATGTTTTGCAGTTTACAGCTTTATTTTGCATACCCATCTTCTGCTTCTGATTACATTAGAAGCATCCTGAAGGTAGGGTCTATCCCTTGTCATCTTCTGTTCCTCATCATATAAAGCAATGCTTTACATACAGCAAGCACTTCATAAATGTTTGAATTGAATGACAATTGTGGAACATTGACTCTAGAAGGAATCTTAATTGAATTCTGTGATTTTTGCAAGTTAGGAAAGTCAGGACCAGAGAAGTGAATTTGCCCAGGGTGAAGTTAGTGGAATGGAGAAAGAAAGGGAAAACAAGGGAGGTGGTAAGAGGAAAGAGGATGAAGTAGGAATATATTGAGAGGAGAAAAAATGAGGAGGGACCAACTGGGAAGGAGTGGAGAATGGGGAGTTGGAGCCTGAAAAAGTGAGGAAGGAAGGGGAAAATAATGAATCCTGCAGGACAGAGCAGTGTGCTAGTGTGGCCAAGAACATTGATTTGGGAGTCCTAGGACCTGGGTTTTAAGACTGCCTCTGATGCTTATCACCTGTGTAGCCTTGGGCTGGGACTCATCCTAAAATGAGGGTGTTGGATGACCTCAAGGTGCTTTAAATGTCTGAACCTAAGCATTGAGACAAGCAGGCCAGTCCCAGTGGTCTACCCAAAAGAAACCCTGCTCCCTACAACTCACTAAAATGATTTTTGTACTTACATTGAATGGACTTATTTGTGCACATAAATCTCTCCCCCCCCCCCATGGAATGTATGTTCCTTGAGGGTGGGGAGTATTTGGTTTTTGACTTTATCTTCCCAGAACCCAATGCAGGGTTTTTAAAGGGAGAGGCAATTGGGGTTAAGGACTTGCCCAGAATCACACAGTCATACATCATAGTAGGTATTTACTGAGCCTTTATTGAGAATGTGTTTGGTGCAGTTTGGGCTTCTGCTACAAGAAAACATCCCCTGGAGCAGATCAGGAGCTTCTGGTCTTACAGGATCTGAGGGTGCAGCAGCCACACCCCTGACTCAGCCCTGATTTGTTCCTCTGCACACCAGGGCTCTGATGTGAGCCCCAGATTCATACCAATGGCATCTCCAGCTGCCCCAGCCCTTGGAGCATGAGTCCTGGCCCCGACTTCCCCATCTTATTTGATACCTTTCCCTAGAGGTCTGAACCTACTGGGTCAATTAGAAGAGAGAAAATTGATGCATCATTGTAAGAGTTAGGGATGGGGTGGAGAATCCATGTTATCTTTTCATAGAGAAGTCCTGTGGCCTGACCCAACTCAGAACTCAGCTGTTAGACTTAGCTAGAAAATCACAGGCAGCCTAGTCTGCCAGAGTGTCAGATGAGAAACTTAGTGAGACTTACAAAGGTACATCTTCTATCCAGTTCATAGGAATAGATCTACAATGGACTTTAAGCCCACTAATCTATTTTCTGGCAGAAGTGACCAAATCTGTCAAAAAAAGAAGCAGCAATACCAACCCACAGACCTTTGAGAGGAGCAAATGAGTTAACAAACCAATACACTTCACAAAGTATTTTATAAAAGCTATTACTATTGAAGTTATTAGTATTTGAAAGACAGTACTTTTACCCAAGTTAGATCATTTGAGTCTCACTACAAACCTCCAAGGTCAATACTTCAGGAATTATTACCCTTCTTTTATAAGTAGGGAAACTGAGGCAATTTGACTTCTCCAATCATAGAGCTAATCATTTGTCCCAGGTGTGGTCAGCTAGATGTCTTCAGGTAGATACTATCCATTGTACTACATTCTCATTGTAGCCAAGCCTGCATTTGAGTTCTCTGTCTGATGGCACAGTGCTAGACACTGATTCTGTCCATTCATTAACAGCTAAAATCATAGCCTCCTGCCCATGTCAGAAGAAACACATTTTTTCTGTCCCAGACCAGACCCTTACTAGGCTAAGGGGCGAAGGTTTTTCCTCTCTAATTGCATGTTTGTATTTCTCAGCTTTCACAGCCTATCCCCAATCAAAGACCAGGCCAGTGGAATGCTTGTCCCTCCTCCCCCAGGGGTCTGTAATGCTCTCCTGCTTCTGATTTATTTGAGGAATTCTCCATTCCCTGGACAGTCTCTGGACAGTGTCAGATGGGCAGGCTTGGGGAATGAGAACAAGCTGCTCCCTTTCTTATTCAGAACCCAGAGAATTGGTATCCTTCCTCACAGGCCACTTCAGAAAAAGTCCTGGCTGATGATGGGAATTTCTGAGAGTCCAAGGGGCAGAAATCCTGTTTGCCTCTAATTAATTCAAAGAGCCTTCCTGCTACTTAGGGTTCTGCCCTTAGAGAAGGAATTCACCTATCATAGGAAAAATCTCTCTAAATTCTATCTATGAGAGATGATGACTAAAGACACCATAGTGGATGGGAGATTAGAACCCAAGGTCAACAGGTAGAGTCTTCATTCACTCCAATGGGGAGATCAATTCTCTGTTGTTATCTCAAACTTCAGAATCAGAGACACTGAGGCACATGTGGTGGTCAGGGTCTGGGTTTGGGATCAGAAGACTTGGTTTGGACTCTCATCTGTACCTTGCATTTTTTTTTAACTTTAGAAAGGTTTCATTGAGTTTTACAATTTTCCCTCCAATCTTGCTTCCCTCTCCCCCCCCCCCCCCACAAAAGGCAGTTTGTTAGCCTTTACATCATTCCCATAGTATGCATTGATCTAAGTTGACTGTGATGAGCAAGAAATCGTGTCCTTAAGGAAGAAACATATAGTATGAGATACAGCAGAATTACATAATAAGATAACTTTTTTTTAAAAATTAAAGGTAATAGTCTTTGGTCTTTGTTCAAACTCCACAATTCTTTCTCGGGATACAGATGGCATTCTCCATCAAAGATATCCCAAAATTGTTCCTGATTGTTGCCCTGTTTGGTAGGAGCAAGTCCATTTATGCTGATCCTCACTCCCATGTTGCTGTTAGGGTGTACAATGTTCTGGTTCTGCTCATTTCGCATTCGCTCAGCATCAGTTCATGCAAATCCCTCCAGGCTTCCATGAATTTTCCCATCCCTCCTGGTTTCTAATAGAACAATAGTGTTCCATCACATACATATACCATAATTTGTTTAGCCATTCCCTCAGTTTCCATTTCTTTGCTACCACAAGCAGAACTGGTATGAATACTTTTGTACAAATGATGTTTTTCCCCTTTTACATAATCTATTCAGGGTATAGACCCAGTAGTGGTATTTCTGGATTAAAGGGTATGAACATTTTTGTTACCTTTTGGGCATAATTCTAAATTGCTCTCCAGAAAGGTTGGATGAGTTCACAGCTCCACCAACAATGTATTAGTGTCCCAGATTTCCCACATCCCTTCCAACATAGTCCATTGTCCTTTCTGGTCATAATGGCCAGTCTTCTCAGTGTGAGGTGGAACCTCAGAGATGTTTTAATTTGTATTTCTCTAATAGTGATTTAGAGCAATTTTTCATATGGCTATGGATTGCTTTGATTTCCTCATCTGTAAATTACCTTTGCATATCCTTTGAACATTTGTCAATTGGGAAATGGCTTGTCTTTTAGAGATGAGTCCTTTGTCAGAAACACTAGTGGTAAAAATTGTTTCCCAATTTGCTACATTTCTTTCTATCTTGGTTACAGTAGTTTTGTCTTGCATTCTTTTTTTTTTTTTTAGATTTTTTGCAAGGCAAATGGGGTTAAGTGGCTTGCCCAAGGCCACACTGCTAGGTAATTATTAAGCATTTGAGGCCAGATTTGAACTCAGGTACTCCTGACTTCAGGGCCAGTGCTCTAGCCGCCCCTACACCTTGCATTCTTACATGACTTCAGTCAAATCATTTCATCTCTCATCTGTTAAATGAGTGGGGTTGGACTAAATGACCGCTAATGTCCCATCTGGTTCCAAATCTATGATCTATTTATTCAAGAAATGTTTGCTAAGCACTCACTGTGGACAGAGTTATTGGGTTTGCTACAGATTGCCCATTGGCCAACAACATTTATACATTTCCTCCCTAGGAATGGTGCATTGCTGTTTACCTTGGGTTAATAGTTATAGTGATATGAAAAGACAATGACCTCATCTGGACTTGAAATAGGCCAGATTTTTTTACTCTAAAGGAAAAGATAATGGAATCTCTAGTTGAGGACAAGAGAAGACAATGTCCTAGGTCACCTAGCTCTGCCTTCTCATTTTATGCATGAGGAAGCTAAGTATTTTGCCCAAGGTCCCACCATCAGCAGGTACCAGAAATTTGAGGCAGGTTACCTACATTTGAGCCACATTACCTGACTCTGGAGCTAATGTTCTTTCCATTAGAACTTGAGTTTGGAAACTAGCCAATCCGTAAGTTGGATAGGGCCAGTGGCGTGGAAAAGGTAGCAATGGAATCTCAAGGTTTACTTCCAGGTGACCACCAGAAAAGCAGAGTGTTCAATAGCTTTATGATGGGGGGGGGAGAGAAGAAAGACAAGGAGATGTTTTAAGAAATGGGCTGCTGCCCTTCAGCTGCTGGGAATGCCTTTGATGTGGCTCTGAGAGATTCCTGGTCTCTGAATCCCATACAAGTTAGTGGACCTTCAGTAACAAGAATGATTGGCATTTTTATAGCCTGCATCACCCTTATAGCTTGAGGCTTCTTTAAAATGTTCTATGCCAAAGGTCAAAGCAGCTAGGTGACACCATTGTGCAAAGAGTTCTGGGCCTGGGGTCAGGAAGATTCATCTTCCTGAGTTCAAATCCAGACTAGTTGTAAAACCCTGGGCAAGTCACTTGACCCAGTTTGCCTCAGTTTTCTTACCTGTAAAATTAGATGGAGAAGTATCTTTGCTAAGACAACCCTAAATGGGGTCACAAAAAGTTGACTAAGACAAATGATGAACAACAAGGACCAAGAACCTCACATAAGAGGTAACAAATAAATGATGAATTGAATGGGCTTGGTTGACTTCAATTTTGAGGAACAGTAGAGAAAACATATACACTGACGCTTTTGGAAGGCAGCAGGAAGAAGGGAGCAGTTGAGGCCTGTATATCAACCTCGGGTCTAGTCACTCTTCAAATTGATGTTTATTGAATGATATTGTTGTTCATCATTTTCATTGAAGACCAGTGTCATGTGAGGTGGACCTGTGCAGTCACCAGCCTCACTCTCTCCTGGAACCATCTGGGTCCATTGAACAGATATAGATCAGGATGACTGGAGTTGCTCCAGGATGCAGTGGGAGAATGAATGGACAATAGGTTTTATTTAATTTTTTTTTAGGTTTTTTGCAAGGCAATGGGGTTAAGTGGCTTGCCCAAGGCCACACGGCTAGGTAATTATTAAGTGACTGAGGCCGGATTTGAACTTAGGTCCTCCTGACTTCAGGGCCGGTGCTCTATCCACTGCACCACCTAGCCTCCCCCAACAATAAGTTTTATTTAGAAAAACTTTAAGGTCTTTCCAGGAGGGCCTGCTAGTCCAATGCATACTTAAAAAGGAATCTTCACTTCATTAAAGCTCATGTGGAGGATAATCCTTTGCTTGAAGCCCACAAGTGAGAAGGAACCCACTGCAACTATTGTACTTTACTCTTATTAAAAGATATAGGCATTTATTAAATGTCACATTAGAAGGGGCTTCTTCATTGACTCCCCCTCCAAAACCTGACCTTATATTTTATGCCCTAGTTCAGAGATTCTTCACCTTTTTAAACTGTGAATATCTTTGTATTCTAGTGAAGTCTCGCTATTTGTATTCTAGTGAAGTCCATCACCCATATTCATAATTAATGCAAATACTAAACATTGGTCAGAGGTTAATGAAGATAAATATGTCGTTTTTTTCCCATTGAAATTCACAACTATCCTGAAATATATCCACCGAGCCCTTGGGGATTGGAAAAACCTTAGTTTAAAGAAGCCTTGCCCTAGGTTGAGAGACTCACCTAGGCCACCTCTAGTCCTAGCTCTAGCTCTGCTGCTTCATTTCCTTGAGGACCAGGAGATCTCACTCAGAAGAAGTAAACCCTATTCTGAAAAGTGGTTAGGTTCGGGAAAGAGAATGGGACTTGGACTCAGCAGACCTGGATTTTAATTTAATAATTCTGTTATTAGTCTCTGACTATGGGAAAAGTTTCTCCATATGCAAAGCCAAAGGTCTGCACTAAATAATCTGAGGCCCTTCCCAGCTCTGATGGTCCCTATTCTAAGACCTGTTCCCAGCTCTGACATTCTCTGTTCTAAGGGTCTTCCTAGTTCTGATATTCTGGATTCTTCTAAAGGTCCACAAAGATGTGATGTTCACTATTACAAGGTCTCTTTCAGTTCTGGATTCTATGATTTTTAGCAAAAGTTTTGGTACACTATAGCTGCTAAGGATCAGACTGTGTGTGTCCCAGGTCCAAAGTGATGACTGCACCACATCTCTTACAAGAATGTAGAATTGAATTGAAAAGAGAAGCTCTTGTTGCCGCCCACTCCATTAGGGCAGGTCCACATCCCATCACTCCAACAAAGGGAAGGAATGTAGGTCCGGAAAGCCAACCTGGCAGTGAACTCACCACCCCTCTTCTCATTTCAGTCTCTTGTCTCTAAGAAAGCAGGAAAACATTGTTCAAGGGCCTGTGGGGATTAAGCTGAAAAGAAACAAAACTCTTAATTTTCATAACATAATAGAGAGAATTCTGGACTGGGAGTCAAGAATTTGGAGGAAAAACTATCATGCTGTAGTGTGGTACTGAACTTGGGAGTCAGGAAGTTCTGGGTTCAAATCCCACTTGGATATTTATGAGCTGTGTGACTCCTATGGACCTCTGGTTCATCATTTGTAAAATGAAAAGGTGAGTCTTAAATGGCCTCTAAGATCCTTCCTGGCTCTAGATTTTTTATGATCTATGGTTTCACCAGCATGGGAATCTGCCTGGATCAGAACTACCTCCACTCAATCAGATTGTCCATAGTATCGATAAATCCTAGTGAATTGCCTGAGGAATAAGGAAGTACATGACTTGTGCAAGGTCACACAGCTAGTATATGTCAGAAGCACCAGGATTTGAACCTGAGACTCCTGAATTTTAAGCCCTGGACTCCATTTACCTTACTTGACTCCTTCAGAAAAATGAGTTTTTTAATCCCAGTCTTCCCAATGATTAACTTTGTGACAAGGTAAATCATTATCCCTTGACCTCCATTACTGAATCTCTACTTCCTCAGTGGTAAAATGGAAGGAGTAGATTAGGTGATCTGTGAGCTTCTGTGTCTGATGAGGGAACCTTTGAAGCTCCTTCCATTTCTAAATTTTGGGAAGTCCCTCTTGCTGGGGATGTTGGAGCCCTGTGGCTTAGAAGAGAACACAAAGGGGAAAGCATTACTGATAAATTCTAGGGTTCCTTGCTTCCTAAAAGTTGGACTGAGATTGTGTGGCAACAAAGTATGGATTATTAAGAAGATAGGAGAAAGAAGCAGCCAGGTGGCATCATAATAGGTAGTGAGCCAGGCCAGGAATCAGGAAGACCTGAGTTCAAATGTGACCACAGACATTTACTAGCTGTGTGACCTGGGCAAGTCACGTAACTCTGTTTGCCTCAGTTTCCTCATTTGTAAAATGATCTGGAGAAGGAAATGGCAAGTCACCCCAGTATTTTTGCCAAGAAAACTCCAAATGGGATCTTGAAAAGTCAAACACAATTGAGCAACAAAGGAAAATGTAATAATTTGTTGTGAAAGGCAAAATAAAAATCACTGAATCCTAAATCCAGAGCTGGAAGAGACTTCAGGAGGTCTCTTGTTCAACCCTCCCATTTTATAGATGAGTAAACTGAGGTCTGGGATGGTTACCTTCCTAAGGTCAGTCATGGAGAAAGAAGAGATTGGTCCTGGTACCATGTTGTCTCCTAAGTCATAGCCTGTCATAGAATAACTCTAATTTCTTAAGCTGTTGAGCTGCTTCTACTTTTGTGTGTTGTTGTCCAAGACTCTTCCTGTTCTGAAGACTATGACTCTATAGGCTGATGCCCATTAGGAAGAAATACTTCCAAATTAATAAAAGTGCAAAGTCAAAAACAGCTTGGAACCCCATGCTGCCCATCAGAGATCTAGCAAGGGATTCTCTTTCCCCCAAACCTCCTATCTAGGAAAGTCATTGTCAAAGAGACACCCTGACAAGAACTCAATATCAGAAGCCCCCCACCACCTAGTTCTCCATCTGAAATGCAAACGGCCGGAAAATTGCTTTTACCTGTTGACAGGAGCTGATGTCTGCATCTCAGCAAGCGAATAAACCATGAGGACAAGAATATCTAGCCCCTCTCATTATGTCCAGGCATAGGTCATTCACTTGCCTGTTCTTTGGTTGGCCTGGTTTTGGGGTGGGGGTGGGGGTTGGAGGTAGGTGAACAACACTATTCATGGTCCCCATAGGATGGGGGCTGAGCCAAGATGGTGCGGCAGGCAGCAATGACAGACAAGGTCATTAACTGAGGAATTGCATGAAAGCCCATCGTCTTTGTTAGTCCTGGTAGCTAGAATCACTAAATTAGGAGAGATATTGAATACCTGATGCTTAAAAGCAGGGTGAGTCTGGGAGAGCGGTAATGGTGCGTCTGGAGTGTTTGTATTACTAGGCTTCACTGATTTTAACAGCCTCGATTTTGCATAACATTCCTTCACTAATACATACTCCACGCTGGCCAAGGGTGGGTAACAGATGTTAATTCTCGTTTGGAGATAGGGAACTCATGTACAATGATATTACTTCTTCTTTATGAATATTTTAATATTAAAACAGCAAATCCCATAAAATGCTGAGATGACACTTTCCTTAAGTTATTTAATTCCAGGGAACTGCCGAGGAGGCTTTGCCTTGTGCTAAGCCCAGGGCTGCTAGTAGGAAACCCCAGTCCCTCCCTTGGAACTGAAATACATCTTGGACATATTCCCATTCTTTTCCACTTCCCTTCCTTCTCTGCCTCTCCCCAAAAAATCCTGCTCCAAGGAATAATGGTTGCAGTAATATCAGGTTGATAAGCAGAGAAATAATATTGGAGTGACAACTTTGTCCATGGTTTTTGTAGAAATAAAGAGAGGTTGAGGAAGCTAGGTGGAGCAATGGATAGAGCACTGGCCTTGGAGTCAGGAGAACCTGAGTTCAAATTAGGCCTCAAACACTTAATAATTACCTAGCTTTGTGACATTGGGCAGGTCACTTAACCCCATTGCCTTAAATAATTTTTTTTTTGAAAAAGAAAAGAAACAAAGAAGGGCAGCTAGGTGACAGAGTGGATAAAATGCCAGCCATGTCATAAGGTGGACCTGAGTTCAAATTAAACCTTGGAAGAAAGAAAGAGGGGGGAAGGAAGGAAGGAAGGCAGGCAGGCAAAGACTAACTTCTCATAGGTGGCTCCTGGATACCTAGATCTTAGGGATACTGCCCTTAATGACTTCTCTCGGTCTATCTTTTTAAAAATCATATGACAAGTGGGGATGAGAGGGAGGGAGAATACAATTTATGACTTCAGAGGGAACCTTGGAATCTCAGATCAAAGCATACCTCAGATGGAAATCTGGGCAAGTCATTTGGTCTCATCAGCTTCAGGTTTCTTTATCTGTCCTATGGAGAGGTTGATCTAGATAGATCCAAGTGGATGGACCAGCTGATCTCAGGCTTCTTTTACCTCTACATCTAATTCAGTCTATAATGATAGGGAATGTTTCAGTGATTCTCTTTCCACCCCCACCCCCCATCCTTCTCATATCATTCATTCCCCAGGGACCTATACAGTGTCCCAGGTTGCTGCATCTAAAACAATGCCCAATTCTGTGCCTCTGATCTGCCATCTCTTTGCAGATGGACAAGAGACATGCTTCCATCACCTCCTCTGAAGCCACTTCTGGGCCCTCCCCTTCATCTCCTTGTTGACAGTGTCGCTTAAAAGGAAAAGTACTGGAAGTAGGAGACTAGGCTTCAAATTCTGACCCTGCTACTTGGGTGATGCAAAGCAAGTCACTTCTCTTTTCTCTTTGGGTCATTTGTAAGATGAGAAGGTTGGATTAAATGATCTCTAATCTTTCCTTGGGTGATAAATTCCAAGAACATTTTCTGGGGCAATGGGCACCTTTTACTCTTGCATACTTTCTAGTCAACCCTCCAGATTCAACTCAGGATCCACTTTCAAGGGAGTGGGAGTGGTAGGATAGTTCCTGAATACTCCTTTCAAATCCCACTGGTCTCTCCTTTCTCTTTCTTTCCTGTAAAGTGAGAAAGTTATACTCAGCAGTATCCAATATCCCCCCAGCTGATAATCTGTGTTCTAAGGCCCCTCTCAGCTCTGACATTTTCATTATCTTGTCCACCTTGGTGTGAAGTCCACCCCCAGCACTATAAAGCTGTTCAATCTCCCTACAGTGGCTGCCTATGTTTGGGTTTTCATCACTAGACCTGCCCGCCTCCCTCCCCCCCCATGCACCAGCAGCCTTGGCAGCCAGACCCCTTGGTAGCTTGGGGTTGGGTCCTGTGTTTCCCTCTTTCCTGGCTTCCTTGCCGAGCTGAACAGAGACCTGCTTGTGGGATGAATTGCTACCAGCCGCCCAGTGCTGCCCTGGAGGACCTTCTAGAGGGAATTGTAATTAAATATCAGGCCGCTGCACTTAGGATAATGACACACTGTACTCAGAATTGCATTCCTCGGCTCTGGATTACCTGATGCCAGAAAATCCAATAACCCGAGGTTAAATTGAATCAGGAGGTGGCGTTGATTGAATTTGTAAAAATCTGGCCAGTGTTCTATGTAGGTTTGATTATTCCTATGCTTATTATTGTTTGTTTGGAGGTCCCAAGTCTCCCTCCAAATTCTACATTCCACTGGCTAGGGTTTCTATGCTATGTGATGAAGGAAAAGAGTCTAGAATTCTGGAGTCAGGAAGATATGGGTTCAAATCCCAACTCTGACACTTAGTAGCTGTGTGACCCTGGGCAAGTCATTCTCTGGACCTCAGTTTCCTTGATAACAGCATAATAATTATATTGCTGGATGAGTATAAGGACCAAATGAGATAGCATTATGTAAGTTACTTTTTGGGTTTTCATATATAAATTAATGAAGAGGAAATGAAAAGACGTCTCTTCAGGGCTTTGCGCATCTGCATAGTCAGCCATCGTGATTATTATTGCCTTCTCTGAATCTTGGAATACTTCTCTTGGAAGGTGTCTATGTCCTGAGCAGAACATAACTAACTCTTAGCCTGGCAAACAAGGCCTCCTCCCCTTTCCTTACAACAGTATCCTCAAGAGTTGGTTATCTCTGGAAGCTTTCCTGAAGAGGGAATGCCCCATTCTCCCATCCTCCTCTGAACCAGTACTGAGACAGGGAATTCACAATCATTTTTACATGAGAATTAGAGTGAGGTTAGGAGGACTGGACCTGGACCTTTGGTCAGAAAACATGAATTTAAATATTTAGCATTGCCACTTACTAGTCCTCTGACTATGGGCATTAGTTTGACCTGTAGAGTCCTCAGTTTCCTCTTTTATAAAATGGGTTCATGTTTTCAGAATTGGGTTGAGGAAAACACTTTATGAAATATAATAAGCTGTATAAGGTGAGGCCTTTTTTTTAGTACAGTTGGAATCAATCAAGATAAGTATTGATTTAAAACCTAGCCACTGGGGCGGCTAGGTGGCGCAGTGGATAGAGCACTGGCCCTGGAGTCAGGAGTACCTGAGTTCAAATGCGGCCTCAGACACTTAATAATTACCTAGCTGTGTGGCCTTGGGCAAGTCACTTAACCAACCCCATTTGCCTTACAAAAAAAACACTTAAAAAACCCCTAAAAAACCCAGCCACTGTGCTAGTCACTAATGGATACAAGGGAGACGGTACCTGCTCTCAAAAGCTTCCATTCTGTGATGAATAAAAAAATGCTCAGACTTTTTCTGTGATCCTTCTATTTGTTTGAGAAACAAGAAGGCACACTGGATTAAGTGCAGGGTCTGGAGTCAGGGAGACTTCTCATCTTCCTGAGTTCAGATCTAGCCTCTGACACTTACTAGCTGTGTGAGCTTGCTCAAGTCATTTACTCTATTTGCCTCAGTTTCCTCATCTGTAAAATGAGCTAGAGAAGGGAATGGCCAACTTCTTTTGTTTCTTTGCCAAGAAAACCCCTGATGGGGTTGAGAAGAGTCAGACATGATTAAAAACAACTGAACAGCAACAACATGGTAGAGTAGATAACCTGGAAACCAGGAAGATTTGGTTCCGGTCCTTCCTCTGATACATACTGACTGTATGGTCCTGGGCAAGCCACTTGGCTTCTCTTTGCCCAAGGAAGCTTGCTAAAAATTCCTTTATGTTGCAGAGAATTTGCCAATCTAGATTGTTTGAGAGAGTTTCCTGGGACAAGTTCCCAAAAACCAATGATATCATAAGTCAAGGTTCTATCTGCCCATCTTTCAGAAAATACACATCACTCATTCCCTGCCAAGGAGAGAAAGGTCTAGATTAGACTAGGTCAACAGGAAGAACTAATTGGGGATGTTCTTGTTTGTAAAAAAGAGAAAGACAAGTAAGGGAATTTGGAGTCTTCAGTGGATCTCTTGCTCTCCAAGGCACTCTCTGGAACCAGGCTGAGTTTCACTTCCTGGTGAAGAATGAAAAGAGCTGACCTGGATTGATGATGCTAGCTTTTTAAAGAACAGGTTTCACTGGCAGGCAGAAGATTAGATTGATATATCAGGAGACATGTTCAAGGACACCAGCAACTTGTAGCACAAAGGAAAATCTCCCTGGTAATGTGTTAGTTACTCTGGGTGATCTACCCAGAGGAGAAGACTAAGGGCAGCAAGACAGTGGTCAAAGGGTCAAGACAAACAACCATCAGGGTAGAAGAGGACAGGAAGTTAGAAGAGGGAAAACAAAGCTGATTTTTCCAATAATTTTTCTTGACTGCTTTAATTATTCAGCAATCTTGAAAACTAATATCTTTTTTACATTTAATGAATATTTTATTCTCATTTACATATGAAAAAAATGTTTAGCATTCATTTTTTTAAAATTTTGAGTTTCTAATTGTCTCCTGTCCTTCCCTTCCTCTTCTTTGAGAAAGCAAGAAATTTGAAATAGATTATACAAGTACAGTCATGCAAACCATTTCCAAAATAATACCTTTTCAAAGTGTGATTCCATGAAAAGAAACTGAAACTTAGAAAAGTTGTCACTTTTTCCACTCACAAAGTCACATGGGTGAGCTGGTTGGGAATGGAACCAAAGTGTTCTGAGTTATAGACATACTCAAATGAGGAAGGGATTTCAGAGATCAGCAAGTCCAACTCCTCATTTTACAGATGAGGAAACTAAAGCCCAGGATTACACAGCTACCAAGTGTTAAGAAGCAAGCTTCAAACTCAAGTCCTCTAGTTCTAAACCCTATAGTTTTTTCATCTTTAAAAGTATTATTAATTTGTTTTTAATGTTCATTTAAAAATTTTTTGAATTCTGAATTCTTTCCTTCCTTCCCATCCCTCCTTTATCCAATCAGGAATTTTTCACCTGGATTCCTTGAATTAAAATATAGCATCCATGTACATATTGATAACTATATTTTAATAAATTTTTTTCTTTTATAATCCTTTATATTTTGTTTTATGCCTTTATAAGCAATATTCTAAGCAGAGCCTCATAGATGTCACCAAACAATATTCCAAGGGGTCCATGACCCACACCAGAAAGATTGAGAACTCCTGCTCTAGATGTTTTTAGGCTTCTGTTTATTTCCTTCCTTTGATCCCAGTTCCTGAGAGTACACTTGCACTCTCTCTGTGCCTCTCTGGCTCTCTTTCCTTGATCTCTCTGCTTCTATTCTTTCCCTCCCTTTCTCTGTTCCCTGCCTTTGAGGTATCCTGAGTTCAGATAACTTTCCTGATCTCTTCAGCTAAGTGGAGGATAACCTGGAGGTGGTGGGGGGGGGGTGGAGATTTAAGGGAAGGAGACCAACCAGGAGGCCATTGGAATAGTCTAGGCATGAGATGATGAAGCGTTGGACCAAGACTTGGCAGTAGATTGAATATAGAGTATGAGAAAGAGTGGAGTCAAGGATGCCACCTAGGTTATGAGCCCAGGAATTGATGGTGCCCTAGACAGAACTAGGGAAATTAGGAAGAAGAAAGGGTTTAGAAGTGGAAGCAGAAAATGAGTTCAGTTTTGGACACAGTAAGTTTAAAATGTCTGTCGGACATCCAGTTCCATATTTCCAAGCAATAATTGGAGAGGCAAACTTGAAGTCAGGAGAGAAACTAGGGCCAAATAACTGTATCTGGAAATCATCAGCATATTGGTGATAACTGAATCCATGAAATCACTGAGTCGGTGTCAACAAATATTTATTAAATGCCTAAGAGCAGTTAAAGTTGAATGAAGGGGTCAGAAGTCAAATTATAGACAGTTAAGTAAAGAGTGAGAGATAAAATAGACGAATCTGTTGTAAACAGCCTTCTCGAGAAGCTTAGCCACAAAAAGGAAAAAAATCTGAGATGATAACTAGTGGAGGTGACTGGATCAAATAAAGGACAGATAACATGGTTATGTTTGTAAGCAGTTGGGAAGCATCCAGGAGACAGAGAGATTGAAGATTAGTGGGAAAGGAATGATAGAGAGGCAAATCCACTGGAGAAGGTAGAATGGAAGAGGATCACTTGTGTGTATAGATAGACAAGTTAGTTTTGGCAATGAGAACCACCACTTCATGTTATAAAGGGTGAATGAGGAAACAGAGGCAGAAAGTGTTTGAGGGATATAAGATAAGGAGGAATGACTTCAATTCTTTCAGTGAAACAGGAAACATGATTCTCAATTGAAAGAAGTAGACGTATGAGAGCTTTGAGGAGGTATGAAAAGATTTGGAAAAGGTCTGTGGTAAGCAGGAGCTTACCATTGCAAGTAACCATTGTAAAAGCATTGCCTTACCACAGCAAGAGCCCTATTGAGATTATATAATTTAAATTTTTAGTGGACCTAATCAGCACCGTTTCATGATTTTCTCCAGGAAATGAATAGGAGTGAAGATAGTGAGTGGAGGGAATAGTCCAAGACCTGGCAAGCAAGACCTTCAAAGGATAAGGGGACAAAGAGAGAAGAGGACAATGGGGCTTGGAACTGGTTTACCAGTAGGCCCAGACAGGAAGGCAGTACAGGGATGGAGAGAGAATGGAAGAGAGGAAGGATCCAAAAGAACTGAGACCCTGAGAGAGAATGGAAGGGTTAGAAGGATTAGAAGTCACAGTCAGGAAGAAGAATAGATGAACAGATGAAGAGAGAAAAGAACAATTAGTTGTGATCAGATAAGCGAATTTGTGGGCTGGTGAACTTAGAGGTGAATGTGGAGAAAGTGGTATCTGTTTATCTCCCTGAGTGGTTCTGAGGATCACTTGAGAATAAAAAACATTTGTTATATTTTTAATGAGGAGCAAATGTGGCAATGTCCAAACTAGGCCTTACACACTTTCAAGTGTTGTCTAATGTCAGCTACTATGATTATTTCTGTCTTTTTCACACCTTGGAGCATTGTTTTTTGGAGGCCGACTAACTCACTCACTCTACCTGTGACTAAAGTAATACCTGGTGGTTTGTCAGAGGAGTTTACATTGAGGCTAGAAATGACCAGCTTGCCCAACACTTTTAATCCTGTAGACTGGAAACAAAGGCTCAGAGTAGTTAAATGAATTTGAATCATGGATTTAGATGTGGAAGGGACACCCTATGTTATCAAGTTCAATCCCCTGTTTTGCAGATAAGGAAACTGAGGTCCAAGGTTATGTATCATCTTACAATTGTGACCTTACTAGCCAGTTGCTAAGAAGTGCTTGGTAAGCTTAATTCACATCTCTATATGGTTTTACTATTATCTTTATTATTTGTCATCTTCATTGATAGCCACACATAGAGTGAAAAATACATACATGAATGTGTGGATAGATAGCTGGATGGATGGATGAGGGAATAGATGATAGGAAAATATTGCATGTACATTGTATAATTAATATGCACACAAACACAAGCATAAACATGCTAGGTCACAGTATATAAACTGATTTTGCTCAAGGTTGCCGAGTTAACCCCCTTCCCTATTATGGCACCTTTCTCCAAGACTCACCCAGTCTCTAGGGACAGGTAATCATTCTTTCAAAATGGATCATTTGTTGGAACAAACTACTCCATGGGAAGGATTGGCCCCACACACAGCTCCAGGCCCTAGGAGCAATAGGTGGGGCTCCAGGATTAAGGCTTGCCTCTGTTTATCTAGTTCAGAAGTGGGCCTGCAAAGCCTTGAGAGAGGAGGTGGCTCTGGGGCAAGAGCTCTTCCACTGTTTCTCACCCTGGGAGAATCAGAGCTCCAAAACCTCAGGGTGGGAACAGGTCTCAGGAGCTGTTCTGGGCCAACCCAGGGCAGGGCAGGAATCTATTCTACCTGAGAAGGTAACCTCAGCTTAGAGACTTCTACTCTTCTTCCCATTCACTTTGACTTAGCTCTGTGTTGGGGAAGTTGGTTTTCATAGCAATCTCACATCAGCATCCTTATATCTTGTACCCTGTTGATCCCTGTTCTGTCCTTTGGGAACAAGCAGAACAAATCTAATTCTTCTTCTACCAGCTAATTTTTCTTCAGATATAAATACAGCTGTCATGCTCCCTCCACAGCATCTTAGGAAAAGTTCCTTTACTGTCCAAGTCTGTTTCTTCCTATGTAAAATGGGGGGAGAAGGAAGACTGGAGCATATAACCACTAAGGTACCTTCCTGCTCTAACATGAGTAAATGAATGAATGAATAAAAATGCTTTCTGTACACTTAGCACTGTGTTAAGTGCTGTGGATACAAAGAAAAGTGGGACAGCCCCTTTTCTCAAGAAACTCACAAAATTAGGAAGAAGCAACACATATAAAAGTCTTCTCTCCTACAGAATAAACATCCTCAGTTCCTTCAGCCTATCATCATAATTGTAGTCCTATACAATGATCATTCTCTTGGAACTCCCCAATTTATCAGTGCCTAGATGTCCCCCCCCACACACACACACACACAATTTATTAGCTGGATGACCGGATAAATCTCAACTTCTGTTTGTCTCATTTTCCTCAACTGTAAAATGGGAATAATCATAGAATCTACTTCCCAGAGTTCTTATGAGGATCACATAATCTTTGTTTAAAAAAAAAAAAGACAGGCAAGTCCATCTTAAAGGTCAGGTCTGGCCAGAGTATCAACACCAGGCCAATAAGTCTAAGCTGGTGCATGATCAGAGCAGGGGCAGGTAAATGAGAGAAAGGGACAGATTTTATATCTGTAAAATAGGAATACTACATCTCCTATCTCACGGGGCTTTAGTGTAGAAAGTCTTAAAAACAACTGAACATAAGAGTCATTCCTTCTCTTTCTGTTCAATAAACTTTTGTTAAGTATCTGCCAGGGGTAGGGACTGTGTGGTTTAGGAAGGACAGGTGGACCCTACCAATGGATGTGGGGAATAGGGCAAAAGTTAGAGGTAAAGATTGGATTATCCTAGCTCTAGAGATGGGTGGGATCATTTAATCAACACCCTTCCCCCATTTTAGAGATGAAAAAAACTGAGCCCCAGTTAAGTCACTTGCCCAGATAGTAAGCACCAGAAGTAGGATTTGAACCCAGACTCTTTGGAGCCAATGTTACTTTCCACTATACTTCACAACCTATTTTGTGACTAAATCTCAGATCTCACTTCTTTGGAGATTGGTATATAGCCTTTAGTGATCAGGAGGGAGAGTCCCTCCTGGGAAACCTAGAGAGGAATTTACTAGAATTCTAGTGCTGAACCCACAGCTATGACCTGCTTGCCCATACTAACCTCAGTGTTATGAGGGCTTGGGGAGAAATCTCTCTGCCCATAGAGTCAAGAGGAATGTGATTTGGGAGTCCATGTTCTATTACTTACATATTCTGAATGTGTACATACTATCTGCCCTCTTAGAAGGTAAACTCAACCCTGTAACCAGCATACGTTGGAGCTTAATAAATGTGGGGGGGGGTGACGAGTTGATTGATTGATATCCATGTGACTGGATAAATCATGGAGCCTCTGTTTCATCCTCTCTAAGATAGGGATTCATTCTTTCAATGCGCCTTCATTATTAAGTACTTGCTGTATACAATACAAGAGGACAGCAAGAAGACTGATTTCATAGTCAGAAGGTTTCCAATTCCACCACCGAAGGGAAAGGTACTTAAAGGATCTGGGGTCAATCTTTTCATCTCTCCTTTTCATCTGTAAAATGGGGTCAACATAAACACATTCCTTCTGTTACTAGGTGACTGTGAGGAAAGTGTTCTCAAAATCCTAAAGCCCTATAGAAAGGGAGCTGATTAGTTTATTATTCCTGCCTACAGCTTGGCTTTGAGCCTCATTCCAGGCTCACCAAGTAGCATTTGCCCTAGGATATGGCTCAAGAGACCTGTCAGAAGCCATAGATTAAAAAAAAATCACCTGTTTGTTGTTTTTCATCTGGAGCCTTTCAGCTTCCTCCTAGTTTGGGAAAAGGAAAATCCTGTCATGGAGGTAAATGGGGTAGAAGAGAGTGTGTTCATCCTTCAATTCTTGGGGACCCAGGATAGCAACCGTTTCAAAATCCAGGGCTCCTTGTTGCTGTAGCAACCCCCCAGGCCTGCTGTAGCTCCACCTCCCTCTGCCAGCCCTGGAAACTTGCCTCCTCGTGGAGCCAAAGGTCCCCACACACGTGGCCAACCTCACTTCAATAGACAGTGTTTCCTCACAGCTGCCTCTGGGGAGGAATATGAGAACTCTTTAAAATGTTAACTTGTGATTTAGGGCAGGAAATGGTTTCTTCCCTCTGCTCTCTCCCCTTGTTTGGACTGATAAAGCTGAAATCCTAATCAACCCCAGCCAAGGGCTCTTTCTTCTTCTCTGTTTGGGTAAGCAAGGAGGACCATCACTCACACACCATTCCAATGGGATTGTAGGCATTTGGTCTGCAAGATCCCTTCAAAGGAACCCTGAATTTCAGTGTTAGGAGAACCCTTAGAATATAGATTGTGATATCTAGAATGCCTAAGAACATAGAATATCAAAAGCTGGAAGGGTGTTTAGAAAACAGAATGGCAGAATTAGAAGGGACTTGACAACACAATGTTATATATCGTGCTCGACCTGGAAGGTACTCTACAGAAAAAAAGAAACTAGTGGCATTGCTACTGTTACTAGCACCACTTCCCCTACTACTATTGCTACTACTAGCTAACTAGCTAGCATTTATGGAACTTGACATTTTGTAAATCTCTACAGATTTATTTTTAATCATTATTTTTATTTTGACATTATATTACATTTAATTATATACTTTATTGCAAATATTATCTCACTACATTATTTAGCTTCTTGACAACCCTGGGAGATAAGTGCTATCATTATACTTGTTTTATAGATAGAGGAAATTGAGGCACTGTGTAAAGTAACCTGCCTACGGTCATACAACTAGTAAGCACCTGAGGCCCCATTTCCTATCTCCTAGTCCAGCACTCATGTCTAACTATACCTTAAATATCAGAGCTAAAAGAGATGGGATCTTAGCCATCAATCTGTTCACATTAATAAGTTCCAAAGCAAAGAGTCTCTCCTTGAGCCTCTTTTGCTTAAAAAGGACTCAGGACTCTATGGGAGAATGCTAGAATCTTAGATATAACTGAAAGGAACCTCAGAGAACTTGGATGAACCCCTCATTTTGTTGTTGTTCAGTTGTTGCAACCATGTATGACTTTTCATGATCACATTTTGGATTTTCTTGGCAGAGATCCTATAGATTTCCTACTACAGCTCATTTGTTTTACCATTATCATCCCTAGCTCACTTTACAGATGAGTAAACTGAGTTACATGATTTGCCCAGGGTACAGAACTAGTATGTATTTGAGATCAAATTTGAACTCAGACCTTCCTGACTCCAGACCTGATACTCTATGTATTAACTGCTTCAAATCCATTCATTTTACCATAAGGAAACTGTGTTTCAGTAATAGGGAAGTAATTTTCTTAAGATCACACAGACTGTTAATGAAAAGCTTGAGTTTTCAACCCCAATCCTCCAACTTTACATCCCTTTTCCCAATATATCACATGGTTCAGGGTTTAGGGGAGGAGGGAAGGTGTGGGAACAACATTGATTGGATAAGAACAGCCCTAAGTGAGAGATACTTAAAGGAACTGATGCTGGTCATTTGTCATCCAGACTGTGGGGCTCCATTGCTTAGATGCATCTATTTTTGAGTTCTCTGGATACAGTGTAGTTTATAGAGGCAGCTGGTGGATTGGTCTTTGAGGTCTCATCACTCAACACCAAGCATCCCTTTCTACAACATTAATACTAATGATGATGATGATGATAAAGATGATGAGAGCTGACAGTGACAAAGAACTTTCAATTTTACCGAGTCCTCTTTCTAGAGCACCCCACCTATGCCTCAACTCTGTGAGCTTAGGACAGCTCTGTTCCTCGATATTTTATAGAGGAAGATATTGAAGTTAAGGGACTTGGCCAGGGCCAAAAGTAAGGAAGCATCAAAAGTGATATTTGAACTCAATTTTTCTAACTTCATATTTTGTCTTGTTTCCACTATCCCATGCTCCCTTATCCAACAATGGGTCTATATGACCAGTATGTTTCTAATTTGTTTCACAGGAAAGATTACTTGAATTGGATATAGGACCATGAGCAAGTCACTTTTCTAGGGCTCAATTTCCTCCTTGGCAAAGTGGGAATAGTTCAACCCGCACAACCCATTTGCTAGAGTCATTGTGTAGCAAATGCTTGGTAAAGCGATTTTTGTAAAGATAGAAATTTGAGCCATTATTATTTTTCTAGGCAGTGTTCGGCCCATCAAAATTCTAGCCAACAGTAGAAGTTTGAAAGAGTCCCTGGGAATTTATTGAAATGGACTATGGCCTGTGTGTAATTGCATTCTCTATTCTCTTGGCACCCAATTGCCAATACTCCAAGACCCCAATCTAGAACACATGCCTGATGGATGGCCATGATACTCTTTCAGTCTGATTAATTTCTCCCAAAAGGACCTAGTCTTTGATTGAAAAAAAAAATGCCCGAAAACCGTTCAATGAAATAAACACCCAAGTTTCACTCTTTGCCAAAGTGCAGTTGACTATTTTCCCTCTCTCAAAGACCCCAAGGCCTTTTACTAGAAGCCAGTCCTTCTGCTAACCACCTGTGTTTGATGTAAACCTTGGCAGGGAGGAAGCTGCTTATCTTCTCTGGAGCTGCTTTGTAGGATGCAAGTAGGAATACAGGTGAAAGCTCAAATGCTTTAAACAACCAAAAGAAAATTAATGACAATAGCAGTAAGTGTAAGAGGCAAATATAGTATAATGATTAAAGAGTTGGCCAGAAAGATCTGAGTTCAATTCCTGCCTCTGACAACATAACTCCTAGTACCTAAAGCCAGTGGTTTCAACTCAAACAGAAATGGATCCCTGAAGTCATAAACTGACTTAGAAAACCACATGTTAACATTATCTATGTTGTTTTATATTTTTATGTATTTTGTTACACATTTTCCCATTGCCTTTTAATCTGACTCTTATCTCATGTCTCTTAAGACTATAACTTACAGAGGAGGTGCTGACCTATATTGGTAGAGGGAATTTCCTATAAAAATGAAATTAAAGTTAAAATTCCCATGGAAGGAGATTCATTGGTTCAGTCAGTTAACAGACATTGCTTACTATGTTAAACTCATAGGAACACAAAAGAAAGAAACAAGTAACCCTTGCTTTCAAGGATTTCACAAAACATGGAAGAGAAAACATGTAAGTAACTAGGTAAAGATAAGGTACATACCACAAATATGGAAAGTCATCTCAGAGGGGCTTGAGATTTCCATGAGCAGTGATATTAGGGATCTAGTCAGTCTCTGTCTCTTTTTCTCCCCTCTCCTCCCTCTCTTGTCCCTCTCTCCTCTCCTCCCCCTCTTCTTTTTGTTTCTTTTTGTCTTTTTCCCTCTTCTCTTTCTCCCCCTCCCTTTGTCATTCTCTTCTCTCTTCCCTTTCTTCTTTCCTTCCTTTCTCTCTCTCTTTCTTGTTTCTTTTCCACTTCTCTCTTCCCTCCCTCTCTTTTTCTCTTTCTCTTCACCCATCTTCTCTTTCTCTGTCTCTCTCCCTCCCCTTTCTATCTCTTCTGTCTTTTCTGTCTCTATAAATATATGCGTGTGTAATATATGTGTATGTGTGTACATATATGTATGTGAGTATGTGTATAAATGTTCACACACATATTGTCTCTCCTGATAGAATTATGAACTTCTTGAAACTTGAAACTAGAGACTCATATTGCTAAGAATCAGCTAGGTGGCGCAGTGGATAAAGCACCAGTCCTGGAGTCAGGACAACCTGAGTTCAAATGCGGCTTAGACACTTAATAATTACCTAGCTGTGTGACCTTGGGTAAGTCACTTATTCCCGTTGCCTTGCAAAAACAAAAACAAAAGACAAAAGTTAAATTTAAAAAAAAAAGAATTGAGGGCAAGATTTCTACTCACATCTTCTCTAATCATTGCTCAGCAACTGAGTCAATACAAAGTAATTTCAATAGGGAAAGGACACTTAATTGCCATGAAGATCAGGAAAGGGCTTGTGTAGGAGGGTGCCCCCTCTGTGGTGTTCTCAGAGGTAGAGGTGAGAAAAAGAGTACATTTCAGATTTGAGGACCAGCCTCTGTAAAGTCATGGGCTTTTTTCCCTCAGCTGCAGAATGACATAGTTGGAGCAGATGCTCTTCAACTCTCCCACTGCACCCTTTCCTCCAACTTTTAAACCTTGTACTAGGTACTAGGTCTCCCTCACTACTCACACAGTCACACTGGCCTGAGACCAAAGCCAACAGGGAGATGTAGAGATTCAGAGAGTGTTTTAGACAGGATCTTATATTTTGCCATTTGTATTTTCCTTTCCCTGTCTTGAAAATTGGGGGATAGGATTTCTTGGCTCAAATCTCTGGCTCTGATAAGACTTCCCAAGGCCCAGACCTTTTCTTTAGTCAAATCTGGCCTCTGCCTGTGAAGAGCAAAGAGAAGTCTTGAACCCCCAGTAGCAGCAGCCCAGGAGATCTGAGAAGGAAGGTGGGCAGGGCCAAACTCATCCCTGCTGCCAAATCCCCTCGCCCCCCTTTTTTGTCTTCTGTTTTCATGGAATAAACATCTCAGATTTAGAAGGGGGACTCTGGAGGTCCTCCAGGTCATTACTTCTCTGACCAAGTTGTCATCGTCCAGTCTGCACTAGAATAGTCAGTTGAGATAGGTGCTAAGGCAAGAATTCCCAACTTGGAGTCATTGGCCATAAGCCTGAATAACAGTGTAGCAATCTACCAGCAACTTGACCTTGGCAAAGTCACTTAATCTTTGTAGGTCTCACTTTCCTCATCTGTAAAAGGATAGAGTTGGATAGGGAGATCTATAAGGTCCCTTTTACTTCTTAAGCGATGTACCTGAGACTTGGGAAGAGGTTTTGCTGGAATGTTCCCATAACTTCAGTAGAAAAAATTTTGCCCCCTAAAATAAAATTTTGATTTATTTTGTTTCTTGATCACTTCTTTCCCAGAATACCCCCCCTCTCACCCCCAAAGAACCATCCTTTTTTACAAAGAAAAAGAGAAGGTGGAGCAGAGGGAAGAAGGGGAAAAGTTTGACTAAGCTAATAAATACACTGAAAAAGATCTGATCAGGGCAGCTAGGTGGCACAGTGGATAGAGCACCAGCCCTGAAGTCAGGAGGACCCGAATTCAAATTTGAACTTAGACGCTTAATAATTGCTTACCTGTGTGACCTTGGGCAAGTCACTTAACCCCATTGCTTTAAATAAATACAGAAAAATATATAAAAAAGATCTGATCATATAGTCAGTGTTCCTTACCCATAATCCCCTTCCTGTGTGAATAAAAGGGATAGGATGGAGTAATATGATAAGGGCAGGCTGGTTCTTCAACTGCCAGGATTCATTGGCACACTTTAGTATGCCTGGAGTCCAAGGATTCTTAACATTGCCTATGTCCTGGCCCTCCTTGACACTATCTGGGATAGCTTGGGGACCCTTTCTTGGAATCTTGTTAGATGCATAAAATAAAATATCCTGGATTACAAAGGAAACCAACCACAGTGCACTACAGTTATCAATGGTTTTTTAAAGTTCACAGACCCCATCTTCAGAACCCCCAAACCTTCATTTTATATCTAAGGGAACCTGAACCCAGAGAGGAAAATTGATTTATCCAAGGTCACCCATAAGAGTTTACTGGTTAAGAGAGTTAGCTAGCAGGATTGGTATTTGAGCACAGATTTTCTGACTTCCAGTTCAGTTACTTAATATTAAGATTTTCACTCACGTGGTCTCACCTGCCCCCCCACCCCCTTTATCACAAAAAAGGGCACGATCAGCAACATTGAACATGGGATCGACTTTTTCAGTGTATTTTGTTAGTTTAGTCAAAATCCCTCCCCCCATTCTTTCTCTGACTCTCCCTCTCTTCATAAAGACTGGCATTCTGGATGGGGCAGGGGAATGTGTTGGGAAAATATGGGTGATCAAGAAACAACATATATATATATATGTACATATATATATATATGTACATATATATATATATATATGAGAAAATTATCACCCACCCACACACTGTCCTCTGTTAACATCAAACATCCACTGATCTCCAAATTATCTGTAATAGCAACAACATTTTCTGTCTTAGAAGTAATCATGAAGTGACTTTTTCCCCTTTGTTCTAATTCCTCTTTCATAACATGGTTAATTTGGAAATATGTTAAACATGATTGTGCCTATACAACTTTTACCAGAGAGGGAAAGGAATGGAGGGTGGTAGAAAAATGTGGAACTCACAAACTTGCAATGGATGTTGCAAACTATCTTTGCATGTAATTGGAAAAACATAAAATGCAAACAAAAAAAAAGAATGAAAGAATCACGAAGGAAGGTAGGAAAGAGACTTCATGTCATAGGTCTAGATGTGTTCATATACTCCAAGATTTAGTGGCTTTAGCAAAGACTCTACCAGACTTTTTGTTTGTTTTTCCAATTAGATGCAAAGATAGTTTTCAACATGCAATTTTTATGAGATTTTAAGTTTCACATTTTCCCATCCCTTCTTTCCCTCCCCACCCCTACCTAAGACAGCAATCAATCTGATATGTTATTTGTGTACAATTACATTAAACAAATTTTCATATTAAAGACCATTAGACTATGAAGACTGTAAATGGAAATTACAAATTGGCCATGCAATCCACAAGCATTATTAAGTAACTTAGGTGCTGGATGATGCAGTGGATAGAGTGCAGGCCTGGAGTCAGGACATTTCCTCTTCCTAGCTGTGTGACCCTAGTCAGGTCACTGAACCCTCAGTTTTCTCATTTGTAAAATGAACTGGAAAAGGAAATGGCAAACCATGCCAGCATCTTTGCTAAGAAAATCCCAAATAAGAGTCATGGAGAGTCGGACATGACTGAAACAAAACAACAAATAATGGTAATAATAATGATGATGACAAAAACCAACAAATAATAGCAACAGCTATAGTAATAGCAACACCAATAGACAGCAACAACGACAGTAAGACGCTAGACTTCTTCCCAAAGTCATCCAGTATTTAAGGGCCTGTTTTGTGCCAGTCAATACGCATAGGAATGTGTGTATTTAGAACATATTCAGAACAGGTCATTGTGAAGGGGAAGGGATTAAGCAGCCGGGAGAACCAAGAGACAAAGGGCCCTTGTAGACTGAATAAAGAGGTAACTTTGAGTTTAAGATATGGACAAGTTTCCTGACAATGCAAACTGAACTGTTTCATCATTTACCAATTTTAGCCTCACTGGGAATCTCAAATCAATAACTTTTTATCCAGTATCTGGGGGAGTGTAAAAGGGATATAGCAGATGCCAGCCTAGAAGCTTGGTGTGGTAGGGTTGGCTGGGGTGATAAGGGTTTGGTCCTTGAGTTTAGAAGCCTTCTGCCCTTCTGCAACTGTACCCCAGGGGCAGCTCCTCTCCTGCTCAGCCCCACCCTGAGTAAACAATATTTATTAATCTCCTACCTCCCTCCACCTGCCTCTGTTTTGGGCATGCCTTGACCTAAGCCTTGGGCATGGATCCCTCAGCCAGTCCTCCATTAGCCTAGAAACTGTTTACTAGGCTTCTTCTCAGAGACCATCCACTCCCTAACTGTAGAAATTACCCAATCATAAGCTTTCCTTGGAAGTCCATGTCCATGGGTATCTCATGAGCACATGGGTGATGCAATGACAGTCTGGAAGCCCACAAGCATTTTTCCCCCCAGCCCTGGGTCAAATGTTTATAAGATTTGTGCCCTATCCCTACCCTGAAGCATTCTCATGAAGTCAGTTTTACTGAGGAGAATCTTTTCTGTAAATCATTAAGGTCCCTAGAATTTGCCGGTTAATTGGGATAAGTTGTGGCTGTCAGTCTTAGGTATTTAATTCCATTCTTGGCAGTCCTCCTTGACTTGGCCAGCTGGTTATAAAGAAGCGGCAGGAAGAATAGGTGAGAGGCTGGCCTATTATTGAAGTGCTCCTGGTTGAAGAGGGCCCATCCCCAGGGACTGGGAGGCTGACTCTTTTTTCAGGAAAAGGGTTACAGGAAATCCAAGCCTTTAAGAAATCATCATTTCACTGTATGAGAATCCACAGTACATGCAGGGACTTTGCTGACTCCTAAGAGCCAGAAAGAACAGAATGTATTTTGATTAAATATACCAAGTACTAAATGTTACGTGTGGACAGAAAGATCTCTTAGGTGCTTAAATAATACTTATTCCACTTCTCTTTTTCTCTTTTCCTCCTCTCCTCTCACCTCTCTTCCCTCCTTTTCCTTTCCCTCCTCTCTCCTCTCCTTTCCCTCCCCTCTTCTTCCCTCCTCTCTCTTTTCCTATCTCCTCCTCTCCTATCTCTTTTCCTCTCCCTCTCCTCTCCTCTTCTCTCCCATCTTCTCCCTTCCTCTTTTCCTTTCTCCTTTCCTCTCTCTTTTCCTCTCCTCTCTTCTCTCCTGTCTTCTCCCCTCCTCTCTCTTTTCCTCTTTCCTCCTCTCCTTTTCCTCTCCTCTCTTCTTTCCTTTCTTCTTCCCCCCTCTTTTTTCTTCTCCCCTTCCTTGGGGTAAGGGGACACTGAAGGGCTGGAGGAAAAAGTGAAGACAAAGAGAATTTCCCGCCATCTCAGAGAAGCCTTTCCACTGTTGCTAATTCTTTTTACCTACAAACTTCCTTACACTGTGAGTGCTCTGCGCTCGGCTGGACTTCCTTATCAGAGCTCCAAACATCGTTGTTGATTGAAAGATTACACAAATCATTACAGTATTTACTATAGACTCCTATTGCAGGCACCATCTGCTGGGGCCCCTCTTCCCACTCCACATATGTCCCACCCCCGAGTCCTTCCCTTTCCATTCTTCCCCCCAACCCCACCCTAGCCCTTCCCCAAGGAGATTGGGGCATGTGAGGCACTGGCCCCATGGCCAGCGCTACCTTTTCTTTCAGGTAACACCACTCCCAGCTGCCCCAATTCTGGGAAGGAAACCAAAGGAAACCTGGTGATTTCACCATTCCCTTAGTTTGAAAGCAGAGCATCCAGTATCTCGCTTTTATGTACTTCAAACATATCTATAGTGCCTAATGTGTCAGCCACATGATATTTTATAAATGTCTCATTTATCCTTGGCATAACCACATGTTATAGATGACTCAGGCAGACAAAGATCAAATGACTTGTCTAAGGTCACACAGGTAGAACTATCTGAGACTGGATGGATTTGAACTCAGATCTGCCTGGTACCACACCCACTTTGCTACCTGCTGCCTAATAGATAATAATGATAATGATGATAATAATAATTAATATTTATCTGGCACTTCATGGCTTGCAAAGTGCTATCCACATTTTATCTTCACAACCACCCTGGGAGGCAGGTGCTATTGTGCTTACCATTTTATAGTTGAGGAAACAGAAGCAGATGGACGGGAAATGACTTGCCCAAGGTCACACAGCCAGGAAGTATCTGAGGCTACATTTGAACTCAGGTCTTTGTGACTCCAAGCCTGGTGCTCTATCCAGCAGGGCACTAGCTGCCTAATATATGTACATGTTGTCATCTCTAAACCTGTGTAAGCTTCCCAACTCTCCAGCAGCCAGCAGGGTGCCATTCACACAGGAGAGAGAGGCTGGACCCATGATTTCTGTGGGATGGACAGTTCTTTAAAGGAGGGAACACCCTCTAGCAGTGATGTTGGTAACTTCTCAGCATGTTAGAGAATTAGGGCACTAAGATATTGAGTGACTTGCTCAGGGTAACACAATCACTAGATATCAGAGACAGGATCACCTTTAGGATTTCCTGGTTCTGAAGCCCTGTGCCCTTCTTACTCTTGTTGATCAGTTGATTAATTGATAGAAAGAAATTTGAATGGCAATTAGAACTCGCCCAGCCCAGGGTCAAGGACCCTGGCTCCTAAGTCAAGAAACCTCTGTTCAGATCCTCACTAAGACTCTTGCTAATTCTATGATCTTGTACAAGTAATACTCCTCTGCGAAGCTCAGTTACCTCATCTGTTAAATGTGGTTGGGTTAGATGTCTTCTGTGACTTTCTCCAGCTCCAGAACCAAGATCTGTTAAACTTTTTAATACCTAGAACACTGGAGGTGATGATCAAATATTGGCAGGATTGCAGATTTGCAATCTGATGGACTGGGAAGAGAATATGAACACACAATTAGCTACAATAAATAAGAGAGAATAACATAGGTACCAAGGAGAAGCCCACCCAAAGTACTGGGAGAAATTCCTGTGAGTCGGAAGGAGGGCAGGGTAAGCTTCTCAGAAGAAGGGCTATTCCCAGTAGGCTCTGAAGGAACAAAATCTGCTTAATATAGATGTTCTGTGAGGGCAGGCTCCATGGTTTTGCCCTCTATTTATATCCTTGCAGCTTAGGAAACTAAACAAAAAAAAAAAAAACAATCCCTTGGCATGATGTTAATAAGTGTTTGTTGACTGACTGCCTGACCAACATTGCCAGTCCCATGCAGCCTTGGGATAGGATGCAGAGCAGGCAGCCAACCATAGTGTGGGAGGGAGCCAGCAGAGCCTCACCCAGGTCTGATGGGCAGGTATCTCCTTTGCGGTTTCTGACAGATGTTTAACAGGCCATGTAAAGTGGATAATTCTAAAGCATAAGGAGGTTGTTTAGGAACACAACTCCCATCTCTTCATTTCCTGCGCATTACTGCTTGCTAACGAATCTGATTGCCACTGCCTATTAAACTCTCAGGCTTTGATTTGCATAAGGATTTTTTTTTCTCTGTAGATTTCTCAGTGTCTACCATTTTCAGAGAAGCCTGGAAAAGGCCAGTCTGCATAGCATCCTGGTTTTCTCCAGATGGGGGCCTGAATAACCCCCCACATGGCTGCTTCACTGGTTCCTCCAACTACCCACATCTCCTTCATTCTGGCTCCCCACGGGCACTGGGGACCAAGGCACTCTGGTTAGCTGGGGAGTTATGCAGGCATCACAGCTCTTGAGCCAACTTAAGGATAGTGTCCTAGGGGGACTCTCTCCATGAGCTAAATCACTCAAAGATGATGCCAAGAGGACCATGGGAACAGAGGTCTAGAGCTGAAATGGACCTTAGAGATTGAGTCCAGTTTCCTCATTTGGCAGGTGAAAGAACTGGGGCCTCAAGAGTTATATGTCCAAAATTCCAGAACGTAGCTGGGCTAGAATTCTAATGCCAACCTTCTCATTCCAAATCCAGTAATTTTCCTACTGCCCCAAGTTGTTTCCAAGGAATGATAATACCCCAGAACTGTAATGAAATTATAATAACAGCAAAAAATTTTAAAATGGCATTTCTATGGCTTTTTAAAGCTCACAAAGTACCTTGAGGAAGGTACCACAGGGATTTTTAATCCCATTTGAGAGATGAGAAAAACAGGCTCAAAAAGGTTAAGTAACTTCCCAAGGCCACAGAACAAGTTGAAATTTGAAAGCAGAGGGAGGAATGGACTTCCAAATCCAGGACTATAACCACTAATCTTGGCTGCCAACATTAGGATAGCATACTAGATGATGGTGATGATGTTGTCCTTCTTTCTCAAAGAAGACCGTGACATCAGGGAAATGATGCCAAGACAAGTAAATTGGATTTGAGTGAGGAGGGCCTATGCTGAGTCACCAGCCTTCCTTTCTCCTCCAGAGTCATCTGGGTCCAATGGCCAGAGAGGAATCAGGATGACTGGAGATGGCCCTAGATGTGAGGCAGTCAGGGTTAAGTGACTTACCCAAGTTCACACAGCCAGTGTGTATCAAGTACTAATTTGAATTTGAACTCAGATCTTCCTGTCTCCAGGACTATTATACTACTTAGTTGCCCATATTAGAAAGGTAGAGGTCTGGATTATAATCTTGGCTCTGTAATAGTGCTGTCAGAGTAACTGGTGATGCAGTGAACAGAGTGCTGAGCCTAGAGTCAAGAAGCCCTGAGTTCAAATCCAGATGCAGATTATGAACCTGGGAAAGACAGTTTATTCAACTGGGTTGTTGTGAGAATCAAATGGGATTATATTTATATATACTTAACCATGCCTAACACACTTAGTAGGTTCTTTATAAGCATTAGCTATTGTTAGCCTATGAACTTTGGGCTGAGTTGAAGGATTGCTCTATTCCCCGCCCCCCTCTCTCCTTCCCTCCGTCAGTCCCAATCTCCTCATTCTTATTCAGATGGTTATTAGCTGAGTTCCTAGCTTTATTGTTGTTGTTGTGTTTTGTTTTGTTCCCCTTTGAGAGGTCAGATGTCTTTTCTCTTTTTAATATATAATCAATTTTAGTAATAGTAAATAGAGACCATGAACTAAGTCAGCATTTTTCCAGCCTGAGAACACAGTAACAAAGCTTTAGAGCTGGTGGTGGCAGCTTGGTATAGTGGCGTAGCAGATAGAGTGGGGTTCTGGAATCAGGAAGATTCCTCTTTGTGAGTTCAAATCTGGCCTCAGACATTTACTAACTGGGTGACCTTGAGCAAGTCACTTCACCCTGTTTGCCTCAGTTTCCTCATCTGTAAAATGAGTTGGAGAAGGAAATGGCAAAACCATGCCAATATCTTTTTTGCCAAGAAAACCCCATATGGGCTCTAGAAGAGTGGGCCATGACTAAAACACCCACATCAGTCTCATTTTACAGAAGAGGAAAGTGAAGCCTAGGGAATGACAATGACTTGCTCAAGGTCACACAACTAATAAGTAGTAGAGAAAGAGACTGGTGAGTGAGAGGAGCACCCTGACCACTCACCTACCAAGGTAAAACAATAGGTGTGTTTAGATAGGGAAGAGTGGTAGGAGGCACCCAACTTTTAAAATAATAAGTCCAATTTTGGAGCTTTTCAGTTAATCGACAAACATTTATTAAATGACTACTGTGTATGCCAGCTACTGTGCTAGGCACTGAAGATACAATGACAAAAGCAGGAACAATAGCTAACATTTTTATAGAGCCTACTGTTGGCTAGGCACTGTGCTAAGCACTTTATAAGTGTCTCATTTGGAAGCAGGTGCTATTTTTACATATGGAAAAGCTGGAACAAATAGTGGGGAAGTAACTTGCCCAGAGTCACACACCTAGGAAGTGTCAGAGGTTAGATTTGAATTCAGGTCTTCCTGATTCAGTGTCCTGGCCACTGTACCAGGACTAACTGCCCAATAGCCTTTTCCCAAAATGTTCACAAAAATCTTCAGTGTCTGTAGTTCAGCTGTGATTATGCTCTTACACTCATTTTTACTTTACAGAGAACTCAAGATAAAGAGTAAGATTGCAGACAAGACTAGGGGGGCATCCATTGTTTTGCTTGAATACACTTATTTCGAACTTTGTTTTTCCTTTCGTTGGAAGATTGGGGAGGGAGACATAGGTATAGGGTATCAAGATAGATAAAAAAGAGTCATTTTTTATTTAAAATACCCTGAAAAGGACACGAAGAATACTAGAAACAAATAGGACAACATTCAACCAGTCATTTATTTAAAAAGAAAAGTGAGCTGTACATAATAGAGACCTGCAGTTTTAATGTGTATCCTTATTTTTTTCTGTTCTATATACAAAAAAAAAATGCTCATTTTATTTGGTGTTTAAGTTTAGGATAAAAATAAGTAAATTTGAAAAATTTATACCCATTTTCCAGATAATTAAACAGTAGGTGAGAGCTGGGAGTTATTAAATGACTCATGAATGATCATGAGTAAATGTAGTAAATGGTAGCATCAGGAGGAAAGGAAGGAAACCAGAGGATAAGCATCGAAACAAAAAAATAACCCTTGCCCTCATGGAGCTTACACTCTATTTGGGATAGACAGCACAACAAAAAGGAATTCAAAAGGGATAGAGGAAGGAGGGTTAAGTCCATTGCCCAGAACCACACAGCTAAGGAAGTATCTGAGGCTGGTTTTGAATTCAGGTCTTCCTGACTCCACACCATGTTCCATCCATTTTATAACCTAGTTGCCCAATAGCATTTTCACAAAAACCTCCTCAATGTCTGCAGTACAGAAGATACATCTTGGGTTGTGGTCTTCAAATCAGGAGCCAAGCAGGAAGAAGAATAAAGGGTGGGTCCCTCTACAAAATAGTGGACCTCAGAGGAATTCAACAATGGTGGCCATCCTGGAGGAGCTTGTTGGTCGTTCCAGGGGAATGAGATGCTAAGAGAAGTCCCAGGATGAGACACCAGCTGAGGCATGATTTTGAAGTCTGGAAGTCTGGAGCAGAGCCAAGAGGGGAAATCAAGGCCTCCTACTTTGCAGTCTAAAATCTTAAGATCTAAGGCCTACCAGGAAACACCAACTCACTCATTCCAATGTTTCTTAGCCTTCATTCTCAGGAAATCCTTCCTAAGTCTCTCAGGATATGACTTTAACTATATTCCATCCCTTTGGGCTTCAGTAGGGACAGAATGAAGGTTTGGTTTTTTTTACCACCCACAGTTAACACTGTCATCCATTAGGCTTTCCCTTTGTCACATGTCCGAGTACTCTCACTCCTCCAAGATCTTCTTTCCATCCCTGTAATCAGTTTTTGTTTGTTATAACTATTCCCAACCACACCCATCCCCACCCAGGAGATAGAGGTTCCAAAGAAAGGCATAGGCCTCTCAGAAAAGTCTAGACAGCTTTGAAGGGAAGGGAGCTGATGAGGAAGTTTAGTGAAAGGACTAGAGAGTACCAGAGGAAGACTGAACAGAAAGAGAGATATTCCAAAGGAGGAGATTAGAGAAAAGCCAGGTATTGAGAAGAGCAAGACCAGTAGAGGGAAGGAAGAAAGCAAAGGAGACAAGGTGGATTTTGTGACAATAGGATACCATTTCCCTTTTCCTTATTTTTAGGAATAGCAGGAGAGATGATGCTGTCCAGAGACTCAGAAGGGGCTCTTTCATATAAAGAAGTTTCCTTGTTAGGGAAGGAAACAGGACTGAGGGCTCATTGATAATCATATGTTGTCTACCCAAGAGGGAGCACTATGGAGAGGTAGACTCCCAAGAAAACTCCCAGTGATTCCACCATCCCATTCCTCAAGCCTATGTATAGTGGACAGACAAGATGACAGAACTAGACAAGCATCGATCTGATCCTGACTTCTAATCTTTGTTGACTTCTCAGGCTTAGGTTTAAACAGAGAGATCTTGACTCTCCTGCTTGACCCCAGAAAATCCAGCCAGCTTGCCCCAATAGATTTCTGAAATGATGTTGCCCTATTAATTGGTAGGATGAGTTAGTTTTATGTCAAATTTGGAAGTCTAACATAATTAAGATTTCTATAAAATATTTAGACCATCATGCCCAGAGATATTAATAATTACACATTTAAATATTAATGAAGATAATTAGATGAAAGATTGAACTTTTCACCAAATATACATTCAGGACTGATAAACTTTGTAATGCAAACTCATAGCCAATATATATATATGTGTATCGTGTAAATATGATCACATGTATATCACATGTACACATGTATATTTTATATGTATTTTATATATATATATATAAATATTTCATGGTTGGACTTTGATCTGCCTCTTTGAATGGTATTCAGTGAACCATTTTGCCCAGTAAAATGGAGTGTAAATGAGACCGTAGAGACCAGAAAAGCTTAGAGACCCATGCTGAGTTGTGATGGGCAATCAAAAAAAAATCTCCCTCTGCAATATAGTAATTAAAAAGAAATAAAGTAGATGGGTGAAGGATAGAAAGGAGATATTTTCTGACCTTTCCATCCCTCCTTGGCTGTCCTCAAATACTCAAGAGATGTCATTACTCTTGTTTGCATTTTTATCTTCTTGTTAGAGTATGAACTCCTTGAAATTAGAGGCTGACTTTACCTTCATACTTATTAAATGTTAGTTGACTTAACTTGACTTAGAGTCATAACTCTAGAATTTGAAAGGCTTTTTAGAACTCATTTAGTTTGACTCTCCCATTTTACAGTTGAGAAAACTGAGGCTTTGGATGATGAAGTTGTCCAAGGGCACAGAGATCATAAGTTTGTTCTGCTGGACTGTTGTTCTGAGGATAGTAGTAGGGGCAGTGGCTAGGAATGCAGAAAGGTAGCTTGAGGCTAGATGATAAGAAATACTTCCTACCATTATGTCACAGTGGAATGGACTGCCTGAGAAAACTGGGACTTTTCATCCTGAAGGTCTTCAGAAAAAGGCTGGGTGATCTTTTGGGGGGTATGGTGTAAAGAGACTTCCTGATCAATGGGTTGGCCATGGAGTATCCTTCCATCTCAGAGGAATCTCCAGCAACTAGAGGAATTAAAACTTGAGTGCTGAGTAAATTCTTACACATGCTACATGCTATAGAAGACAGTAGGGCATGATAGCTTGCAAACTAGACAAGAAATCAAATTGACCTAAGTTCCAGGCCTAATTTTCTTTCTTACAGACTTTGGAACAGTTCAGTCTCCCAAGCTTCAGTTTACCTAGATTGTTAAATGGAAGTTGGTCCATCTTGGATGGCTTCAGAACTGTGACTTTAGCTTCTGCCCTGGGTCCCCTGCCCTGTGAAAGAACAAATCAGACAAGGAGCCCTTTAGGGCACCTGTGTCTCTGCAGTGGGCCTATGGGCAATAATCATGCCATGGCTGTATGCTAGATTCACAGATTTAGAAATGAAATCACTAATGCTGGCTAAGCTATCAGTCAACACAAGGCCAACCATCAAATGATTTTAATTGGCTGTCTTATAGTAGCTGGCTGGCTGACTTGGTGCTAACTAACATCTCATTCCACCATTGGGAGAGTGGCTCTCTTCTCATCCTTCCATTTATTCAGTTGAGAAGTTCCCAGGCAGAGTTCTAAGTTGTGTAATGTGAGTGGAGGCTTATGTAATATCTAAGGATGATTGAAGACTCACCTCCTTTTAAATATCTGGGTAGTGCCTTCCTGCTATGGTTCAGGGAAGTTACCCCAGCAGTGTGGTCTAGGCCATACATGGACCTGATCCCAAAGGGACTCTTCAATGCAAAGAGGAGGTATACCCCTCTCTCTGCCCCTCAGAACTCTGAGCCAAGCCCAAAAATGACCTCATAGAACAACATAAATTTTAAAAATAGAGCCCATTGTGTGAGAAGATTATTGTGGAACATTCATTTCCAGAAAGTCCCTTCCAGAGTTCCTGTATCGAGGGAATGTCAGCGTCCTGAGCCCCATCAACTCCTATTTTTAGTTATTGCTTGATTGTGATTCAAAGGCAAAAGGGTTCTTCCCGGACCCCTGCCCCCTCCCCCCTACTGAGGCCAGGAAAACAAATATTCCCCTAATTGCCATATGAGATTCCTCAGGCTCACTTTTAATAGAAAGAGGAAGTTGAGTTCCGCCATCTCTGGGAATCAGTTTAGTATAGTGGAAAATAGACACAGTCCAACCACAGCACAACTGCCACATTGAAAGTCCTCAAAAGTAGGTTTGTCTATGTCATTCTCCTCCTCAAGTCATTTCATTGGGTCCTATTCTCTTGAGGATGAAATGGGACCATTTAAAGACTCCACAAGCTACATCCAGCCTCTCTTTCCAGAGAGATCATACCTTATTCTGCCATACTATATTCCTACCAAACTGTTCTCCAATTGCTGTTCTCTTCACCATTTGAAATGCATTCCATTTCCTACTGCCATGCCTTTGTCTCCCCTACCCAGAATTAGTTCATGTTACCTCTTAGAAGCCCTAACTTTTTTCAAGCTCATTTCAAGTGCTCTCTGCTACCTCAGACTTTTCCTGAGTCCCTCAGTTGTTAGTACCCTCCTCGCTCCACCCCACCCAAAGTAGTTTGTCTTTGCTTTGCTTATATTTTATATCAACTTATCCAAACATGTTGCTTCTCCTCAATAGAATATAAGCCACTATGCTTTAAACATCATAGTCATTGATCTTGTTGAGTTGATCAGTAGTTAGATGGATGGATGGATGGATGGATGGATGGATGGATGGATGGATGGATGGATGGAATAACTCTGCTGTTACTTATCCACGTTGTACCAGTTTTGCAGTCTTAGCTTCCTATTTTCTTGTACTTTTCTTACCCAGACTCTTTCATCTTCCCCTTCCCCCTCCCCCTCCCAGCTACAGATGTGCCCACAGGTTTGACTGAAGCCCCCGATTTTGTGGTCTCAACTACTGACAGATAACTCCATCTGTGACACATTAGTATTTCATAGTCATTCTTTAATAGCCTGACTAGGAAGGAATTTGGAGGCTAGAGCAAGAATGTTCACTTGGCTTCAAAGAGGACCGTTTCCAAGTGGCACTCACCCCAGATTGGAGTTGGCTTTGATTCTTCCTCCTGGACTGCCTGGAGGGGAGGCAGGGAAAATGTCAGACCAGGAGGTGATATGCTCTGGGAAGGGAGGGGACAGCATTAGGTGAGGGAATTTCAGGATTCCAAAGGAAAAGAAGTCCATCTCTCAGTGATGGACTTTGGTGAAAGAAGACATTTGCCCTCAGAATATAGAATGCCAGAGCTTGGAGGGCCTTTAGAACATAGAACATTAGAGTTGGGAGGCTTTTGGAACATAAAATGTTAGAACTTGAAGAGAACTTAGAAAAAAAGAATACTTAAGATAGACCCTTAAAACATTAAATATCTGAGTTCTCCTTAGGGAAGGGATCCTCAGGGCCCAACTGAAGGACAGCAATCCTTTTTCCTCCTTAGAGCCTTTGGCTTTTCCAGAATGATGCACTGGTTAGAGCATCAGATTTAGTCAAAGGACCTTGGCTCCAGTTCTTATTCTGAGGACTGGCCCAGGTCACACCACTAGGGGCCTCTGCATTTTCATCTGTAGAATGAGAAAAGCATTGGACTAGAGGACCAGGATGGTTCTTTCTGGTTCTATCTCTGAACCTATGAACCTGATTAACCTTCCTGCAGTGGGCTTCACTTTTGACCCTTCATTCACTTCCAGCCTCCGATAGTAGCTTTGCCCATACTGCCCAGCACTGGCTAATAGAAATGTAAAGCAGTCCCACACTCAGTGGATCATGAGTCTACAGTGCTCTGGTAGAACAATAACCTTTATATTAATTTTGAAAACATCACAACCAACAGCCACTTTCATGTCAAGCATACAATGAAATTTGAATTGGGTTTGATCCAGGACTGCCAAGGAGAAGGTTCAGACAAAGGGATGCTCCCCCTCCCCTCCCAGGCCAGAGGGAGGGTGAACATTGCCAGGGAGAATAAATCTCAGGTCAGCCCTGGCTGGTCATGTTGGGACCACTTGATTTCTTCTAACTGGTGCTATGTCACTCTTTCCACCCTCACCCTCAAACTTAAGCCAGGGAAGTTTGTTCTGGGCCAAACTCTGGCAGAACCAGCATATTTGGGGGTAGCTAAGCCAACACTGGAATACTCAATCTCAGCAAAGTCCTGCTTAAAAAACAGCTATTAAAATGTTTGTTTTATATGGAATTGAGAAAAAATGAAATATAATAAAAAAATTAAATGTAAAAAAAAAAAAGAAAAAGAAAAGGCCTGAACTAATTAGTGGGATTTTGAGCAAGTCACTTTCCAATTCAGTAAGAGAAATAGTAACAAGGGTGACATTTATAGAGTTAAGGATCATAGGCTTATAGACCTGAAAGGAGCCTTCCAATCTTGCTGGGTCCTTTCAATTCTGTTTGACTGTCCATGACCCTATTTGGGGCTCTCTTGGAAAAAATGCTGGAGAAGTTGGCCTTTTCCTTCTCCAATTCATTTTTCAGGCAAGCAGGACCAGGGTCATACCATTAAGATGTGTCTAAGGTAGGATTCAAACTCAGTGTTCCTGGCTCCATGCTTGAGACTCTGTACACTATGGTGCCCCCAGCTGCCTAAAGCACATTAAAGACCTGTTCCATTCGTCACATTTTTCTGTGCACTATGGCACCTCCTAGCTGCCTAAAACTTACTAAAGATCAGTTCCATTCACCACATTTTTTGAGCATTATGGCACCCCCTAGCTGCTTAAGACACATTATAGACCTCTTCCATTCACATTTTTCTGAGCACTATGATGCCCCCTAGCTCCTAAGACATATTAGAGACCTGTTCCATTCACATTTTCTGTGTACTATGGCACCCCCTAGTTGCCTAAGACACATTGGAGGCCTCTTCCATTAGAGACCAACAGTTCCATTCACCACATTTTACAGATGAGGAAAAAGGAAAATGGGTTTTCTAAGACCACACAACAGTTATTAAGTCCTGGCAGGACTAGAATACAGTTCTCCCAAATCCCATTTTATTATATGACAATAACTCTATAGGAAGGCAAAAGCTCCAAGGCAGTAGAATTCTGAAATCTACAGGTGAGGTGTGGGTTAAAAGAAAGACAAAATTCCAGTCTTGGAACTCCAGTCCAAAGTGGTAAATAAGTATGAACAAAAAAACTAGATGGAAGAAGATCTTGAGTTAACCTCAGAGGCAAGCAATAGGATTAAGGTCAATTCTCAATTGACAGATGAAGAAACTGAGGCTAGGGTGGGTAACAAGGGAGTTTGCCTAGGATCACACAGGCAGAAGTGGGGAAGAGGCAGGATGTTTTCTCCAGGCAATGAGGATTTTTTTCTTGTACCAAGTGCTTCCTCAATAGGATCAGATGTCAGAAGATGGAATTTAAATTCAGGTCCTTCCCAAAGTTATAAAGTCTAGTTTTTGAGATTTTTCCTCCTCAACTCTGATGCTAGGCAGAGACAAAGAAGGAGAAAAATGAACAAATGAAAAGCATTTGGGAGAGAAGGCAGAGAGGGGCCTTTGGTTACTCCAAGCACTTCTTCCTTAGGGTTGGCAGAGGATTCAATACAATGCAACAAGCCCCAGAAGAACCATTCTGAAGTTGTCCATGATCTCAGACTCACAAGATTGCCCCCGAGTTCCTTCCCCTGGCCTTGCCTGAACAGACTTCTAGCTTCCTTTCATTGGGTTTACAAAGACCTGGACAGTCTAGACCTGCTCCCATTGAGTACTTCACTAGGGCCAAGCCCAGAATTAGACACTGGGATAAACTGGACTCCCTTGTTGCCCTCACAGTGACATAGTACATGTAATCTCCTCTGTCTAATGATCTGAAGTCCTTTCCAGTTGTTAGAACATTCTGGATTTGAGTTCTGACAGAGTTCTAAGGGCCCTTATAGCTCTGATATTCACCCCAATATTTCAGCAACATCAGGCTGCAACCACACCATTAATCCAAACCTGTCCCTCCTTGGACCAAGCATCGGTATGACCTTTCTTCTCAGACCTTCAACCGTACATCCCCTGGAACCCAAAGACAGATTTCCTGGAAGTTACCCAGCAGTCATGGGAATAACGTTGGCGGATCGTTAGTCAGCATCATTTATGGTCAGAACTATGATAGTATCTGATCATCTTCGAACTTTTGTTCTTGATTAATAAAAACACTCTTGGCACATGCTTTTGCTCTGGTTGTCTTGTGCTAGTCCAAGAATTTCCCCTCTAGCAGCACAATAAGAAAGCCCCTGGCCATGCTTCTTGATCATGGCCCCAGTTCCCCAAAACCAACAAAATAGAACCAGGCTCCTATTCCATTATTCCTCACTGGAGGATCCAGGTGATTTGGGCCTGCTTTGAACACTTTAGGGTACCAGGTATCACACACTGACCATTTTGTCTGGTTGATATGGGAGGAAAAACTGTACTCAAAGGGCAAGGACTCCTACAGCATCCACACCATCACCAAAAGGACTGTTTTCCTGTTAAATCAGACCATACCAGACTCTGGTAAAGACAAGTGAGGATGTCTTTGCACAACATACTCCTAACTATAATAAATATAATGTGCAAGTCAGATACATTAATTTGGTCTGCAGATCAAAACTAACAAAATCAAAGGATGTCCTATGTTTAAGGACCCTCCCTGTTCTAACATTCTCTGTTCTAAGCCCCCTCCCAAATTTGACATTCTGGGTTCTAAGGGCCATTTCAGCTACGACATTCTGTTTTTTAAGGGGTTTTCTAACTTTAATATTCTATTCTGAGGGCCCGCCCAGCTCAGACATTCTATGCTTTTGGGGGAGGGAAGTTAAAGGGAGGAATATTATTACTATTTCAATAAATCAGTACTCAGGATAACCATAATTTCCATGTGTCCAGAAATCTTCTTAAGCTGAGGTCTTGGGTATCATCTACATGAGTAACCACTTGGAAAGCTGACTGTGTTGTCTCTCTCCATTACCCAATGTACCTTCCCTATTCCCATTTTCTGTCTCTCTCTCTCTCTCTCTGTCTCTGTCTCTGTCTCTCTGTCTCTCTGTCTCTCTCTCTCTCTCTCTCTCTCTCTCTCTCTCTCTCTCTCTCTCTCTGTCTCTCTCTCTCTCACCCACTCATTCTACCCCATCTGAAGCTAAGAGTAGGAAGTCCTGGGGAAGATCCATCAATGACTAATGACCCCTACCCCTAGGCTAAGGATATCCATAGGATCAGAGCAGCCCTGAGCCAACTTGCAACTTGGAGAAAAGAAGAGATACTAGGTGGGACATGTTTTGTTCCCCTTTGGCATGAGACATGTGGGCAGGCCACCTACCTGGCTGGGGATGGCTTTCAGAGACCTTTCCCTTAGCAGACATGTGGACTATAAGGAGGGAGATTCCTGGAGGAGGGAGGAAGGAGCCAAGGCCAGGAATGTGGCCTGGCAAAGACAGGCTGTCCCCCTGCTGGGACTGGAGGGAACACCCTGCTGACAGCCAGCCATCCAAGGCTGCAGCTGGCCCTTTTCATGGGAAAGGGGTGGATTTTACTGGTAATGGGGTGATTCCTCCAGCCCTCAAGAGTGCCTGGGTTCAGACTTTCTGGGAAATATTTGCTTTTACAAGAAAGCAGTATAGGATAGCGGGAAATATATTAATATTGAAGTTAAGGGGTTTGGGTTTGAAGGAGAATTCTGCTCCTTAGAACCCAGATGACCTTGAGATGGATACCAGATTTCCTATATGGCCTTCAACCTCCCCCTCTAGAAAGTGAAGGAACTGGACTAGGTGATCCTAAAGCATTGTCTAAAATCGAACATCCCCCCCAATAATAATAGCAACAATCATGTCTTGATTTATCTTGAGTTAGATGAGACTGTAAGAGCCATTTCTGGGCCATGTTGGAAGAGTAGTTATCAGTCTGTTTCATGGCCTGTGCCTGTCTTCCCCACAACCGACCCTTTTCCTTACCTCGTATGCCCAAAGCATTCTTTTAAAAATGATTTCCTGGGGTGGCTAGGTGGCACAGTGGATAGAGCACCGGCCCTGGAATCAGGAGTACTTGAGTTCAAATCTGGCCTCAGACACTTAATAATTACCTAGCTGTGTGGCCTTGGTCAAGCCACTTAACCCCATTGCCTTTCAAAAAAAAACCTTAATAAAATGATTTCCTTCCCCCATATGATTAAATTAATTATTCATAGCAAATTTAAATACATTTTTATAGTTATGTTTTCAAATTGCTTACATTTCCCAAGAAACCCTTTTCTCTCCCTTATAATTAAATTAAAAAAAAAAACAAGAAGAAACAGACATTAGAAGCAGACACCTGTGTCCTCCCACCTCTGCAAAGAAGCCTGAGAGGTACCTTCTCATACCTCTTTTTTTGGTCGGGGTAGACACTGTGCTAAGAGCTGAAGATACAAAGAAGGGCAAAGACCAGATGCCCTGCCCTTTAGGGGCTTATATTCTAAAGTAGGAGAGAACTGGCTAATAGCCAGGTATATCGAATATAGACAGAGGAGACATTGAAGTTAACTTGAGAGAAAGACACCAGCAAAGGAAGAGAACCAGGCATAATATCCCAATGTTCAATTTCCATTGTTTTGTGGTTGTTTTCTTTTTAATTCTCTTTGTTGTAGTCATGGTACTACCTTTTTTGTGGTTCTACTCACTTCTCTTGGCATCATTTAATACAGTTATCCTTTCTACATCTCAGGGATTAGGGATGAAACACCTCCAAGATCTGGAAAATCTGCCTAGAATTTTTTGGATCTCCTTTCCTACTAGAGAAGAAGTCTGAATTTTTTCTTTTTCTTTCATGTAGCATTTATAGTACCTTTTTGTAAATTTTGGGTTGATATTATGCAATACTATACATATATTTTATTTTAATATTTCTGAGTTTCTAAACTTTTTCCATATTGTCTGCTGACCTTTGTGTGTCAGCTGCAGCTTCTGCAAAACTCCCTAAAAATCACTTTTAATTTCTTATGCCAACCCTTTATATATTAATACTATGATAGGAAAAGTTATGATGTGAAAGGCATAACCTGTATAATAAGTTCTTCCTTTTCTTCATTTTTTATAACAGTGATATTTATTCCCCACTGGATGGACACCTAATTTCCATTGCTATTAATTCTAACAATCGAGAAGCTAACCAAAAGTGAAACAGTCTATTCCTGGGGGTGTTGGGGGTATTTTTCCTCATGAAGTAGAGATCACCTAGACATTTGTCACTTTATTATAGAGAATATTTTTTCCAGGTATGGAGTGGTCACTGAGGTCTCTTTGATTTCTTGGATTCTGTGACTGGTTTTTTTCCTTCTTTTGCTGAGAGGGAAGGAGGAATGGGCAGAGGATACAAAAAGGCAAATTTAGGCTTCATAGAAGAAAAATTTTCCTAACCTTGAAAGGTAGAATAATGAAAATGGAATAATGGACATCCTTGTGAGGTAGTGGATCCCCTCTTAATTTGGATTTCAAACCAAGACTAGATGATTCTTAGTTGACAAGTTATAGAAAAATCATAGAAACTTGTAAGGTATTCTTAGCATTCTGAGTCCTTTCCATCCACCTTACAGCAGAATTCTCTTCCAAATAGAGCAAACTCTTTAAGGAGAACAAGGATTGTTGTTTGTTTTCTGTGAGTCCCAACCTCTTAGCATACTTGCTTAATACAAAATTACCTTTAATATTTCATCCATTTATTCACTCCCCCCCCTCAGATTTACAGCTTTAAAGGAAGATAGAGACCATCTAGTCCAAATCCTTTTTTCCCCCCTCAAAGGAGGAAACTAAGGCTTATGGTAGTGAAATGACTTGCTGAAGTTCATATGAATAGGAAGTGGCAGTTAAGATTCGAACCCAAGGTCTTCAGATTTCAGAGCCAGTGATTGATCTTTCTTGTTTAGTTACAAAGATACTGGGTGGCATCTAAGATCCCTTCTCCCTGAGATTCTGTCTAGATTTGGACGCATGATCCTACATACAACAGGCTTATTTCTGGGACCTCCCCTGTCCCCTTTATCAGTGGAGACAGATTACTTTTTTTTTCTCTTTTCTATTCCTCTCTGACACCCCCCATCAGGTCCTGGAATCCTTTGGGAATCTGGTCTCCCATTGTGATATACATTCAGTGCTCTCACAGTCCCAGCCTGTGGTATGACATCATCCATCACCATGGAAATGGTTCTGGTGGAGTTGCGGTGGAATGGGACATGCCCCAGTGAACCTGCTTGATTAGGGAGGAAAACTGGGGGCAGGGGCAGGCTGCCTAGAAACAGAGGCCAGAGCTTGAGACACTCAGCAGATTTCTCAGATTGTTGTTGGCAAGTCTAGCTTAGAAGTGTTTGGGGATGTGTTTTGCTGGGGAAAGATCTTTGTAACTAGAGTGAGAAGGCACATTTATGAGCAAGAAAAAGGCAGTTTGAGACTTGACAAATATAATAACGTAAGATAGTTTTGTTTGCTTTTTAAACTAGACTTGTGATGCCATTGCTATAGGGAAATAACTCTTAGTGAGGAACTTCTCTCAACCAATGCAGATGGGTCCTTGTCTCTGCCATAAAGTCTTAAAGGTTGTTTGGGATCCTCAGAGGTTGTTTGGGCCAGCTAGTGGTGCAGTGGCTAGAGTACTGGTCCTGGAGTTAGGAGGACATGAGTTCAAATCCAGTCTCAGACACTGATCCTGTGATATTTCACCCTGTTTGCCTCAGTTTCCTCAACTGTAACATGAGCTAGAGAAGGAAATGGGAAACAATTCCAATATCTTTGCCAAGAAAACCCTAGATGCAGTCACTGAAAGTCAGACGTGACTGAAATGACTCAACAGCAGTAACTAGAGGTTGTAGGGGCAGCTAGGTGGTGAAGTGGATGGAGCACTGACCCTGGAGTCAGGAGGACCTGAGTTCAAACCCAGCCTCAGACACCTAATAATTGTCTAGCTGTGTGACCTTGAGCAAGTCACTTAGCTCTACTGCTTTATATAAAATTTTTAAAAAGCAGCTAGAAGTTGTTTTAATGTGTGTGTGTGTGTGTGTGTGTATGTGTGTGTAGTCATATAACTAGAGGTTTATGATTTACCCAGGGTCACACACATGACAGATTTAAGATTTAACCCCAGGTCATAGGATCTTCCATTAGAATTCACAGAGACCTCAGAGTTCAGTCTCTTCATTATGCACATGAGGAAATGAACTGAGGATTCAAAAGTGACTTCCCCAAGGTCAGACCTGGTATAAGGGGCACTCTTTCACCTTCTTCCTTCATGGGAGGGGTTGATGATGAGGTATTCCCTGCTCCCCATCCCTTGGCACCTGCCTCTTATATTCACCTGATCCAGGAGGGTAGTTTTCACTATAGAGACCTCTCATTCAGGGCACCAGGCTGGAGGGGTTTCCTGGGAGTATTGCTGTAATGTTTCAGAACATTGGGCTTCTTTTCTAATGGAATGCCATCCATCCCTGGGATGGTCTAAGCTTTTGAAACAAAAATCTGGGCCAGGTTCTTTTCCCCAGGGATGGGAGAAGGAGGGCAAAGAGAGAAGAGCAAGCATCTGGTGGTGAAAGCACCTCCTCCATTAGGGGAGCCCACTCTGTGGTAGGGGAGGGGCCACTCTCCTTTTCCCTGATAGAAAAATCAACCAGGTGACACATTAATGACTTCTCTCTTGGCTCTTTGCGGCCCTCAGCTGTCATGGTGATGAGAGGAATGTGGATCTCAGATTCCAGATGGCTTCTCTCAGGACCCTAGGAATGGGAACACGTTGGTTTCTGGGGGATGGGGTGGGGTGGGAGAGGGGTGTCCAAGAAGCACAGTGGGTTCATACAAAGAGTCCAAGCTAGAACTTGGGACCCCCATCATTCACCATACTACCCTGGTGAGGTCCTTACTGGGGAATGAGGGGATTAAACCAGGGTAAGCATCATTTACCTTATTTGTCTCCTTCCATTTTGGAGCCTTTGGCCCCTGGGGAGCAAATTCCTTTCCCCATCCTAACCACATAGTGTATTCTTTCTTCCACTCTCCCTCTCTTCCTTTATCCTTCCTTCCCTCCTTTCCCTTTTTTATCCCTTCTTCCTTCCCTTCTTCCATCTCTTTCCCTCCTTCCTCTTTTCTTCCTTTAGTCCTTTCCCTTCCCGTTTCTTCTTCCCTCTTTCCCTTCCTTTTTCCTCCCTCTCCCCTTCCATTTCTCCTTTCCATTGTTCTTCCCTCCCTCCCCCTTCCTTCCTCCTTCCTTTTTTCTTCCCTCCTTCTTCCCTCCCTCCTTTCATTCCTCCTTTCCTCCTTCTATCCCATCCTTTCTCTTTTCTTTCTTCCTCCCTCTTTTTTCTCTCCTTTCCTTCTCATTTCTTCCTACTTCTCTCCCTACTTCCATCCCTTTTCTTCTCCCTCCCTTCCATTTTCTTTCTTTTCCTTCTCTCCCCCTTCCTTCCTCTTTTCACCTGCCCTTTTTACCTTATTTCCTTCCCACCTTTCCTCCCTTTCATCTATCCATCCATTCTTCCTTTCTCTGTTCATCCCTCCCTCCTTTTCTTCCCACTCTTCATTCTTTCCTCTCTTCCTCCTTTTCATCCTTCTCTCCCTCCTTTCCTTTCTTTTTCCTCCTTTTTCCCTCCCTTCTTTTTAGTTTTCTTCCTTTCTCCCTCCTCCTTCCCTTGTTTCTTCCTCCTTCCATTCCTTCTTCCCTCCTCCTTCTCTCCTTTCCTCCCTTTCTTTCTCCCTTCTTTCTTCCTCCTTCTGTCCCTTTCTTTCCCAAGTCTCAAGACCAGCATTCTACCTACTCTATTCTGCCCATCTCCTTTACATGTAATGGAGTTGCCTCTATTATTCTGATTTTGTCTACGGGAATGGGTGTTTCTGAGGATCGAGGGTCTGGTTGTCCAGGTATGAAGCCATGATTAGCTCCACCATGATGGAGGGCCTCACCCTCTGCACCTAGTGCAGGCTGGAACCTTCTTTTCTGATATTTGCCATTTCTCAAATGGTCACATGATCATTAGGTGTCAATGACTAGGTTTGAACTGGTGTCTTCCCAACTTCAAATTCAGGTGTCTATCCCCCAGATTAAGTTCTTACTAGCACACTATAGGTGCTTGTCACTAATTAATAAGTGCTCACTGATTGGTTAATTGGTAGATCCCTCCAGAGGGCCAACCTGCTCTCCCACCTTGGTGTGACTTCTCATGGTGGATCTTTCAATACCTTCTGATATACTAGGGAACCTGTGTTTTAAGTGCTAGGAAATCCTTTGACAGATGGCAAGCCTAGGAAGAGACAAAGAGGGTATCAGTAGTATGAAAAAGCCTTGTTTACTTGCTAAGAGGCTCCTTTCCAGATGAGATGTTTCATATTTTTAATCAAGCTGGGTCCCCAACCGTGGGAACAAGAACAATTGGCAGCATCTTAGGCCAGGGTGGATTGACAGTTTCTCCTCACTGGCTTTCCAGGTGCTCTGTGATTCATTTTAATAGAATCTGACACTTGAATCAGCTAGACTGACCCCACAAAGTCAAGACAAGGGGTCCCAAAGCTTCTCCCAGTAGGGAGGGCCATGGCCTCTTTCTACATCTGAAATCAGTACTGATTTAGGAAAAGCCAGGAGGAAACAAAAAGGTACCAAGTGAAGGAAGAAGGGGGGCGGCAAGAAATAGCCACCTTCCAGCTCAGTCTCATATCAATACTCTGTTCTCTTTTTCTCTTAGCCATGAAGGCTGATAGAAAGCGTTTGAAGGCCGAAAAGACAGACCTCGTGAGCCAAATGCAACAGCTCTATGCCACCCTGGAGAGCCGGGAAGAGCAGCTTCGGGATTTCATCCGGAACTATGAGCAGCACAGAAAAGTAAGGCCAGCTGTGCTTCTGCTGCTATTTTATTGTCTGTATATGCTTGTGAGTATGGGTGTGTGCTCTTATGGGCATCTTACAAGTGTCTTCTGATGCCACTCCACAGTAGGAGCATAAGTAGAGAGCTGGAAGAACTTTTAGAGGCCATTGAGTTCATTTTACAATTGAGGAAACTGAAGCAGCCAGGTTAAATGATTTGCCCAGGGTCATACAGCTAGAATTTACTTAAGAAAGAATTTGAATCCATATCTTCCATGATTCTAAGTCCATTATCCTAAGCAGATGTGGAATGAGGAGATGATGGTTGACTGGGACCAGAGTCCAGCCACCTACTAGGAAACCCCACCAAACTGTCTTCCATATTATTCATTCTTTAAACTTTCACTTTTCACATTATGGAGCCAATGGGCCTCAATTCAAGTCCCACCTGTTTGTTGCTTTTGATCTATGTGGCCTTGGGCAAGACACTTAGTTTACCTGGAACTCAATTTTCTCATTTGTAAAATGAGGGATTAGATTAGTGGCCTTTAGAGCTTCTTATGACTTTTTCTACGATCTCTGGGTCCTCTTTCAGATCTATGTCTAGATCTTATGATATCAGGATGGGATGGATGGATAGATGGATTGAGGAGTAGATGATGGATGGATGGATGGATGGATGGATGGATGGATGGATGGATGGATGGATGGATGGATGGATAGGTTGGTAGACACTAAGAAAGATGTACATACCTCACAAAGGAAGTTGTATATACAAAGTAAATGAGATAATGTGTAAAGTGAAGATCAAGTTACAATTATGATTAGATAAGGATAGATAATGAAATTTTTGATTTCATTAGCCTAGGGAACTCTCAGAGGAGGAAATTCTCTCTGTCAATACATATTCTTTGTAACATACAGAATTAGAGTAACACAGATTTAGAACTGAGAAACTAAGAGATTACATGACTTGCCCAGGGTCATTCAGATATAGGATGTGACTCCAGATTTCTTTGGCTCCAAGGCCAACTCATTCACTGTGCCACACTTTCTTCTCTAATATGGATGGATGAATGAATATATAATTCCCGAAGTGATTCACTTGACCAGAATCTGACAATTTACTACTTTAAATTTAAATATTTTATCAGTGAACTTTTACTAAATTCTAAGGCACAGAATATTGTTTTAGGTAAAAGTAGAGTGGTGAAGAGTGGAGAGAAAATGCCTTTAGATTTGATCAATTAGATAGATTTTGATAGAACAATCCTTGACTTCATAGCATGAACCTTCAAATAGGAGGCTAAGACAAATACAATAATTCTAATGGACATCATTACCAGGTAAGTGAATTTGAGAGGTATAAATAAAGTATGTTTGAGGTCACCCTGAGGGGATCTCATTTCTGATTAGGGGAACCAGGGAAGACTTCCTGGAGGAGATCGACATTTTGGTGAGAGGTAGAAATGGTTGGGAAATTCATCAGATCATAAAGAGGGGGCACCCATTTCTCTGGTGGTACCCATTGCATCCTCATTCCACCACCTTGTTTTTATTCCCATGTGGCATCTCTTTCCTTTCTCCTCCTAGCTAAAAATGACCACCCCCACTGAGGTAGACTGACCCAGCCAGACCATTCATATCCTCCACCCTGAAGGGGATGTGATGTGCACTCCCTGGGCACTTGGAATGCCCAGAGGTGGCCTCCTTTTGGGAGGCTGGCACAATTCAAGTTCATGCCTGCACCTAGGTCCTCAGCTACCTGGCTGTTACTCTGCTGCTCTACTGTCCACAGGAAGTGGATATGCTTGCCTTGAAATCAACTTCTCTGTTCTATTAGTGATGAGTCAAGGGCACCAAAGATAAGTGGACAGCCTAGAAATCAAAAGAAAGAAAAAAATTAATTGGGAGCCAAGAGAACAGGTGTTGAAGAGCTCTCACTCAGTCAAGGCAGAACAATGCATTTTAAACTGGCATTCATAGCAGGGGCTTCTGGGGATTGTGAGCACAGGCGAGAACTGCCATGATGCTCTCCTTAATGAATATGTTTCCTCAGAACAGAGACTTCCCCGAACCCACCACAACCTTTGACCTACAACAGTTTCTCAAATAGGGAACCCCAGGATCTATGGGGTCATGAGAGTTCTCCGAATAAGTCTTGTGGGAATCCCAGGACCTCCGACCTTTTTTCCTAGTTGCCTCTTCCTCTTTATTTCCCAGTTAGAAAGCCCTCCCCTTAGTTGCTTTTTCCCTTCTTTTTTTTTTCCAAACCTGAAGTTTTGGTTGGGCCCAGTGTAGCTGTCCAAAAAACAGTGGAACATGGAAGAAACATGCTTACTGATCTCTTATCCTTGGCAGTGACAGGTAGGTTTCTAGAAGAGACCATGGATAAAGAGCTGGGAGGGTCCTTAGAATACTGGCTGTCAGACCTGGAAGCACCCTTAGAACACAGGATGTCAGAGCTAGGAGAGCCCCTAAAACACAGGATGACAGACCTGGAAAGGCTCTTAGAATACAGGATGTCAGACCTGGGAAGACCCTTAGAACACAGGATGTCAGAGCTGGGAAGATCCTTAGAACACCAGAGGAAATCTTTCGAGGTCATAGAGCCCTACCCTCTTATTTTTACAAACTGGGCAGCTCAAGCCCAAAGAGGCAGAGTGATTTGCCCAATGGGCCCACTTGCATTGATAAGAGAAACATGCTTACAGGGAGCTGAATCGGCAAATCCAGGAAACAGATTTACTCATTTAAAACCAATCAAATTGTGAGCTAATTGGTCTATGGATTGCATTTGTGATTAGTCGAGTTGGTCTGGGTCCATCCAGAGCTGCTTTATCCCTGAGGCACTGTTAGCCCAGTATCCCCTCCCCCCCAGCCTTCCCCTGCCTCCCCCTTCTACCCTCCCACTTAAATTAGAGTCAAGCAGGGTGGGGGCTCGAGGAGTGCTGACTCTAGGTCTTGGCTAAAGCTGCATGAAAATATCCTTGCTCTGCCTCTGTGGGGCTGTCAAGGGAGGAGCTGCTGGACAGATGAAGGGAGCAAGGCCATATCTGGGCCTGCCAGGTTAGACCCCCACATTTCCACATTCCATCAAACTGTGCAGAATGAACTCCCTTGTGAATGAATGTCTGGCCTGCAGAGCAACTCGGGACATCTCCAAGTGCAACCATGAAAGTCTGCCTGCTGGCCAGGGCTTCTAGAAGGAAAATTTCATGGTTGGAAATCACCTACTCTTCCCCTGCCACTTTTTAGATCATTATCTGCTAGGGATACTAGAGAACTCTGGCCCTGGAGTGACAAGGGCCTGAGTTCAAAAGGATACCTACCACCTGTTTGACCCTGGGAAAGTCATTTCAACTCTGTTTGCCTCAATTTCCTCATCTGAAAAATAGGAGTAATAATACCCTTATATCCAAGGGTGGATGTGAGAATCAAATAAGATGATATTTGTAAAGTACATAGCTTAGTAGTGTCTAGCTTATAAAAACATTTATAAATGTTAACTGCTATTGTTATCATAGCACATTGTTATCCTCATCAACATTACTGTTATTTATTATCATCTCAAACCCAGATAATGAGAAAGTAGCAATGTCTCTCTAGAACTGGGTTACAGATATGAGAGAGGGTGGGTCCAAAGAAGATGAGGAGGGGACCAGGAAGAAGAAACACCTCATCAGAGGAGGGGGTGGTGAAGGATAAGATCTTAGATCTAGAGCTGGAAGGAAACTTAAAGGCTATCTAGGCCAACCCCCTTCTTTTACAGATGAGGAAACTGAGACCAAGGAAAAAATAGATAACTTGCCAGAGGTCACTCAGGCAAGATTTTTTTTTTTTAGCTTTTGCAAGGCAATGGGGTTAAGAGTGACTTGCTCAAGGTCACACAGCTAGGTAATTATTAAATGTCTGAGACTGAATTTGAACTCAGGTCATTCTGACTCCTATCCACTGTGCCACCTAACTGCCCCCAAAGGCAAGATGTAAGCACAGGTCCTCTGACTCCAGACTGAGGACCTTCTGCTAACACTGGAACAGAGGAAGGTGAGGTTAAGGAGACCTCTGGTCACTAAGTTGCCATAAAGCCTCCCAGCTTCTGTTCTTAGAGTGTGAGATAATACAATTGAAATTTCTGGACAATTCATAGCCCAGTGGCATATAGTAGGTACTTTACAAAATGCTTATGTGCTGTTTATTTTTTGCTGAACAGAATAGAAACAGAAAGGAATTCGGAGTCTGAGTTATGATGGAGGAGAGGAAGAGACACATGGAAGGGGAGAGAGAAAGAGACAGAGGAGAAGGTGAAAGAGCTTGATTGTATTTGGGGATAATGAATCCTTTTCATCTAAATCATTTATTACTTAGCTATCATCAGAGCTGTTTTAAGTTCTGATTCTCATGGAACCTTGCCTCTCCACCTCTGAAAGATAGTTACCCGTCTATGATCAAAGCAGCCAGCAGCCAGCTTCCATTTCAGCTGCTTCCCAAAGTGACCAAAATTAAGCTATCAGAAATGAGTGAATGAAGAAGGCATCTGATCACAGGACTGTAGGTTTAAAGGTGGAAGGAATTTTAGTCCACCTAATTTCTCTCCCACTCCTGAAGTCATAGGCAGGGGGCACTGGCACCAGTCAGGTAGAAAAACAGAAGTTTATTATCTGGAACAGAAGGTTCCAGGTATTGACAGTGTCTACAAGGCTTTATTAAGCCTACTATGTGCCAAGCACTTTGCTAGGTGCTGAGAATACAAAGAAAGGCAAAAAACAGTCCCTGCTGTCAAGGAGCTCAGAGGAAAACAACTTGGAAACAGTCGTATTTACAAATAAGATAGATGCTGGATCTATTGGAGATAATCAACAGTGAAGGCAACAGATGGTGGGAGTAATGCAAGGCTGCAACTTGCAGAGGGCAGAGAAGGGAAGGAAGAAACAGTGGGGAACAAAGACCTAACAGTGTAAGATGAAGGATGAAGAGTGTTAAGACAGAGGTGGTAACCTGTGGAAAGAAAGACCCAAAAAAGTCACTAAATGACCGGATTTGGAAACAGAGATCCAGAGAAGTCAATTAACTTACTTGGGTTCAAATTGTTGAACCCTTCCACACAGAGAGTAGGAGGTTTAATACCCTTCCCTTGCCTCAAAAACATACCAACATACAATCCTCTCTTCCCCACAGTGAGAAAGAACTAGCAGAGACAACTGGGTAGTGCAGTGGCAAGAGCACCAGCCCTGGAGCCAGGAGGAGCTGAGTTCAAATGTGACCTCAGACAGTTATTAGCTGTATGACCCTGGGCAAGTCACTTAACAAATAAGGAAGGAGGGAGGAAGGAAGGAAAGACTAGTTTCTTTTTATGACAATACCATGATTTCTTTTGTTGTCACGTAAACTCAGTGATCAAAGGACTGACTCTTTCCCAGTAGACAAGAGCTATGCACTAGCTCATGGCCTCTCATGAGTCTCTGATTAATTTTTTGTGAAGTGAGACACCGGAGATCTCTGATTCATTGTGTGTGTGTGTGTGTGTGTGTGTGTGGCAATGGAGTAAAGTGATTTGCCCAAGATCACAGAGCTAGTGTCAAGTGTCTGAGGCTGGATTTGAACACAGGTCCTCTTGACTCCAGGGTTGGTGCCACCTAGCTGTCCCTCTCAAATTCATTTTTGCAGAGTGAGAATGTAGAGAATGGAATTGCTCAAAGTGGACTGACTGCTTTTCTCTATAGCAGGAATCCTTAACCAAAGATCCACTTGGATAAATTTTGGTATACTCATCAATTTAGATTGGAAAAATGTTTATCTTTATTTTCACTAACCCCCAAATGAAATTTAGCATTTCTTTCAATTATTTTTCCAGAATTTTTTTTATTTTTTAATTGAAGGCAGTGGGGTTGAGTGACTTGCCCAAGGTCACACAGCTAGGCAATTATTAAGTGTCTGAAGCTGAATTTGAACTCAGGTCTTCCTGACTCCAAGGCTAGTGCTCTATCCACTTCACCACCTAGTTGCCCCCTCAATTATTTTTAAATGGTTTATTATTTTTATTTGTCAAGGAACATGCATTCCCCCCCAAATTCTAAAAATAATTTAAAGTTTTGAATTACAAAATCTATCCCTCCCTCTCTGGCCTCTCCCTTCCCTGAGATTGTAAACAACCAGATATAGGTTATTCATGTTCAATTATGTAAAACAATTCCATATTAGTCATTGTGTACAGGAAAATTCAAATAAAAAATGGAAGAAAGTAATAAATAGTATGCTTCAGTCTGAATTCAATCAATATCAGTTCTTTCTGTAGAGGCAGATAGTTTACTTCATCATGAGTCCTTTGGGATTGTCTTGCATCATTGTATTGTTGAGAATAGCCAAGTCATTCACAGTTCTGCATCGAACAATATTGCTGTTACTGATTACAATTATTTTCCTATTTTCCTGGTTCTGTTCATTTCATTTTGCATCATGTGAATATTTCCAGGATTTTCTGAAATTATCCTATTTGTCATTTTTTTTCATTTCCACAAACACACACACATACACACACACACACACACACACACACACACACACACTTTTCCCTCCTTTCCAATATGATGAGTTTAGGGTCAATTTCTGACTGTGCTGACTGAGAGGTTGATGGGGGGGGAGGCAGAGGCAACTCTAAGGGCCCCAGATTTAGCTCTCCTTTATCATAACAACCCAGAAATACCTTTGAACCAGCAGAGTGAAAAGCCAGCTTGGAATTTGTTTACTCTATCAAAGTGGGGGTGAGAGGGTAGAAAGGTCATTCAACTATGGAATTGATTCCTCTTTTCCCCCATGCTTAGGAGAAAGAAGAACAGAGGAGAGAGTGTATATGGTCTTAGTGGGGGTAGGGTGGGAAGGGGAGAATCTCAATGTCTTCTCTGTTGATCAATGATTAAAATTCACAGGGTCATGGATATAGAACTGAAGGAGATCTTTAATACCATTGAGTCCAACCCTCTATTTTGATGAAGAAATTAAGACCCAAAAAGGTTATTGACTTAGGATCATAAATATAATCATAAAAAATTTAGAACTGAAAAGGACTTTAGAAACTATCAAGTCTAATCCCTTTATTATACAAATAAGGAAACTGAGACAATAGGGAGATTGAATAACCTTCCCAGTGTCTCAAACATAGTAAATACCTGAGGTGACATTCGAACCCAGGTCTTCCCGATTGCAAGTTCTAGCCATACCATCTCCATAATGTTATTCTGCCTCCCCTTTTGGAAGTCCAACCACTATTTCCCATTCGCTTCAGACACTGACTAGTGCTAGCCCCCCCCCCCCCCCCCCCCCCCCCCCCCCCGCATCTCTTCCCCTTCACCTCAGGGCCTCAGATTTCATTGCATCACAGAATGAGGTAACAGTGTGATAGCTAACAGAACGTTAGCCCCTCATTCTTCAAACTTAAATCCTCAGTGATCACCACAATCGAGCACATACATAGTAGGCACCTATAAAGTGCCTACTGACCAGTTAATTGGCTTGCTATGGAGAATCTGGAATAAGAAGGGGAGAGTCCTAAGGTTCTCTGGTCAGGTCTCAGGTACAGAACACATTCTGCCCTGCCATGTGGATGGGGAGAAGACTTGGCTGAGCCCAGAAAGAGATGCCCCTGAGCTCCCCAATGCCTACATTGCTTTCTTTCCACAGGAGAGTGAAGATGCGGTCAAAGCCCTGGCAAAAGAAAAGGACCTTTTGGAGCGGGAGAAGTGGGAGCTGCGCCGGCAAGCCAAAGAAGCTACGGACCATGCCACGTCCCTGCGTTCACAGCTGGACCTGAAGGACAACAGAATGAAGGAGCTTGAGGCTGAGTTGGCCATGGTAAGATACTCTAACCCTCACCCCTGCTCTGCTCCAGCCAGTGGGGGGGAAGGAATAAAGAGTGAAGGGTCTGGCCCTCCCCCCACTCTGCTGCAGTCAGGGGAAAGGGGATTAAGAGGAGGAGGAGGAGGCATAATGGTGGTGATGGTGATAGTGACAGTAATAGCACTAGAAGGAGGGTGATAGTGATGATGGTAGTGGTGCTGGTGATGGTGATGGTGATGGTGGTTGGTGGTGGTGCCAGTAGTAACAGTAGAAGGAGGGTGATAATGATGGTGGTGATGATGGTGGTAGTGGTGATAGTAGTAGTAGAGTGGTGGTGGTAGTAGTAGTAGTAGTAGCAGCAGGGTGGTGTAGTGGTGATAATGGTTGTGGTAGTAGAAGTAGTAGGTATAATAGTAGTATGGTGATGATACTGGTGATAGTGGTAGTAATGGTGGTAGTCATAGTAGTAATAGGGTGATGGTGGTGGTAGTGGTGATAGTGGTGGTTGTAGTAGAAAAATAGAATAATAATAATAGCAACTACAACAATAATAATGTAGTATTTTAATTGTGTAAAATAAGCCACTCTTCAATAAATCCTCCTGTCATATGAGAAGACTGAATTTGGAATCAGGGGACTTGGTTTAAATCCCAGCCTTTAATTTACTACCTTTGTAACCTTGGCTTAAAAAGCCTCAATTTATGGAAAATATATAAAATTCTTTATATGATTTTTTAAAAAGTGCCATTGGTTCAGGAAAGAAAGCCTCATTTGCCTCAGCTCTAAAAATGTGAAGATGGATTTGATGAACAAATTTAGGATCAAAAAAATACATAAATAAATGCAGGCCAAGGCTCCCTTGTTTCCCATCATATTTGGGGAACAGACCTTGTGTGGTGGAGATACATGTCTCTGGGGCTCTTTGAGGAGGCAGGAATGGAGGGAGGTCCACCAAAGCAAGGAAGAGAGCTGAAATCTCCCCCTGCTCCAATAAAGCTTTGAGTCCCCAGGTCTGGCCTGGTCATGGGTTTCTTCCACCCCAAAGCTGAAAGACAAGGCAGGAGCTAGGGCCCAACTGGAGAGCTGGGGAGCCAGGGGGAAGTTTCTTATCCAAGGGCAGCCATATCCATGCAGCGTGGTAGAGGGGAAAGAGTCTGAGGCTTTTAGGGAGTCAGGAAACCTGGACTGAAGCCTCACTTTTGCTGCAACCTACTTTCTCATCTTAGTTTTACTTCCCCTCTCTGGGCCTCAGTTCTCTCCTCTGTAGAATGGAGATAAATAATAATACCCATCTCACAGAGGATCAAATGAGGTAATAGTGCCAGTACTGTAGTCAGCTTGGTGGCGAATTGGAGTCAAGGAGATCTGAATTCAAATCCTGCCTTAGATACTTAACTTAGCTGTGTGACCCTGGGCAAGTCACTTCACCTGTTTGCCTCATTTTCTGCAACACTTATAATGGGGATAAAACAGTACCTGCAAAGTCCTCAGCACAGTGATTGGCATTTGACAGCTACTACAGAAACACTTTTGCCTCTTCCCTCAAATGAAAGGGATTGGACTAGAGCAGTTCTGAGGCCTCTTCCTACCTCAAAGTCTCCATAATTCCCTTACAAAAGATTTGCACAGAATTCCCCCAAATGAGCATCTCTACATCAGAAGGGAACTCAGAGAGCATCATATGATGACCTTGGAGACAGAAAGATTAGAGTTCCAATTTTGCCTCAAATACTTAGAACCTGTGTGCCCCTGGGCTCATGACTGTATCTCTGTGAATCTGTTTCCTCATCTGTTAAATAAAGGGAATGTATTAGATGGCCAGTTTTTAATTTATAATCCCTTACAATGCTAAGCAATCAGCCATTTAAGAGCCTACTATCTGCTAGATGCTGCTGTGATGTTGACAGGGAATGGGTAGGTGTGCAATTGTTGTTCAGTGTGTGACCCTGGGCAAGTCACTTAACCCTGATTGCCTTGGGAGGGGGGAAAGAAAAGAAAAGAAAAGAACATAAGAGCATCCTTGGTTGACAGTAGTCATCCAGATTTAACGGAAAGACCTCCAGCTGCCTCCTCCAAAGGCCCATTTCAATTGGGACCTACTCTGTTGGAAATTTTTTCTTTTTCTTATGATTTAAAAAAAAATAAAATTTTCTCTCCTTTCAACATCTATCTGCTGCTCTTTTTGGCCCCCAAAGCCATTTTTTGGCCAAGAAGACGCAGGCTCATCAGTCTCTCTTCCACACAACTGTCCTTCCAGGACTGAAAGATACCAGTGATGTCTCCTGCAGACTTCCCTTCAGGTCTGAAATTTATGAGATGCTTTTTGAGGTTGGAAAGGTCCTAGCTACAAGCTGGGCTTCATTGCCCAAGACTGACACCTAGTGGACCGATATTTCACTCCCTGAGATTGGAGGAAACAATTTAAGAAAGCTTTAGAGAAATTATCTTTACCTTTCTACTCATTGTACAGATAAAGAAATTGAGGCCTAGAGAAATGAAGTGACTTGCCCAGGGTCACATGGACTTATCTTCAAGTCTTCTCCTCCTATCTAGGCCTCTTTTGTTCTTATAGGGAGCCAGGTGGTGCAATGGATAGAGCACTGGACCTGGAGTCAGGAAGACGAGTTCAAATCCAACCTCAGACACATCCTGTGTGACCCTGGATAAGTCACTTAACCCTGTTTCCCTCAGTTTCCTCATCTGTAACAACATGGATGATAAAAATGCCTATTTTCCAGGGTTATTGTAAGGATCAGTATTTTTAAATCATTTAGCATTTAATAATATATTAATATAGGAAATGTGCATTAAAAACCAAATCTTTATAAAAATTCATAGAATTTCAGAATGGGAAGTCATATTACAATTCTTCTAAAATATCACATTTTATACTTGGGGGCGAAAAAGAGACCCAGAGAGGGGGTCACACAAATTAATGGCAGAACTTACTAGTTTTCAAGCCGGAAACGCTAGAAACTACTAGTTCATTTCACTCATTTTACAAAAGAAGAAATTGGGGCTCAGAGAAAGGAATCGGCCTTGCTACAGGCATGGACCAAGTTACTGACAGACCCAGGATTTGTGTCAACTGACTCCCAGGCCAGATTTCTTTCCCCTACTATACACTGACTGGATTGTGATTTCCCTGAGATAAATCAATTCTTTCCTGAGTCCCAGGTCTTAACTTGTCTTTCCAGAATGGGGATGGGATAAAACCATATCCAGGCCAGATCTGGGGTCTCAACTATAAGAGAAAACCCGACTCTCAGCCATACCTGAAGGTAAAACTAGCTACCTGCTCTTCTGGTCTGTAAATCTTTAATTCTCTCCTGGATTGGGGCCTAGGTGTCATCCTCAGAGGCCAAAAGTCTGGTTAATTAGTCCCTATGTCCCCATCTCTGAGGGGTGGGGGTCGGGGGAGGAAGAAGATGTGGATACAGTCGAAAGGCCAGGAAATGTCATTGTTGGTTAATAGTTAGCCAATAATGTTCAGAAACCAGAATTCTGCAGGCAGAGGGAACTGCTTCCTAAGCCTCAGGCTTGTGCTGGCTTTAACTATTCATGGAGAACTGCCTGTCCTTCATGCAATCCCCAGAACATATGAAAGATTTGGTCTAGACCCTCTGAGTTGGTATTCTAAGAAAATTTCATTCTTCCTTCTGAGGTCAGTAGGTGAAGGGATTTTCTTAAGGATAAAATCAGGGAAAGACCATTGGATTTAGAGATGAGACCTGGTTTGGGATATCCATTTTATTGTTTTCATATACCTATGTGACATCTGTAACCATGAGCATTTGCTATATGTGAGATACAGGGTGTTGCCTAATGGGTAGGGAATGGGCTTAAAGAAGTCCTACTTCTGAGAGTCTCACTTTCCTCATCTATAAAATGAGAGAGTTGAATTAAATGACTTTAAGGTCTCTTTAAGCATGAAATCAATGATCAGTTTATCAGTGATTGATTATTAATGATTAATTTTCTTGTTTTTGGCCAAAGTCAAAAAGACCTGGGTTCAAATCATGCCCCTGTCATTTACCATACTCAGCCACTCTTCAAATCTATAAGTAATGGTTGGGATGGCAACCTGCACAGATGGAAGGAAGTTCTCTATGCAAATGAAATTACAGGTTTAGCTTGTTCTCCCCATTCCCCACCAAATATTCTAGACATTGAAATGACATCATAAAGACAAAAGTGAATCTGGTCCCTGCCCTCAAGGATATTGCTTTCTACTGGGAAAGAGAGAGGAGCACAGAAAAGAGCTCTCTACACAGCTGAAAAGAATAAATTTATACACACAAAGTATAAAGAGGAATAATTTGGTTTAATGGATAGAGAGCTAGTCTTGTAGTCAGGGAGAGGAGTTCAAGTCCTGTCTCAGACATATACTGACTGGGAGACCCTGAACAAGTCACATGATCTCCCTTTCCTCATCTGTAAAATGGACATAATAGCACCTACTTCACAGGGTTGTTATGAGAATCAAATGAGAATTCTTCTCAAAGAACTTGGCACATAATAGCTGCTATGAAAATTCTTATTTCTTCCCCTCACCTTTTCCCTTCCTTCTCATTAACCCCAGACAACTTCCAGAGTTTCAGATCTCACTAACCTTCTCTGGACCTTAGTTTCTTCCTCTGGGAAATAAGATGTTTGGTCTAGTCCCTCCCAGCTTTCAATCTAGATCATATGATAGGTATCAGAGGCAGAATTTGAACCTAGGTCTTCTTAGTTCTGAAGCCAAGGACTGAAACCAGATGGTCTCTAAAGTCTTCTCCCTCTAACTACTGTGATCCTCTCAGTCTGGACATCCACTGGTACTCCCTTGTTTTTAGCTAGGTGGACTCTCTCTCATTTTCTCTCCATTAACTACAACTTGGCAACTTCAATGGAACCCAACACATTTGTTTCCCAATTATGTCTCCTAAGAAATGAGGTTAAATACCAGGAACTCTGGGAGATTGAGTTATGATATTTATGACTCTCTCTCTCTCTCTCTCTCTCTCTCTCTCTCTCTGTCTCTCCTTCTTTCCCCTTCCCTTCTTGCCTCTTACTTTCTCACTATGTGAGTTGTTTAGATTTTTAAATCTTTATAAATAACAAATTTTAAAACAAATCTGTCCCCCCCATTACTCCCATTAAGAAATTTGTTTTAAACCTAAAAAATAAATTACTCAATACATATAGTAGCAGTAATTATATGGTACCATAAGGTTTGTGAAATACTTTGCCTGTTAACTTCAATTTACCTTATCTGCAGTCTGGCAAAACAAATTCTCACATTAGTTCCATCAGAAAATATATCTCTTGTAGCATCTCTTTTTATTTTTTTTCTTTTATTTTCCCCAATTACATGCAAAAATTTTTAACATTCACTTTTTAAAATTTAAATTCTAAATTCTCTCCACCCTCCTTGAAAAGGCTAGCAACAGGGGCAGCTAGGTGGAGCAGTGGATAAAGCACCGGCCCTGGAGTCAGGAGGACCTGGGTTCAAATCCGGTCTCAGACACTTCATAATTACCTAGCTGTGTGGCCTTGGGCAAGCCACTTAACCCTGTTTGCCTTGCAAAAACCTAAAAAAAAAAAAAAAAAAAAAAAAAAAAAGGCTAGCAACTTGTTAAGTCATGCAAACTATATTTCCAAACAAACCATGTAGTGAAAGAATTCACAAATCAAAAGAAGACAAATAAAATGAAAAAAAAATGTCTCAAACAGCATTTAGACCTTAGTGGGGTTTTTTCTCTATAGGTTGAGAACATTTTCATTATAAACCTTTCAGAATTATCTTGATTCATTGTACTTCTGAGATTAGCTAAGTCATTCACAGTTGATCATTTTACAGTATTGATTTTACTGAGGACAGTGTTCTCCTGGTTCTGCTTTGCATCAATTCATTCAAGTCTTCCCAGACCTTTCTTAATCCACACTACTTATCACTTCTTGTAGCACACTATTCCATCACAATCATATACCAACTTGTTCAATCAATTAATGGTCATTCCCTTGATTTCCAGTTTTTTTCCCGTTGTTATTCAATTGCTTTTCTTTATGACCTCATTTGGTATTTTCTTGGCAAAGATATTAGAGTGTCTTGCCATTTTCAGCTCATTTGGTAGATGGGGAAACTGAGGTAAACACAGTAAAGTGATTTGCCCAGGATCACCCAGTTAGGAAGTGTCAGAGGCTAGATCTGAGCTCAAGAAGATGTGTCTTCCTGACTCTAGAGCTAGGCACTATGGTACCACTTAGCAGCCCCACTCTACCACCACAAAAAAGAGCTTGTAACACCTCCCTTAAAGGTACTTCCTCAAAATCCCCATAGGTATAGACATCTTAGATTTGGAGTCAGAAACAACAGGTTCATATCCTAACTTTGCCATATTTAATATCTGTGTGATCCTGGGTAGGTCCTTTCAATTCCTTGGGCCTCAGTCCCTTTAATCTGTAAAATGAGGCAATTCCTCTAGGTTATCTCTCTAAGGTCCCTTAGACCTCAAAATCCTTCATTAATGGGATCATAGGAGACATGGAGCTGAGAAGGTCTTCAGAGGATAGCCGACCCAAACACCATTACCCCCAATTATACAGATTTGGAAACTGAGGACTGGAAGTTAGTTTGGTTGGAATAGGGAGCCAATGACTGAGATGAATGGGAAGTGAGTCCAACAACCTGCTTTATTAAACTAGACACAGAGCTGTTCTTCCCCTTTGGCACCTTGTAAAGACTATTCTGCCCTGAAATTGTTCTGGGTAATATATTGGCACTTTCTTTTCTCAGTCACTGAGCCAACAAGCATTTATTAAGCACCTACTGTAAGCCAGTCATTGTGCTAAGCTCTTGGTATACAAAAATGGTAGAAACATTTCCCCTGCCCTCAAGGGGGAATCAACAGGTAAATAATTTGGTACATACAAGATAACAGCTAGTTCTGGTTTATCAGCGAGCTGTATGACTTTGGGCATATCTTTTAAACTTTCCTGAACCTAAGTTTCCTGTATTGGTAAAACTGATAAAGTACCAGGGTTCCTAGTATTTAACCTCTTATTTCTTAGGAGGCATAATTTTACCATTATAATTATGTCTGGCTTTTCATGATCCTATTTAGAATTTTCTTGCCAAGATACTGAAATAGTTTACCATTTTACTTCTCAGGAAACTGAGACAGAATAAAGTGACTTGCCCAGGGTCACACAGATAGTAAGTGTCTAAGTCTAGATATAAACTCAGATCTTTGTAACTCTAGTTCTAGTTCATACTTTTGTAACTCTATCTAAATGGTTGCCAGTGTCAGAGGGAAAGTGCTGAACTTGAGGGACTGGGAAAGGCTTCTGGTAGAAAGCCAGGGAAGTCTGGAAGCCAAGATGGGAAGGGACCTAGAATCAGGACATAAAGTGCCCTCCGGAGTTTGTGAAGAGCAGTCAGATGGGAGAAGACTGGAAAGGTAGGAAGGAACCAGGTTGGAAAAGGTTTGGGTTTTGTTTGGTTTGGGGGGGGGGGGAGTTATACTTCAATCTGTACAGACATCATTAGTTCTATCTTTGGGATGGATAATATTCTTTATCATAATAAGTCCTTTAGACTTCTCTTGGGACATAGGGGTAAGCTGAGAAAAGGTAGGTCATTCATAGCTGCTCATTCTACTGTTATTTTGTATATAGTACATTTCCCATTGCATCTGGTCATGTGAGTTTTTATTTGTTTGTTTTGTTTTTTTACTGAGAGCACCCTGTTTGTTCAACATTTCCCAGAACAGAGGAACATTTCATGGAAAAGATTTTAAAAGTCAAACAGCATTTCTATATTTAATCCTAGCAGCCAAAGGAATCAAGAGATAGGAAGATCCAATGTAAAAATGGCAACATAGGGATCTGCTCACAATATATATTTATTATTATTATTATTATTATTATTATTATTATTAGCCAATCAGCTAGTATTCATGTAGCAGGTGCTGGCTGTTCCAAGTTCTGTAGGAAATATTATACATACAAAGAAAAGCAAAAAAAATCCAAACTAAAATAGTTCCTATTCTCATAGAGCTCAGAATCTAATGGGAAGTAGTAGTAGTAGTAGTAGTAGTAGTAGTAGTAGTAGTAGTAGTAGTGGTAGTAGTGGTAGTAGTGGTAAACAATTGTCATTTACATAACAGCAAGGCTTGCAGAACATTCTACATATATCAGGTAATTTTAACTTCATATCCACCCTCTGAAGAAAGTACCATAGTCAATCATTAACATTTATTAAGTGCCTACTATGTACTCCATATACTACGCTCCTCCAGATAGTATAATCTTTATTTTACAGATGAGAAAACTGAGGCTTCAAGAGCAAAGTAAGTTGCCTAATTACCCAACTGGCAATGTCAGTGATGGGATTTGAACTTATGATCCTGATTTGAGGTCCAGCATTCTCTCTGTAACATCAAGATGTTTAATTGAATGGGAGATTAGCTTCATGTATCCCCCAGCCCCAGAAACAGCATTTCATAGGGGCACCAAGGGGGAATGTACAGGGTGGCAAAGTTTTATCCTCTCTCATCAGCCTCTGCTTCTGCAATACTTTGAAATTAGCACCAGAGAAGAAAAGTTAAAATTATTCAGACCAGATACTGGGACAGAAAACCAGGGAAATGAATTGCATACATAACAGAGTGAATGTATTAGACTGGGGCCAAAAGAGAATGTAATGTAGAGGGAATCCAAAACCTGGGGAAAACCCAAAGATAATCAGAATTACAGCCCTGAGGGACTTGAGAGAGAAGGAGGGGGGAGAGGGAGAGAGAATAGCCCTAGCTATTTTCCAGAGAAAGGAAAGAGGCAGGACCATAATAAAAATGGCGGCTGGACCTCGGATTTGATTGCTATAGGGAAACTGAGGTGAGAAAATCCCTCTCCTGATATAAGTTGGCACCTCTTCAATTTGAAAGATCTGAAGCACTGAAGCTTCTCCAGGGTCCCACAAACAGGAAGTGTCAGAGGCAAGACTCCAACCTCTGTTTTCTTGTCCTAGACACCAGTTCTCTAATGTTTATATGTCAGAGTTTGCAATGTGCTTGATGCATATTATCTCAGAACTTCATAATAATCAAGTACCTACTCATAATAGTGGATCGAGCTCTGACCTTGAAATCAGGAAGATTTGAGTTCAAATACTGCCTCAGACAGACACACACACACTGGTTGAGTGGCCCTGGGTAAGTCACTTCACCCCCGCTTAGCCTCAGTTCCCTCATCTATAAAATGGAAATAATAATAGTACCTTCAATATAGGATTATTGTGGGAGTCAAATGGAATAACATGTGTCTATAAAATCCTTTTTTAACTCAAGTTAGTTGGAATTATTGCTATGGTTATTACAGGAGATGGTATAAAGTGTGTAGAGAATAGAGATTGTCAGAATCTATTATTATCCAATTATAAAATACCAAGTAGAGGCCATGAGGGGGGAATGTGAAGCCAGGCTGGAAATGAGGGAGTATCTGATTATAAATCAGAGGAGCATAGATTTAAAAGAAACCTTAGGACTGTCAAATCCAACCTCCTCTTTTCCCCCTGCATTTCACAGATGAGAAATCTGAGGCACGCCGAGTTTTTTTTAAGTAATTTGCCTGAGGGAGGGATGGGGGGAAAGGGGTTGTCATATAGCTAGTGAATGCCTGGATATGAATTTGAACCTTGAATTTGACTGCCTGACTCCCTATCCAGTGCCCCCACCCCAAACACACTGATGATTGAAGAAATTCCAAGAGACATAATTTCTGGGTAATTTAATCATTTTATTATTAAGCCAGCAGGTTTATTCCTAAAAGGATGGGGTTTTTTGGCTATCTCTCTTAGACCAAAGATCCTTCATGGTGGTAGGCTCACACTTTAAAATGTCCTTCCAAAAGCAGGTGTTCCTAAGGGTGGCAATCTAGTCTGATTGAGCAACAATTGATGAAATAAATGAATATTACAATGAGAAACTGGGCAATTTTTTCAAGGAGGATCTTGGAGTATGTGACTTTGAATCTCCCAAATTTTGGCAAAAGAGATTTAACAATTTTCTTATCACCTGGCAAATGAGAAGATCCAGATTTTCCCAGAACTATCTGAGCAAACACAGTGAGCAGGAATGCACCTATTAGCCCAATCTTAGAATTTCTTTTATTGTGTTAGATTAGATCTTGTCCTCTTGAAAAGAGATTTCCCCACACTGGTTGATTTCTGGATGAGGAAGTAGAAAAAGAGAAAAACCTTGGTCGAGGAATTTTCAAGCCAGGTGACAGGTTCCCAGTCAGTCAAAAGGGCCCGAAGTCATTGGAGCATTAACTAGGCAGATCCTTTCCTGCTGTTGCTCAGACTCTGGAAACACCTAGGGGGCTTCCAGGGCTCCAAGAGCCCTAGTACCATTTATCCTAGTCTAGTAGTGAAGGGGTCCATGATTTTAAAAAAAAATTTGATTACTCTATTTCAATAGAATTAGTTCCTCATGTAATCATGGATTTTAATTTATTTCTTTTAATTAGCAATTCTGTATCACTTTAGGATTTAGCAGAAGGCTTTTAAACGTTATCTCATTTGATCCTTGCAGCAGTCTTGTAAGGTAGGTGATGCTGTTCCCCTCTAGGTGATGCTGTTCCCTTGGGACAGCTGGGTGGTACAGTAGATAGAACAGCAGCCCTTGAGCCAGGAAGACCTGACTTTTTAAATGAGAGGTCCGCGGCTGAGGAAGAAGAAGTGACTTACCAAGGTACACAGTTGAGTTTCTGAGATAACCTTATCTACTATGCACATATCTCACTGCCTACTTCTGAAAAAGGATTCCTCAGTTTCTGCAGATGGCTAGAGGGTTCCATGATTCCAAAATGGTGAGGGATCCATGCAGTTAAGAAAGGAGGGAGGTGAGCTGCCTGGCACTGGCCACTCTAACCGCATTCTCTCAGGTCCTAGCACACCTGTCCTGGGGGAGGGGCATCCATCAGTCCCGGGCAGGCCGATCCCCTTCTCCTGTTTGGGATCACTGAGGAAGGGCGGGGGGGAGCCTGGTGAGACTTAGGGGCAGAGCCTTGGAGCTGCCCCGCTCCCCCATACTTGCCAGTTTTGGAGGATTGACAGCATTCTGTATGTCAGTCACCATGGAGAGGTGATCAGTGGCTGGAGGGTGGGGAGCACGGTCTAGCCCCAATATTTATGCAGCTCCCCCAAGAGGTGGAACAAATAGCCCAAATGCTGGCCTCGGAGCTGGGAGGCCCCAAGTTCAAATCCTACCTCAGTTACTAGCTGAGTGAACCTAGACAGGTCATTGAATCTCTCTTAGCCTCAGTTTCCTCATCTGTAAAATGGGGATAATAATAGCACATCCCACCCAAGGTTGTTGGGCCAACTAAGTGCTTTGTACACCTTGAAGTATTCTAGAAGTATGAGCTACAGCTCCAATGTGCAATTCCATGATGTTATCTTTATAGAGAACTTTCCCTGTATGAATATCCCTCCATCAACATAAACTGTCAGCTGCCTGTCACTGAGAGTGTTGGAGGATTGTCTGGGTCTTGCTCACATAGCTAGTGTGTCACAGAAACAGGACTTGAACACAAGTTTTTCTATTTCCATCACCCACCTTTCTTCTATCCATTACTTACAAAGATTTGTTGATATGCATTAGAAGAGTTTCCTGTACCAAGAAAATCACAGGTCAGACCCTTCCCCAATCACATATACACATCCCAGCTCTGACATCCTGTGTTCTAGGGTTCTCCCAGGTCAGACATTCTGTATTCTAAGGGTCCTCTCACCTCTGACATTCCCTGTTCTAGGTTCCTCCCAGCTCCGACATTCTGTGTTCACAGAACTGGAAAGGCTCTTAGAGCAGAGAATGTCAAAACTGGGAGGGAGCTCAGAACATGGAATGTCAGAACTGAGAGGGTCCTTAAAACACAGAATGTCAGGAGCCCTCCCAGTTCTGTGGATCTTTGGCCCCTAGTGTCCAGCTATCTTTCCATAGGGGATCTCTGGGGAGAGGAGTGATGCCCTCTTTGCAGGATGCCCATACTGGAAACAGGACCCATTTCCCAGGACATGGTTGAAGCTATATTCTGCTGAATCTCCATCATCATGAGCCACAGACTTGTGCCTCTAAATAAATAGGAAGAATAAATCAAGACCTAGGACTAGGAAATCATTGGATCATGGATTTAGAACTAGAAGGGACCTTAGAGTCCAATTTCCAGATGAAAAACATTGAAAAGCAGAAGGGACTTCTGACTTGCACTAAGTTTGAGATGTGAGATTTGAACCCAGGTTCTCTTGTTCCCCAATCCAATGTGTGTTCCATTACCTCTTATGGCTTCTATTCCACCACACCAGTCACTAGGGAGAGGTACTTTTTAGAAGATTGCTTTCCTTCCACAATGACCTTGAGAAGCCCAAGGATGAAGGAAAATTTAGGAGAGTTTTGGGGGAGATGGCAAAGGGATCCAGGAGGAGATGGAACTCCTTGGTGGCAAAGTGTATCATTCTTTGGACACTCCAATCTAATGCCTCCTTCAAGAGATATCATTGTTGCCCATATGTCAGCTGCCTTGTCTCTCAGTCAGACTAGCATGGAACAACCCCTCTGTCTCTGCTTTGTGCCCTTCTAACATCATCTGGGACAATGCCCATGGAGGTAGTCAGTGAAGGGTCATTGAATAGAGTAAATAGAATAAGGACTTGCTTTTTTTGTTGTTTTTTTGCAAGGCAATGGAGTTAAGTGACTTGCTCAAGGTCACACAGCTAGATAATTAAGTTGAACTCAGGTCCTCCTGACTCCAGGGCCAGTACTCTTATTTAGCTAACCAGAATAAGGGCTTTCTGAAGATGGGCTGCAAAGGGGTGGGAATGATGGCAGCGCTGGTGTAAAGACTGCATGTATTCCATGCTATTTCTTTCTTTCCTCCTCTCTGCTCAGGCAAAGCAGTCCTTAGCTACCCTGACCAAGGACGTCCCGAAGCGGCATTCTCTCGCCATGCCAGGTGAAACAGTTCTCAATGGCAATCAGGAATGGGTGATGCAGGCAGACCTCCCACTTACTGCGGCCATCCGGCAGAGCCAGCAGACGCTCTACCATTCACATCCCCCCCACCCCACAGACCGGCAAGGTGAGTCCCAGCAGCGGTGGCTGTTTGTTTTTTTTATTTGTGTGTTTCTTTGTTTGCTTTTTTAAGGCAATGGGGTAAAGTGAGTTGCCCAAGGTCACACAAGCTAGGTAATTATTAAGCATCTGAAGCTGGGCCGGTACTCTATCCACTGTGCCACCTAGCTGTCTCCCAGTGGCTGGTTTTTAATGGAGCTTTCCATCAAAGGAGAAACTTTCTTCCTGAAAGTTCTAGGAAAAAAATTTTAGGAAAAAAGCACCAATATTCTAGACCTCGATCATTTTACAGTTGAAGAAACTGAGGCAAACAGGGTTAAGTGACTTGCCCAGAGTCACATAGCTAGTAAATGTCTAAGGCTCAATTGGAGCTCAGGTCCTCCTAACTCAAGGACTGGTATTCTATACAATGAGTCACCTGGCTGACCCCCACCAGAAAGCATTGATTAAATGTCTTCTAATTGCCCAGCTCTCTACTGTTGATGGGGTTACAAAACTGAAGATTACAAAGGTTCATTACCCTGGAGAGGTTTATATTCTATTCTGGCAAGATAATACAAACCAGATAAGTAAATAAACAGTTAAACACAGGGTAAATTTTTGGTGCAATGGGACATTAACAGCCGGAGGAATTGAGGGAGACTGCATGTTGAATGAAGATGAACTTTGAAGGGAGCAAGATTTCAAAAACCCTGAGTGAGGGACCCTTTTGACCTGATTCCTCCAGCTGATAATGCTCTATTGCACCAAAAATTTGTATGTGTTGCATTTCAGGTGGGGGGAATGCCTTATTCAAAGGTCCAGAGATAGGAAGATGGATTTCCTGAACAATTAACACCAAGTTAATGTAGCTGGAACATAGAGCACTTTAATGGGGAGTCAGATGGGTTGGAGACATATTGTGAAGGGCTGTAAAGACCAAAAAAGGATCAATCAAAGCAACAAGTATTTATTTAACCATCACTATGAGCCACTATGCTAAGTGCTGTGGATACAGAGAGTCCCTTCTCTCAAGGAGGTCACATTCGAACATATTATTGTTAGGAAGCATAGGGAGCCCCTAAAGTTTCTTGAGAAGAGGAGTGACACGGTCAGATCTGTTCTTTAAGAATATAAATTTAGTCATTAATTGTAGAATATTTTGAGGAGGGGAAAGCCCTGGAAGCAGCAAAATTGATAATAAAATTATCCAGGTGCGAGGACATAGGGGTTGGGGAATCTCAGAACTACCATGCACTTCAGACATCATCTAGTCTGACTTGTAACCAAGCTAGAATTTCTTTTACATTATTTAAAACAAGTAGTCTTCCATTTAAGACCTTCAATGATGATGATTTAGATATCACCTCATAAAGATGTACATGGTTTCTCCATGGGACAAGGCACAAATATAAATAACTATAATATCCAATAATAGGTGATAAGAGAAATTCAGATGTAATGGAAAGAGTGTTGAATTTTTGAAGACTAATGACCTAAATTTAAATCCTGGGTCTGTCCCCTTACTAGCTGAACCTTATGGGAAGGTCTATATGACTTCGAAATTCCCTTTCAGCACTGTCTATAATTCCATGATCTTTATGGCCCTGCTAGCTGGATGAGACTGGGCAAGTCATTTAGTATCCCTAAGGCTCAGTTTCCTCAACTGTAAAATGAAAATATTAATACCTACCTCATAGGCTCAAATATGCATAAAGCTTTGAAATTGTAAAGTACCATGGAAATGCCTATCATCATCATCATCCTTATTATTTTCATCATTATTGACATTATCATCATCATCATCATCGTCATTATTTAATGTGTTCATACGTGTTTTAGAAAGCAAAGGGGGTATAAATAGGATTGGTACTAAAAGGGAAAAAAGTAATTCCATGGAGTAGGGGTGTATATGTGAAGGGTGACCCTGGGAAATCTCTTGGGGGAATAAGGACAGTAGCATCACCATCATTTCCTTCGGTTCCCTTCTTTACTCATTGTTTCCCAATTTCTAGCTGTTAGGGTGAGCCCCTGTCATTCCCGGCAGCCTTCCATCATCTCTGATGCATCTGCAGCTGAAGGAGACCGGTCATCAACGCCAAGTGACATCAACTCCCCTCGTCACAGGACACACTCCCTTTGCAACGTAAGGCCAATGGTAGTGGGATTCCTTCCTTCCTTTTTCCCTTCATCCTGCTCCCATTTCAACTGTTTCCCTCCCCCTCCCCAAAGCAGAGTGCAGGTAAATTGGACAGAAAGAGGCCACTCCTCCTTCTTCCCACCTTCCTTCCTTCCCTCTTTTGCTTCCTCCATCCCTCCTTTTTCTTCAGTGAGAACACTCTGGGATCTGCAATTCTCTCCTCACTGAACCAGTGAAATTGCCCAGCCCCTTTGATTTATTTGTCTGGCATTTTGATTCCCTTTCTTCCCTACTGCAGGAGTATTAGGAATGTGGAAGAATCAAAAAGAATGGAAATTGTTTGCTATCACTGCCTCAGGGAGGAGAGGAGAGAAAAGAACTCTAGGCTGAATACCCAAGAAAAAGCCTGGTGTTGTCCCGCTTCCATGTCATGATTGCCAACCTGATTAAACTCTATTATCCATTTAGCCAGATGGATTGATGGATGGATAGATTGGATGGATGGGTGGGTGGATCGAATAGGTAAATGGATACATGGATAGGTAGGTGGTGGATGGATGGATGAACGGATAGAAGAAATAGGTAAATGGATAGGTGGATGGATGGTTAGATAGAAGGATGGATCCTTGAATGAATGAAAAATATATTAAATGCTTACTGTGTGCCAAACACTATAAGAAGTAAATACAAAAGACATAGACAGTTCATACCTTCAAAGAGCTTATATTCCAATTGGATAAGATAACTCACAAAAGCCAGTGGTGGTCAGGGGGGTATATCTAGTCTGGAAAATTACAAGATTAGTGTCTATGAGGAAGAAGCAATTTCAGGAGCAGTAACAATTGATTTGATTATGATAACACAGCACCAGTTTCTGGCCAGGCATAGTTGACCTCGCAGATATCAGCCTCAGAGGATGAGAAACTTCTCCAGAATGTCTTAGTTCTTCCTTCAATTCATCAGTTCTATTCAACGACCATGAATTTATCTATCTATCTATCTATCTATCTATCTATCTATCTATCTATCTATCTATTTATTTATTATGTACTATAGACTTGAGGTAACCTGAGGAATAAGGGAACACTCTTGGGAGCCAGGAAAACCTGGGTTGAAGGCTTGACTGACACATATTGGCTCTGAATCTAGGCATCTTAGTGAACCTTTCAAATCCCATTACTTGTAGGCATTTTAATGGCCCAGGGCCTTTTTTCTAAGACAGTATGATTTTTATAAACAGAGCTGTCAAATTCCTCCAGCCAAACTCCAAGTACAGCCAAACCAGATTAAAATGTAATTGGGAAATGCTTAACAAGATAAATAAAAGTACAACAGATAATGTTAATTTGTATTTTTATAAGTCAACAGTGTCACACAGGGATTTCTTTCTATCTAAATTTGACACCATCAATTTACAACTGCCAATCTGTTGGTAGAGAGATTTTCCATCCTGAGAATTCCCATTCCCAATGAAATCACAAGTCTAGAGCAAAAACTCAAATTAAATAAACATGTTCGAGGCATTGGACTTGGCACTAAGAATACAGAGACAAAAGAAAACCCAATCTTTACCCTTGTGGATTTTCCATTCTGCTTGGGAAAGTACCATATTTACATGAATCGATAAGTATGAGAAACTTTGAGGAAAGGGCACACATTAACAAATGGAGGGATCAAGAAAGACAGCTTGTAAAATAAATCCATTATCTAAAACTTTAGCTAGAATTTCTATCTTCCCGCCTTGAACATGGTCCATGACTTTGTACTTTTTAAAGACCCAAGTGGCCCAAGCTGATATCACCCAGGGTAGGATGACCTTCCAAAATATCTGCCTGTGTGGAACTTACTTTCTCTCTCACCCTCATCTGCCCAATGTTCTCTTCAGATTTCTGATCTTCTCATGCCTCAACACAGCAAGTAAGACATCTTTAGGGTTGGGTTGGCACAGCCAGAATATTTTGTACCTTCACCATGAGAGTAAGAGAATCAAGGTTCTCTAGTCTTGGCCTTGCCATTCACTGGCTACATGATTTCATTTTCATTGCTTCATTTTTCTTTGTCTCAATTTCCTTATCTGTAAAATGAGAGTTTTGATACCTTTCTTCCATGTCCAATGGGATAATATATTTAGAAGTACTTTTTAAAAGTATCAAGTGTTATACAAATGTTAAGGTGGTAATAATAATAAGCTTTCTGTAGAAAAATCTCTTTGTTGAAACTATGTAGCCCAAATTAGATGCCTCATTGAAGTCTGTAGATGAGCCTGAGATCTCATAGGCCGAACCATTCCAGCTGATCACATAACCAGGCAGGCTTCTAAACTAAATTGGAAGAGATTAGATTTGGAGACTTGGTGGTGATCTCTGCCTGCCACCCAAGCACCAACTTGGCTAAGTTGAGAGAGGTGACTAATCATCTGGTGAAGAATTTTCTTGACTTCAGCAACTTATTTTTTTTAAGTTTTGTTTTGTGTGTGTGTGTGTGTGTGTGTGTGTGTGTGTGTGTGTGTGCGCGCGCGCGCAAGGCAATGGGGTTAAGTGGCTTGCCCAAGGCCACACAGCTAGGTAATTATTAAATGTCTGAGGCCGGATTTGAACTCGGGTACTCCTGACTCTAGGACTGGTGCTCTATCCACTGTACTACCTAGCTGCCTCCTACTTTAGCAAGTTATAAGGTATGGAAGGCAGTGCAATCTCTCTCTCTCTCCCTCTCCCTCTCCCTCTCCCTCTCCCTCTCCCTCTCCCTCTCCCTCTCCCTCTCTCTCATGAAATCATGAGTTCAGGATGAACTGAAGTGAGTCCACGGAAGCCTGGCAATTAGTGGGTTCTGATTGCTATATCAGGATTCCATTTGGGACAGGCATTAAGTGAAGCTTTGAAATATGAGATTGTTGGTGGTTTTTTCCTTTAAATTTCATTGGAAACTTGAATGGTTTAGATTGGTGGGATGGGTCAGCAAGAGTTTATTTAACCTAGGTACTGTGTGTAGCCGGATCATACAATACATAGAAATAAGTAAAATGAGAGAGGTAAGGCAAGACTGGAGAGATGGGAAGAGTCCAGTTTATAGATCGATTAGTTAATGTATACATGGATTCTTAGCCTAACCCAACCACCGAAAGTATGCAGGGGAACCGTCAAGATAATCACCTGCAAAGTAATGGGGGTTCCCCTTCACTGGTGAGTTCAATCACAAGCTGAATGAATACTTATTGGACATGTAAAGATGACTTTTGAGGACTCTCAATACCTATTGAGTTAATCTCTGATTCTAAAGGTGGAAGCAGGGGAAAATGGAATTTTTTTTTACAGGATCTGTAGTCTCTGGTCATGGGGGTCTGTGATTATGTTACATCAATTGAATCTTTCTCTTTCTTCTGGCAGGGGGACAGTCCTGGACCCGTACAGAAGAATTTACACAACCCAATTGTACAGGTAGGCTGTAGTTCCTCTGATCAGCCGGGCCCTTCATGACCCAATACCCAATAACCTTATACCATGGCACCTCTTCACCAGATGATTCTCATTCTCATTCACCTTCATGGCACACATATATAGGCTTAGAAGAGGCCTACCTCCAACCCCCACATTCCATCTTAGCAGATGGAAGCAGAGCACATGGGAAAAGACTGAAGGGTATGGAATCACAGGACCTGGTTTAAATTCTCCTTCTGGGGGCAGCTAGGTGGCACAGTGGATAGAGCACTGGCCCTGGAGTCAGTAGGACCTGAGTTCAAATTCAGTCTCAGACACATTACTAGCTGTATGACCTTGGGCAAGTCACTTAACCCCACTGCCTTGCAAAGTGTGTGTGTGTGTGTGTGTGTGTGTGTATACATACATATATATATATAGATATAGATATAGATATAGATATATGAAATAAAATTCTCCCTCTGATGCTTCAATCCTGTGTGACTATGGGTAACTCACTGGACTTCTCTGGGCTTCTTGTTCCTCTTTAAAATAAGAGGGTTGAAGTAAAACCTTCAGAAGTCCCTTCTAGCTCTAAATCTCTCACTCTATGTCTGAGAGGGCTAATGGGGTCAAGTTAGAAAAGATTATTAAGCACCTGCTCTGTGTTCGACACTGTGCCAAGGCTGAAGATAGAAGGGCAAAGAAAATCCCCACCCTCAAGAAGCTCTACTCTAACAGAAGAGACAACAGACAAACTATAAAAGGGATAAACTGAAGGTGATCAATAGAGCGGAGATCCTAGAATTGTGAGGGATGGGGAAGGGCTTTCTGTAGAAGTTGAGATTAAAATAATAGTTCATATATTTATATACAGTGTCTTGAGGTTATCAAAGTGTTTTCTTGCTGACATCAGCCCTGAGATATAAACAACCCAAGGACTATTATTTCTCTCATTTGACTAATGAGTAATCAAGAGCCATGGGAGTTTGAGAGACTTTTTCAAGGTCACACAGTTGCTCAGCACCCAAGGCAGAATTTGAACCCAGGTCTCCAAGTGCAACATCCTTGCTTGCCCTTCCACCACAAGGCTACTCAGGGGACTGAAGACTGAGCAAGGGCAGGAACCCCAGCCTTCCCATTCTAGACCCTCCCTTGGAATCTCAGCTATGTCACCCATGTGAAGGCCAACTCTGCAACCTTTTGGAATCATAGGATTGCAGGTTCAACTCACTCATTTTATAGAGGAAACTGAGGCCCAGAATCAGAAAAAACCTTGGCCAGTATCCTCAGAAGATTAAAAATAGTCAGGATTCAGCCTGGAGAGCAGTATATAGCATTAGCAGGATGAGAGATGACTCAGGAGTCAAAGGATGTGACTTTGAATTTCACCTCTGCCACCTATTACCTGGTGATCTCTGTCAGCAAGGTCACTTAGCAAGCATTTATGTCATGAAGCATAGTCTTTGTGCTAAGTACTAAAGATACAAAATAAGGTTAAAACAAATCTGCTCCTGTAAGCACCTCTGTTCACACATCTAACTGCCATTTCTTTCTTTTCTCCTCTCCCTCTCAATGAGGGGAGCTAATAGGGGAGACTACATGCTAATAAGTATATGCATACAAATTGTATTCAGGATAAATCAAAAATGATCAGTAAGAAGGGCACCTGCATTTAGCAAGGGATGCTTAACCTCTGTGGGCTTCAGGTACCTCATCTGTAAAATAAGAGGGTTGGACTCAATGGCCTCTAAGCTCTCTTCCTGCTTTGGATCTAGGATCTTGGGATTTTCTCTGACTAAATCCTATGACACTTCCTCAAAAAGTAGTGGACTCTCACCATCTTTGAGTGAAAACTGGTTGACTACATGTTGGGAATATCTGCTGCTTATTTATGTTTGCTGGACCAGATGACTCCTGAGGTCTTTTCTACCTCTGTCATTGTCTTCTGTCCGAGTTGAAATCATCCATGTATATCCAAGTGTGGCTCACTCGGGCGGATCAGAAAGTTTTTGAAAAACCTGAGAAAATGGAATCAAAGTCCTCATTTTATGGGGTCCAAGATTTGGAGCTAGAATGAACCTCAGAGCTTATCTAGAGCAGCCACCCTATTTTAGTCTTATATCTCATTGTTTTACCTTATAACCATAGAGAGAGGTGACAACCTTCCTTGTGGATCTTCCATTGGTAGCGGGTAGTCTTTTGTGTGTGTGTTTGTGTGTGTGTGTGTGTGTGTGATCCTTTGTTGCTCCTATTCGTTAATGATTTGGAAATAAATATTGATAATTGATTCTATGCCACTCACTGGTCACAGTCTTGGATGTCACTTCTGTGGTCCTTAGTTTTCAGACATGTGGGAACTAAGGGCATTGAAATGAGTAATTTCCAAGGTTCACTGGCATTTTATAAAGTTTTGAACTTGGGATTTAGGAGACTTGGTTTTGAATCTTGCCTCTGGCACTTACTAGTTTTATGAACTTAGACAAATCACACCCCCTTCTAAACTTCATTTCCCTCCTCTGTAAAAAATAAATCACATTACACATTTACCCACCCTCAAGGTTATGCTGGAGAAAGCATTTTCTTTTGCTAAGTTTAAAGCACTATAGAAAAGTGAGAAGATAGAATCTTTTTGTTATTTAGTCTTTTCATGATTTTTAGTCTCTCTCTGGCTCTCTGTTTCAGTATCTCCATGTCCCTCAATCTTTCTTGATCCCTCTGTCTCTCTCTTTCTCTGTTTCTCTGTCTCTCTCTGGGAGCATTTGGAGTTTTCTTGGCAAAGGTGCCAGAGTGGTTTGCCATTTCTTTCTCCAGTTCATTTGATAAATGAGGAAACTAAGGCAAACAGGATAAAGTGACTTGCCCATGGTCACCCAGCTAAAAGTCTCTGAGGTGAGATTTGAACTCAAGAAAATGTGTCTTCCTAATCTCAAGCCCAGTACTCTATGCATTATGGGGTCATCTAACTGTCCTATGAAAGTCTAATAGTTTTTACCATTATTTCTCTTTTTATGGTTGACCCCTAGTCCCTTGGTTTTCCATTTGTTCCATTCCAATTTTAGGTTTCCTTCAAAAGTCAGACAATGCAGTTACCTACTGTCTTCTCCCTTGAGCAGCTCCATTCACACATCTAACCTCTGTTTCCTTCTTCTCTCCTTCCCCTCGACATTTTTAGTCACTAGAGGATCTTGAAGACCAAAAAAGGAAAAAGAAGAAAGAGAAGATGGGATTTGGCTCCATCTCGCGAGTCTTTGCCAGGGGGAAGCAGCGGAAATCCCTCGATCCCGGCCTCTTTGATGGTACTGCCCCTGATTATTACATTGAGGAGGACGCGGATTGGTGATAACCCGCCTCCGACTGCTGCCCATGTATGTGTGTGTGTGTTTGCGTGCGTGTTCTGTGCGCCAGGTGCGTCTGTGTGAGTGGGGACGTGTCTAACAACAAGAAAGACCAAGAAGCGTGAGCCCCTTCCTCCCCTCCGCCGCCACCTCTGTAACTGATGTACATATTACAAACTGTGTGTGAATATGTTAACTGTTTGTTGTCTTTGGAGCGATGCAGGCGTGTTGTTTTCTGATTTCCTTTTGTTGTCATTGGTGTTTTTTTTTCATGTTTGGGGCTTTATTTTTTTGTTTTAATATTTTTTTGTTGTTCAGTTTGGGGGGTTTCTGTTTTTTTTTCTTTTTTGCACCCCTTCTTTTATGAAACTTGAAGGACTGCTGTGTATTTGTAAATAATGAAAAACCCGTGTGCACCATGTGCTTGTAAATGTCTCTTGTCCAAACTGCTCTTGCTGGAGCCCAACCTTGTGGTGCGTTCTGTATCTAGTCTGTTTCCCCCTCCCCCCCACCCCCCACCCTCGGTGTGAGAGTTGGGGGGAGTGGGGTCTTGAGAGTGCACATTCACATTAACAACAAAAATACCAACCCCATTTGGGCAGGGTGTGTTGTCCACAAAGACCAATGGACCTAGCTAAGTGGCTGTCTTCTTAGTTGGGTTCATAGGAGATTAAAAAAATATATATAGGCTCTTTTTAATGGCCTACCAGTTTTTAAATTTTTTTTCTTTAAGAAGGAAAAAAAATTATTTCATTTAATTTATTTGCACAAAGCAGAAAACTTATTCTATCTAAATTATTGCATAAATATTGGAATTTCTATTTTTCCAAGGGGTGGGAGGGAGGCGGGTGTGTTTCTATTGCCTGTATGTTCTATATCACGCTGCTGCCAAATAGAGATAGCGTTTAAGATGGCCGGAGCCCAGGGAACATGTGATTTCAACCTCTTGTATTTTATCCGGCATTTTTCTGTTCCTTCTCCCCTTCTCTCTGTGTCTCATGAACATTCTCTCTAACCTCCTCCCCCAGGCTAGACCCACACATAGCCTCAGTCTAGTCTAGCTATAGAAATTCATCCAGGGCATCCAATGCTGATCACAGGGGTGGCCCGACCACAGGTGAAAGATCGTGAGCAAAAGGGGTGGGGTGGATGGAGCTGGCTACCAGTCTGAGAACTAAACAGATGCACATCTATCTATATTGCCAAGGTCGGCCAAAGGGTGAGAGGAGACCTCAAACTTCTCTCCATCACCGCATCTTTCCTCTGCTCCTTTTTAGTCAATTCATCAATACTAACAGGTCCTTTAAGAGTGAAGGACAGAGCATCTCCAAGGGAGTCATGGCACCCATCCCAAGGGAATGCTGTGCCAGATGTATTTCTCCAGTATGGGGCACCCCTTCCATCCCAAATGTCTGTGTCTTAGTCCCGTGGCACTTCTCCAAAACTCCCTGGGCCTCTTTCTGTCTTGTCATCCATCCCACACTGCAACAGGTGAGGCTTAGCAACCCAAGTAGGAAGAGCTGTCTGTGAGTGGCCTCTCTCAGACCTTGTAGACATTGACCACACCCCCACCCACCCACCCATCCCCTTGATCACGATTCATAAGCTAAAGGGCTGTGTGCTTTGATGATGGTGGGCAAATTTGCAACCTGCCTAAGGTCTCAAAACAGATGGCCGATTTTATTTTTAACTGTGATTTCCCCACCTCAGCCCTGCTCCCCCTCTCTACTAATACAACCCAGAGTCAGGTGTATGCTGCAGATGACCATATGCTTCCCGCTGACCATACCATTTTAGCTCTATAAAGTCAACTATGTACTAAGTTCTAGGAAGTCTGTTTGCTTTAATAACTCCTCAGTGTGCCCTCTCTGAAAAGGGATATTTTATCTTCAAACTACAGAGCAAAGCAAACCTTGGCATGACAACCTAGCTTCTGAATTTCTTTTGGATTGGATGAGCAGTTTGGGGAAAGGGAAGTGTGGAAAGCCCCAAGGAGTCTCCAGATAGGGACTTCAGACTTGCCCTGCTTTAGCAAAGGGATCTGGCCCAGGTCTAGGAGGAGACTGCTTTACCAGCATCTGTCACTATGGAGGAATAGTCTAGAAAACACTTTATCCCCCACGAGATTCGTTTCATTGCCTTTTCCCCATTATTTTTTTCCTTAATAGAGAAAACAAAACAGCCTCTCCTGGTAATAAGTTAGTAGTTCCTGTTCATTTCAGTTTTTTTTTTAAATAATTCTAAAAGTTACTAAGAGGATGATTTATTTAAGAGAAGTATGACAAATAGCATATGAGTTATGGGTAACATTAGATAATAATAACCTTTCCTGTGGGAAAGGTTTCTTGAAGGCATGGATGCAAATATAAAAATATAAAAAAATCTAAATAAAGCTTATTTTAAAATATGATTGAATTCTATGTTATTTGATTGTTTCTATTTTCCTCTAGGGTGGGAGTCTGTCAGTTCAGGGTATTATCCCCCTCTCCTTCCCCCCCCCTGCCCCCCACCAACTTAGTCTGGGAAAACTGGGTTGAAGGTGACCCTGCTGGGAAGGGAGCACTCTCCCGAGCTGTCATCCCAAGCTGTCAATAATCATTCAGAAAGAAGCCTCCCAGACTAATCCATAGGAGGGCTCAGAGCAGACACTCCCCAAAAGGGAGGGAACAGAGAAACAGGTAACAGAGAAAGACAGAGCTCTGATCTCTAGCTAGCCAGGCTAACTTGACAAAGCAGTATTTGTGGCAAAGTGGGAAGAGTCCTAATTCCGGAGTCCTCAGAGATTAGGTTTGAATTCAGATTCTGACACTTCGAAGCAAGTCTCTTAACTTCATATTTCCCTTCTATAAAATGAGGGAGCTGAACCTAGATGCTTTTGTCTTAAAGCCCTTACAGCCCTAAACACTTAGGAATATCACAACTGCCAAATTCTGATGCTCAGAGGTTTGAGCTACTCTGGTTCAAGTGTTTTGTATCCTCCTGAAATGGGCAGCTAGGCAGTGCAGTGGATAGAGTACTGGCCTTGGAGTCAGGAAGATAGGAGTTCAAATTCAGCTTCAGGAACTTCCTAGTTGTGAGACCTTGGGCAAATCACTTAACCCTAATTGCCTTGCATCCAGAGTCATCTCTAGCTGTCCTGATTCATATCTGGCCACTACACCCCAATGGCTCTGGAGGAGAAAGTGAGACTGGTGACTTAGCACAGCTCCCCTTCACTCAAATCTAATTCATTTACTTGTCATAGCATCACCTCCCTGATGTCATGGCCTTCTTCAATAATGAAGGACAAAACATCATCCTCCTGAAGTCCAGATGGGGTTCAAACAGCCCCTAGGAACCAGAGTTTCACAGGAATCAGGGTATGGCGTAAACCTCCCCTTGTAGTACCCAAGGGTTGCTCCCAGAATTGTTAGAGGTGGGGATTTCAAACCCAATTTTTCCTGCCTCTCTTCCTATCGTACCACCCTGCCTTGAGGAAGCCCATCACAGTAGAAAAAAGCACTGAATCTGAAGGATTCCAATCCTACCTTCACCACTTAACACTATGTGAAGTCACTTCATTGATTTACCTCAGTTTCCTCATCTGTAAGATTTGGATGATAGATTTTGGAAGGGGACCCCCCAAGGCCATAACTGGCCAAAGCCGACCAGGGCAACCTATAAACCTAGGTTCAAGATTATAAGATTATAATGAGATGAATCCATCCATCAGCAACTGAGGATTTACCTAGCCATAAGAAGGAAAGCCTGCAAGCCACTTAACCCCATTGCCTTGCAAAAAAAAAAAAACCTTAAAAAAAAAAAGGAAAGCCTGTTCAGTGAAGATCAGGTGATCGTCCCAGTGCATGTCAGGCACTTCTGGGCTTTTCTGTTCCTGCAACTCAGAAACTGCATCTCTGACCTAATGAGTCTTGAAGACAGTTTAAAAGCTTTTTAAAGCAAAGAACTTTATTATTTGGATAAGGAAAATCATGAAGATGATTTCCCAAGATCATCTAGGGAATTAGTGACAAGGCAGGATTTGAACCCACATTCCCTCAATTCAAAACCAGTGATTTTTCTGCTGAATCATAACAAAGTGTTGGTCCCTAAGGCCCCTTCCAGCTCTAATAATTAACTGGATAATAATCTTCACCATACACATACATATGCATATATAAATAGGTGTTTTAAAGTGCCTTATGTACATCTCTTTTGGTCCTCACAACAGCCCTGTGAGGGGAGGTATTATTATTTCCACTTTAAAGATGGGGAACCTGAGACTTACAGAGATGTCTAGGGTGAACCAGGTAATACATGTCTGGGACAGAATTTGAAACCAGGTGTTCCTAATGCTAAATGTGGTACACTGTGGGGGAAGGGCAGTAAATGAGCAACCCTTTGTTGAGGCACTCATCCCAACCTCCTCTGTCCTCCCACCCACCAAGGAATAGAGAATATTTGTCTTCCTAAAGCCTACAGGATACCTACCAGATTCCCAAGCAGGATAAATTCACCCATTTCATCCTATGGCCTAGCCTCAATCCAGGTAGGGAGGGTTGGAATTCTAATTAGTTCATCTCTAGATACCTTTGAATCTATGGTACTATGAAAATGTGTGGCTCTCAGGCCATCTCTAACCCGTTACCCATCTAGCCATATCCCAAGTTGCAGGGGCTCCAAACGATTGTGCAGTAACAACGCACACATCTAGAAGGCAGTCCTTCTGCCCTGTTGGACATGTGACAGTCATCTCTTGAGAGCCCTCAGGCCTGGTATGCCTCAACTTCCCCATTCTCTGAGGCAATACTATCTTATATACTACTAGCTGTGTGACAATGGGCAAGTCATTTAGCCTCCTTAGACCTCAGTTTTCCCATATATAAAATGCAGAGGTTGCACTGAAAGAAAGTCCCTTGTTTTATTTCATTTTTTTTTGTAAGGCAGTGGGGTTAAGTGGCTTGCCCGAGGTCACATAGCTAGGTAATTACTAAGTGTCTGAGGTCAAATTTGAACTCAGCCCCTCCTGACTCCAGGGTCAGTGCTCTATTCACTGCGCCACCTAGCTGCCCCAAGGTCCCTTGTTTTAAATCTATGGTCTGTGATCTCTGAGATACCTGTGACTATCCACCCTCTGCCATCAAATAATTATTTTTTAAAATTTTGGTTTATTTAAGGCAGTGGTGTTAAATGACTTGCCCAAGGTCACACAGCTAGGCAGTTATTAAGTGTCTGAGGCTGGATTTGAACTTAGGTCCTCTTGACTTCAGGTCCAGTGCTCTACCCACTGTGCCACCTAGCTGCCCCCCCATCAATTAATTCTTAGTATAATTATCTGAAGGAAAGAATGAAAAAACAGAAACAGATGGAGCCAAGGTTGAGGTGGGGAAGAGAAACTGAAAAAATTGGAAGGGGGAGTTAAAAGACAACTTGCCTTCCCTAGCATAAGGGAGACAGAACAATCCCTTGATGAATTGCAGGTGATCCCATTTGCCTTCATTTAAGCCTAAATTTTAGGGTATAGTGGAGGCAGGAGACCCGGATTTCTTTAGTTTAGTTTTTTGGGGGTTTTTTTAGGTTTTTGCAAGGCAAACAGGGTTAAGTGGCTTGCCCAAGGCCGCACAACTAGGTAATTATTAAGTGTCTGAGACTGGATTTGAACCCAGGTACTCCTGACTCCAAGGCTGGTGCTTTATCCACTACGCCACCTAGCAACCCCCTACTACACCACCTAGCTGCCCCCACTATGCCACCTAGCTGCCCCGAGACCCGGATTTCAAACCCAGCTCTGCTCTTGAATTATACATGGGTCTGAATTCTTCTGATACTAACTGGGAGACCTCCATCAAGTTATTTCTCTCTAGGCCTCAGCCTCCTCACCTGTAAAATCAGAAGTCACACTGACACTGCCCACTCCAGAGAATTATTGGGAGTGAGGAAAAGTGCTCTATAAATCTTGACAGTGAGTTATCATCATCACCATCATCATCATCATCATCAATAGTAAGAGAAGTGGTAACAATAGTAATAGCGATAGTAACGATAGTGGCAATAGTAGCAGCTGAAACAGTAACAGTAACAATGACGGAATCAACATCAGCCACAGTAGCAGTAGCAGTAGCATAGGGGCCGTGGTTCTGGAACTGAAAGGAACCTCAGAGGCCACCTGGACCAACTCCTTCATTTCTACAGAGGAGGAAAGTGAGACCCAAAGAAGGAAAATCATTTCACTCCAATAATTTAGTCGCCCAGCCAAGATTTAAATGTTACTCATGGGACTCCAAATTCAGAGCTCTGTCCCACTCCCTCCATCAAGCACCAACCACAACAGAATCTAACAGGGTTCCACTGTGTTCATTCAAGCCATTATTTATTCCTCCCTTATTTGTCCGACACTACTAAGCGATAGGAATGGCAAAAAAAAGGCAAAAAGAATTCCTGCCCTCAGGGACCTTACAGTCTAAAGGGGGAGACAACATATGCAATAAATAATAGAAGATGCACACAGAGTAAAAAGAAGATAACTTCAGAGATCTTGTAGTCATTTTGTTCAGGCTGTCTAGAACATCTGCAGTCCTGAGCCCTAGATATCTGGTTAGTTTAAAGTAGGGGAAAGACAGGGAAGCCACGAATCCTGAGTCATTTCTCCTGACCGGTCTTTAGATAAATTAACTCCACTAGGAAATGTTCCCTGTTAGGGGTAGAAAAGACACATCTCAGACCATCATCCACTAAAAAAATGTGGGTAACAGCCCAACAGAATTTTAGTTTCCTATTTATCAGTACCCAGCAGGCTGAGCCAGCTGTCTCCTCCCAGACCTTAGGTCTCCCTCAGTCTGGGATCCTAGCCCTCTGAGGCTAGAAACATGGAAGCATCTCCTCATAGTCAAGCTCCCGCAGTCCCAGGAGATGCCAGTCTCTAATTAGGAGCAACCTAGGCAGCTGTGCAGACTTCAGGCCTATTTAAATTCAGACAGAGACCGCTTTACTGAGAAGGAAGCAATTAGGCTGCTCTGGGGTCAGTGAGGGTGCCCTGGCAGGCTAGCCAGGGTGTGTTGAAGTCCCACAAGCCCTCTCTCAAAGAACAGTCGTGAATTGTAATAGTTCAGAAAAGATCCAGCCCATACCATCTGTGCACAGCAGGAGATGGCTGATGGGGGAGAAACACCCTGTCCTTTATCAGTATACTTTGAGGGCAATACTAGGGGAAGCTTCCATGGAGAATGTTGAAACTCTTCCAAAGTACAGGAAGATTGGGGGCTTCCTGACACAGCTGGCACTAGGCTGGGCACCTCAGAGGCAGCTGAGACTGGGCATCCCTTTGAGGGATTCCAAAGAGTTCCCCCAAACAAATGGCTTTCCTAGAAATTGGCGCTGGAAACCCAGGGGCCCATCTCTGCCACTAATGAGCCCTGGGTCTTCAAACAGAAATAATCCTAAGAATAGTTGACATTCCTGTAGCACTTTGATGTTGGCAAGAAGTTTTATATCCATTATCTCATTAGACGCTCATAAAAAGGCCATTTGGAACAGTGGAAAGTAAGCTAGATCTAGGTCCAAGTAAATGCTCTTCCATCAGAGCCTCCCTGGGCCTCACTTTGTTATCTCAGTTGATATTCACAACAGACCTATGAGGTAAGTGCTGCTATTATTCCCATTTTACAGTTGGGGAAACTGAGGCTGGGAGTGGCTAAGTGATTTACTGGAGGTCATTCAACTGGTAGGTGTCTGAGGCAAAGTTTGAATTCAGGGCAAGATTTGAAGTCAGATCAAATCAACTCCCACAATACCCTTATATTAATCCCTGTTGTCTACTTTCATAGCTGACATAAAAGCACAGTACCATCAAGGTCCAGAAGCTTGCAACTTGTATATTCATTAGAGGATTTTCTTTTGGTTTTTGCAAGGCAATGGGGTTAAGTGACTTGCCCGAGGTCACACAGCTAGGTAATTATTAAGTGTCTGAGGTCAGATTTGAACACAGTTCCTCCTGACTCCAGGGCCAGTGCTCACTGTACCACCTAGCTGCCCCACATTAGAGGATTTTTAACCTTCCACAAGGAAACTTTCTTTCTTAATCAGACATCCCCTGCATCTCACCCATCAAACACGTATATCTAGGGAGCTGTGTTCATTCCAGGCTCCTTGGTTCTCTGGGCAACTTCTGGCTATCTGTTCAGTCAAAAGGGTGCAGACAGGCCTAGTCCTGTAACTGATACCACTCTAGGAATGGCCAAGGAAATGGACCATCATCTCCATCCCCTTCTAAGTCATCTCCTCCTTAGGAGCCAAGACAATGACAGAGGCCTCTTTGTCCCCTGCGCCTTTAGAGCAAGCTAAGTGGCATAGTGGGTGGACTCAGAAAACCTGAGATCAAATCCTACCTCAGACACTTCCCACCTGTGTGATCCTTGACAAGTCCCTTACCATTTTTCAGTCTCAGTTTCCTCAACTCTAAAATATAAAATACCTTTCACATCCTTTCAGGGATGTGTGAAGCTCAAATGAGATAATATTTATAAAATAATTGCCTGTCACTTAGAAGGTTTTATATAAAGGCTAGGTGTTGTTACTGAGAAAAGGATAAACTATGTCACTAGAAAAAATACTAGATGGCGTCCAAAGAAAGCTCTTGGGGGTGGGAGTATTGGATAGGAACTAGAGACTAGAATAGAAGGAATTCCATCTATCAGTGCAGGTTGACAACTTTCCTTGCCTGGTCCTCTGGTGCTGGAAGCATAGGATAAAAGCTGGGGACTGGAATAGAAGGAAGCCCATCTATTAGTGTTTCACCTTCCCCTGTCCAGTGCACAGACAGGCTAAATGACTTGCCTAGGGTTTATCAACCAGGACCACCCTCCAGTGGGAGCACACCAGTGTGAAAACAAACTAGGTGACAAAATAAAATAGATGAGGAAAAGACAGTGCTAAGTAATTGGGAGATGAATGAAGATCAATGTCATCAGATAGAGGGTATGGGAAGAACAAAATCATCAAAAACATTTTGGGGAAAAATGAAACCAATTAGGAAAAAAGGAACAGCCTGGGGTCCAGGATCCTTGGGATGGTTTACCTTGTATTCAGACCAGATCCCTGTGTTCTATTCTTGGTGCCACATTTTGAGAAGGGATATCAATCAGCTGGAAAGCAATGAGAGTGGCCTCAAGAGGTCATATGTCCAGCCCTGCTCTTTATAGATACACAAAATGATATACAGAGTTGTTAATAGAGTTGCCCAAGATCACACAGGAAATGCCTCAGTTGAAGAAAGTGGAACCCTGGAGAAAAGAACGCTGGGGGAAGTGATGGTAGTCCTTAATGCCATCCCATGGAAGAAGGGTTAACTTTGATCTGCTTGATCCCCAGAAATAAGAATTAATAAGAATGACTGAGAGTTGGAAAAAAAACAGATTGAGGCTCAGGGGACAGAAGTGCATCCAGACCCTGAAAGCTCTCCAAAAGTAGAATGAATGAATGACCTTAGGAAGTCATGGCTCCCTCTACTTTGAGGGCATCAAGCAAAGGTTGAATTGCCACTCCAATTGTTGAGTATGGTGCAGAGAAGATCCTTCTCCAAGTGTGGGTTGTACTGGGTTGTGACCCCAAAGCAGAGATGCTTTGAAGAGAATGCTAAAGTCAGAGGACAAAATAATAAGAGTGTAAAGATACTGGAATTGTCTTGGCAAGAGATTCTCAGGAAGAGGACAAGACCCTCCCCTCCCATTTGTGATATGAGTAGATTAATAGAAAATATTGAACTAGAAGGTAATTCAGAATAGATAGGTGAGAACTGGTTGAAATTTTAGGTTAGAAAAATTCCAAGTTGGAGGGAACCATAGAACAAAGAATGTCAGAACTGGGAAAGTCCTTAGAACAGAGATTATCAGAGCTGGGAGGTCCCTTAGAACAGAGAATGTCAGAGTTGGGGAGGGGCATCCTTAGAACAGAGAATGTCAGCATTGAAAAGGGTCTTTGGTTGTTGTAGTAATAGTTCTTCATAATCCAAGAGGACCATGTCATCATATGTATGATGACATAATTTGCACAATATTTATTTCTTGTGGGGAATGTTGTGCAAAGATATCCTTCTCATTGCCTTTTCCAGAACCATTTCACCTCTTGACTTGATTTGATAGAAATCAGGACTTCTGGTGTTGTCAGGATGCTGTGGGAGTCCTTGGCTTTGTGGATATGGTTCCCTCCAGTATCACCGAGGCACCACACACTCCAGCAAGCTTTCTCATGACTTCCCAGCTCATGCCCCTATTACTGGGTAAACGATGCACCACTTGGTGAATTCTGCTTCACAATGATAGGAAGAGCCAACATGGGAAGGTCTTTAGAAGGGAGAATTTTAGAGCTGGGATGGATCTTAAAAACACAGAATGGCAGAACTGGAAGGGTCCCTAGAACATGGAATGACAGAGCTGGGAAAGGTCTTAGAACACAGAGCATCAGAACTAGGAGGGGCCTAAATCATGGAATGTCAGAGCTGGGAAGGGCCTCAAAACTGAATGTAAGATCTAGAAGGGAATTAGAACAAAAGAAGCCAAGGTTGGCAGGGTCCTCTGGAGCCACATAATTTAATCCCCCTCAATATGGGGGGGGATCCTGAACCCCCTCCTAGAACAGTGACATGCCCAAAGGCCATGTACTTTCTGAATATTGTACCACATTGTTCTGCATAAACAGGTATATCAGAAAGCATCACCTGTAGGGACCTAGAGCCTCAGGAGAGGATCTCAAAGGCATCTGTGGTTGCAGGATAGTACAAACATTATATCTCCTTGACTTGGAGTAGCCAGATCCTAGAATGATACATTGAGAGCTGGCAAGGCAGAGATAAATGACTTGGCCTTGGATGGCAAGTGGTTGAGCTGGGATTCAAACCCAGATCCTCTGACCCAGATCCAACAAGCTCTTTCCATCAAACCTCATGGATTCTCAGTGGTCATGTGGCCTGGACTACAGAGCTTAATGAAAACTCTGGCCCCAGCCCATAAGTAACCTGAATTTTTTTGCCTTTGAGGGAACATCTTAGGAAAGAAGGAAGGCATGTGGGGATTCCAGAGACTGGAATCTGGCTTCCAAGGCTGGTCCTTTGACTCATTGTTCCCACCCAATCTATGGCTTGTATCCCAGACCAGCCCCCCAGAAGCTTGGAATGAGGCTGATGGAACAGTGAATCTCGGGGTTAGCTAGAAAGGACTTAAGAGACCCCTGGAAAAGGATACCCTCTCCCAGATAGAGATGCCTGGGCAGCCTCCCATCCCTCAACTATGGAATAAAAACTCCTTAATTTTGAGTCAGAAGACCTGCCTTCCAACCTGACCTCTTCTGTTTTCTCACTCCATGATCTTGGATCAGTCATTAAAAAAAAATCTCTGTGCCTCAGTTTCCTCACTTATAAAATGAGAATAATAGTATTTCTAACATAGATCTTACTTTTTGCAGATACAAAGAGGTAATAATGCCCATAAAATGACACCAGCTAAAATAACTTGGCATGTCTATGCTAACTCTGTTGCCCAAAGTTACAAAAAAGCAAATTTTTCCCCCTTTTCAGAGGAGAATCTCAAGGCAACTTTGTTAATATCTAATCATATAGTCAGCCAACCTAGGTTTGCATTCTAAATCAGGTCCCTTCCCACTGGGTCACTGTCTCATTTTGGTTCTTACACGTAGGAGACCTCTCCATCTACTAAACTGGAGACAACATGGTACTATGAGAAGAATGTTGGCCCTGGAATCAGAAGAGTTCAAATCCCACTTTTGATGCTTACTGACTGGGTGACCTTTAATGAGTCATTTTAGCTCCAAAGCCTCAGTTTCCTCAAATGTAAAATGAGAAAGGTGAATTAGATCATCTCTGAGGTTTCTTCTTCATTTAAGGACTTATAAACTCCTCCTGCCTTCTCCATTCAATCTTACTCTGTCTGGCCCAAAGGCTAGTTTCTTATTGGTAGTTTCTTATTGTTTTCACTTATTGTTCCCAACCAATCCAAGGCTTTTGTACTGGATCAGCCCCCAGGAATCTTGGAATAAGACTGATAGACCAGAGATTCTCAGCATTTGGGGCAGCTAGGTGGCACAATGGATAGAGCACCAGCCCTGAAGTCAGGAGGATCTGAGTTCAAATCTGACCTCAGACATTTAATACTTAATTAGTTGTGTGACCTTGAGCAAGTCACTTAGCCCCATTGCCTTGCAGACAGACAGAGAGAGACAGAGAGAGACAGAGAGAGAGAGAGAGAGAGAGAGAGAGAGAGAGAGAGAGAGAGAGAGAGATCTCAGCATTAGTTAAAAAGAACTTCAAAGGCTATCTAGTCCAGTCTCTTCCTGGAAAGGGACATCCTCTATACATCTACAACATGGAAAAGGGTAGCTACAGTTCAGTGGGAGACATTCCCTGGAATCTATATAATGCCTTCAACTTTCAAAAGCATTTCAGGGGCAGCTAGGTGGCGCAGTGGATAGGCCCTGGAGTCAGGAGTACCTGGGTTCAAATCCAGTCTCAGACACTTAATAATTACCTAGCTGTGTGGCCTTGGGCAAGCCACTTAACTCCATTTGCCTTGCAAAAAAAAAAACTTAAAAAAAAAGCATTTCAAAATCTGTTATGTACAGATTTCCAGGTACCAGGAGGGCCCATGGGGTAACCTTGAGTCCAGGCAGCCCCAGCCAAGGTTCTTTTAGCAAGGTTTGTGAGCTGTCTGCGCTCCAGATGGGAAAAGAGAAAGCTTATGGGATCAAACCATATGGCATCTGCCAAATGGGAAACCATCTCAATCCCTTGGCTGGCAGGCTGAAAGACCAATGGGTAGCTTAAAAACAGAGGCAGTATTTCACAGGCAAGGGAATATAGAGATGTATTCTGGATAGAGATGGAAAGGAGCAGATCAACTAGCCAGAGAAAAAGAGAGGGGGGCAGCAGAAACTTAAAGAAGTAGAGAGGGAAGGAAAGATGCAGAGAGGACAGGCAGAGAAAGACAGAGGTAGAGAAAGGAAAGATACATAGAAACAGAGGTAGCCAAAGAGAAACATAGAATTATTAATAATGTAAGCTCATTATGAGTATTTGTATCCTCAGAACCTGTCACTATACTCAAAGTAAATGTTTAATAAATGATTGTTGATTGACTAATTAATTGCAGTAGGCATAGAAATACACAAAATAAACAAAGATAAAAAGAGAGACATATAGAGATGGAGAGACAGAGGCAAGAAAGGTTCACACAGAGACAGATCTAGGGTTGGAAAAGCAACCCACAGACAGATACCAAGGCAGAGACACAGAGACACTCGAGTCAGAAATGCAGAGACAAAGACATAGAGACATAGGGACAGAGGGACAAAGAGGGAGAGACATGCAGTCAGTCACACAAAGGAAAACCAAGGCAGAGAGAGAGAGAAGGCAGCAGCTAAAGAGACACACAGAAACATAGGAAGATAGAAACAGACAAACCATCACCAAATACCAACCATGTGCCAGGCACTATCACATGCTATGGACAGAAAGATAAACAAGAGACTGTCTCTGGCCTTAAGGAGCTTACATTCTATCAGGGCAACCCATAAAGAGACAGAGACCCCAAAAAGAGAAAGGAATAGAGAGAAGGGGTTGGAGAGAGACAGAAACAGAGACAGAGAGAGAGGGAAAGAAGAGAGGAGAAAGAAAAACAACTAGAAAAAGAGAGAGAGGGAGGGAGAGAGAGAAGAGAGGATGAAGGGGGGAGGAGAAGAAAGGGGAAGAGAGGAAGAAGGGAATGAGAGGAGAGAGAGAAGGAGGGAGGAAGATAGAGGAGAGGAGGGATAGAAAGGGAGAGAGAGGGAGAAAGAAAGGAGAGAAAGATTGGGAGGGGGGAGAGAGAAGCTATACACAGATTAAGAGACACAAACACATAGAAATTAGGGTTGTGGAAAAGAGAGGAAATAGATAAAAAGTGAAATAGTTTATATCAAAGGGCTAGAGAAAGATGGTCCCTGAGGCCCTTTCTGGGCCTCTATGATCTTATGACTTCCTCAGGCCTCCAGTTTCCTCATCTGTAAAATGAAAGGGTAAGACCAGATTACCCAGTTGCTCTAAATCTATGATCTCCAACCCTTTTTTCTAAAACACACAGCCCACTATATTATCTTCTCTAAAATGGGGCTCTAGCACCTCCCCAAGAAGGAAAGGTTCAGCAAGGGGACCCCAGAAACTTAAACAATGTTCTGGGGGAAATCATTGGCATCTTTAAGGCAGAGGTAGGGGAAGGGGAGAAAGCAGAAAAAAAAGGAAGTGAGAAAAAGGAAAGCATTTGTGGGGTGATGAGGACAGTAAAGAAAGGGGTACCTTTTGGGGGGGAGGCATAAAACTCCTCAAGGATCCTTCGGTAATTCCCAAGCCTTAGGCCTTCCAGAAGTCTGTTAGGCAAGAGAGTAGGGGCAGCAGTGCCCTTTGCCCCTCAAAACTCTGAATAAAGGCCATTCTAGAGAATTGGGTCAGACAGTTTCCAAAGACATTCCTTAGTGGACTGAATCAGGCATCATTTTAAAGATGAGGAACATGAGGTTCAGAGAATGATCATAGAGTTAGTTGGAAGGCATCTCTGGGGCCATTCTAGTACAACCCCCTTGTTTTATAGATGAGGAAACTGAGACTGTTCTGTCCAAGGTCTCAAAGGCAATAATGGCAGGACTGGGATTGACACTCAGAATGGACAGCTGTTTGCCACGTGGGCATCAGCTTATCTATGGTCTGCAAGAGGAATGTCAGAGGTAGAAGGGACCCCAGGGACCTTAGAACAGAGAAAGTCAGGGTTGGGAGGGCCCTTAGAACACAGGATGAAAGAACTAGGAGGGTCCCTAGAATGTGGAGTATCAAAGTTAGGAGGGGACTTAGAACATAGAATTTCAGAGCTTAGAACACAGAATGTTAGAGTTGGGACTTAGAACAGAACAGGGACAGAACAGAATATATTAGAGCTGGGAGGGTCCTTAGAATAGAGAATATCAAATCTGAAAGGTTCTTTAGAACATAGAATGTTAGAGGGTCCTTAGAACATAGAATGTCAGAACTGGGAGAGGCTTAGTAGAAGGGCTACCTGCCTTTGGCTCAGTGGTTCTTCAGCAGTTGGGAGATGGAGGGAGGAAGAAGGAGGAAATGAAAAGGGAATGACCAAGTAGAGTGGGCAGAAAGGTCAGGAAAACCTTTACCAGTCCTCCCCACTGCACAGCTCAGAGACTTCAATCCAGAGAGAATATCTAGTATGGAAAGTGACCGTAGATCATTTCAAGTGTCCTGCCAAGGCTGGCTGTCCTCCTGGGAAAACCAAATGGAGTTCAGGAAAGACTTTTGGAGAGAGCAGCCATAACACAAAACCTGCATCCTTAAGAGCTCCAGAAGCCATGGAGACAGCTTGCTATGGCAACCTCTCAGACATGGATCCTTTGTCATGTTCCAGGGACCTGCAGTCTCATTCTCTGTGAGTGCCCCAGGCTCTGCCCAACCCAATTCTCCAAATACAAATACACCCATTCCTTGACCTAAGGAATAGCAGCTCTGTGTTCTAGGCCTGGCACCTGCAAGAGCTAGTTCTCTGATCTTAGACAAGTCATTTCCCCTCTGTGAAAACCAAGGCCCATAGGGGCGGCTAGGTGGCACAGTGGATAGAGCACTGGCCCTGGAGTCAGGAGTACCCAGTTCAAATCTGGTCTCAGACACTTAATAATTACCTAGCTGTGTGGCTTTGGGCAAGCCACTTAACCCCATTGCCTTGCAAAAATCTAAAAAAAAAAAAAACAAAAAAAAAAAACCCAAGGCCAAGTGTCCTTCAGACAGATTAGATTAGAAAAGCCCCCTCCTTTTCTTCTGACTCGGATAGCCTATCAATAGTAATGACTAGCATTTGCATAGTGTTTTAGAGTTTACAAAGTGCTATATCATATATTATCTCTTCTTATCCTCAAATCAACCTTGGGAGGTAAGTGCCATATTAATGGTTATCTTTATCTTGCTGATGAGGAAACTGAGGCATACAGGGGTCCTGTGACTTGTATAGGGTCACACAGCAAGTAAATGACTGAGGGCAGATTTGAACTTAGGTCTTCCTGTCTTCAGGTCTAGCACTGTTATCCACTGTGTCAGCTGGCTGCCTCAGCAGTGTTCTAACAATCTGGGTTCCAAGATCTCTCTCAATGCTAATATTTTTTGTTCTGACTTTCTGTGTCATAATCCCTAACAAACAGCCAAGATATTTTATCTTTTTAAGTTAGAGAACCACAGGACTTGAGAATTGGAAGGATGCTTACCATACCATACCATACACAAAATGATGCCTCCCACCTCTAACATTCTGTATTCTAAGGGTCTTCCTACCACTATTATTCTATATTCTAAGGGCCCTCCCAGTGATGCCTTTCTTTGTTCTAAAACTTCTCCCAATTTTTCCATTCTTGTTCTAAGGGTTCTTCCAGCTCTGCCATTCTCTAGTCTAAGGCTTCTTCTAGCTCTGGCATCCGGTATTCTAAAGGCCCTCCTAGCTCTGACTTTCTGTGTTCTTAAATTCCTCCCAGTTCTGACATTCTATGTTCTAAAGACCCTTTCAGATATGATATTCTCTGTTCTAAGGGACCTCCCAGCTCTAATATCCTCTGTTCTAAGAACATTTTGTATTCTAAGACTTCTTCTAGCTCTGACATTCTGTGTTCTAAACTTGGACTCTCTATGTTCTGGGGACACTCCCAGCTCTGACATTCTGTATTCTAGTCTCTTTGAGCTCTGACTTGCTATGTTCTAAAGACCTTTTCAGATTTGATATTCTCTGTTCTAAGGGCCCTCCAACTTTCTTTATTGTGAGATCCTTCTTAACTTTGATATTCTATGTTCTGGGGTCCCTCTTGCTTCTGATATTCTATTTTTAAAAACTCACTCCTTGTTGGTCCCTCTTCATTTCTAAGATATCTTTAGGACCCCCAAACCCCTGTACCAATCTTTTTTCATTGCCTCACAAAAATAAAAACCTTCTAGGTTGAAAAAGTTAAGGACTCCCGAGGATCTGGAGGGCCTGCTGCCATGATTCAATGAAGGGGCAGAATCCTAAGATGCTGCCTCTTCCCCCCACACCCTTCCCAAGGCCTATAACTGTCTCAAGAATCTCATTCCAGCTGCAGTTAAATAAGTCTTTACAGAAGCACTCCCCAGGCCCCATCTCCTGTTCCAATCCAAAAATGGCTCTAATGTTGCTCCTTGTCACTGTGCGTGCACGTGTGAGCTCCTATCCCCAGTGGGACACCAGTCTCCCACTCCACCTCCCCATTGCCTGAAACTCTAAATAAGAGGGCTCAACTCATCTACCTGTAATCCACCTTCCACCACATCACCTAAGACGTTGTCCTCATTCTGACATTGTTAGCCTTGCTTTCATTGGGAAGATCTCTGGATATTTCACCTCTGATCTCAATTCTCATTTTGACCTACTCCATTCAAAAGAGGTAAAGGTCAACCATTAGTATTTTTAATCAATCAGCAGTGGAGAAACTGAGGCCTAGAGAGATGATGTGATAATAATCTCTTTTTCTTTTCTAATTAGACCCAGGATTTCATTAATTTAAGGAGCTCTATCTACCATCACAGCTCAGTACCTGCTCTGTCATTTAGAATCTTAGAGAGTCATCGGGGTTTTTGAATTAAGTGACTTACCCAAGTCACACAGCCAGACTATAGAAGAGGAAGGATGGAAACTCAGGTTTTCCTGACTTAAAGACCAATTCTCCCTATATATTATTACTATTGAGAATAATTCTCATTATTTTGGGGAGCCATTATACTTCTCTATAGTAATAGTAATAATAATAATAATAATATTAATAATTTATATAGGATTTTAGAATTTAGAAAGTATTTTGTGATCATTTTTCCATTTGGTTCACAAAATAGCCCCATGAGGACCAGTCCCTGGGATATAGTAGGCCCTTAATAAAGGATTGTTTTCTTTCTTCCTTCCTTCTTTCCTTTCTCTCTGTCCTTCCTTCTTTTCTTCCTACCTCCTTTCCTTCCTTCCTTTCTTTTTTCCTCTCTCACCCCTTCCCTCCTTCCTTCCCTTCTTTTCTTTCTCCCTTAATTCCCTTCTTTCTCCCTTAATTCCCTTCTTTCTTTCTCCCTTCCTTCCCATCCTCCCCTTCCTTCCCTTCCTCCCTCCTTCCTTCCTTCCTTTCTTTCATGCTACAGGCACTATTAACCCCATTTTGTAGATAAGGAAAATGAGGTTCAGAGATATTGTATATCTCTTTCATGTTCACATAGTACACAACTGTCAGAGGTGAGTTTCTAAGCCGGGTCTTTTCTGAATCCAAAGCTCATGCTGAGCCACATGGCTCTCATTGAGGCTGTACATGACTCTATGGTAGTCCTAGGTCTAGAAATACACTTCCTGAAAGTCAAGGCTTGCTTCTCTATTAAACATGTCCCCAAGCCTGGAATAGTGATCCTACTCTCTCATCTCCTAGACTCAGATATGCTCCATATATGCTCCACCTCCTCCTATTAATCCATTTGTGGACTGTCAGGGATTGGTCAGAGCTAGAGAAAGCCAGGCAGCAGCTCCTCCTGAGACAGGACCACTCCTTTCCTTCCCCCTCCCACCAAACATTTAGATAGAGAGATGGATACATAGATGATAGATAGATAGAGAGAGAGAGAGAGAGAGAGAGAGAGAGAGAGAGAGAGAGAGATACAGATACAGATACAGATACAGATACAGATATATACATATGTGTGTGTGTTTGTGTGGGGGGGGGGGAGAGAGAGAAAGATGACCTTGGTCAAATCATCAACCTGAATTGGAAAAGACCTCAAATATTTGGTCCAAACTAAACTCAGATGAAAATCTTCTCTACAACATAAATCCAAAGTTTAACTTTATCTCTGAGCCTCAGTTTCTTTGGTTATAAAATGAGGCAATACACCCCTCTAGTATCTACCTACCTCAAAAGGTTGTTCTGAGGTTCAAATGAGGTATTATATGTCAAGTATGTTGTAAATCTTAGAACAGTGCTCAAAACTCTGCTAAGATTACCATGGTTATTATTGTCTTTGCCAGGGCTTTTTAACTGTTTCGGTATCATGGAATCCATGGTAGTCTTATCAAACTGTGGGCTCCTCAGAATAGTGTTTTTAAATGCATAAAGCAAAATACCTCATATTTCAAAAAAGAATCAATTTTACTGCAATTCAGTTAACAAAATGTCAACAACAAATTCCTAGACTTCAGATTAAGAATCTCTGAGAGGGAGAAGGGCTGGTAAACTCATTCTACCTACTCCAGCCCTGGTCTGCTACTTGGAATACTCTTATCACACTATTCTCAGCATGAAGTTGCCTAATTGCTTTCCTCGGAATAAAGCAGACATGTCTCTCTGGGAAGCTAAGTTGACTTTGGAACCCACACAGATGAACCCTTCCTTTCTTCCTCCCTTGGAGATAATTTGGTCTAAGGAGGAGGATGGAGGAGACCTTGGTCTATGAGGGCCAGGGAGGTGGGAGCCTTATAGCCCCACAGATGAGTCTCCTTGACAGAAATAACAGTTCTGACAGAACAGAGAGTGCTTAAGACCACAAACTGAGAAGTAAAATGTAGAAATCCAATTCCCTCACTTTTTACATGAGGAAACCAAGGCCTTGAGAGAGGAAATGACCCCCTAAGGTTGCACTCTGCCACTGATTAACCGTATGGCCTTGGCCAATCACTACCCACTTTAAGCTCAGTTTCCTAGGTTCCTTCCAGCTCTTAATCCATGATCCTATATAAAACAGCCAAGACATTATCTGAACTCAGATCCTCTGACTTCAAATTCAGTCTTATTATTCCTGTCTACAAATAGGGTGTCAGCAATCAAAAGGAAGAAAATACAAAATCACTTCTCAATTCAGAGGTGCATAGCTGGAAAAGATCTTAGAGATCATCTGGTTCAAACCTCATTAAAAGGGTTATTACAACATATATATGTGTATATATAATTTCAATTTTATATTGTATATGTTTTATATCATATATATTAATTTATAATACAAATATATAAAGAATATAAAATATTATATATATATATATATATATATATATATATATCAACAGGATCTGATAAGTGGTACAGTGGATGTGGATAGAGCACTGGACCTGGAGTCAGGAAGACCTGAATTCAAATACCTGCTGAAAAAATTGGACAAGTCACTCAATTCTGCTTACCTCAGTTTCCTAATCTATAAATGAGCTGAAGAAGGAAATGGTAAACCACTCTGGTATCTTTGCCAAGAAAACCACAAATGGGATCACAAAAAGGCAGACACAGCTCAAAGCCAACTGAATAAGAATAATATAATTAGGTACACTCTTTCTCTCTCTCTACATACATATAACATATATGTTATATATAGTATATAACATAATTAAATATTATAATAGATAACAATAATACAGGCAGGTAAAGTGAGGCCCAGAGAGGGAAGTGAGTATGAATAAGTCAGAGATCTGGGATTAAAACTGAAATCCTCTACTTTTAGCCTAGGTTCTTTTCACAATTCTTTCTCTGTGTATTTGCACCCCCCCCCCCAGCTTACTTCTCCCTACCACCCACCCTCCCTCTGTCTTTTGGTACAGGCTCAAAAAATATGAACTCATTTTAACACAAGCCTGAGCCAAACATAATTAGGAAAGTAAATCTGTTATACAAAAAAAATCACATTATGCCCCCAAAGCCAAATAGAAATTATTTTTTACTACCCACTATGTTGCATTATAGCCAAACACTGCTCTCTTTGCATGGCAAATTAAGAACAGACACACATAAATATATGTATGCCCAAGTAAATGATAATTACTCAGCCTTGTAAGGCATTACTCTATCCCCCAGATCCACCTTTTCTCCCCTAAGAAATACTCTGGGGGTTATAGGAAGATAGATCAGTCTATTTCATTGCTCATATCAGACATAAATTGCTATTTGCCCAAGCAGGTGGTTATTTGCAAAGCTGATTTTACTAATAACAGCAAACAATTCCATTCCATTCAGTTTAATATTTTACTAAATGCCTACTGTGTACAAGCACTATGACCTTAGAATTCTAGGGTGTCAGATCTCTAAGGGATTATCAGAGCTGGGAGATCCCTTTAGAACACAAAATGTTAGAGCTAGAAAGGAGCTAAAAACACAGTAAAAGAATGCCAAATCTGGGGTGACCCTTAGAGCATGGGATGTAAGCTGGGAGGGCCTCTAGAACACAGGATGGCAGAGCTGGGAGGGTCCTTAGAACACAGAATGTCAGAGCTGGGAGGGCCCTTAGACCAGTGAATGTCAAGGCTGGGAGAGGTCTTAGAAAATGGAATGTCAGAGCTGGGAGGTCCTTAGAAATTACCAACCATCTTATTTTCCAGATTAAAAAACTGGAAATCATCCTACAGTATGATTGGATTTTATAATCACAGATGACATCTATAAGAAGAATGCTGATTTTTCATCAAACCACAGAATATTAGAAATAAGAGGTAGTTTAGTGTTTTGTTTTGTTTTCTTATCTCTCCCAGGCTAGAGATGCAGCTGCCACTAATCTGACTCTGCTTCTAAACAGCTGAGCAGCTTTGACCTGGGTCAGTCCCCCTCTTCCCCCAAGCATACTGTTCCTCTCCTCCTACCCTCACTCTCAGGGACTCTTGTCAAGACAGATTTGAAACAAATAAAAGGAGCTCATACTTCAAAGAGTCAGCTGCAAGTTTATGAAACCCATTGTCCCAACATATAATATAGGCTGAAGATATTAATTGGTTTCAGAAGGGTTTGGATCGATTCCTCTGCAATATTTCTGGAACCAATTACTCAGGGAGGCTGGGGTGTTTGGGGAGCCCTTTCTTTTAAAGTTAACTTCTTGAAGCATCAACCAATAAAGCTCCCTCAAAACACTCAAAATTGATATCATTCACTGTCACAAATAAAATCTTCTTCTTATCCAGATGGACCTTTGATCAGATGAGAAAAGTTATAATTCCAGTATTTCTCCACAGTGCAAAGTTTATCGTAGGATGGTTAATAAATATATATTGATTGAGCCTCAATAATCTGATAATAATTCTAATATCCAAATAATTCTAATATTGGGTGGGGGGGATGACATCCACACTAGAAACCATACAACTCAAACTTAAGGCCCTTGCTTAGCCAAAAAGAAACAAGAGGTAAATGGGGTACAAAACATGGCTTGGTCTGTGCTTTAGAACAGAAGGCTTTGGATAATGTAAAGAATGTTAGATTTGAGTCAGTAGGGGCAACTAGGTGGCACTAGAGTCTTGGTCCTGAAGTCAGCAGAAGCTGAATTCAAACCCAGACTCAGAAACTTACTAGCTGGGTGACCCTGAGCAAGTCACTTTACCCTATTTGTTTCAGTTTCCTCATCTATAAAATGAGCTGGAGAAGAAAATGGCAAAATACTCCAGGATCTCTGCCAAAGAAAACCCCAAAATGGGTTTATGGAGAATCAGAAACAATTGAAATGACTGAATATCAACAAAAACTGGAATAATTAGTAAAAACTAAGAAGCTACTCATTTCTCACATTCTTTCTTCAAAGGTCTTCCCCACTCTGGATGCTTCTCCACCCTGAGTGACCTATTCCCAGCCCTGATAGCAGACTAACTTTGCTGTCTCCTTCACTGAAAATGCTTTTTTTAAGAAATTGATTTCAGGGCGGCTAGGTGGCGCAGTGGATAAAGCACAGGCCCTGGAGTCAGGAGTACCTGGGTTCAAATCCAGTCTCAGACACTTAATAATTACCTAGCTGTGTGGCCTTAGGCAAGCCACTTAACCCCCATTGCCTTGCAAAAAAAAGAAATTGATTTCAGTATACATCTCTTCCTATGTTCTATGAAACTTGCCCTGGGCATGAAAAATGCTAGTCATAGCTCTGGCAGAGGCTGATCTCCTCAGCTTGGAAAGTGTTATTCAGTTTTGCTTCCCAGGTCCACATCTTTTTTTTTTAGGTTTTTGCAAGGAAAATGGGGTTAAGTGGCTTTCCCAAGGCCACACAGCTAGGTAATTATTAAGTGTCTGAGACCTGATTTGAACCCAGGTACTCCTGACTCCAGGGCCAGTGCTTTATCCACTGTTCCACCTAGCCACCCCTTCAGGTCCAAATCTTGCTTCCATTGGTCCCTGCCACATTAGTCCTGAATAGTATTACATTCATGATGACACTATTTCCACAAAGATCTTTTTCATTCTTCTTGGGGAATTTCAGTCCAGATCCATCTGCCTGTAGAGAGATGCTATAAGAAAACACATTATAAAATGGAGAAAGCCCTGGAGTGGGATCTTAGTGACCTCCTGGAATAAGGCAACGTCTTGAGGTTAGGGGAGGCAGGTCAGATATTGGAGTAAATTAGCAAAGAATCTGTAGAGACATCCTGGTTTAGAGATTTTCATGACCTGCTTCTTAGGATCATATTTATTACAGTATGGGAATATATTTCCAAGCATGTCAGAAAGGCAAAAAGCACTTAATGGACAATTGCTGATGAAATGACTTAGCTTCCAATTTTTAAAATGGGAATTTTTTCTTAGAATGTTGAAGAAGAAAGAAATTAAGAAAGGGAGGGAGGAAGGGAAGGAGAGAGGGAGGGAGGGAGGGAGGGAGGGAGGAAGGAAGGAAGGAAGGAAGGAAGGAAGGAAGGAAGGAAGAAAGAAAGAATTTAAATGTTTGTAAACTGATAGAGATAAGGAGTCAGTCTTGGGATCAGAAATAGATTCAATTATCTTCTCTTACATAACTGCCAATGTGAACCTGGGCAAGTTTCTTACCTTCCAGTCTTCTAGGCCAGAAGTGCCCAAAGCAAGGCACTAAAACCTAGCACTCAATACTTCTGTAATGTGGAGTGAAACCTGAACCGGATTAAAATGTCATTGGGAAATATTTATCAAAATAAATAAAATTTTATGGAATGTAGATAATGCTAATAATGTGATTTTCTAAGTTAATATGCAGTCCACAGGGACCCTTCTGTCCTGAATCTCATATCTATATGAGTTTTGCACCACATCTCTAGGAAACTCTCTAAGACTATAAATTACAGGGGTGGCTAGGTGGCGTAGTGGATAAAGCACTGGTCCTGGAGTCAGGAAGTACCTGGGTTCAAATCCAAACGCAGACACTTAATAATTACTTAGCTGTGTGGCCTTGGGCAAGCCACTTAACCCCATTTGCCTTGCAAAAATCTAAAAAAAAAAGACTATAAATTACAGAGAAGATGCTATTAGAGAAATTTTTTTAATTGAGATCTCCTGCACCAAAGAAATTCTAGGTTTGGAACCCCACCCCTGAAAAGATAGTTCTGAAAAATAGGTACATAGTCTGGTAAATGCAATATAAAGTCTGGGAATCTCTGATCGTTAGGAGAATTTGAAATTTAAAGCTCGTAGAGAAGAAGCTATGAACTGAAGTGAAATACAAATTGGTTATGTAAATGAGGGATTCGCCTCACATGCCCCATAATCCTCCTTAATCTTACCACCTTCTCTCTGTGTGTTGTCTCCCCCCATTAAATCGACAGCTTCTAAAGAATTGTACTGGGGAGGGGTTTGGGGGGGATTGGAGCATTGGCCTTTCTTTGTATTTCCAGGATATTGCCTGGTACATAGTAGGCTCTTAATAAATGATAGTTTACTGATATGGTTCTTGTTACCAGGCATCAGCAGGGAGACATGTGAGGAGGAGAAAAGCTAGTAAATTTAGGTAAGAAGACCCACCCTGGGGTGTCTAGGTGTTGAAGTGGATAGAGCACTGGCCCTGGAGTCAGGAATACCTGGGTTCAAATCCAGTCTCAGACACTTAATAATTACCTAGCTGTGTGGCCTTGGGCAAGCCACTTAACTCCATTTGCCTTGCAAAAAAAAAAGAAGAAGAAGAAGCCTCACCCTTACAGGCAGTGGGAGGATCATGGGCTATTCCTCAGACTTGAATTTCACCCCCTTTCCCCCAAACTTGTCCTTAGGCTAGAAATCTAAGCCAAGTTTCTGAAACTGCAGTTAATTACCAGCACTTCCATTTTGGTCAATAACAACGCTTTTCAGAGGACTGCCCGGCTTTCAGGCTTTCTGACCTGGAACTCAGAAGACCTGAGTTCAAATCCAGCCTCTGACACTAGCTCTGTGACCATGGCAAGTCACACAGCCTCTATCTGCCTCAGTTTCCTGAGCTGCAAAGCAGGGCTTAATAATAGCCTTTATCTTCCATTCTTGTCATGAAGATAAAATGAGACAATATGAATTTTTTTTTGTTTTTGCAAGGCAATATGAGGTTAAGTGTCTTGCCCAAGGACACACAGCTAGGTAATTATTAAATCTCTGAGGTTGGATTTGAACTCAGGTCCTCCTGACTCCAGGGCTGGTGCTCTATCCACTGCACCATATAGCTGCCTTTGTATTAAAAATGTTAAAAATAAAGGCTAGCTATTGCTATTTCCATAAGCATTTATTGAACACCTACTATGTGAATGAATGGATGAAAAAGCAATTATAAAGTTCATTCCCTGTACCAAGCCCTGGCACAACAAATTCAAAGGCAAGACAAGGCCTGCTGTTAAGGAGCTTACATTCTCTGAACCACAAAGTTTCTGACAAGAAAGTATAATTGCTAAAACACATTTTGATGATTAGATAAATTATTGGCTGATTGTTTTCATCTTTTGCAGGGAATCAGGGAAGAGATGGCTGAATGCAGCTACCAAAAAAATTATAATTAAAATTGAATCCAGGGGCATGATCCACTGCCAAAAATCACTTTCTTCTATTAAAATACAGCATTTTACAAGTGAGGTTTCAGCTTTTGACTTTGTGTGTTGATAGATATACCTGAATTGGCTTTCCCATGGGTAGAGAGTTCAGTCTAAAGAAGAGTGCCAGGGTAGAAGTTTGCTCTACAGAGCAGGTTTAGATAACATGGAAAACAAAAATGGTCTCAGGGTACCTAGACTCCTCAGTTCTCCATCATCAGAGGTCTTGCCCCAGGCCTGCCTGTGCTATGGACACCAGGTCAAGGAGTACCAAAGGGTAAATTCTTGGTTCTCCCTAGGCCTGTGGAGTAGCAAGAGGCATCTTGCAGGAGACAATTCACAAGCAAAGACCTAGTTGATTTTCTTGCGATGAAACCATCAGATCCTTGCTGGGTGACAAAAGTTAGACCCAGAAAAGAGTTCCCTGGAACCTGGAGGCCAGGGCAGGTAAAGGGGACAGTCTCCTCCGACCAAACTAATAGCAGATCTAGAATTTTGGGGCCATGGAAAAATCTGAAATTAGAGGACCTGAACAGGATTCATAACTCTGCTATGAGTGATCCTGAACAGTTTATTTCTCTTCCCTGAGCCTCAGTTTTCCTATCTGTAAAGTGAAGGGATTGGACTAAATGACTTCCAAGGTCTATAGGCTTCCATCTATCATCT